>NW_022984648.1:677199-1277199 GCF_008694065.1 Daldinia childiae
CAAAATATATTATTAAATAAATAATTTAAATATATAATAATAATTTTATATAATAAAATAAATATTTAATAATATTTAAAAATTTAATATAATATTTATTTAATATTTTTATTATTATTTATATAATATTTTAAAATTTATTTATTTATATATTTTTTTAAAATGTTTATTAATTATTTATATAATTTATTTTATTTTTTTAAATATATATAATAATATAATTATTAAAGAATTAAAATAATAATAATAAATATTATAAAAAATTTTTAAATATTAAATTTTATAATATTAAAATTAATATTTATAAATTTATTAATATTATAAAAAATATATTAAAATTTTAAATAAAGATATATAATTAAATATAATAGATAATAAAATAATAATTTATTAATTTATAATTTTATTATTTATTTGATTTATTTTTTTAATTTTTTTTTTTAATTTTTATAATATTAAAAATTTTTTTTTAATTAGTAAACTTAAGGATTATGTCGCTTTTCGAGGTGGCCTCCAATATTAAATAAAGTAATAGTAATATTAAAATTATAGTATAAGTTTGGTTATTTCTATTATATATACAATTTATAAAATAATACATACTTTTTATATAAAAATAACTTTATTAATATACGTTTAAATTATTTAAAATTAATATTAATATTTTTATTAAAAAAAAACAAAAATTTTAACTTAAATTTTATATAATTTAACCTTAAATTTATAAAAATATTAAAAAATATAAACATTATTTAATATATTATAAATTATTTTTTCTTTTTTTATAAACTAAAAATAATAATTAATAAAATTTAACTTTTATTTTAATTTTAAATATTTAATATATAAATATGTAAATATATAAAATATAATTTATAATTACATTATAATAACTTTATAAATATTTTATTTTAAAAATTATAATTGGTATTATTTTATAGTTTTAATTAATGTAAAAATAATAATTTAAATTACATTTTTATATATTTTTAAACTAACATATTATATTAATATTAATATTAAATAATTAAGTGTTATATCGAAAAAATAATACGTAATGTTTTTTAAAATTAATATTTTAAAAAAGTTGCAAATATTTTAATAAACCAATTATTTAATATATATTTTATAAATATATAATTTAAATTATTATTTTTACATTAATTAAAATTATAAAATAATATTAATTATAATATTTAAAACGTTATATTTATAAAATTATTTAAATATATTATATTATGTATATATATAATAAAAATAATAATAAATAATATAAAAAGTTTTATATTTTAAGTATTTTAGGATACTATGCACCTAGTGTTGCTTATTAAATTACCCTTTTTAGATAGCTCCCACCCATTTTCTTGATTTTGGCATAGTTGGACTAATAGTCCACCGTAGCCCCCCTTAATTGGCCCGAGGCCGGTAATGTCCGTTTCCGTAGCTATGAGCTGTGACGCCTCGGCTTGTGTGATTGGATGGCGCTCTGGTGCAGTTCTTCATTTGATGCTTCCATCTTATATTGATAGTATTGGATACGGCCTAGAGACTTATGGTATAAAAGGCCACTATTTACGAAACATTTTTTAGTTAATTAATTACACAATTCAATAAGTATTGTATCACAGGAGTTTAGCTTTTATAATTAAGATAATGTCTATACCGACGCCGTTCCGTTCATTAGCCATTGCCGTAATTACGCAGTAACACTAGTCCACTTTGCACATCAACCCGTCGAATTGAAGGATAGTACGAGAAGCCATATCATTGATTTTATACTTAAGTTGTTAGAATCAGTGCTGTTAGTATTGCGTTTTAATATAATAACTTTATAGACGTTCTACAATGGCAAAACACCCAGTCAAAATGGAAATCATCCCGAAGTTTGGGGGTTGTACTCCCTCATAAGTTATTCTTAACTTACTGAGAGTCTGTGACAATGAGTTGCTTCTTGAGACCTTATGCTGTAAGTTTAAGAAACATAGAATGGTATTCCTGACTCTCTAGCTATATTAAATATCCTACGGAGTGGTAGATACTTACAATGATGAATATATTTCCAGTCCTGCATCGTCCATTTTCCGATCTCCATTCATGATAAGATTAGCTTACCAGTTAAATGTAGAAGTTGGGAATTGATAGTATTGGTATGAGACCTCCTATATGAAAAGGCATAGTAATGCTTAGGAAGCATACATCATCTATATTTATACCGCATTCAATGAATCTAGAATGAAATATACGGAGCCATTGGATTTCGGCAGTTGTATTTGCTTTTACATATATTACCCGGTTCCCTAAGCTATGGACATCACTGAACACGATAGGCTGATTAATATTATTGCAATTTACCAACATACCGTATATGGGAGATAAGACTCACATCATTACCTGAACATATAAGGCTAATTATCCTAGCGCCGTATCTTGGCCGAATGGGTGTCGGTGAGATCTTATACAATAGATATTGGGTCGGATTTGAAATAAGTCGATCGAGCACGGAATCACTTACTTCAACGCTTGTCTGTTATTTTGAGATCGTCCGAGCTGAGTACTGAATTATTCGTGTGCAGTGGTTAGTCGACTCTAAAGCAAGATGAAGTGGCTTTCACTCCTGCTACAGGCCGGGCTTTCCCAGGCTGCTCTTCGATTCGGATGTTCAACCGTATCTATCCAACGTTTAGATCCGCTTGTTGAACCTGGCGCTATTCCATCAGCTCACGTACATCAGATTGTCGGCGGAAATGCCTTCAATGCGACTATGACAGGGGATATTGGCGAGCAAGGTAGTTGTACGACATGCGCATACACTGAGGATTTCTCCAACTACTGGACAGCGGTGCTATATTTTAAGCACGAGAATGGCTCCTACAAGCGCGTGCCACAATACCCAAACGCTCAATTAGGTACCGAAGGTCGTGATGCTCCTGATATTAAGGGAGGCATGACGATCTACTATACTCAAAAGGACTTCAATGGAAATGGAGACCAGTATATTACCGCATTCCAGCCCGTACGTTGCACACTACCGATTCCGTAAGGATAGTTATTCAAAGGACTGCTTAAACTAATGTGCTCTTAGGGTTTCCGTATGACAGTTGGCAGTCCCACCACGAATACCCTCGATGCTGCAAAGGCCAACAAAGGCCTCCGATATACTTGCCTGCAGACAATCCTGACCCGAGGCAGCGAGACTCCAGACTTCCCAAAGCAGCCATGCCCTGCTGGCATAATGGCAATTCACCATTTCCCGAGTTGTTGGGACGGGAAGAACCTTGACAGTCCCGACCACCAGTCCCACATGGTATGTATAGGGCCCATTTGTTCTCATATGCGAATTTTCTCATCTAGGAGTGTCCCCGGGGTCCTTTCGATAAAGTTGCTGACCTTTCGTAGTACAACACCAACCCGGGAGCTTTCCTAGAAGCGGGCCCATGCCCGGCTTCGCACCCCGTGCGTATGCCTCAGGTTGCTTACGAGACAATGTGGAATACAACTCAGTTTGATGGTATGTGGCCTAAAGACGGATCGCAGCCTTTTGTCTGGTCGTATTCAGACAGCCTGGGATATGGAACGCATGCCGACTACGTGTTTGGATGGAAAGGGGACTCCTTGCAACGTGCTATGAATGATTCCTGTATGTTCCATGCATGTGGTAGCCCCGGAATGCAGGGAATACTGAAGACACAGACTGTTGAGGAGATGAACAAGTGTGCGGTTCAGAACACAGTTACGGAAGATACTGAGGGCTGGCTTTCTGAGCTTCCGGGGCAGAAAATGCCGATGAAGTTCACAGCATGATTAGGAGAAGCTCCATATGAACTGATATAATGGATATCTATAGGTATGACTATGAATGCAAACCTTGAATAATTGCTTACCCCCTAATGGGGTGGCTGTGCTTTAAGCGACTAGGGTATTTGGATAATTATTCATTATGAATTTAGCTTATTTTAAGGCATATCGACAGACTATCATACCGCTTTTCAATATCCATACAATTGTAAGCTCAACGTGATTGTGTGTTGTGCCTTGCCGATGTTGCCCGGCATGGAGCCTTGTTTCGCCGAGTATGCCGACCGGCTGCGCCGGGGGCGATACTAGATGCTTCAGACACTGGAAGCCTACTGGGTGATTGGCTTAGAAATTGCATGATGGGCGTATAATTTGTGAGCGTCCTACAGTAGAAATATACAATTTAACTTGGCTGGCCGACTCTTCGTTCTTCGGTTGATCTACCAAGTGCTATCGGTGTGAGCCACGAGTCGTGTTCCGCTCCGGCTCCGAGAGATATCAAGTAATATAGACCGATACTGCATACACGAGTAGGTGCCGAAAATCATGTTTTGGCGAACAGTCTAGTCTGTCAATATCACCTCTTTGATCAAGTCCCAATACTATCGACAACCAACATGACTTCCTTGCCCAGTCAACTTCCAATGGATCCAGAAGGACCAACAGGAAGATTATGCACTTGGGTGGAAAGCCTCAAGTATGAGGATATCCCAACAGATATTCAAACAAGAGCAAAATATCTCATTTTGGATGGTCTAGCGTGCGGCCTTATTGGCGCTCACTTGCCATCATCCGAGAAAGCCGCTGCCGCAATCCTGGATTTAGAAACAACAAGTGGTAGCGCAAGTGTTTTTGGCTGGGAGCGTAAGATCGGCCCGCTATCTGCTGTCCTACTTAACGGCACCTTTATACAAGGCTTCGAATTAGACGACTGGCACCGCGATGCCCCTATCCATTCTAACTCAGTATTGCTGCCTGCCTTACTAGCGGCGACTGAACACTACGGCCCTAGTGCGGGAGATAGCTCGGAATTACGTTACTCTGGCAAAGATCTACTGCTTGCTTATATTATAGGCTGTGAGATAGGCCCCCGCGTCGGATTAGGGCTCTGGGGGACGCACGTTCTCTCCAAAGGCTGGCATTCAGGCGCTATCTTTGGGCCATCAGCGGCCGCCGCTGCAGTAGCAAAGCTTTTCGGTCTTTCGGCAGCTGCTATAGAAGACGCCTTGGGGATAGCATGCACACAGGCTGGTGGTTTGATGTCTGCCCAATTTGAAAGCGAGGTTAAGCGAATGCAGCATGCCTTTGCCTCAAGGAATGGTCTTCTGGCGGCAGTGCTTGCCAAGGGTGGATATGTCGGGATTAAGAAGGTTTATGAGCGAGAATACGGTGGCTTCTTAGCTATGTTCAGCTCCGGCAATGGAATGGAACCGCAGTTTAAGCCTGATGAGGTGGCGAAGGATTTAGGGGTGAAGTGGGAGATCGAAGGAATCATGGTGAAACCGTATGCATCGATGGCTGGGACGCATTGCACGGTCGACTGTATGGCCGCGCTACGCAGATTGTATCCTGCACAGACACGAGATTTCTCTAACTTCGAGGGTATTCTTATTGAGATGAGCGAACCCGCATACCACCACGGCGGCTGGAAGGCTGTGCGACCGCTAACCTCGACGGGCGCACAGATGAGCAATGCGTATATCGGCGCTGTATACTTGGTAGACGAGCAAGTTACACCCGCACAATTCCGGAATGATAAGCTAGACCGAGACGAAGTCTGGAGGCTAGTCAATATCACTACCTGCGAGCATAACCCTGAATACTCTAAGTCCTCACAGGAAAAAGCCAAGACGAAGGTCACCATCACATTCAGGGACGGATCGGCACCATTAAGTTATGAACAAGGTGCCCCGCGAGGTGTCCAGCCGCCACTAAGCAATGAGGAGGTGCTAGATAAATGGCGTACCGTGACTAAAGATATCATTGACGAGGAAAGAAGATCTAGAATTGAACAGGTTGTACTCGCGCTGGATGAATGTGATGATATCGCCGCCATTAGTCGGCTCATGATAGGCCTTACAGCTAACCCTCTAGCGTAGGGGCTGTATACATAATGCTGACGATAACTATACAGGGCCATAATTTTTACAATTCAGCTTATCCGTAGTAATATGAATAAGGAATTATAGATTCATCTTTATTGGCACCGCTCTCGTTATTCTAGTTTGGTTCTAAAAACTCGAAATTGACAGCCCAGTCAAAGTCGGGGAAGGGCTCATCCAATGGCATGATGTCTATGTTACCGGGGATAGGAAAGTCTATAGCTTGTGTTGTCATGGACGCTTCGGGTTGGGTCGCATTCGAATGCGCTGCGGTATCTAATTGCACTACTATCAGTCAGTATGAAATGATCCATACGTGCCCGTATTACTATAACTCAATACGTACCAGACGAAATTTGGTTCTGTTCCGGATAAGGGCTTGTCTGCCCATTAAACTCAACCCGCCACCACCAGAAACTATCAAAGACAATGCTCATGGATAGCCTACTCCGTATACGAGTACTTAGGCTATCGATGCGTCCATCTGGTCGGCGGTACATGTTCTTGCTCGTCCACATCTGTCCGAGGATAGTGACGCCTCGTGCACCGAGATCATCGCTTTGAAAGGATGCTCTCTGGCAAAGATAGATGGCCGAAAAGTAAGCTTTTTCGCCCGATGCAGAGTTAACGTGACACACCAGTTCGCTCTTCTGGATTTTAAGAATAGATATGGCAGCGAGGAGTGTCGTCTTGTAGATAAACTCTGGACACGCCCTGGAAAACTCAGTGGACTCATCCTGAGAAGTCAAAGACTCGAATAGTTTGCAGGATATAATATAAAGATTAATTAAACCATCATGATTTGGACTAGGGCAATCTAGGAAGTGATATGATAGGAGATGAATGCGATAGCAGTAAAGGTATATCGTATCTAGTGATATTAGTGTGGGTTAGTAACGAGGTGAATTAATTTGATTTATACCTACATATGTTAGACCTGATATCCGCTGCTATTTGTTGAAATTGTGCGTCATAAAGGCTAATAAAGGGGTTCAGTTTGGACTGGGAGTTAGATCCAACTGGAGGGATTAGCCTCACTAAAGAGCTGGTCGCCGCCATCAAGATGTTGTGCATCTTTTGGTGAATCCTGAGATCATCTAGAAACTGCGCAGGGAGATCTGCATTTGAGAGCCTCATTTGGGGAGAGTCTAAAGGAATCAACGGTAAGATTCCCTGACGCAAGCTCGTGCTATCATATATAAGTATATTAACCCCTTTAATGAGTGTTGTGTGTTTTCCTCACCTATGATATGTGATGAGACATTGGATCCACAGCTGGGCTCTAAAAACTCTGGAAGAATGGTCGGCATTCGAAGGTAAGACGGTACGAGCAAAGTCTTGACCAGTACCTACAATGTGAAGACCAATCTGCATAGCGAGATGTAGGGCAGCGCCGCTTAGCAATTGGGTCATGTCTTTGTACATCGAAGTTGTCGGCACGGGCCAGTGGCATAAGAGAATGATGCCTTGGAGAGTCTCTATGGGGCTATCGCTTTCCTGCAACGCGAGAAGGGCCATTTTGTTTATGCGTGGTGCTAGAAAATCCATGATAGCTGGGTCATTAGTATATCGTCTGCTGCCAATGAAAACGACGGTCCAGAATAGGAACTCAGATTTGCTGTAACAACTATCCGGGTGGCTACCTTGCGGATCTAACAATGGTAGGATAGGGTTATAGTTTTGGAAAAATCTACCCGCATGATTAGAACTACAGCAAGAAGGATTAATGGTAGTCGTCAATTTCCATACAGCTTGAAGCAATCGCTAATCTCATCGTTACCCAATTCCCATCGGTCTAGGATTCGTGGTAAACATATGGTTGATGGCTGATTAAATAAACCTGGCGAGTATCCTGTAAAGACTGGCGCCTCGCCGTTTGCCTGATCCTGACTTGGTATATGCGCGGCTGTCGAGTTACAATCCTCCACTGATTGAGAGGTAGGCTGGTTAACAAGACCTTTCAGTGCTTCTAGCTCATGTTGCAATTGCGCCTTGGTCCGCCGGAAACGTGCATCCGAAGTGAGAACACAGGGAAGTCCCAGGCGTCGACACCTGGAACATATTTCAGGTGGCTCTGCGGAGCATTTTATCTGGTTGTCAAAGTTAACGTTGGCTACTTAAGTCCTAAGCGGTTGGATCGAGCACGACCTTATGGGTTCGGCATTCTTTGCATGCTTTCTTTCGACGTTGAGACTGCATGATGCCATCTATCTTACGCCAACTTGGACTCCCTAAATCTCATGTTCTGGTGATTTATTGATGCATATTACTCATGGCCCGAGCTTCCTAAATTAGCAAGGGGATAGGGAGTTTTCAGGTTTGGTGTTCAGTAAACGAGTGCTAAATATACCAGTTATAGAGAAGCTGGTATACGATATATGGTGATGTGTTTTATTTTATACATCTCAAGTATTTCTCGTGGTTATCCTAACAGAAATACAATACGCGTAGCAGCACTGGACGACAGTAATCGAGTTACCCCACACTCTAAATTCAGGGGTCTTATTTCGGGTTTCCCGTCTCGGCTCCGACTGATTTTGTAGCCAAGTTCATCAGAACATAGATCTACCATTGTAACCCACCGCTTATATCCTCGTGCCTTTGACTAGATCTCACGGTACCAGTAACACCTGAGCATAGTGCTTCGAATAGTTGCTTACCAAACTTCTGGAAAGCTGGCGTAATCCCGCCCAAATTCATGAGCTGTTTCTCCATGGGGCTCAGCTGAAATGGGAATTCTCTCCCGTCAACATAGAGCGTATTGGTGTCTAGGTCGACACCTAGCTCGACACCGTCTTGCGCAAGACTGTAGAAGTTATCGTCGCTGATGGTGATACCGAGAAGGCCCAGACTGGGTTGGTTACGGCTATAGATAAACGCGAAGGACCGTGCTATCACACATTTCACCCCACATCCTAGAATTTTACTTAGCAAAGTCCAAACTCATTCTTAAAGGGTGCGAAAGGATAGGGTTCTAGATACCTAGCAATGCCGAGACTGCTTGCTGACGCGACGAGCCACAGCCGAATGCCTTACCAGCGACTACGATATCGTAACCCTCTTTGACCCTTTGACGGAAATCTGGATGAGTAAACTCAAGACAATGCGCGCCAAGCGCTTCATCGGTTTTAGATTCCACCAAGAACTGCGCCGGAGCCAGCTATAATTCGCGTCAGTAAGATACAACGCGTTCGAGCACTGAGAATCAAGGACACATTAGAAAAGATATATATACGCACAGCATCTGTATCGATAAAGTCGCCCAGTTTCTGAATTTTGCCCTTTATTTTATTTCCTTGCAATTCTCCCGCGGTCTCTATCATATTGTTGCTCATTTGGACGTCATCGTTAAAGACTATGCCGTTTGGTTGCAAACTACCCGAACGATCGATAGAAGCTGGCTCAACATAAGCCGGCGGCGTCATTGATATTGTCTGTAATGAACCTCGTCCTTTAAGCGCATCGAATCTTGCTGGGTCTATAGCATCTAATAGAGCCTGAGGGTTCGTGATGGCCATTTCGAATGATGATGCGGCTACTGTCGCAGCAGATGCCAGGTTTCCGATGGAATCTATCTTCGTTATTAAAACGTTCACAATAATAGGACGAGAGTAAATACTCACCTTTACCCATCCTATTTTCGAAATTGCGATTTTGAGAGGATAGCCATACTTCCCCAGGACCTGCTTGATCTGCAGACATACCGACGCAATAACTACATCCGGGAACACCCATTTCGAAGCCCGCCTTTCTGTAAATATCCGCCAGGCCACTCTTTTCAAGTCTGTCTATAATCGGCCTCGAACCTGGAACAACCTTTCTCTTGCCATTTGGTACAGGTACTTTACCTGCCTTCAGACCCTGTTCCAAGATTAATGCTCCCATGATGATATCTTCCTCGGCCGTCGTGCACGCTCCAATAAAGCAGCCATCAAGCTTCTGGCCTTGCACTTCCGACACGGGGACAACATCATCGGGACGGGGATACTTCGCGACGAAAGATTGCACTTTCGACAAGTCAATAGTAGCTGTCTCGGCATAGCTAGCACCATTATCGGGTCGCATGAAGTGGGATGAATTTCTGTGTCGCGTGATCTTCCTCGACTCAATAAACAACTTGGTTACATCATCGGGTACGAAGATGCCGCTGATACCCCCAAACTCCTACATATGGTTAGCGAATACGTAAGGTGAAGCTGAATTAGGTCTTTCTCCTTACGGTGGTCATGTTCGCAATAGCAAATCGAGCATCTGGTGATAAGTGGCTTAGGCCTGGTCCAGTGTACTCTACTACTCTGTCAGCAGCCACGGTGTTCCTCTTAAGCTGCTGCAAAACATAGAGTATCACGTCCTTTCCACTGATACCCCTTGGCGGTTGTCCTACAAACCGGATTTGAAAAACTTCTGGTACTTTAAACCAAATTTCACCGGTAACAAGAGCCATTGTTACATCTGCAGCACCCAGCCCGACGGCTAGGCTCCCTACTGCACCGGCAGAGCAAGTGTGGGAGTCGGACCCTACGACGAGCATTCCAGGCTGTGCACGCTCCCTAAAAAATTCCGTGTGCATGATTGTATACTAGTAACATGTTAGCAGAGTTCATCGTAGGACCTATCCTACCTTGAATCGAGTGCCTACATTCATTCCTTGGTAGTCTGTCATCTTGAAGACCCTCCTGGCCCTTTCAGATGCTTCAATGAGGGGCTTAATTCTGGGGTGAGCATTGACCCTAGGGTCAACGACGTGGTCACCGGCAAGCCAAAACCGATCATTCCGGAATATACCCGGAGATCCCAACTGATTGTAAGTCGCTTCCATACTCTAGTACCTTGTCATTAGGTTCTATGATCTAAAGAGGAATCTCGCTTGAGTCAACTTACGCCCCATGATGCTTCCGATGCCATGATCCAATCAACTGCAACACGGATAGTATCTCCTACCCTTACATACCCCTTCGAGTCCACGTCGTGCATAGTAAAGATCTTTTCGGTTAGGTTCATCGGCGGTCGATCAGCCGGTCTGAAACTCATAACTCTGCTACCGACTCCTTTCTCTCGATCGGCAGAGTTTAGTGCCTCAAGCCCTACTATCATTCAGCCCAATTATAAGCAAAGTGCTTGAGATTATATTTCACTTACAAGCTGTGATCAATAGCAACACTTCAGACGCTACATCTCCAGCTATTGGCGTGCTAGGAGTAAGACCTAAACCGCCATAGTTCGGCGACGTCAGACAAATGCTTGCTACGTGCTGTAAGATTTCGCCTTCTCGCTGGTATCCAGCACTCCGCACTTTAAGTGCCAAAGTCTCCAAGTCTCGTATGAACTCTATTGAAGCTACACGATATGTCTTAGTAGCTGATATTCCGTCCGAGGAAATGAATGCATAGCCCTGATGGGACGTACCTCGAGACCCATCGTCTCTTACGTGGACATTTCGTGACGTGCGGAGCAAGTCGCTAATCTGGCTAGAAACTGCCATGCTAAAGAGCATTTGATCTAGGATAGGCATTAATCTGTCACGTATAGTCGGTAAGACCAGAAGTTAAATGTAATTGTCTTCCTCGATGTAAACTTCGGGTCTGCTAGATATAGGATGTTCAAGATAGTAGGAGCACAGCGCCACCTGTCTACCACGCCAGATCATGCTAACATTATCTCCATAAATAGGAAGCCGTTTCGGCTACGAGCTGGTCAGGTTTGAACTAATAGTCCAACCCACGAAGATGGGCTTACTGGCCGATTGGTTGCGAATATAAGCGAGTCGGTATGATCTATGCCATAGAATACTGGATAATCCTATCAGAGTATTCATAGTTAAGCGGGTTAACCAAACAACATCTAAGATCGGCTTTACATTTAATATGGCCGCTTAGTGTGCTTGGTCATGACGTTCGGGCATCATGTAAGTAGGCGGCGATATCACCGAACCCATCTCGGTAAAAGTCGGCAAGACGTCGGCCAACTCGGCGAACTGCGTAAACGTCCATCCATGCGTATCGTAAATGGATATAGGCCACGTAGATCCGCACATCTTAGGGGCAACATCAGCTAACTTACTCTTGGCTTTTGTTCAGACCGGAGCCAGAGCGGCTTGGGCTTAGATGATAAAGGGGCCGGAGGTTTCCACAGGAGTAAAACGTAAAATATGCTAACATAAGCTACGATCATAATGGCCAATACCTCACAAACTCCCGTATCAAGGCTACGTGCTGCTCTTTCAACACCTGGGAATATTGTCGTCAGTCCGGGGGTATATGATGGCCTTACCGCAAGAATAGCCTTAGGGGCTGGTTTTGACTGCCTGTATATGGTAAGACTAGTCAAAGCATTTGAGATGAGTTTTCACGACACTAATAACGTGAATAGACAGGAGCGGGGACGACAATGTCTCGGCTTGGAATGCCAGATTTGGGAATAGCTACTTTGAACGATATGAGGGATAATGCAGCCATGATAGCTTCATTAGATCCATCCGTTCCGCTAGTAGCGGATGCCGACACAGGTTTTGGGGGTAATATTAGCCTTGAACTTCTACGAACTGCCAATAAAACTAACATACTAGATACATAGGTCCCCTAATGGTCGGAAGAACAGTTTCGCAGTACATGAGAGCCGGGGTAGCCGCCCTCCATATTGAGGATCAAGTGCAGTCGAAGCGATGTGGTCATCTGATGAACAAGGAACTTGTCTCGGAAACCGAGTTCATCTCTCGGATTCGAGCGGCGGTCCTAGCACGTGAGCAGGAGAAGGGGGACATTATCATCATCGCTAGAACGGATGCATTAGACTCGTTAGGGTATGACGCTGCCAGAGACCGGCTAAGAAAGGCCGTCGAAGCGGGGGCAGATTTAGTTTTCCTTGAGGGCATCAAGACGAAAGACCAAGGCAGACAAATCTGCGAGGACATGGCCCCTACGCCGTGTCTCTTCAACTGCGTCCCGGGCGGTGTTTCGCCCGTCTTGTCCGTGCAAGAAGCAAAATATTTAGGTTATCGAATGATAATACTTCCCGCCTTTGCCTTGGGACCTGTCTACGAGGCGGTAATGGAAGCAGCTAAAGTATTGAAGAATACTGGTATCTCCGTCGAATCAAAGGCAAAAACCAGTCCCAGAGATGTCTTTATCGCGTGTGGGTTGAAAGATTGTATCGCGTTTGATGCTGCGGCGGGTGGTAAGTCGTTCTCAAAGGGGGTTTGAGAGTATCTTTAGAATAGGGCATAATGCAGCTAGTTTCAGCTGTCATTCAAGATATCGTTCAAATTAAGAATAACAACATTTAACAAAATAAGGATATTAATTCTTAATTCTCTGCATTTATGTCTACAATATGGTTATTATAAATTAAAACCGTTCGAATTACATGAGCATCCCAAGCACCTGGTAGATACAACTACCTTTTAACTCAATCCTCAAACAGTCTAAGCCCATCACCGTTTAAAAGCCTGAAAAGATGTGTTGTGACCCAGATAAACCACGCCTACTACGATCGATCTGTGGAGCAGGGCTTTCGAAGAAGCCCTTAGGCAGATTGCTGTATGGTTCCATCTCTACATCAGTATCCTTGTCCCTACTCTTCGACCACACGAAGAATTTTCGTTCATTTAGCACATACCACAGGGCGAAGATAAGTAGCGTTGTGGGTAACGTGAAGGCCCAATAGACCCAGAAGTTGTTCGTAATTACTTGAGGTTGGTCCCAGGCAAGCGTGGGGAGATCGAAGAGTGCAGCAAAGAATGTTGCAGGAAGAAATGCCATAGTCATGATGGCGATCACTTTCATGTCAGAGCTATCCTTCTTAGTAGCCTCCGCGAGCTTCTTACTGGCTTCTCCTAGTTGGTGGCTTGTTATAGCATCTTGTCGACGGATGAGGGTAGCTATCTAAGAAAACGATGAGTACGACGACCAAATGAGTAATATAAAACAAACGCGCCGGGGAATTAGATATCTCATACCACGTTAGACTGCGCCTTGGCTCTCTCATCGAAGACACGACCAGATTGTTTGATAGTTTTTATACGTAACTTCAGCAACCCAACAGCCGAGTTGAAAGATGTTACGCAATACTCAAAGTTCTTCAACGACTCTTCATCATCTCTACCATACCATTCTTTCCATGTTTTCTCGTCTTGTAGAGACTCTATGAGGGTGTGCGTGACTTCCACGCTCTTAAAAAGATTA
The DNA here is from genome assembly GCF_008694065.1 of Daldinia childiae. Lineage (NCBI taxonomy): Eukaryota > Fungi > Ascomycota > Sordariomycetes > Xylariales > Hypoxylaceae > Daldinia > Daldinia childiae. Next base: position 691,277 of record NW_022984648.1, read on the forward strand.
GCAAATAAGCCAATTATCTTTGCAATATTCCTCGAGGCAGCCATAAGCTTTTCCAAGTTGAAGTCTTGCGTCTGTGTATTCTCCTTCACCCATAATCCATGTCCTGTGTCCTCCTCGATGTAACCGATCGTATACCCCTCATCAACAATAAGCTTGTCGAAATAGAATACGAAATCCGTGAGGCATAGACAGGCAAGAGAGAGGGGATGGTATAAATGCGCGGCCCGAAGCCCTGGCAAGTGGAAATCCCCATCTTTATTTTTCAGACTAGACCGCTTCTTATAATCACTCCGCGCGGCGAGCATAGCACGCGTTTCCAGCGTGGTAGGATCGAAGGTCCACGCAAGCATGTATAGGTAGTCCTTGATCATGAAGTTGTATCGTCCGTCGCTAGCCACGCAGTACCAGCCGGACCTCGAAGAAATCAGGTAGGCTAATAATGCACTATCTAGTCGTAGATAGTCAAAGACTTCAACACGCCGGACTTCATCACGGGCGATCGCTCTCCACATCGCCTCAGGGAAGAATATTATATTGAGGCTAGGGCTTGATGGGCCCGGTTGGGGGAACAACTGATCATTATGAATTTTATCGAATAGAGTCGCTTCATTAATCCTCTCCAGGGGGTCGAACTCTAGATTTGCATCAGGCTCCGCTTGGGATGGTGAATGGGCTCGTAAGACGCTGATACAAGACGGCGAGATGTCCTTTATACTGCTGTCTATAGATATGCGTGAAATCTCTCGTAGAATTTCCATTGTTCTAAATATAATATTTATATCACTGGTAACTCTTTGGATACCTAGATGCCCCCCGACAAAATAATGGGGAAATGTCAAGTAATTCTAGCTACCTTAATCTATACTAAAACACTTATGATGAAATTCCCAAGAGAAATAAACTGTAGAAAGGTAACTTAAGGAACAATTCGTGCAGAGCCTCATAGAAAAAATTGAAAGAATTCTATTGATACAGCGCATCGATGCCGCATTGAAACCCATCCTGCAGCTGGGGGCCATTTCGAAGGGCAGTACAGGGCACACTACAGATACCGCCTCGGTAAGATAGAGGGTATAGTCCAATCAAATTGAGGGGCGTAGAAATAATCCCTGACGATTCGTGCAAAGAAATGGGGCAGTGCATACTGCCGACTTTATTGCTTTTGCCTTGGTGTAATGTGATATATGACCAATATTTCTTATGGGTCGCCTGTAGCTGAATATTCATGCCGGATGATCAAGAAGCTGAACTTTCTGCTGCAGCCTTTTCTGCCTTGACGAACAACGCCACAATTGTCCCCTCATTTACCATGAATTTAGGATACCCGATAACCGCCAGAAGCGCTGTAATGGTATAGGAATGAGTTGTTAGCGAGATTATAGGAGAAGTATCATGTGCGAAAATGTCGTCGAGGAGTTGCTGTATCCTTTTTACATGCTGCTCGAGCGACTCCGATGCATCAGCTTTCCAACTTGTGTCTAACTCTGAAAAGCCTTCTTCAATGATGTAATTGGGGTAATTTTGCTTTATCCACGATCGTGAACTCCGTCTGTCGCATGTATGGTCTGTGATACGCTCTCTGAGATTTTCCTTTATCACAGGTTTAAAAGGCTTCCCATAAATGTCCATGACGGGTGCATAGACAAGCTTCGTTGTGTCAAGACATCGCGCAAGGGGGCTAGTATAAACAGTTCCAGGTAAAGGCAGAGCATCTTTTCGAGCTTCGTCTAACCACAACTTGGAAAGATTCTTTGCTTCTGCGATTCCTTCATCCACAAGTTGGGCATCAGCCCATGTTACCTTGTCGTCCCCATCCTTGTGAGACCAATGATTCTAATATAATTAGCCCATTTTCATAAGTGAATAGAGAATATAGGTGATAATAAGAGATATATTGCCTTACTTTCCAGTTTAATGGGATTCCATCTACTAGTTCGATCTGCCCAATCTCTTCAGATATCTTGAGTTCATCCATTTTCACATTGTGAATTCCTCGCCCATGTCTTATTACATACATCAGTTTGTACGATATACCGTCATCTATATGCTGCTGGTTAAGACGTTGGATATACTTTTCAAACCGAGCCCACTGAGGAGCCCCTTTATCGAAATGCAAGTCAGTACCCAAACCATCATAATCTCGTGATAATATTCCCAGAGCAGGTTGGGTTGAGATTTTGCCATCGGGTAATGTGTTTGCAATCTTAGCGTAATCCTCGAAGAAGTCGGGGACAAACGAGAACTTATAAGTTCTACCGATTATTGAGCTACCCATACTATTTTTTTCTTGTGATGCTGACTTGGACATATGGTTTTGTTCGCGTGAAGCCTCATCATTCGGAATCCCTTTTCTTAAGGCCTTTTCCCCGTGCGGATGTGTAAATCTCCGGATGAGGCGTTTCATTTAGCGATGATATAATGGATTGAAAGTGAAATGATATATGAACTAGACTTAAGCACAACAGATAGTTGTACTAGGAGAGATATTATTATCTACTTTACCTAGAGTAGATACGCTCATCAAAGGGATCCCATTGCGGGGCACTTCACAAGGTGGCTGAGCCCAATGTGGTATAACTGTAGTACAGTTTTCGCTGTTTTATCCAATGAAAATGCATCATTCAATCTATAGAATGACTTATTGTGGCGGTGCATAAGGCCACCATTCATAGAATAGAAGATTTTCTTAGCAGTGACTTGACAAAGCTCTACGTAGCCTATATATTATGTATCAAGAGATCCAGATCAAGGGATATTATTGGCTTTAGTTTTCGAGAATCAGGAGTAAAAGTAGAAAAATGAGTTTGCTTATTTTCTATGTAAGCGATCTTCTAAATAATTCTGGCGTTCTTATCCCTGTCAACAGAGGATCCTACTTCCTGAGGATGGAAGAATTTTCATGACATTGATAAACTTCATACTCTTTCGCCATTCAGCATTTATCACATCCTATACAAAGTCCCTCGATGGTTAGTTTATTTACCTAGCATCTATATATGAATTAAGACTACCTAATCTACTAAATATACTCTCAATGTACGCTAGATTTCTCAGTTTTCTTCTTGGGTTTGTTCTTATAGTCTTCCGTCTTTAGGAAATAGATCGTGACTTAGATTCTTGATTGTTTGCTGGTTCCGTATATGGATTAACCCTAGATTCAGCTCCGAAGTTAATCTTACCAAAATTTCTAAACTTTGGCTCTTAGAGCGTTCTAGGCCCTACTGGCCAGTTCTTTGGCAAACCTTTGAGAGTTGCCTAACGACATCTTACGTTTGGCATTGTGTATCAAGGCATATAGTATACATTCAAGTATAGGGCCTGGACGTTAGTCTACTGTATTTTGTCCTTCTAGTTTGAAGATTGCCTTGCCCCTTTTCACACACTAAGAGGCACTTTTCAGGAATCTTCGACTAGACTGCAACGTGATGAAAAACTCGCCCATGTGTACATTTAACCATACATGTAATGGCGAGGCCCTAGTAGGAAAGGCCTTACATCAATTTCTTTCGTGCCCTATGTTATTGTTAAGTGCCTAACGGTCTTGCATAGCTCCATATCAAATTACGCCGTGAATATCCGAAATACGATGCTCATCATTTAGGAGATCTGTGGAAGATTCTTCGATGAGCAGAGAACCTTGCACGCCACGTCCTTTTTCGCGGAGCCGCCGAAGCAATTTACGTCTTCCACACAACGCCTGGCTTCCTATCTTCCATTCTGCATTTGTTTGAGAAAAATTACCTATATCATCTACTATAAGGGCTGCAGTCAGAGTTTGCGCCAATACAAACCATCTAATTGGCTCTCATGTCATTTAAGGCTCACTTGGACCAATACCGGCAAGAGTAGGAGCCAATAACAGATCGCGTCTATATTATAGTTGGCCCGAATATGTTCCTTCATTATGTGTGAAGACTTATTCGGTACTTACCTCTTTCCCCAGGCTGTACAGTGACGTAGGATGATATGGCCTTTGTATCTTCTTTTACGACGGCCAATAGCTTAGACTACTTGCCTATTATCCCGCAATATTGGTCCGACCTTGTTGATTTGGAATAGGAAGTATTTTGGTGATAGGTTAGAGATACATAAGCCATCGGTAATCCTATTACCGGTAAAAAGGGGCCCCTAGACTATTTTCTTTGCCCGAAATCCTGGAGATGTCTCAGTCCTTTTACCCGGTGCCGGCCTATCAGAAATTTGTTGTATATTAGCCCGAGAATATTAGCCTCTAAGCTCGTACAGCGTACAGGGACAATAGCATACCGTGACTTTTCTGGAAACTCGATAAGTTGGGTGCCACCCATGTTAATATTAATAGGATATCGATGCTTCGGCAGTTAATAAGCAAATACCTAGTTCCAGCCATGTGTCTAAATCTATATATATCCAACCATGCCCAACTAAGGGCACTATCTAGCTCACTCTGATCATCAGCCAACACAATCCGTAGTATCAAAGTTCTCTCACAATGTTCTGGACTACTCTCCTCGGCTTCGCCGCCTTCGCCGAAGCGGCCCCCCAGTTTGGCGGTGGTTTCGGTGGCACTACCATGCTGCGATTCGGATGCCCGAACGTCGTTATTGACAGGTTGGACCCTCTTGTCAACCCTGGTTCAATCCCTTCCTCTCACGTACACCAAATTGTGGGAGGAAACGGCTTCAATGCCTCGATGACAACTGGCGACGTCTCCGCGACTGCTGACTGCACCACCTGCCAGTTCAGTAAGTTTCTGGAAATATATATACCTATACAACACTTACTGACGCTCATATAGGCGAGGACTTCAGTAACTACTGGACCGCCAACCTCTACTTCAAGGCTCGCAATGGCACGTACAAGCGAGTCCCCCAACTTGGCCATGCGTACGTATCCCTATGAGCTCATTGATTTCTTGTTTGCCAGTAGCTAATGCTCCGTTAGTCTGCAATTCAACGACCAGTTCAGCACACAGACACAAGGTGGTATTCTTGTGTACTACGTCTCGGCTCAGCCCGGTCAGATCACCGCCTTCAAGCCAGTTAGTATCACCTAATCACGAGCAACATACAGAAATTGTATTAATCTATTTCAATAGGGCTTCCGTATGCTCTCCGGTGACGCTATGGCGCGCTCCAGGCCCGACACCAAGTTAAAGAGGCAAAACTGCTTCCGTTGCTACACAGGCCCTAACTACGGAGGTGACACTGGTGCTCCCTGCATGGATGACAAGTTAGTATTACTATTTTCGGGTTTTAGCAATTGTTGTAGCTTATCATAATTACAGTGTCGACTCCGAGGCTCTCCCCAAGAAGGTGTGCGCAGGTGGTATCCGATCCAACATTCTTTTCCCCACGTAAGTTTCTTCACATTTCTTGTATTTAGGAAAATAATTAATGGTTTTCCTAGTTGCTGGGATGGCAAGAATCTGGACAGCCCTAACCACCAGGACCACGTTGCCTACCCCACGTCCGGCCCGGCCAACTTCCTGAGCTTGGGAGGATCCTGCCCGTCTACTCACCCTATCCGGATCCCGCAGCTCATGTACGGTAAGTTATACCCCTTTTATCCTTGTTTATGACTGCTTTAGTAACTTTCTTATTACCAGAGGTTGTCTGGGACACCACTAAGTTCAACGACAAGAACGAGTGGCCCACCGACGGATCTCAGCCTTTCTACCTCAGCACAGGCGACAACACCGGATACGGCCAACACGGTGACTATGTTTTCGGATGGAAGGGCGATGCCCTCCAGAAGGCTATGGACACCTCTGGCTGCATGGGTGCCCGCTGCGCAACCCTCAAGACCCAGGCCATCGACGCGGCAAGGCAGTGCAGCGTGAAGAAGGTCGTGTCTGAGGACGAAGACGGATGTAAGTTCTGGCACCATCAATATTTATATTTCATTCCTCTAAAAAGAAAATAGGGCTCACCGAGCTACCCGGAATCAACATGCCCATGGCATAAAGCGCCATCGATCCCGTACTCAACTCAGCATGGCATGTTAGAAGCGTCAAGAGCGATAAATTGGCTACGAAGCTTGGAACAGAATAGAGCGATAATAATATAGATTGTCTAACCAATTGTATCGCATTCTTTGGATTAAATATGATACCTGAATCAAGCATCTGATGTATACTGAGCTAACTAGAATTGGCTTGTGAAATTCATATACGTGATACTTGACATGTTGAATATTCATACCTGTTGATCTAGAATAATGGGGAATTGTGTTATGATTTTAGGCTTATATATGAAGTTATAGATTTTACCTTCGGCGTGCTGTATTTCTGTTACTAGCCTCGCTCTCTCTTAGCTATATCATAGACAAACACTCATAGGCTGTGGTGCAGCTTCCCTTCCTTCAATTGGATTCAAAGGTCCGCCTATGTTGCTGGCAATGCCCTTCCACGTACGGGGCCATGTTACGCCGAGAGTTGCGTTTCGATAAAGTAACCGTGTCGCCTATGATAACAAATACGGATACGCCCACAGCTTTTGTCTTCTCGACGTTGGGTATCTCAATGTCGTCGAAACGACGCTTATATATAGTAGTACATCTGCTCGCCTGTAGCATAGATGTTCTTCTGCACCTTGGGTATCAATAAAATATCGTCCACTGTTCCTCGGCGCTAGAGGAAGTAGGAAGGTTAAGTTCTGGTGCAAGATCGGAGATGATTTGTGTATAAAAGTATTGCTTCGTTTATCGACTACTTTTGCTTGACCATCCAGAGGATCCAGCCACCGACACCAAAAATACAAGTAAATGCTAGATTAAAACATGTTAATTTAAGATACGGCATAACGGACCAAGTAGACACTTACCCACGAGAAAGGTTTCAACCGCTCTATGATCAACCTCCCTCTTCATGATGATGCTCATATTGCTCATTTCCCGGGTGATGAGCTGGGGCAGCTCTCGGGTAATAAGTGTAGTGTCAATAGCGGGCATGGTGAAAGGTGACAAAAGTAACTTGATTAAGAATTATAAATTGTTAGAGTTGACAAATGGTTGAGATTTATAGACAAGTATGAGAATGGAAAATGCGAAGTGAAGCGCTGCTTGACTCTTTCAATTAGTACATCTGATCGACACAACCGGGTTATTGTCAATTTAAGTAACCAGAAAAACTGAGATTAGAAACCCCTGGATCCTGGCGCCGACGAAGTCATCGCGGCTCGGCTCATAATCAGTCGATTTTAGAGGCTTTCCCATTCTAGGTCATAGCATCAGGTGGATTCGAAACAATACCCAAGATACCCCTAAACACACAAGGCGTAGTTAGTGATAGCTTAGCCCGTTGGCTTACGCATGGCAGATTTCGTCTATTACATTCAAGATCCTGTCAAGCATATTAGGTAGGTTAGGTAGGTAGGTCTTTTTCTCCTGGTAGGATTCTATTATCCTTGTATTTGACTTTTATCATTGCTTCTTTCATCCTCGTGTAGATCTATTGTCGTCAACAGGAGTGTGGGTTTAGTGGATCTACCAAAAATCGATCGTGCCATATGGCGCGAGGAGAAATATGACTGAAACAGATTTGCGACAGGGTTTAAGGAATACACTAGAACTAAATACCACAAGAAGAGCCAATAGCTTTATAGCATTTCCACGATGCGTTTACCATTCACTGTTTAAATGCGACGTAAATAGCAAGATGAGTAGATTTGGGCTTGAGCCTCAATATATGGTCCTTATTTAACATGGGGATGGCATTGCTGAATCCCCCTTATTCCTGGCACTTGTTACTATACTAAAGACTGTAGGTACAATAATTTACAGACCAAAAGGCCAAGTCTCTCCTTTACATCTTTACCCCACCACCCTTCACGAAGATCAATAACAAAGTTCTTCACTTCTACGCGAACCTGAGTGATTCGCATGTCTTGGTCCCAGCACTTGGCTGATCTTTGCACAAATGCAAGATATCGAATTCCTTATGCGACTACGCTTTATACGATACGCACGCGTCTCTCTGACTATTGTATCCATATGATGGCTTTTGCAGATACTCCATGGTTTAGATCAATTTCTCCTCTAAATCTAAACCTTTAAGAAGCCTATGCATTGTGCGCCCGTATAAAAACCCGGTCTATTCTACATCGCCGCCAAGTACTTTATCAACTAGCTTTTGAGCGGTTTTACTTCATGTGTACTATCAGCCTTGATATATACTACCTAGGTGGCTTGGCAATGGGTATGTCTATTTTCGAAGAGCCCGAGGTAGAACTACCTAGTGATATGATAAACTTGTTCTCCTTGTTGTTTCCTCATTAAAAAAATCATGGGGAGTGTGTACACTAACGAAAACCTATCGTCTACGACGAGACCCATATATCCCTCGGAACGAGGAGACCAGGGACTTCATCTCGTATTCCGGCAATCGCAAGCTTAGAGACAGGTAGGTACTAGTGTAGCTCTACAGCGCTCTCCACTAATACATAGCACTTCCATGTAGCGATCATGTATCTCCGCACGCCCCTAATTCCCCGCAGTCGTTGGTAAAATCCCAGTTATCGATAGGCTTTATTTCGTTATAGATAACATGATTCACAAATCAAAGGCCCACACAAATTAAAGGCCCATAATTTTACACCTATCTAATTAAATTATTTATTATATAATAATAATGTTTAAAATTAATTAAAAATTAATTTAATTCTTATAATTAAAAATTTCTAATTTAGTTTAATAAATTTACATATTGTAATTTATATTATTATAAATATTATAACGTTATTAATTTTATTATTATTTTTTTATAAAATTACTTTTAATAATTATAATATTGCCTTTAATGTTAACATTATTCTTTTAAATTAATAACGCATCTCTTTTTTTTTAAATAAAAGATTTTTTTTTTTATAATTATTTATTTTTTATTTATTAATATTTAAAAAATATATAATTTATTTTTCGAAAATTTAAAGTTTTTTTTTTTAATATAACTATTTTATATAATAATTTATATATAATTTTATTTAATTTATTAATAGTTTTTAAAATCTTAATTAATAAATTAAATTAATGGGTAAAAATTTTATTATATATAAAAATAAATTATAATATAATTTTATTAATATTTTTTAATATTTTAAATATTTAAAATAAGTTAAATAACCCGAAATCTAAAATAAAAAAACGTGTAATTTTAATAATATTAAATTATAAAATAACCTAATTAAAATTTAAAAAAATTAATTTAATAACTTTAAAACCGGCTTATATATTTTTTTTAATAAAAATAATATTGTAAATTTATTAAAAAATTAAAAAAAAATTTTTTTTTTTAATATAAATTAAATCTTATTATATTAAATTTTTAATAATTATTTTATATACGCGTTTTAAAATTAAAAAAACGTTTATATTTAAAAGTTAAAATTTATAAGATAAATAAATAAATATATAAAAAAATATAATATTATTATTATAGTAATATTTATAAAATTTTATTAATATATAATTTTTATAATTATTTAATATTAAAAAATATTTAACGTTTTTTATATATTTTTTTATATATTTATTAAAATATATTAATTATTTTAAATTAATTTTATTTATAATTTAACCGTTTTTAAATAATTTAATAATTTAATTAAATAAAAATTTATTATTATAATATTATAAAATAAAATATATTTTATTTATTATAATAATAAAAAATAATATAATTTAATTTTATAAATTAATTAATTAAATAGTTATAAATTATTTTTTATCTTTAAATATAATTTAATAAAATTTTTAATATTAATTTAAACTTATAATAATTATTTTTATAATAATTATATTTATTATAAACTTAATTTTATTAAAATTATATATATTTTTAAATAAAATACTTTTTTTTTTTATTATATTAGTAATTAATTTATATTATGCGTAATAAATGTTAAGATTTTTGCAAAAGATTTTTTAATAATTAATTTGATAATTTAAATATATTTTAAGTTTAAATTGTTGGCGTATAAAATTTATAGTTTAATTTTTTCCGATAAATTTCTTGTTACGTTTTTATAATAATATATTAGTTATTTTTTCAACGTAAAAAAGTTTAAGGGGAAAAATTTAAATATTTAATTTAAAAATATATTAAATAATAATATTTTTTTTATATTAAGTTAATTTTTATTATGGTTTTATTATATTTACGTATTGTTAATAATTATATATTTTACCGTATAACGTTTTATATAAAATATTATAAATATATATAATGTATTTTATATTAAAATTTTTATTACGTTTTATAACGTTAAAAACTAGGTTTATCCTAATCTTTTTAAATGGTTAAAATATTATAAATTAATTAAGTAATTAATTATTAAAATTGGAAAGTGGTAGTTTAGATATTTTTGGGCCTTTGATTTGTGTGGGCCTCTGACTTATGGATTACGTTACAGGGAATGTTTGAAGATAGATAATTCATCATTTTCTTTCTTTCCCAAAGAATGCCGACTACTAATGAAAGTAGAGATATTGCTGAAGATGAATCAATCCTTCGCTTCAGCAGAGGCCGGCTATCTCGCGGTCGAGGACTCCGCAAAACAACAGGATGGTAAGTGAAACTCGTGAATTGCTATTGCAGTTTTGACAAACAGGCATTGACCCGGATTCTAGTTCGACTTGCCGTAAAAGACATGTAAAGTGCGATGAAGTAAAACCAGTCTGCGGCGGTTGTAGCAAAACAAGAAAGACTTGTATTTATGAAAATGGGCAAAAGGTTCGGAAGGTCTCACATATTCCTAATATAATAGAAAATGGTCGCAATCATGTGCAGATTGAGGCTGGGGCTTCGAGCGAAGCAAGAAAAACTCTTGAGCAAGCCTGTGTCGAACGTCAAGCCATGGTGACAAGGTCGAGGGCTCATGAACGGAGTCAGGAGAATTTTCACCCTACACCAAGTTTTACTAACATATCTTCTCATATAAATGAAGAATCTCATTCTCCATTTAATCCCGATGTCAATCCAGTGGGACAAGATAATGTGCTAAACAGTACCTTTGTGGATTCTCTTCCACCAGCGGATAATAGGCTTAGTCCTCAGGGCGCTTCCACCATATCATCCAGCCATAATGTGGAGAACGCAACAGCAAGATGGGTAGATTTACTGTTCCAGGATGCTATTATCCAGAACGAAGATATTCGGAATATGAATTTCGAGTCGGAAGGATTTAATATATTTGGAAACTCAGTCGCGCAATCACCCATCGATCTACCGGAGTTGAATGGTTCATGCAATGAGGATGGCATCGTCTTATCTACACTATCATCAAACCCTTGTCTGCGCGAGAGGAATCTCATTCTCGAACAAGACCAAACACTCGAAAAGCAATCGTGGCAGTCGGAATCGCCCATAACAATACTTCCACACGAACACATAGCATTCCGAAATTTTGTGCAGCATATCAGTGGATGGGTATGTCACCAAGGGGGTATCATTAGCTATCTACATCTAGAAAAGCTTACATCTCGTAGATGGACCTATTCGACCAAAGTAGATCTTTCGCAGTCCACGTGCCCCATCTTGCAGTATGTATCACTCCATATGCATTAGAGCCTCCTGTCCATATTATTCCCTATAGCTGACGGTTTATCAAGGTGCATAATGTAGGATTGATGAATGCTATCCTCGCTCTATCAGTTCGGTATATGTCGTTGAGTGCTAATATGAATGGCATGCATGAACATGCGCAAAGCGATGCTCTCCAGTACTATTACAAAACACTCCATTATATTCAAAAGGCTATGCAATATGATACTTATAAGACGAGTTTAGAGCTTATTGCTACATCTCTTATCATATCGACATACGAGATGCTAGACGGCTCAAGTCAAGATTGGGAAAGACACCTTCATGGTGTCTTTTGGATTCAGCGATCCCAAGTGATCCACGGCGACTCGAAAGGTCTGCGGCAGGCAGTATGGTGGGCTTGGCTTTGCCAAGACGTGTTCGCTGCGTATCTTGAGAAGCGCAAGCCGTTCACGTTCTGGCGACCTGCAAGAAATTTGGACGAACTCGACCCTCTCGAACTCGCAGCGCGCTCGGTGTATTACTTTTCGCAAGTAGTCGGCTATTGTTCTTCCGAAGAAGCTGAAGCGGGGAGACTAAACCCCTTTTCAAGGATTGCGAAGAGAGACACGTTAAGGGAGAACCTTCAACAGTGGGAGAAGCATCTCACAATAGAATTCAAGGCACTACCCCTTCCCCAAATGGAAAAAGAGACGTTTGAGCCTTTATGGATTCACCCCCCAGCATTTGGTATGAATATACCCTTCTTCGTGATGCCATAGCTTATCATATCTTAGGGGTCGCTATACAATTATTCCACGCATCGAATATATTATTATCTTTGCATTGTCCTGTCCCGGGCGATTTCCAGATGTACGCGAGTCTCCGAAAAAGCATCAAGGAGAGCATACGGATAATCTGTGGGGTTGCAATGTCTCTAAACGACTTTGCCTCGAGTGTGCTATGTTCGCAATGCTTGTTTATAGGTTTGTTCTTTTACCATCACTACCTACTTAAGGTTATGGTAGCTAAATCTAGCAGCTGGTCTACCACTCGAGAATTCGGAACAACGGCGTGTTGTATTAGATCTTCTCGGTAGATGTCGGATGCAAGCGGGGTGGCCAGTAAGATCATTGAAAGATAGGTTGGTGAGCATCTGGGAGTCAATGGACTAGATTTACCTAAAATATTGTTAAACCTACGATATACAACTTTGTGTCCTATCGAGATCTGATTTTATAAACTAAAATAGGTGTCTTTAGCTTCGTCATTTTTAAATACGTCGAAATCCTCCTCTAATCATCTTCATAGAAAGAGGTAGGAATACTTTCTACCGCAAAGGCAACTTTTTAGTTGCGTGTCAAAATGCTACTATCAAATTTTCAACAATGCACCTCGTACGGAGGAATTGAGTTGTGCCTTCCAAAGGCGAAATTCATTGAGGATGAAGAGCTCGCCGCTTTGGCCAAAACAAAAATTTGCAACGCCGCCATCAACGAGGATTCTACCGAGCAAGACTCCTCCGGGTGACCAGACGTTGACTCCATCTCCGCACCCGCTATAAACATTACCATCCATATCACATTTAATCCCGTCAGGAATGCCCACATCTGCAAAGGCGAAGAGCCGTCGATTTGAGAGAAACGGCTGATCATTTCGGTAAATAACATCGAATGCATATCTATCTTGCTTATTAGTGATATATCTACAGCGCTGTAATACTCAACTCACATTGTGGAACATCTGCTAGGATTTATGGAACCATCACCGTGAACTTGATCTGTATCAGTGACATATAGGATCGCTTCATCGGGCGAAAAGCAAAGCCCATTCGGACGCCCAAAGTTATCGGCGACGGCCCGGACGGAGGATGTTTTCGGATCGTATCGATAGACTTGATTGGGCAGCGAGGGTGGCGGTCGGTATCCTTGCTCGAATCCATAGATGGGATCTGTGAACCAAATACAACCATCTTTACTTATGACAATATCGTTCACAGAGTTGAACGGCCGGCCGTAGAAGCTGGTTAAAACCGCCTCAGTCTTGTAGGGAGGCAGGGAGGACATCCTAAATAGCCCACTAGGTGCCGTCATTGATCCTTGCGCACAGAAGAGAATGCTATCTTGATCATTGACAGCACCATTCCCCATCTGGATATCGATGCAATCAACTTCCTCCCGCATTGGAGTCGCATTTTCGTCTCCTAAGGACACTTTTGAGATTTGAACCTTTTTCTTGCCATCATGGCCAATAAATTGGTTGCTCGTTATAAACAGCTCCTTGGTAGATGGCAAGAAGACCCCGGCCTCGTGAGCAAATGGATACGCTTCCACCGATAGCAGTAACTCGAGGCTTGGGTTTACTCCAATTATCTGACGGAAAGAATCATCGTGGATCTTCCATACCGAGGAGTTAACGTCTTCCATTCTAAGGGATTGATCAAGGCTTTATCATGACATTTGCTATGTCTAAAAAGTGATATCGTTAAAGGTCACATACTTGATTTGGACTATTCAATGAACCCTACAGGTAGGTATTCAATTTTTGAATTGACGGATTTCCTGGGGAAATTGGCGGGTTCACATAGTTACTCAACTGGCGGTAATTTATTACATACTGGCCAATCTTGATATCACGATCTATCGGGGTAATGAGGAGTAACGGAGCGCTAGTTTCGTCGATCACTCGTCTCGAGGGATCGTCAGGGACCCCTTGACTGCTCCCCCTTTTCCCGCGGGGTTTCCCCACATGCGGCTGATTACTTCTACGCATGGTTCGTCACATTCGGGTAGCGTAGGAGTTCAATAGTGCACTATTTTATTGCAAGCTTATGGAAATACCACCATCAACGAGAAGCTGGGCTCCCGAAACCCACTTGCTTAGATCGCTAGCTAGGAACACTGCCGGTCCACCCAAGTCCTCCGGGTCGCCCACGCGACCCAATGGTGTTCGGTCCTCCAAATACTTCAGCTTCCCGGGTTTTTCTAAGTCATCAAATGCAAGCGCTGTCCTCGTCGTCCCCGGGAGTAAAGCGTTACAACGAATTCCATACTTTCCTAGAGCACAAGCTTGGGACTGCATCATCGACAGAACGGCGGCCTTAGTGGGCGTATAGTGAACTTGCTGTGCACCGCCAAGGTGGGCGCTGATACTGCTAATGCCAATGATGCTGCCACCGCGACCCTGGCTTACCATTTGCCTGGCAGCGGCCTGAGTGGTCCAGAACGTACCAGCGATATTTGTCTGAATGTGCGACTGTAAAGTCTCCTCGTCCACGCTGGTAGGCGCCTGGGTTAGAAAAGCTGCCGGTGTGGGCTGGTTGGGGGAATGGAGGCAGAACACCTACTCCAAAAAATCGCGGAACTGGCTGACACCCGCATTGGCGACAAACACATCTAGGCCTCCGAATTCTTTTACTGCCTGTTTCACAAGCTCGGTTCCTGTGGCACGCTTCCTGATATCTCCCGGTATGCCGATAAGTCTCTTGCCGTCGTTGCCGAGTTTCTGTTTTAGCTGCTCGAAGCTCTTCTGTGATGAAGAGTCTTCCATAAAGTTGACCGCTACCGAAGCACCATGATCCAGGAATGCTAACGCGATACCCCTACCAATACCCGTGACGCCGCCTGTAATAGCTGCAATCTTGCCCGCAAGTAGAGCCATTTTCGGTAGACTGTCAATCTCAATACTCAAGGCAAAAGACAATGAAATGGTATAATAGTAAAAAGAGGTTGTGGAAACAGAATGAGGAAACAGCTTGAAAGAGGAGCACGACAAGATGACATCTTGTGATGCAGCCGTAAGAGGGCGAGCGAGTCGGAAGTGGAGACGGACTATGCTATACGAAGCTAAGAAGACAACGCTGCCGACACCGCGATTCCCTCGCTACGAGGGCCCTATAACTTATCCGGTGGAAAATTTTGTTCTAGGTAGTAAATGACGGGTGGAAATAGCTTCACGGAGATGAGAATGCCACAAAGAGTATGGTTTTAGAGTGAGTGCTACGGCGGCCTGGAACATTGTACCTCTGAATACTTCACCTGTGGAGATTTCAACCAGCGCGTGCGTAGTAGCCCCCTTTATTAGATGGTCCCGTTAATCAGACATTTTAATATCTTGCAGATGGATCTTTTCGACTATGTAAGACCTCCGCGACCCTTAACCCTATCTGGTAGTAGCTCTTCATGAATATATAACGAGTCCTTTGGTTCATTACTTTAGGTAGTGGCCTGGTAGGTATTAATAAGCTGCTACGAGAATTGTAAGCACGAGTTCAACCATAACGATCTATCACTCGCTTCCCGAAGGACCTTAAATCAATGCTTGAAAGCGATACATTATAATACTTAGAAGTAAATTTGTTAACTGGCAACTCAAAATACCTTCATCTCGACACATGAGATGTTATCTAAGTTAAATTATAACTACAAAGACGTATTTAGAGTATTTTCTCAATTTGATATCCCTAGGTGTGTATAGTAAGTTCAGGAGTTATAAACACCGAGACGTGTTCGCACTACCCTATGGCACAGCTCACGGGGCTTTACCAGAGGAGCCGCAGATGTCCATCCACTCTTTAGTTTGCCTGATCACGCAGTCCATCCCTTGCTCAATCAGCGTCGTATGTGGCAGTTTCCGTGAACTATCGGCCCGCAAGTGTGTATAGTAGTCATCTAGGACTAGCCGATTGACGTTGATTTTGGTAAGGCCAGCTTTAATGCATCGCTGCATAATATCTGTAGGGAAGCCGTTTGTGCCGTGAAGGACACAACGAACACGCCCATTGACCTGCTTAAAGATACTGTCGAACCTATTGTGCTATGATAGTTAGACTGCTAATTACACTACTCGTTAGAGGAAAGGGAGAGCGGCGCGGCTGACCTCTCGTAATCCAATTGCGGCCCTTGTGGACCATATTCGCCGTGCACATTTCCAAAGGCAGGAGCAAGAGCGTCGACGCCAGTAGCAATAAATTGCTCCACCTCTTCCGGAGTCGTCTTGCTCGCCTCTAGCCCCGCAGTGTCCATAACGCCGTCTTCACCTCCTTCGATACGGCCCGGCTCTGCCTCGGTAGCGATGCCCCTCTCATGGCAGTAGGCCACCCACTTAGCCGTCTTGGCCAGGTTCTCCTCTTTCTCATAATGTGACATATCAATCATGATGGAATCGAATGGCAGCGTGTCAGCTGCCAACTTAATCATGTCCTCGTCCTGTGCGTGGTCGAGGTGTACTGATACGGGCACTTTTGCGCGCTTGGCGGCTTCGGCGGCCGTCCGAATTAGCAAGCCATCTGAGAAGGCGATGGCCCAGGGAAAAAACTGGAGGATTAGCGGCGACCGTGCTTGCTCGGCTGCTCGCACGAGGCCGAGGATCTGCTCGAGGTTATAGGCAATGGCTGCGATAACGCCGTATCGGCCTTTTTCCGCCGCCCCCAGGATCTGGAGGTGACAATTCTTCTCACGCCAATCTACCGGGACGCCCATTTCCTCCACATGTAGTATATCCGAGTATAAAATAAACACCTTGAAAGAATAGGGGCTCTTCGATGACCTAAGTAGTGGTTAGGCTTTAAAGATGTGTTTTATTCATCTTCCACATGTGTCATTTTGATTATATGTTGTTCATTTTTAAATGCACCCAGTAGAACACGAGTTGAAGCCCCTCGCTTGGCTACTACGGATTATCGTCTCGGGGGATCCGTGCAACAGTAGCCCTCTTCGCCTAGGTAATCGCGTTATGGTGTATGGCACATGATATCGTGAGATGCCCGTGAATAGATCGGCGAGCTTTAGGTTGGCCTCTCCACATTCACCCCGCGGACAGGCTACTTGTGGTGTGGGTTATGTAGGTATTTTAAGTGCCTGGGCGGGGCCAAGCCACCGCAACGAGGGCAACAGATAGTTTAGAATCTTGGACAAAACTAACTAAGGTTGGACCCGAACTTGAGTCACCACCCATATGAGTTATTCTTCTATCCTACATACACGATCCTCAACCCCTATATCTAACCCTAATATTGGGCCGAATGATGTCAGATGATGCCTATTACGACCCACTCGATCTGCCTACTATAGGCCGGGGAACACATCAAATTATCACTGACAGATAATTGTAGGGTCCCCGAGTCTTAGTTAGAATGCGCAGGATCGAAGTCAAGGGCATTCTAAAGCATCGCTGGTCTCGTGATATTTAAGTTAAATAGATTTCATGAACAATAACCTTCTAGTTAAGACAAAACCCAACCTCACCGTGAAGTAGATGTGGCGTACGAGACTCGTAGATTGTTTTTAATATTGGACAGCATCAGAATCCAGAAATCATATTCAAATCTTACGATATCAAGAGTTTAGTGACTTAGTCAAATGAGACACAGAATTATATCTTTCTAATTTAGAATTGAAGATCCTTTATTAAGCCACTGTAGTACTTTGTGAGTTTACGACCGCCTAGCTATGTAAATTCACAAGAGGCCGGCGTAAATGAAGACAAATTACCTTTACCCAATAATGCTAACCCCTTTTTTATTTACGGAATAGTAAACCCACCATCTATGATCATGTTCGCCCCTGTCATATAAGGGCAGGCATCACTTGCCAGGAAGACGTAGGCCTACAGAAGTAAGATGTTAGCGCTTTTTAACTATAGTAGAGGATAGTTAACATACACTCTTCAGTTCCTTGGGATTGCACACCCGCCCGCCAGGGATCTGACTGATCCATTGGTCTAGGAGCTTCTTGGGTTGTCTCGTCAACACTAATGCGCACGTTAGCTCCTATTTTTATAGCCAGGGTACCGAAGTCCTGCTACCTACTCTCCGTATGAACGTATCCGGGAGAAACGCAATTGACCCGCGCAAAGTCAACCCACTCAACGGCAAGACTCCTGCCAAGCTGTAGAGCTGCAGCTTTGGAGGCATTGTACGCTGCCTGCATCTGCGGGGTGTTCACAAGTGTGGCGCTGACCGAGGCCGTGATGATCAAGTTGCCCTTCCCTTGCTTTCGGAAATATTTCTCTGCACCCTGAGCTGTCCACATAACTCCGTCGTAGTTTACACTATTGATATGTGCCCAGCTCTCTTCGCTGTAATCAAGCGAGCTGACGTTAGAGCAGACGCCGGCGTTTGCAATCACGACGTCCAAGCGGCCGCGGCCGAAATCAGCCACGATCTCGTCGATTGTCTTCAAGAGTAAATCTCGCTTAGTAACGTCCGACTTGAAAGCTTGGACGCGTACACCAGTCTTCTGTGCAATCTGAGCAGCTGTTGCATCAGCATCTTGGTGGGTTCTGTATATGAAAGCAACGTCGGCCCCAGCCTCAGCTAAGCCCCAGACAAGCTGGAGGCCAATACCCCTGGACCCTCCCGTCACGATGGCTATCTTTCCCTTAAGTGAAAATTGCTGGAGGACAGGGGTATCCAAATTGGCTGGTTGAAATAGAGGCATACTGGGTGGCTATTTTGCGTAGTCTAGGTTGATGAAAAGGGCGTTGCAGGTGAAAGTAGACTGACTGTCTTGACTCCCTCAGGTCTGTCGTTGCTGATCTGTGAATATAAAAAGAATGCCCTCTTGATAATTGATGGCACTGCTTCTATGTAGTACTGTTGTAGTCGATCTCCTTGTAGATTACAGTCCACTTCCTATGTGTCCGTAAGTGGTTTTCCTTCTTCTAAATATGCACCTTCTTTCTGCCATCTTATAGATCAAGCTGAATCGCTTCTACATGTAACTCGAGGGCAACGAGGCTAGCAGCCTAGTTCAATTTCTATTTCATTATACCCACCGGCCTACCAGGTCTGGAGTGGGCCTCGCTCTTTGGTGCTCGGCTCGAGGGCATATAGAGTCCGACAATAAGGGTACATCGAACTTAAAGGAGTTTCTAATACTGTCCATTCGACCGATCTCCCCATGGGGTCCCCACAGATCGGCGAGGATTAGATCCATATCCTTGATATTTGGAGTATCCGAGCAACTGGTTACCAAGAAGCTATATATAGGTTGTAGGTACGTCTGAGCTTTATGTTTCTTGAATTTTTTACAACAGACACTCATGTGGGTGATATGAATCTATTTCTCATCCCGCCTTTTGTTCTCTCATAATTCACCTAGGTCATTTCCACCACGATGATAGATCAACGTCGGAAATGGATGGTGGCGTCGATATTGAAGGAGAAGCGGCTTTTGATTGCTATCAACTGCCTGGCCGGCTTGTCGATATTCTTTTTCGGTAAGACCGGATACGGCGTATAGCTCATAAATCTCCCGCTAACAGATATTTAGGCTACGATCAGGGCATGATGGGTGGCGTGAACAGCTCGCCGGACTATATCTACCGCATGAAGTTTGGTTACGTTGACGACACTGGCGAGCCCGTGGTTACCGATACACTCCTCCAGGGAGGCATTATGTCCGTGTTTTACCTTGGTACCCTGATCGGATGTATGATAGGAGGTTACATCGGCGACCGGTTCGGTCGAATTAATACCATCGCTGTGGGCGCTATCTGGGGCATCATTGGCGCTTCGTTGCAGTGCTCTTCGATGAATTCCGACTGGATGATTGGATCTCGCTTTGTTAACGGAATCGGGACTGGTATTCTCAACAGTATTGTGCCTGTATGGGCATCCGAACTTGCCGACTACAGCTCTCGCGGCGCCTTTATCGCGATGGAGTTCACATTGAACATATTCGGTGTCGTCGTAGCTTATTGGCTAGGATTCGGCCTTAGTTATGTCGATGGAGGTAACTCCGCTTTTAGATGGCGTTTTCCCATTGCTTTCCAGATCATCCCATTATTATTTCTCCTTTTCTCTTGCTTCTTCTTTCCCGAGTCGCCCCGCTGGCTCTGCAAGGCCGAAAGGGAGGAAGAGGCGCTGTATGTCCTCACCCGTCTCCGAGGAACAGAGGGTGCCGGTCTTGCCCAGGCCGAAGTAGAGCTTTCTGATATCCGAGAGATTATTCGCATCGAAGAAACTGAACACGGGACCTCTTATATCCACATGCTGTTCGGCCTAGGATCTCCCAAACTACATATTGGTCGCCGGGTTCAGCTTGTAATCTGGCTACAGATCATTCAGTGCTGGACGGGTATTGCTGGTATTACTATGTACGGTCCGACTATATTTCACATTGCCGGTTTCGACCCCCATAAATCTCTCTGGATATCAGGCTTGAATAACATAACTTACACCTTTGCTACCCTTATTTGTGTTGTCCTTATCGATCGGATTGGCCGACGTTGGACTCTCTATTGGGGTTCCGCAGCACAAGGAGTCGCTATGTTCCTCGTCGGTGGCCTCTCGCGTGGTGGACTGAATGCTCGCGAGGCCGGCTACATCGACACGGCTAACGCGTGGGGCGGCGCCGCTGCTTCAATGGTTTTTATCTATACTTTTGTCTTCGGCGCTACTTGGCTTACTGTCCCGTGGCTGTATCCCGCTGAGATCTTTCCCCTTAAAGTTAGAGCTAAGGGTAACGCTTGGGGTGTTGTCGGTTGGAGTATTGGAAATGGGTAGGCGCCCTTAGTGGTTTCTGATTGGGATGATGCTAATTGCGTTTTCTTAGGACTCTTACGCTCATCTTGCCCTACATCGTTTCTGCGGTTAACGAGAAGATGATGTATATCTTTGCTGCCGTCAACGTCATCAGCATCCCTATTGGTAAACCTTCCTAAAATTATTTTCATCTTTGTTGATCATGCTTACACCACCTAGTTTGGGCCTTCTATCCCGAGTCGAACCAGCGAACGCTAGAAGAAATAGATCTACTATTTGCATCCGAGAGCCCCTTTACATGGGACGCCGAAAAGACCTTTAGAAAGCTAAAGGAAGAGTCAGCTGTGACGGGTGGACTGACCCAGAAAGAGAAGATCGACGTTGAGGCAGTTCAACACTTCGAATAACCAGCGAGTGTATTGTGTTTGAACGGCTATAATTATGGTCTGGAATTTATTTTTTTCGGAATGAGAAAGTAAGGCGTAGTGAGAGATATCGAGTTAAATACGGGGTGGGTGCTCTTTGATGACCCCTCTATCATACACATTCCGATATTTCTAGTAGTTATATGTAAATAAGTGTTGGAACCTCTATGTCTCCACATGTGCCTATCGTGAACCAAATGGAGCTACAGTTAAGACCAATACTATCTGTTATAGAGTCTATAATATAATACAAATGCTACTTAACTGATAATAATATAATACATATTTGCTATATAGCTGGTCCATTGGCGTCGCGTGTCACAAGAAACGGTGTATGCTTGGACACCAGCACAGGTTTTCAGGGATTTTTAAAATAATAGTTACCTCTTGTAGAATCTGTAGACAACCTTGTGCTTGATGGTTACCTTCCTTGTTGAATATTCCGAGCTACTGCAAGGTACACCTAAAGTCATATATGTTTGTTTTCCGGATCGCCTCCTTATGCGACTGGGCCATTGATGTTCTAAATATTCTCCTCTCTCCGACTTCCCCGCCTTTCCTACTTTGGGTGTTCCGCTTTCAACAGCGTCGAACTGTGGATTGATCACCGCTTGGGACGAGCCCCGAAGTTTACAGTGGACTTAGGGGAGGGGCCGAAAGGTTGGCACAGTTTCGTGGTCGCCAAGTCAATACTAATTACCACATCCCAACACCCTCGACCCGAGGGCTATCCTAGTGATGAGCTGCGTGCATTACACCGCCGTTAGTTAGCCCTTTAACCTAGTGATCCGATTAGCTTGATTTTATATCTTACATAGCTCTATGAGAGAGGGAGGGGTCTTTGTGCGTACAAGCTCTAAGAACGGCGAGACGGGTCAAATAGACCATACATAGAATCATGACTATGATTGCTATATGACTGAAATATCTATTCACAATCGAGTAGCCTATAGCTTTATCTAATTACTCTTACGTCGTCCCTACCTGTGTACAATATACTAAACGCTCAGCTCATCTTGTATATACTGGTTTGAGTTATCATCAAAGAAATCACCAAGAAAAGAGCCTAATCGACACAAGACTGCTGTAACTCCATCTCACTCATACACGAACACATACGCCCTCAATGTCTTGCCAATCCTTCTACCGCTCTGCCGTCAGGCGATTCTCCAAGTCACTCAACTGCCAGAGTAAAGCTTCTCATGTGCCGTCCACGGCCCGTTTACTAAGCACACGCAACACGCAGTTTACGCTCAACACAGGTGCTAAGATCCCCGCCATAGGGTTTGGTACCTTTCAAGATCCTGAGTCGCAAGAGGAGGGCGTTTGTAGGGCTCTGAAGATGGGCATGCGTCTGATAGACACGGCGCGGGTCTACAACGTCGAGAAGCAAGTTGGTAAGGGAATCAAGGCTAGCGGCGTCCCCCGTGAGGAAATTTTCCTTGGGACGAAACTTTGGTGCAACAACTATCATCCCGACGACGTCGAGAGAGCCTTAGACGAGTCTTTAGCCGATCTAGACACCCCCTATGTCGACCTACTCATGATGCACTACCCATGTACCTTCAAGAGAGGCCCAGAGCGCTTCCCCAGAGACGCTGATGGTAAGATGATCCTGGGAAACACGACTTTCGTCGATACATGGAAGGCGATGGAACAGCTAGTGAAAATTGGCAAGGTCAAATCCATTGGTGTTTCCAACTTTAGTAAGGGAGAGTTGGAAACCCTCATAGAGAAGACGTCGACGGTAAGTCAAATGCTTAGCCCTCGAGAAAGTCCCACCTAATTGTCTCATCATTGATTAACATGATAATAGACCCCGGCTGTTCACCAGATGGAAGTTCACCCGTACCTGCAGCAGAAATCCTTCAACCAGTGGCTTAAATCTAAAGGTATTCACGTGGTCCAGTTTAGCCCTCTCGGTAACATGAACGACTTCTATAGGAAGACTGGCTGGAGCAAGGATATCTCGCACATGATGAAACTTATCGAGCAGCCACTACTACTAGAGATCGGGAAGAAGTATAACAAGAGCGCGGTACAAATCGCATTAGCGTGGGGCATAAACAACGGCCGTTCCGTTATTCCCAAGAGCGTTATCGATTGGCAAGTCCAGCAAAACCTCGAAGCCGACTTCGAACTTGCGAAAGAAGACATGGAAGCCCTCGCTACTCTGGACATCAAGGCGCGGTTTAACGACCCCAGCTTAGACTATCAGTGGAGGCTATACAGCGATCTCGAAGGTACCGAGGGAACAGTTGAGGGACGAACTCATTAGATGGACCAATAGGTCGGCAATGTATGCACACACCTGATTCAGCAATCGGTTGCTTAGGTACCTTTGGGGAATTCGTTACCATACCGGAGAGTCTGCCTAGCGGAGGCTGAATATACTACGATACCCCATCTCGCCTTTCGCGGGAGGACTCGGAAGAGCACCAAGCTCGCGTGGCGTGCGTAGAATAAACAAGACAAAAATCGCTCTGATTATAATTTTACAAACTTATCGTACCTTGCGAAACGCGTGTAAATTAAGATAAAAATAAATTCGGTTACAACAATAGAGATGGTATCCTAGATTATTGCCGGCTTTCATCATCTGTTAACAATTCTTGACAACTAATAGAGACTAGAGTTATTAAAGCCGAGTCGTGTTTATATTTGATGCCGCCGAGGCTTTGAAACCAGGCTCTCTGTGCAAGTAACTCCAGTATCATTTTCATACCTTGACGCACTAAAATCAAGAGCTGTCCCCCCAATAGCGCTAAACTATAGGACATTTAGCATTTAAACAGTCAATTTTAGATCGACATGGAATTTGATGAGGGTCATAGCGTCGCCTTGCACTATGACCCCTAAAAGGTACCTACTGTAGACATGTATCATGATATTGTTATTAATAGACTATAAATTATTTTGTGCTAATTTATTAATACAATTCATATACCCTCTAATCCTTTCCTCCTTCTCCTGCTTTACGTGACGGGGTTTGCACAGCAAATATTGGCAAACTGCAGTGGCCGGCATCGCTATAAATATAGGGGCAAGCTACTTGAATTTAGTGAACGGGCCACTATCCGACCTTCATCTTAGCAAGGGATCTGGGAGAGATGTCAGTTGATAGCAGATGATGCACACTGAAAACATATGGCCTAGTTTAGCAGCCTAGGTGACTGCGCTTCGTCTATCGCTTCTGTTGAGTGGAATCAACACTATAGCCCTCGGGTCGACCTACTTACTTCGTAGACACCTTTAACTTTAGGCCGATCATATCCCTACTCTTCTCCCCTCGTTGGCCTGATATCCGTTCATCGTGGGGTACCCCCGGCACGGGGGACGAAGTCGCAGGGTTCGGTTGCAGGTACGCCGCATTTACATGCCCTTCTCCTACATAGCCCCGCGATAATGGCCAAATGCTGAACTAGAGCGAATTTTTATTCGAGAGGATGTTCATTACTAGGCGACGGAGGCCAGCTTTCAGTGCGATCGGTGGTTAATGGTCGCACGTCGTCATTGTTATCGCCGCAACTAGTTAGGGGAGCGAGACGAGATTTTGTCATTCGTCTATTCTGACCGCACTTCTCCAGACTGTGAGATCAACTATATATGTTTGTATTGGCCACCTGTTGTGCTTTTCTAGAAAAGAAAGGGTTTAATAACTAACATACTCTCTCATCAACTCCCTTCATCATGTCCCCACAGAAGAACATCATCATCACCGGCGCAGGTGGCTTAGTCGGGCCTCTCCTAGCCAGTCGGCTACTTAACGATCCTACCTATCGCCTAGTTCTTACCGACGTTGTTGAACCCGTCGTTCCAAAGGGAGTTAAGCATCCCGAGAACGCGGTTTGCCTTAGGGGCGATCTTAGCGACCCCGTCTTCATCAATACCCTCCTCGAAACCTCACAACCTTTGCACGCCATCTTCATATTTCACGGCATTATGAGCGCGGGATCTGAGGCAAACTACGATCTGTCGCTAAAGGTCAATGTAGAAAGCGTGAAGACCCTTCTGCTAGCGCTACGGATTAAGAATCCCGGCGTTCGCGTTATCTATAGCAGCTCCCAAGCTGTCTACGGTCAGCCATTACCGCCAGTCATCACTGATGATGTAACTCCGACGCCGGAAGGCACATACGGCGCCCACAAACTCCTGAACGAGATATTTATCAATGACATGCACCGAAAAGGCTTTATCGATGCCTTCATCCTCCGTTTCCCCACAGTTTGCGTCCGCCCGGGTCTCCCAAGCAATGCCGCTCCATCTTTTGTGTCGGGTATGATCCGTGAGCCAATGAAGGGAGAAGAATGCGTTATCCCTCTTAAGGACCGTTCTTTGAGGATGTTTCTCTGCGCACCAAGTACCTTACAAGAGAACCTGGTCAGAATCCTAAATATGGATAGCAACAAGCTACCCAAACATATCCGACACATTAATATCCCCGGTGTATCCGGTACGATTCAGGATCTTATGGACGGCCTTGCAAAGTACGGTGGAGAGGACAAGCTTAAGCTTTTGCGGGAGGAGACCAAGCCCGAGTTGGAGCGAATCCTTCGGAGCTGGCCGCAAGACTTCGATATGACAACGCCATTAAAGCTAGGGCTTAAGAGGGACGAGAAGGTGGGAGACCTCGTGAAAGAGTACATCGACTCATTGAAGTCATAAAGTTAGTAGCTCAAAGCGTAGCAGTCCAAGTTTCATAGCTAGGTCTACCTAAGAATAACAAGTCAAATTCCTGAATCATCTCCCCCCCATAGAGGAACGTGTAGTATGAGAAGCTGGCAAAATTTAGGGGAGGTACAACTGCTGAGAAACAGGCGTTTCGGTCTAAGTCCCATTGTGAGATATTCTTGCGCTTTTTTTATATTAAATCCGAATATTCAAAAGCGATGCCATTATAAACACTTCAAATGATATTTATGATCATTACTACTTCACATATGCTGGCCAGTTTAACCGTATCTAGTACGCCTCCAACAAGCGGGATGCTTTTCTCCGTATCCATAAATTCCGAAGGCTAGGCGGGTTGGTCTCACGCCGGTGGCCGAGAAGTTCGGAGTCAGTTCATGCCGATGACAAATCGATTCTTTTGTATATGTAAACCACATTTCGTGTTCGCACATCCGTTACACAGTTCAATTATTATTTCCAACTTCAACTCATAATTATTTTCATCCAA
The DNA here is from genome assembly GCF_008694065.1 of Daldinia childiae. NCBI lineage: Eukaryota > Fungi > Ascomycota > Sordariomycetes > Xylariales > Hypoxylaceae > Daldinia > Daldinia childiae. The sequence continues at coordinate 717,865 of NW_022984648.1, forward strand.
AATATCCATACTCGTTTTCAATTTCACTCACTATGGCCACAACCATTCGGAATGTGGCACTTCTTGGTGTAAGCATGAAGTCTATACTCCTCTGACTTATACTAAAAGTATCACAGGCTACTGGTGCCTTAGGGACACATATTCGTAGTGCACTAACGAAGGCAGGCTTCGTAGTAACAGCCATCCAACGCAAGGATTCTACCAATCCTGTTCCTTCAGGGGTAAAGAGCATTAAGGTCGAACTATCTAATAAAGATGACTTGACATCTGCTTTCAAAGGGCAGGATGCTGTAGTCAGGTCTGTCATCATTTCTCTTATACAATGACTCGTCTCTCTCTCGGCTTTCCTCAGCTATCTGACTCTGATTAGTGCCGTTCCAAATCCCGCTCTCGCAACGGAGAGCGTTATGATTGACGCTGCCATTGCGGCCGCTGTAAAACGGATCATCCCATCAGAGTACAGCACCAACCTAGAGACCCCGCTATCACGACAGCTACCCATAGTTAAAGATAAGGTCGAAGTCCGCGAGTACTTGCAATCTGCTATTGCGAATAACGGCACTTCTACAACCTGGTCTTCTGTGAATAATGGCCCGTTCTTCGAGATGTGCCTTAAAGTAGGTGCATTGGGTCCCAATATCAAAGAGAAAAGGGCGATTTTTCATAATGGCGGTAACCATTTGATCGGAACTTCAACACTCCCTGATATTGCTGCAGCGATAGTCAAGATTCTTGACCCTACACACCTAGATGAAACTGCGAACAAGCCAGTTTATATTTATTCGGCCGCCATTAGTGAGCGTCTTCTCACAAAGCTGGCATCTGATGTTACAGGCATTGATTTCGGTGACGTGGAGAGCGGAAAGATCACAGATCTTGACATTGATAACATGGTTGCTGAAGCCAATGAGAAGCTAGCAAAGGGCGATAGATCTGGATGGTTTAGTTACTACTATCAAATGATGTACGGAAAGGGGTATGGAGGTGAAGATTTCGAAAAGTTGTCTTGGAATGAACGACTGGGGCTAAGGACTATGGACGAGGCAGATATAAAGGCGCTGATCCGGAGTATCGCTCAAGAGTTCGGAGTTCCAGTAGGTTCAAACACCAATACCTAGTCGAGTACTTATTATACACGCAATAGATATCATAGGTCTACTACTTAGACATACAAATGAATTCATTTGTGGTAATTTGTGACCACCAACATCTTTTAGTAGTTATGGGGCATTATTTACTGTTAGTTTATATACTGTGACGCCTTCTTTTCATAAGTTAGGCATTATACGGCGGCTTTCCGTCTTAAACGGGGCGATAATCTGCTCTCATATAGTGAAGAATCGAGTATCTATTTCTTTGCTGACGAGCTGAGATGGCCTCTAGTTTTGAAGATAGTATAATCATCGGCAGGCATCAGATAATGAGGTCTTCTATGCCGTTAACATTTCTATGAAGCCCATCAGTACAAGGACGTATGGGAATACGGTGAAACTACTAGAATGTACTGGTGAGAGAAAGCGCTATCAGGGGGTAGTTTTTCAAAAATCTCTTATGGCTGACATCAATTCTCGAGTAGTTATGTATCTATTTACTTCTCAACTCCTGGATATGCGAAGAGTTACCATGAGCAACATTACTAGATGCAAGATGATGCAAGTATTCTGGAGTTTTTTAACCTAGGAAGCATATATACCGGGCACTTTGGGTCTTCATACTCTGGTGGGTATTTTCCTTACGTCCCCTAGCCTCCTACCCTAGACGTACTAATAACTAGTATCGCAAGCCCCCAAGTTCAAACCAGTTGATCCCAAACTATGATATTCCTTGAAGAGAAAGCTAGAGGTAGATGAACAACGCCACGTCTTGCAGTACTCCAGAAAAACCCCCAATGACAAGCTAACAGCAACATTTATTTCAATCAAATAAACAAAACACGTCGCCATCATGACTTCGTCGCTGACCTATCGATTTATAACTAATTCGGATCAATATTTCATTCGTCTTGTACCCATAAGTCGTCATTCGGGACAAGATCACTTGTACCTAATTGATATCAGCTTTGAACTCATTTGATATGCCTGATATTAGGTACCCATTAGACTTACAACTGAAAACATGCGTCATAAAAGTAGCGGAGATAAGCTGCCAGCAGTCCATCTCTTGGGGGTGGGTTGGGCGGTTGCAGGTACCAAGGAAGGTATTGTTGATATCTCTCATGTCGTAGTTGTTGTTTCCAGCTGCGTATAAGGCTATAGGTACTTGTTAACTAATTTCTAAGAATTATAAATAAAGAAGGGCATGAATCTACTTACTGACCGCTCCTGTCGATCGATTAAATAGAGGAACCGGATGTTCTGTCGAGTGACCGACAGCATCATCCTTATTATACATTTCAAAGCGATCGATGACCCAGTCTCTCGGTGCTTTTGCGCTGCATCCATCGCATGCCCATCGACCCTTACTAGCATCGTTATTACTGCTGGCCGAGATAGGTACCACATGACCCATGTCGGAGCAACTAAGCGGTGCGTGATCGTGGACTTGCATTTCCGTTGAGCTGAAAGTGACGCCTACGTCGGTTATATCGTTACTCTTTCCAATATAAATAGTGAAATCTGCAAGTGCAGGCGACGCAGCCGCGACAGCAAGAATAGTGGTTAGGAGGTATATCATCGTTGTTATCGTAAGCCTGACGTTGAAATTCTAATATGTTGGTTGTAATTACTATTTTCTTTCTCCTTGGTAATTGCCGAGGACGTCCCCAGTCGGGCGAATGGTAGCCCTTAAGATCTATGATACCTGCATAGAGGAACCAATATTATATCCAAGAGTGTGGTAGTATCTTGTCATCGATAGACGGGGTGGTTGAGGCTTATATAGTAAGGGTGAATATGACGCTTCGATCCGATAGCAGCACTTTTTGACCGGAGTATCGACAACTTTCAGGTAGTAGCTTATCAGGTGCATGCTGAGAGTTAAAGTAAGTCTCAGTGTAAGCCACATACGTAATAGTAGATCTGTAAATAAAATTTCATGGCTGTAACAGCTCACTACATGACTGAGGACTCAGTAAGACGTGGAATGTGGTTTAGACACGCCGGGGTAAAGATCGCCATAGTAGCACAATAGGGACAACCACATCGTCGATTATAATTTTTACTAGAAGAACCAAGAGAGCGGTTTCTTGTAGGAGTTATGAAAATCTTATACAATAAGAGACGAATGAAAATAATGATCAACTAAATCAATACTAGTGAGCTCTGTATATGGTTATAGAACTACAATAACAAATAGTAATATAGGTAGATATGCATGGTATAACTCACTTAAGGTTGTGCAAATAAGACATCGTTTGGAATTTAAGTCATTATGCAATTTAACCAAGCATTTGGTTTTAAGATCTCTGCATCATCAGCAAGGCATAACTCCCTTGGGAGCCAATTTATTATGCCAATGTAAGACATTAACAAACACCGAATGGCAACCAATTCCACTCCAGCTTTTTTTTGACATGCCTAGTTTTACTGAAGAGGCTATCCTAGGGAGCATATTAAATTCACAGTAGATTCTTATCCCTATCATGAAATCTAAGTAATTAGCTGGCTTGGATCAAGGATGCATAGGTATCTTGGTACGTGGGAATCATATACCCCTTTCCAACATTTTCATGACAACAAGTGTTAAATCGATACCAGATAGATCGCGCGTATAGCTACATTAAATGTGTCTTAGGTGTGGTGACATCAGGTGTATAAACTGGACTTGTGGACAGGTGAAAATGAGAAAAAGTAAGTTTTAGGATCCGAAGGTACGCTAATTGCATAAGATATTTCAGAGCCCCTTTGGCTATTTACCTGACATTCAGTAGCGTGGCTGTTCCGAGAGGCTAAGAATACCTCAAATACCTAAGGCAAGGTGAACGTCATTGTATTTAATACCTAACTAGATTTATAGGCATATGTAATATGAAGCACTGTAATCTAGATATATTCCCTGGATTTGCAATGCCTGGATATGTAACCATGTTACTTGAGACTTTCGTTCATTACTACGTTGCATTACAGCTAGAGGATTTATGAGACATTCCTTTACTTTAAAAGACAATAGAACACACACACCGATAAATAAGATAAAATTATCAAAATGGTTGTTCAAGTTTAATGCATTCTACGTTTATTTAGCTTTGGGTATTAGCATCGTTCACCAATACCCAATACGCCTTCTACTCGGGAAGTGAATTTCTCTTATTGGTAATCTATTCAAACGCTGAAACTTGATAACCAGTAGTTCTTGAGGCTCCCAGCTCTTATAGGTAATGAGATATCAATTAACCGTTGCATCCTTAGTCCTCAAAGTCGCATTCGACACCTCATACTCCTTCAGTTCATTCGGGATATCATCATACGAAATCTGCTCACCCCTCTGCAACAATTGGTCTAGAAGGTTGAAGATGTGTTGTGGCGCGTCTGGGCCCACGTAAAATTCGCGACCAGCAATATCAATAAAAGTACCATTAGATGCTTCCATCTCTTCCTCTCCCGGCGGATTGTGTAATTCGTATTCCTTCAACTCGGGCGGGATTTCATCATATTTTAGGTTGTCCTTTTCTGCCAAACGATAGAAATGGTTGGTGATTTCTTGTGGAACGTCATAATTGATACGAAACCTGTGGTTGTCGATGGAAATAATATCTGGTTCCACTTCTTTCAGAGCGCGGTCAGGCTTGAGTATTGGTAGTTGAGAAGCCATCAGGTTTAAATCGAAATTATGTAAAGGCTGAGTATCTTATCGATCGAATGCTATATTGTTCATATGAAGACACAAAGCAAGCTGTGATGGAGGGCATATTTATATCTTGAGGCCCTCTTGCCCCCTGGCACTTTTACTAAAGATCGGCCCAGGTATCGCGGCCTGTGCTGATAATTTGATTACTTGTTACAGTTTAGCGTGACTATATATGATATTAAAATGCTTGCAACCATCCTACGTCATCGCTTTTGATTCCACTCAGCCACGTTTTGTGACGCATAACCACGTGTAACAACAATCGAATACATGAGGAAGCTATTAATATTTCGAAATCGATAACAAGCGCCAGAATAACTACTTTACGCCCTCATAAATTGAAATTATACGAGTAGAAGATACAAGTATACCCCCCCTACCTATTCAAGCTACCTATATCTAAAAATTCTTACAGCTGATACAGACTAAGCACTGTAGACTAATATAGGAACTATCGAAATAGTTGATATGCTCAAACATAAAGATATCTATCAAAACTTTCTTGACTCTGAACTTTTCATATTTTATCAAAACACGCTGACGATGCAAAATTATGAAAACATAACTGGCTGGAGACATTTACTTTTACGAGTTATTCTAATGTGATAATTGAATCTCTAATGATCAACATCATTCTGATAGTTAATTATGTTCAAATATGCTAGATAGTTCCTTAAGTATGCTAGTTTCCATTCTAGATTCGGATAATTGAAAATGTAATTGTAGAACTATATATGATTCGAAGGTGTGTTGTCGGTTATGAAAGTGAGGTGGCAGGCTAGATATGTGTATCTCTGTACATAAATGTATATTCCAGTTAAGCAGCGTTCATAGTGATAGTCAAGTCGCCGCAGTTGATACCAGACCACAAGAACCAGTCTCCATGCTTGCTCTGCCAGCTCTTAGCCGCATTGATGGCGCAGAGACACTGAGAGACATCTCCCACGACGCAAAGCCTAGCTCCCTGACCATTTTCCTTGCAAGTGCCTCCATCTCTGCAAAGCTCCTCGACAGCACTAGCAGGAGTTTGAGAACCCTTCCATCGGCCGGCGTCATTGTTATGGTGGCAGTCGCACGCGTTGACGAGCAAACCGGGCATCATGGCGAGAATTGAAACGATTGCTGTAACTGACTTCATGTTGATGGATTGATGAGGTTCTTGTTGAAGATGCTGTAGAGAGTTAGTATAAGTAGGTTAAGTACTTAGGATTGAGTTAACAACATACAGTTAACTTTGTTCTGGTATGATAGTTGGTGAGAGTTGATGTTGTTTGTGATTGGTATTAGTTAAGTTGATGGTGACTGATTCTTGATGAGTATTTGATGTAAACTTGAGGAGATAGTGCCCTTATATAGAATTTCATATTTAGAGTAAGACTTAGATGGAAACTACAACAAAGACTTTACTATCCACCTTCTACGGTGCCAACCACTACTACTTGGTTTGTTACAACCTTGCCTTTGCTATTTTTGTCGATAGTGACGCGGTAAACATACCATACGAATTTCGATAATCGATCGGCATCGGCGAAAAGGCGAGCTTCGCTGTCATCTCGGAGTAGACAAGCCAATATTCTTAGTATTAGATAGTAGCTTCTCTCAGCCTCGTAGTGTATTGAGAAGGGGATTGGAGAGCTATTACGATAGGATTATATTATGACATAATTATTGGGCTGAGCAGTTATGCTGTGACGGTGAGAGCAATGTTACAAATTTTTATTTTCAATAGAATGCCGATCATTTAGCTCAATCATGGTTTCTAAAGTTGCCGCAAACATCTTGGCTTGTTGATTTCAAGTAGTCTATACTATTAAGAGAGACGCTTGGGTTCTCGTCGTATTCAGCATACCAGTTACCATACCTTATACTCATCCTACAATCCTTGTTCCTAATACGTGGAAATCTTCGAGAAGACCCACAAACACTCGTAACTTACGTTAGTCAAACTACCTACATACGTAAAGGGAAATAAATGGGCTTGGTAGATAAACTATCGGACTCAGGCTTATTTGACACTGGGTTTAGCATAGAATCCTTCAAAATGAATTCATGCGAAGAGCCAATTGAAATTTTTAGCATTTTCCGTCTAGTGGGTTTTCCAAGTGCGGCAAAGATGCTGTGCCGTAAGACTAAAACTTACCATGACAGCATTTTTAGTTGTTATAGCACAGCCTAACACGTGGAAACCACAACTCGTAAAAAGTAGATCATAATAACACCCTAGGTTATCTTGTTCTGTGCCTTAATCCACAACATGATCTACACTCTCTGCCGCATCCTCCGAGGCGGAGAGCTGAGAACCGGGGAACCTAGTAAAAAAAAGAAGATGCTTGGCAACTCTCTGGAAGAAGTCTCGAGATAGACGGTGTAGTATTGTTGAGCTTCTAGACAATGAACTCTGGAGGTCAAGAAGATATATAAAATAGGGTATGAACCACCAAAATTTCTAGTAAAAAAATCACCGACACTCACACTCACACTCACACTTCTAAACCAACTCAGAAGCCACCTTTTCTATCAGCTCAGCAACTTATCCATTAAGTTACTCATACTAAGCTAACTACCTCTTATCTAAACTATCTTCTATTAAACTATATCACAATGCATTTCTCCGCCTTGGTACTTGCCCTCACGATGGCCGCCGGGTCAGTCTCTGGAGTGACTATTCGTAACTTCAGGAGCGCATCATGCAAGGGAACCTACTACAGACAATGTAGCGGTATCTTACCTTGGCAGTGCTGCTCTGGTGGCCCAACCAGCAACGGGGTAGTCTCCTCGGCAGAATTCATAGGGGTTCCTCCTACCGCTCTCGGATCTATCTGCAAAGCGAAAGGCGCCACTAATTGCGGTGAAGTCGCTCGCTCTGCTTCCGGCTCGCGATTCTGTATCGGCGCAGCCAACTGCCGAGGATCTTTCTGGATGGACTGCAACTACTGCAACAAGCGTGATCTCACGAGCCGAGACGCGATCCCCCAGGAGCTCCAAGGGGCTAGTGCAGAGAATTCTGTTGAACCCGACACCATTGCTTTTGAAGATCACCAGTTCAAATACGACAGTTCAGTCCCTGCAGACGTGAAGCAAAAGTTTGACGACTTGTTTGACACCGACGCCAGCTACGCGGATATTCCCGAGGAACTCAAGCAATACGAACTCAAGGGCAGCGAGCGCAGGGGGCTTGATGACCTGGAAGAGTTGGAAGCAACTGGGCTGTTTGAGTAATTTGAAGAATAAGGAGAGACGGGGTATTAGTTACAACTGTGTCATTTAGCTGAGTGCTCTAGAAAACTCGTTGGGAGGCTCAAGCTGGCAGCTACTCTTTACCTAGGTAGACATAATGTAAGGGTATATAATTTGTGGTGGAATTCTATAGGAATGTATTATTAGCAAACAATATTTCACATATAGACTTATTTCAGGCTGAAGTTGCTCTCTATCATGTTTACAACCACCAGATGGTCTTAGTGTCAACTAGAATATATCTGTTCTTTTCGATTTTTACAAGGAGCATGTCATTAGATCTTTGTGCCATTAAAATGACGAAAATAAAGAGCGTCCAGCTGTATTAGCAGTTTAAAATATGCTTATATACAAGTCTTCGGCGGATAGCTATGTTGTGTTCCGACTTCTTGCTCGAGGCTTTAACTATTATATTTAGTAACTAACCCAGTTACATTATATCTACCCAGAGATCAAATAACCTTTCCTCGCGTCTTCAAATTCCATCAAAGGTAGGCAATTCTACCCACCAACGAGTATGTTTCCGGTGCTTGATTCCGATCATCCTCGCCGGAAGATTTATAAGTGTACTAACAACTAGTAACACTTCCGCAGCAAATTTATGTCGCCGGCTTACATTCAGAAACCTTCGGGGGTTCTAGAAATGGAGTGGCTAATCGCCATCCGTATACACCGCTCCATACTTGGGGTTCTTTAAAAGGTTCCATGTTCGTGCTTACACTCCCCACAACTGGCTCTGCGTTACTCGAAAGTGTCGTGTTGAATAGTCTTACGTAGTAATCACAAGCTTGAGTGTTCGCAAAAACAGGTTGGTTGGTGATGTTCTTGACAAACTCCAAGGGATATGGAACATTCTCCCTGGATTGCGCTGTCTCTATGGTCATATATCTATCCCATGTCCTGTTGTTGCTCCGGCTATGCGCATATGTAATGCCGCTAGGTAAGGTCTTGTAAGCGTCACATGGCGGATCAAAAGTTGACGGGTAGACATCCGCGCCGTAGCTCTCTGCTCCCTCAATGGCAAGATTGTTTTCTGCCGAAATCATGAAAGTTGCGGCCCATCGGAATGGGGTGCGACCATCGTCGAATATATCGAGGAACGGAAACTCGAGAGAAGCACGCTATCAAGTAAAGACGTCGTTAACAGAATTCTCAATGAATGCCGAGAAGATAACTGCGCTTACTGAGAAGTCTGGTAAGGAAGCGTTATAGGCGGGTAATTGGAGATCATGATCGTGCACTATCTGCGCCATCATTGGATACATCCCATCCGGAAATGAAGGTAGGAGCGTTCTGTACGCCTTCTCAAGAATTCCATACTCATTAGGGATAACCCGCCGCGCGACGTCAATAGGTATGGGCACGATCAATGTAGTTCCGTTCAAATTCCCGCTAACAAGTGTTGGGTATTGCTGAGCATGCTGATTTGGAAAGTCTTGAGATACACAGACCTCGTGTGAATGCGGAATCACGTATTGTGCAGAAGAGGCTGCATGGGTGATAAATAGGGCAAGGAGATGAAATAATGCAGTGTATATCATCTTAGATATTTAAATAGAGGTGGTGCAAAGACTGAGGAGGTTTAGGCACTTGTCTTAAGCTACACCCATGGGGATATTGAGCCCAGCAATAGAGTTATTGAGAGGTACTCAAAAGACACTTTTGAATATGCTAGAAAGACATCTTATAGTTAGCAAAGTGAATCGATCGACACAAACTCTTTTCAAAGCTAACCTAGCCTGAGTATTAGGTATCCACTATATGAAAGATCATAGTGAGAGTATACCAAACAGATGAGATCGTAATAAATGATGTAGCCCGTGTCATTTCTCGAATTAATATCCTACATTGTTTGGCGTTTGTTTGAATCAGAGTATTCAGAATCAATGACCGATCCCTCGAGGGCAGAAAATAATATTATATTAAAGCGGACAAAGAAAGTTATCAGTTAAGGGCTGTGGTTAATAATCCCGACATATCATTGTACACATGCACTACTAGCCTCCCAAACAAGAACATTGGGGATCATCACAACGCCTTTAATATTAAATGGGTAACACAGAACACGCCAACTGCCGAAAAAAAATTCAATTTAGCAAAGCTAAACTCTGTAGAAACGTGCCAAGCATCTCATCATGAATTTGCTCAAAGATGAGCGATTTTCCCATAAGCCACATGTTTCACGACGCACCAGTGTCTCGTGGAGTAAAAGCGAATTGGTCTTTGAGCCAACAGCCAATCACAATACAGCTACTTAAAACGGAACACTCTCAATCCGGGGCGGGAACCAACATGCGGGGGACCCTGCCGTGGTGGAGGCAAGGCATCCGGCGGATCGGGACTAGTGGAGAGCGGATGAGTGACGTTCCGCACAAATGAGAAAGACTCCCCAAGTAGTACGGCATATACTTATATATGCAAGGCTTCTCGGTACAACGGCTATCCGTGATCCCACAGTTGCTCTTTATGTTAATATATGCGAATCGAGTCCTCATGATAATTGCAGGTTCTGTCGAACTGCGAAAAATGAATAGCAGCCGTATACGGAGCGGCGCTTGAATAATACATTCTCACTCAAAGACATGGAGGTGACGGACATTATAGCAGATATGAGACACAGAGAGCTTAACGATTATCAATGGCTGAAATAGCGGTCAAATTATATACAGTTGAATTGTCGCCCTAGAATCATCGTGATATGAGGTGCTGCTGCTGCAGAATCCCGAGAGATTAGTCACAACGCTTAAGCCGGGAACTCGGTCAAATCACCTCCCTCAACACTTGCTTTTCCCTTCCACTGAAGCTTGCTCGGTACAAGTGGCTGCAATACCTTAAGCCAGATAGTATCATACAGACTCGGGCCGCCATCGGCGGCCTTGCTACCAGGCTCGAAACTGCCGTAGTTTTGGGAGTCAGTGCAGCAGGGACTGGCGGATCCCCAAAATGGGCCCGCCGCCCACGCTGTCCAGCCGATGTACTCCTCATTGTCCGCTAGGTAATTGACGAAGTCGGTCAGCATATCGGCGCATCCTGTATTATTGTGCCCACCGAATTCAGTAATAAAGGCCTTGAGATTGTGCTCCTATTGAAGGAATTAGTTGATAATTCGCCACTAGCGATTTGTACTATGCGACGAGTTTACTAACCTTTAGCCATTTCGTGACATCCGCCAAATTAGTCGCTGGGTCGCTGACGCATTCGCTATGGCTGCCACTATAGTCTACGTCAAGGTATTCATGGATATCGATCGCCGTGTTGTTAAGCGGATCGGTAAATTGGTGAATGATCGCGCTGTTCGGATCCGGACCTTGAGTCCAGGCGTGGCCCCCTGTCCAGCTGTTACCCGGTAGGATGATCAAGTTATTCGCATTGGCGGCACGAATGGCATCTATGGCAGCTTGGTTATTCTTGACCACAAGGCTGGTCTCCATGTCATGCGGTTCGTTCATAAGCCCAAAGATGACTTTCTCGTTATCCGCAAAGCGGCTGGCTAACTCGCCCCAGAATTCTCCGAACTGCTCCGTCGTAGCGGCGGTAGAATCCGAAGTGTTACCAATCACGCTGCCGCTATACGGTTGCGAGCTCGGGTCGTTGTAGCGCATGTAGTTGTGCGGATCCAAGATCGCATACGCACCCTTAGTAACTGTCACGTAATCGACTGCCTCCTTGAAGTAATCGAAATGGGTCTCGTTAAAAGTCTTGCCGAGGCCAGTCGCAACAGGGGCCATTCGCTCGAGTAGGAAGGCTATACGAAAGAGATTGAGGTGGTTCTCATCCACATGAACATCAATACCAGCCTTGTTGATGAATTGGTAGTCGACGCCAAATGTCCCTGGTAAGCCGGTACCCTTCTTAGCATCGGCGCTCCAGACACCAAATTCGCCACCAGACTCCGCGACACCGGCGTAAAAAATTGTTGCCGAAGCCGTGGAGGCTAAACTAGCAAATAGAACTGGATACTTCATGTTGGATAAGTTCGATGTACGAATTCTTAGTAGATAGGAGTTGAATAGCTCGCTTGCTGATGAGGACCAAGTACGTCTTATAAGTTAGACTTGGTACACCCAAGAACATGATCGACCAGTAGCCCCCCGAAATCAATCAATTAGAATCTCCAGTGGGGGTGGATGAACGATGCCCGACGTCCATTCCTAGGAATGGAAACGACGTGATTTATATATCATTATGCCGTGTCGGCGCAATCTCATCTTGAGACCCGGGATTTCGGAACACATCTTAAATTGACCGCAGAAAATTACTGCTAGAGGAATATGACCCAGCCAAACCAGGCCATAGATCTAGGAACAAGTATCAAAAAGTCTTTTATCATTTATCGTGGGTATCATTGTAGTGATGATGAGATCAAATGCGGAGGTTGTGGCTCCGCCTATGGATTTTGAGAAGACAGGTTCTAGCTCCGAAGCTGTTCTCGGCGATTGGATGATCGTCTTCTTGCATTTTATCGCTTAGAAGAGGATAGTTCGGTGTCGAGCCGCCGAGTCCAGGAGAACCGCGGGCTCGCTGCCCAACGTGACTGGAGTCTACATTGTGAATATCCTAGCTCCAATATGACCTGGATCATTAGAGCGCGCCACCAACAAGACTGACAATCCACATTGCAATTCTGACTTTTAACCCGACCCGCCTTTCAGTTTTTGCAAAGTCATCTAATGTTACAGGACTTGCGTATTCTTGTAGCCACTTTTGCTCATCGCCTAACCTCTTCTTCAGATCGCCATCTTGCGTCACGATCAAAGCGCCGGCTTCAAGGTCGTGAGAATAGCTGCGTTTCGTATAATTGGAACTGCCAATGATGCTGATCGCCGGGTCCCGTTCATTCGGAAGGGTTATCCATAGCCCCTTAGCATGATATGTCCACCCACCTGGTTCGTTGACAGCGCCTCTCCTCCATTCTTTGAGAACTACTGAAGAATCTTGCCTTCGCTCTTTGATCGTGCGAAGGAACCTTCGGGCGAGCAGGGTGTACGCATCAGGTAAAAGCCCAGATACGCCCTTCGACTTGTAAAATCCATTGGCGTATGGAGACGCCGTAATGACTACATTATTTTGCGAAGCTGTCGAGAGAAGAAGATTCGTAAGCGATGGAGCTGGGTTAAAATATCCTGCCGTGAAAGTCCACGATGAACCAGAATACTCTGGCGCCGCAAGCGTTTTTAAGATATGCGTCATCACCGGGAGTTCAGTGGACGAATCTGGTTTCATAAGTTGTGATAATTGGCCAAGCATATAAACTTTGGTATTCCGCGATATGGGCGAACCCTGGTCTTGCGACTCGACATCATCAAGGGTTCCGTTTCGGGCTATCAACCCACTTACAAGTGGTGTAGCTTTTGAGATAAACTCGGCAGGTTGATCTAGAGGGGACGGGGCGGCATTATTTGATGGCCAACTCAGTTTAAAACCTGCAGGATCATCATTCGTTGGTTCGACCAAAAAGCTAAGTGATGTGACGCCCTGATAAAGTCTCCAGAAATAGGTGGTCACTTCGCTGGAAGAGAATAGGTGATACCGATCTTGGCGATTGGTGAAATAATCGTTCGAAAGATTAGCACTAGATGAATTTAGCTAGATGTTCCTCGATTGTAAAGAGAGAAAAAAAGAAAAAGAATTACCCCGAGAGAATTATTTCGTCGTCGATTCCATATAGTTTCATGTGTTGTAGCCCCCACCCTTCATTGATTCGCTTTGGTATATGTTTCTTCCGGAAGCCGGTCAGGTTCGGCGTATGGTACATTCGAATCTCAACACGATCTGAGCCGAACTCTGCAATAAGAGGGGCAAGAAGAGAGGCGCAAGATGGATTAGGTGCCTCTCGAGTTCCACGAAGGGCGTCCGTAAGGATGCTTAATTTTAGCTCGGGGTTCGCGCGAAGGGCATCTTGGAGCGTCGCAATCTCAATTCCAGTTAGCATTAATCTTCACGATTATAGACAGGTCTAGATACATACCAGTTCCTTCTCTGATTTCCCAATATATAGAGTAGATAAAAATATCCTTTTCTTAGCGCTACGTATTCTGGTCTAGCAATGTCAACTTAGTCCTGTTCACTCCATTCCCAAGGAAATATCACCGACCTTTAATGTCTCATAGAAATCAGTAGGGGTTTTGATGATTTGTATCTGCGAGCCGTCGATCTGGAATGACGGTGCGATCCTATCTAACTCATTTACGAATGGCGCCAACATTCCGGTAGAGCTGGAAGCACTACCTGTCGACATAGGACTCGAAGGGATAGAATATCGACGACACCATTGCTGGCCATGTCGGCTCAGAGGATGAGCAAAGGTAGGTCGTAGCTTTAAGCAGCATCGCGAAGCACCTCGAGCTATCATGGCAATTACCGAGAAAGAACTGAATAATTCATACCTACTATAACGTATTTATTAGCTAGAAGCTAACGTTGCGACCCGATTGAATTTTTAAGCTCTCTAAGTTTCTAATTGCTTGACTAACGTAGTGTCTTATCGATAGATATCTCTAGTGTACCTAATAAAATGACGTCGTTAGATCGGGTACTGAGATACTTCTAATTATCACACAAGGCCCGAGCCCGCCCGCAGGCATACAGTAGGTCGGTCCGATGAATATCCGCCGGTTTATTCCGCCCAATTGAATGCGCTTTCAATGCGATGACCTCGAATTAAACCCATCTTACACTTACGACAGCAACATTGAAGGTGGCCGAAGTCCCATTGAGCTTCGCCCACCATGTCGACCATCACAAGAACCCTCACCAACTTGTGGCGAGTAGGAATAAAGGTTAGTCATTTAATCCTCGAACTTTGTACTAATGCTAACATTAATTGCGACAGGACTACTTCCACCAACTCCAAGTATGTTAATCATCGATATCATTGAGCTATTAATTCGAAACTAATGATAGCTTCCCATGAAATAGAATATCGGTACGATTTAACCGAAATCTTATATCGTAGACAAATACTGACGCGATGTAGGCGACACGAA
This sequence comes from Daldinia childiae, assembly GCF_008694065.1. NCBI lineage: Eukaryota > Fungi > Ascomycota > Sordariomycetes > Xylariales > Hypoxylaceae > Daldinia > Daldinia childiae. The sequence continues at coordinate 732,873 of NW_022984648.1, forward strand.
AGCTGGTACCTTAATCGGCGTTGACCGTTTTGGCAATAAATATTTCGAGAACAACGAAGAACTGCCTCGTACGTTGTTATAACGTAGGATCGATCGATTACGGAAGCTAATAAAGTGTAGTACGGACCAGATGGGTGGACTACAAGAGCTCCGACTTCGACGCGTACGTATTCCCTAAGAGTTTGATTCCCGGGCTATTTGCTAATGTCGGAATTTAGGGGCCAGATTGAGCCCGGCTGGCACGCCTGGATGGCCTATACCGTCGACAAGCCGCCTTCACAAGACCCGCTACTTGCATACAAAAAGAGAGTATGGGAAGATACCGACGCGAAAACTATTCCTAACTACACTGCAACACGGGGAGCATACAAGCCGTATAGCACGTACGTTACTACAAACCTATATCCGAGTATCTACTAATATCCTTGTAGATCAAAGTCGAAGATTACAATGTGGGAGCCTACCACCGTCGAGAGGAAATAAACACTTAAGAAATAAGCCGTGTACATAGGCATGATGGCTAGGGAAAGCCAGGACCAAAGCAATGACAGTCGTATTCCCACCAGTACCATCGCCTACATTTATATCGTGCTTCCATCCAATAAGGGCATATGATGAACAGTGCATTAATCATTTTCTCCACTCATCTCGAGGAAGTCAACATTAGATCAAACCCGATGGTAGATCTAAGAGTTCCATAGGAACGGATTTCGACAATACCAACACTAGCGAGGAAGAGTTTATTCGGAAACGGTCTTAGGAGGTAGTATGCGACAGCAAAAACTCACTTTTCAATTAATGGCGATAATAGCTCGCCGTACGCAGACGTACGCTTTAGAGTTAAAATAGTATCAAATTCGAGACGGGATATTTCAATTACCCCGACTTTCTGAAGCATTTTGCGTATATGGACAATATAGACATAGAATTCGAAGTTATAGTCCAAGTTCACATTTTCGATACCATATCTCGCGATGCACCTAACCTAGTAATTTCCCCCCTTCTCTTCGTGAAACAACTCCTTTTTATTTACAGTCCCCAGGCACTGATCATTAGGCAATCACTTCTTCTACTAATATCTTAGGTATGTCCTGTATTCTATCTCAGTCCATTACTAATTTTGCCCTATTAGCTAATGAAATATGGAATCAAAAACCTTGGACATCTCTGGACCTACGTCTCGGTAGGGTTCCAATTTCCCTCCAAGAAGCAAGTCCTCGAGAGTGGCTTTCCTGTAACCCTCGACTTCCCATAAATCATTAACCCCTTTCACTATTAACCCTTCTCCCCAAGCCTTTCGGCAGTACCACGATAAAGCCATAGGACTACCTGATTTTATCGCCTTATCAAGCTCGTTGTCAATCTTCTCCGAACTGTGTCTGAATATCTGCGGTTCTGCGCCGTGTTTCTTCTTCAAGACAGCAGCAATTTCCTTCCCTGTAGCCCTCAGCTCTGAAAGACCGATTGCCCTGTCCTGCAATTGCTCCAAGGGTGTAGTGGCGAAGATGGATGCGTATGCCGCGGCCACATAATTCCTCGTGCATATGTTGGCTTGCTGGTTAGCACTATCCCCTGAGAAGATGACTCGGTTCCCGGGAACATCAACTCCCAAAATTCTATACAGCCCCGTTAGCTCGTGTTCGGCATTCATACCCTGCGTAATGCTCACCCAATTGAAAGCGCTGATTCGGCAAAAGATCCTACATATACCAGTGTAATCGGTATCTTGGCTTCCTTAGCTGCCTCTTCAACCTCGAACTTGGCCTTTAGGACGGGAACCCGTAAAGCCGATTCCGCATAATTACGGAACGCAAGATCCGACGGAACGAACAGTTTAACATTGGTGCTTGGGATCGCCTTGATGAAAGCGTGCTGTTTCAACACGGCTTCTCGACCAGCTAGAGAGCTTCGGGTATCAATTAGCGCCAAGAAATACATGCCTTGGATAGGCTGCCTGCTAGTTATGCTTACATGACAATATCGATGTCTTGCAGAGCATCAATTAATTGCTTCTGATTGTCTAAGTCGACCTCAACCCTAGGTACGCTTGACGGTAAACTGGATGCATCAGAACCCGGCCGATATAGCACCTTGACTAGCGCATGCGAAGCTATCAAGGCGTTAGTGATAGCCGAACTAGCCCAGCCACGGTGTCCATAAATAGCGATGCGGTTAAAAGACATTGTATATGTGTATGTGAAAGTGCTTTGTTGTCGATAGGAAAGCCAATAATTACCAGTTGAGCCGCGAGGCTATCTTATTATATATACATGTTTACCATATTGGCGACTAATAAGAAGAAGGCTGAAATTAAAGTGAATTAGTAATGTGTCCCATTCGGAGTCAGCCTCGCGATATTTTCAGGGGCGATTATAACCCGAAGAGCAGTATAACGACAGGAATTAAGTATGGGGTAGTCGGAATTAATGACAAGGCATAACCGCGAAAAAGGTTGACTCACACCGAAAACCACTAACTAGTCCACCCGCAGCATATCCCTTGTCTTCCGTAAAAGCGATCATATTTATTAGCTGGATAACAATTGGCCGTACTGTTAGCCTTGTCGTATCGTGTGATCCCACCAAGCTAATTCTTCAGCCTTGATTTGTAATGCATAGCATGATGATGACAACGTATAATCCTCAACCAAAAACGGAATAGCAATACGAGGCTTTAATTAGTCTAAAACTAATAATCTGTCACATCCGATATATGTTGATTAGACATCGCAACAACCGGTCTATGGCGATTAACACATAGAATCGGACATGTTCTCCCAACCCTTAGGCGTCTTAACCCCCTTATTCTGTCAGACATGCCTGGCTGTTTACCATCTAACCCTAGTACATCATTATTATTAAGTTTTTGTATAAGCTTCCTATCAATATCTATCAATAAATAACATTCCAATACCAAATCATGAATCTTAGAGGTTATAGACATTATCATGCCGAAACGTCCAGTATGACTCTTGAATAGCCCAAAGGTGGTTCGAAGAAGTTCATAGGCGTAATTAATATTTGAGGTTCAGTATCGAGTTACGAGTATACTTCAAGTACGCCTACCCACGACCCAAGACGCCCAGGATGCGGCCCACCGCGCAGCGGCATAGTAATATAGGTACCTAGGTGGGTGGGTAGGTAGGTACCTAGGTAGATGATGCATTTCTTGGTTGTACTGTGATCCTGATACGTGGACCTTCAAGTCGTTAGACGAACCATAGGCATGCCAAACATTACATGAATTCGACGCACCCGAAATATTAATGAGTTACCCCGATTCGTCATCGCATATAACAACCCCTACAATCAAATCCAGATTGTCCCACGGACACACCACCTCTTTAGTCTAGGGCCATAACCATATGCCTTCTTCTAACTGTTACGCAACCGCCCTAGTACATTTGTCTTGCATGGGATATGATTCTCGTATGAGTCTCTCGTTCGATATGTTTGGCAAATTATTCGGCGACGTTGACCGACTAGAGCTGTCGTGTTGGTCATATGTAACGTGGAATGTTTGTTGTACATGAATGGAGGCTTGATGCGACCCGTCGGCCCATGATGTTCTGGTCGCTTGGGTAGATTGCGAGCTGAATATACTTTTGGTAGATAAGAGGACTGGTTCCCAAATCCATTTCCTGAAGAGGAACTGGATAGTCGGTAGACATGCTGCTAAAACCCCTATACCGCATTCGACCATTCCCCAATATAGACAAGCCGTTGTTCCAACTACAGGGGAAATGAGCTTCTATTCTGAAAAGGCAGGATTATCAGTACCTACGAATACTATCATTTGTGATATTAATACTTCCCAAATAGCTTCCAGCCATGAGTACAAAGCGTACTATTGAAGCGATGACAGTCCTTGAGTACATTAGCACTATCGTGGTTCAGTATTGGTATCACCTTACCCGCTTCCGAGAAGAAATAGTGAACAGACTCCCAGTTTCTTCCTCGGGGATAACTGTAGCCGTAACACCTAGATTTATGTTAGCCCAATGCCCAGAAGACCAAACGGATATACCTACCAGTGGAATTGGAATACAGATTATGAATACGTCCGCAATAAAGTCAGTAACACATAGAGCAAGAATGAGTTTCATATTACTGGAGCAATGCGTCTGAAACTCCTGTTGCGAGTTCCAGATAGCCCAGAAATTGCGACCGCATTCAAAAAACATGCCGAAGAAAAAGGCGACGGCCCATACCAATATAAAGATGATAAACGCCTTAAGAAATTTGTTTATAGCGCTACGCTCCTGGGTCGCGAAGACACGCATGTAAAAGAATAGAAAGCTCGCCTTCATACACCCCGTTGCTATGGGGAGCATGAGGAAGAAAATCCACTCGAGCTGTCCTACATTGTTAGGTCCCATTAGCTTCACATGCTTCGGTATCACTTACTTGTGACTTAAGACTCAGCTGCGGAGTGACAAGTTCGAAAGGATTTCCTTGAAAGCCATCCGGTATTATAGTTCGATACCCTAGTGCCTTCTGTGAAACACCGTAGAGTTGGCAAATGCCAATCCCTACGGTTATAAGCTACACGTAGAGCGTTAGCGTCGACGGCGAATCGAGACCACTTGTAGGTTAGAATACCGTGGCAGGCACCATGAGCCAGTCATCGGCCCTGAGTGGTTGCTTCTGAACTTTACGGGCCCAAAATCGTAGCCCAACGACGAAAATATCGATCACGGAAAGGACTATAGCCGCTGCGATGACATGGCCAGGGCGCATATAGTAAAATGGCTCCTCCTCTGCCATAGCTCAAATATGATTTGAATTTATATTAATGATAGATTGTTGGGTATCTGATGCACTGAATTTGGCGGGGAATACTCAGGACTAAGATTCGGATGACAGCAGTTCCATATAACCATGAGAGGAATAGAGCCAGCCTCGTTGTTTACAATAAGCACACACATCTTGAATGATAAGAGAGTAGATCTAAAGGAGTGGGCAGACTTGTAAGTTTCTTTCGAACTTCATGACATTTACCTACGCCGCAGACCTAATAAGCATATGATTTGCTCACGAAAAAGTGGCTGCATATACTCCCACCCTACGGAGAAATGCCAACCATAAGCGACATCACACATGCCGGAAGGGGACATAATCGCCAATGCAGCCTAGCTAATGCACCCAAGCATAAGTGTGACAAGATGCTGTCATACATTTCAGATAGAATATGCTGACCTATTTCCAGTTGATGGCAATAATTTTCTTCTATCTGAATTAAACATTAAGCTTTAATCGCTCATTCAATTATTCAATTCCCACTGTTATATCCAAGGGTCAACTTTGTAGCCAGTTTCGGCAATGCCGGCCCTCTTTAGGCCATAGTTAGCAGCCGGGCATTTTTAGAATTGGGCCGCTTACTAGAATCTACGATATCTACAGAAGAAGGAGTGCTGACAACTCAAAGGAGGTGTATTTATGCAAGTTACACTGCATCTACGACATACTTCACGGGATCTTGTTCCATCATTGGATACTCACCATTTGGGGGCGTCAAGCCTACGATCCATCGACAATAACCCCGAACTCCTTCTGATTCTAATTGGTAATGTTCTAGGAAGAGACACGGGATTTAAGTATCATTCTAGGCTATTTAAATACCAGCTATTTCCTCTTTGATGCTAGGTGGATGGATATATACCTAGGTAGGTACCTAACTATTTAGTTCAAGCCCTCACATATCCAGTCGAGGCTCCGGTGGTACCCTTAATAAACTCTCATATGACATTTGCCACATGTGCTGCCCACTCTTGCTTTTGTCCTGCGACATTTAAATACCAATCATAAGCACAAGCCATATCGCACCAAAGCTAAAGGAAATACTGGTGCTTATGAATGACAAATTATTCTGTCCGATAATTGGCCAAGCTTAAGAAAATGGACCAGTTTGATTCTTATAAGACCTAATGATGGAGACCTGTGTAACAATAGATTCCAGTTTCGATTCTTATCCGATATTTAACTTGTAACTTGTTATATTTCTCATCGAAGCTATTCCTATATTAAATATAGCCCTTCTACTATTTAATGAAATCAGTTTAATGTACAGTAAGCATACTAGGAAAGCGTAGTACTAAACATACCTCTCAATAAACCTCTTTACCCTATTGATAAGTCTCCCCTTAGATTTTCACAATAAGTACCTATGTACACTTCAATCAGCTTAATAATTTCTTCATATCCAGTTTTTGAGCTATCAGTACGTAGTCTGTAGATGGAGAGCATTTAAATCGTACATCCTGTCCTATGGTAGAGTCGAGCAGTCGAGCAATATGCAAACAGATTCGTTGCTCCACAACAAACTTTGAACTTTAAGCACTCGAGTACCTAAGGTACCTATGTACTGAAGATTCAATGTTGATGCTGCATGTATTTAATTGAAAGTACTTGGGTACCTTAGGTACCTATCCTCTTTATCCGGAATGTCTGAAATCAAAGCCTTGAACTGGTGGCCAGTTCAAGAAATCTCCATTTTCTAATCAGTAACTACCTGGGTACCTAACCTAGGTACATTAGGTACCTAGGTATTTCTTAGTCAGTTTCTCTACATGTAGTTATAATGTGATCCTAAAAAGGTCGAGAAATAAAATGGAAACAATGTTAGGCAAGAACTACAAATCATAAGAATACAGGGCACTTTCCTAGAATAACTCATTTATGCAATGTACCTAGGTACCCTAGGTACCACTTAAGCAAAGGGAAGGAGCAAGTAATTGAACAGTAAAGTACCTGGGTACCTGCCAAACTGATTTAGCAGGTACTGTGCACTGTCCCGGCTCCGGTACTTTCCAAAATAGATAGGTAGTGTAGTCTAGAAAGCGGACCTGCTCCGGTGCCGAGACCCACAAATCCGGTCCCATCTGACACCGGACAGTGACTACAAGTTCGGCTCCGGCCTATAAGAAGCCCCGAAAACAATAAAAACAACAATGATTTTAATTCCAAGTACCTTAATACATTCAGTGATTTCCAAAGTTTGTGCATTAAACAAACTTTGTTGATCAGGCACTTGCCCACCTTCTATATCTGCTTGCACTTTCCTATTTTTTCCAGCCAGCTGATTTCTCTACCTTACCACCACAATTCCATCTATAAATACAACCCTCATTCTTCTCAGACTTTCTCCTTCACCTTTTTCTTCTTCCATCAATGTCATCCCTTGGACACCCTTGGACATTGATGGGTTGTTTCTTGACCAACTAAACATTCAGAGTAATTTACTTCTCATACCTCAACGCGCAGGACTTTCTGTCCTTCCGGTTGTCTTAGTACTATTTCATCACTTATCATTTACCCTACATCCGAGAAGGATATCTCTCAAGTATTTTCCCGAGCAAACCTTCGGTTTATCGGCACCGGTTTGCGAAGACTTGTCCTTTTCTGGCGCTTAATTATTAAGCGACTTGGGCAGAGACATTTACGCGTCCCTAAAGCCAGTTACAATTTCGCAGTAAGTTTCTCTCCTATCCCGACTGCCTCTGTATTGCTTTTTCTTCACGTACATACTGGGACTCTACTTTATTTTTTGTTATACATACTGACACTTTAAAGGTTGAAGTAGTTCTTATTAGTCACTCAAGTCGGATATTACGTCATTCTAACAAAATGTCAAACGCGAACCGTACGTTAAACCTACCTACGCAAAAGCTATTAATTGTGATAATACACAAATATATCTTAAAAATCCTTCCGTATAATGTATGAACCTTATTAACTTTCTCTCAGGCCCATTTCCCTGCAGCATGTGCGCTCAATCATCAAACACACAGGCCAACCTGAATGAACACATTCGATACTGTCATATTGGTACTAGCTGCCTGTTCCCCGGATGCCATGTTGGCACGGAATCCGAAAGTCTACTCCGAACGCATATTTCACAGGTTCATGGAAACGTGCCTTCCGTTGAGGGAATATACGCATGCAGTTGGCCACAATGTCCCAAAACCTTCCTAAATCAAAACTGTGTGAACCGCTGTCTTTATTTTCACACTTATGATCAATTGCATTCAGATATTCAAGTCCACCGTGGAATCACTGCCCTTCCAGCTCTATTGAACCAGGTTACACAGATCTCAACAGATCTGGTTGGTGTAGATACACGATTGAACGGCATCGACACTCGATTGAACGGCATCGACACTCGATTGAACGGCATCGAAACTCGATTGAACGCATTGAACACTAATGTAGATGCTCGCACCACCAGCATCTTGACTAGCCTTGCTGAAATGCAAACGATGCTGCAGGATTTCATCGCCAACGCTAATCGCGGCAACGGAGACGAGAAAAATGAAGAGGAGGAGGGGGAGGAGGAGGAGGAGGTCAGTGGCCGCGCCGCCAAGCGCTCAAGGACTTAAATGAGATGAATAGTTCGTAGAAGTCCATTAAAAAGTTTAATAATATTAGTTGGACTCTGTATCTCGCTTCAGTTAGCTTGTGGTTGAAGGCCCTGTTTTGTCTTTGCCTCTATGAGGCCTCAGACACGGTTAATGATATGATAGGAACCTATTCTTAGACTGAATAATTTCAAGGCATCACGGAAATAATCATGACTTCGGTGACTCTCAAATATATCTTGTAGGCCTAGAGTAATATGCGGGGCTCGCAATGCATGTCATCAACTACCTTCAAACATGGGGTAGCCTTTCCACGGCCTGATTTCCGTCTGGGGGATAATTGATAATTAGAGCATAACTTGTGACACACTGTAGCAGGTTTCTTTAGCTAATAACTAACTTATACTCAATTAAGCTTTCCCATCGGCGATGCAGTTATGTAACCAGCCATCTCGATGACATAGTTATGTGTGAAAGCAGGTGGCATATGTGTGGCTAAATGACTAGACGGTTCCCTGTTTAGTCCCTGTTCAACAGTGCTAACCAATCAGCACCTCTAGTAAAGCCACCATATGACGTAGAAAAAGGCAGCCACATTGTTTCGCCAAGGACCCCTGACCTACTCATTAGGCTTTCTTACGTCGACATTAGTATTAGACAATATTAGATGTGGTTATGGATAAGAAGCAGGCCCTTCTCTGCTAGTCTTGTTTTCTTTTCTTTTCTTTTCTCTTAAGACTCTAAATTATATTTCTAATATTCCCTCGTGTCCTATATTTTCGAACAGAATCGAAATAAATTAATTAAATAAAACAAATAACATCGATATGGAGTGGGCAAAGCAGACGTACAACGAGCAATATGAGGTTTGGATGCCCTGGATCGAGGACAACTTCCTGAAGTATTTTACCAAGGATAACAAAGCTAGCTACGCGACTAAAGGCGAGTACCTATTTCACTTAAACCACTTTTACATTGTCGTATCCGCTGCATATTCGTTCCTCTCCTGGAGAGTTGACTTGGACTCGGGCTGACCAAGGCGTATCTTACAATAGAACAACTAGACAAGGCCAAAGTTACCAATATCGAGCAGGTAGATACCCTACAAGATGGTGTACACGGCGTAGTCGCTGGGCAAGTAGGCCAAGGCGGATTGCTACAGCCAGTTGGTGATCTAGTATCAAAAGAGGGTCTCAATCGCGCCGAGCGAGGCGGAAAAGACGAGCAGGGCGGAATCCTACCTTCTTCTATTCCCGGAATCCCGGGACTCCCTGGCCTAGCAAAATAAAGGCCGTACACTGAAGACCTCAACAAAGATTGGTACTGGAAACGATGCAGGAAAGTATGTGGTATTCGTAAGGGGAGTTATGGAGTATAAGGGATTGGAATATTATGTAATGAAATGGGCCATTCGGCATATTGAAAGAAGTTGCTGTATTGGTAAATATATGCTGGGATATGTCTTATTAATTCATCCAACTAATTCAGCTTCACATTCGAAGACGGGGAATATATGTACTAGCTGTTGTTTACTACAGAGTCGTAATAAAAGAATTAAAGGTATTTGTTATTGTCATGTACTTCATAATTTCTTTAAACAGGTATAAGCAATTAAGCAGAATTTGTTAAAGCAAAACCCCCCTCGTAGAATCTGACATGCGTCATCTCCTTGATATTGTGTATCAAGCCAAATGCGACACGATGATCCTACTTCGAACAATTATATCAATTGATGAGAATGAGACTACTGTGTGCTACGACGTCATATGCATGAAGAATTGAGGTGACCAGGTATTCGGAACTACCCCTGTAGCAGATCCCATGAGAATTTATGGGCGCGAAGATAATCCTTGACATCACAACGAGAAGTCTAACGACCTTTCAATAAGAGTACCTAAGTTAAATGAACACCTAATCTATCTCGATAGCTTGAGACTTATATAGCTAATATCTTGAAAGGAACTCGAATCTCTGAAACAAAAAGAAACACGATACCGGATGCTCTAAAGTCTAGAATGCAAACGAGATCTCTGAGGGGTTTAAAATAAATGCTCCGAAGGTAACAAGGGGCTTCTATTCTAGGTTCGGGCTTCGACGGCTGCTTTAATGGCTAATTCATAAGTCAATCTTAGGTTTATATTAAATTTTAGGGGGGAATTAACTTACCATCACAAGTAACTTTAGCATCGCCGAATAACATCTTCGTTCCAGGCATGTAGAACATAGGATTGGGAACATCGGCTATTCGAACATTAGCGCATTGACCCTTGCTTCATTGTAAACGGGTATTACGAAAAAGATTCAACTTACCATAGCCACTGGCCATACCACGTTTCATAACAATAACTTGCTTACTCTTCCAAGCGTGGAGAACAGGCATTCCTGCAATCGGACTACCAGGCTCGAGCGCAATTGGGTTGACCGTATCATTCGCGCCAATTACGAGCGTAACATCAGTGTCTCCAAAGTCATCGTTTATCTCGTCCATCTCCAGTACGATATCATACGGCACGCTTGCCTCTGCTAATAGAACGTTGCACTGTCCGGGCATACGACCTGCGACAGGGTGGATAGCAAATCTAACCTTGATCCCTTTGGCCCGGAGCAAACCGGTAATTTCGCTAATGGCATATTGCGCTTTCGCGACCGCCATTCCATACCCAACTACGATAATGACATTCTCCGCGTTGACAAGAGATTCGGCTGTGTCCTCAACATTCGTCTGTGTTACTGACCCCTCGATCTTGTAGTCTGTTTTCGCTGGCGCCGATATACCACCAAATAGTACATTCGTGAGACTTCGATTCATTGCCACGCACATGATATACGAAAGGATCGAACCAGAAACCCCTATAAGCGCACCTACTGTAGTAAGTAATGGGTTTTCCAACATAAAGCCTTCCGCTACCAAGGCAAAGCCGCTGTATGCGTTAAGAACCGTGATCACGACTGGCATGTCCGCTCCGCCGATTGCAGATGTCGTAGTAAACCCTTTGGCAAACGACAGTATCGTGTTCGCACTTAGTGCCACAGCAGCAATCATAGGTGAGCCTGGTGCCATCGTAACAAAAGCGCCCATCGTTCCTATGTTAGCGGCAAGCATGCTTGAGTTAATCAGGTGCCGGCCAGGGAGAATCAAAGGCCTCGAGGACATCTTTCCAGCTAACTTCATGAACGCGACGATAGACCCGGTAAACGTGATACCACCAATTAATACTCCGAGGTAGGCTGTGACAAGGTGAAGGGTCGAGATATGAGAGAGGTCACCCATGACGCTGCCAATACTAGTCAATACCGCAGCTAGACCAACAACAGAATGGAGTGCTGCAACTGTCTGGGGAAGATCTGTTGGAGTAATGCGTTTGCCAATAACGAAGCCCAAAATAGCTCCAATCGTAGCGAGAGTACCAAATTGGGTCAACACTTCAGGACTGAATCCGACGGCTAACAAAGAGGCGAGGACACCAGAGCCAACACCGAGAATCCCAAGTAAGTTGCCCATTCTTGCCGTAGCTTGAGATGCCAAGCCAGACAAGGAGCTGATGCAAAGCACCGAGCTGACCATGTATCCCGCTTGCACAAGCCCTGCGGCCCCTGTCGAAGCCGCCGCAAGATAGCCGCCTCCGAACAGAATACCGGGAATCGCATAGAGCCATGGGTACTCCGGTGGATCAGTTGGCCCTACTTCAAATCAGCACGTAACAATATATACACAAACTAGCTAACATAACGTACGCTTAAACATATCTAGCATCCTCTTCGTAATTACGAAGCCGCCAGACACGTTTACGAAAGCTAATAGCACAGATGCTGCACCAAGCGCTTGTGGGATTGTTTCGGGGACATAACCACCACCCAAGATGAAGAGACCACCAATACCAACCATTCCTATAGCATTTAGTCAACTTCGATTTAGGCAATATATTGAGGTTGCTTACCAGATATAGCATTGGTGACGCTCATCAAGGGGGAATGAAGGGCCGGGGTCACGCCCCAGACAACTCGATACCCGATCAGCGAAGCCAGTGCGAAAGTGAAGGCGTTTCCCATGAAGATGGGTCCGGTAAGCTTTCCAAGGGCTAAAGCAGTACCCATACCAGCAGTAACTGTAGCCACTTCTCGAGATGTCTTCTGGAATGGAGTTACCGCAACTACCTCTTCCTCAGGCTTCGCTACAGCTTTAGGCGTAGGGGCTGGTGGAGGGGCTGGCCGCGGTGCAGGCGGTAGGATCTCTCCTTTATTAGTAACAATAGCACCTCGAACAACTTCGTCACTCAAATCGATGCCAAATGACTTATCCTGGGGTGTCATCGACAGAAGGAACTTAACAATATTATTCGAGTACAGAGTCGATGACTGCGTTGGCAATCTAGATGGCAAGTCCGTGTATCCTTTAATGATGTCAGTAGTCCGGCAATTTTTTAATTAACGCTTGAGTCTTACCAATGATTTTCACGCCATTGTACGTTATCAGTTTACCTGCTTCGGTCACTTCGCAATTGCCCCCTGCTTCAGCAGCCAAGTCCACGACAACAGAACCAGGTTTCATAACCTCAACCATATCCTTCGTGATTAGCTTGGGTGCTCTCTTCCCAGGAATAAGAGCTGTGGTGATAATGATATCAACGTCTCTAGCCTGCTCGGTGAATAGCTTCATTTCGGCAGCGATAAATTCAGGAGACATTTCTTTAGCATATCCCCCTGCTCCAGATCCATCTTCCTGGATCTCAACCTCGATAAACTCTGCGCCAAGAGATTGGACTTGCTCCCTTGCGGCAGAGCGTGTGTCAAAACCGCGAACAATTGCGCCCATCCTACGAGCAGTTGCAATTGCACTCAAACCCGCAACTCCAGCACCGATTACGAGAACCTTGCATGGGGGGATTTTCCCAGCCGCAGTGACCTGGCCAGTCAAGAAGCGGCCAAAGTTGTTTGACGCTTCTAGAACCGCTTTATAACCGGCAATATTCGCCATTGAGCTGAGAGCATCGAATACTTGAGCGCGGGAGATGCGAGGAATCATGTCCATAGCAAATGATGTAACCTTGCGAGCAGCGAGGCGCTCAACAATATCCTTGTTCTGGGCGGGCTGGAGCATTGAGATGATCGTTGCGCCTTCTCTAAGTCGTTCGATTTCCTTGATATTCGGCCCTCGTACTTTAAGTACGATGTCCGCTTGTTTCCAAACCTCCTCTGCGTCAACTAGGGTAGCGCCAGCTTTCTGGTAAGCTTCATCTGGAAAGTCGGCCAGCGCACCAGCTCCACGCTCTACCAATACACTACTAAAGCCCTTCTTCTTGAGCAGGGCCACATTTTGAGGCGAGATTGCCACGCGTCGCTCATTAGCAAATGTCTCGCGAGGCACACCTACAGTGAGATCTGCGTAAGGCGTGGATGGCGTCTCGACAACGGTCGAGTAGGCTGTTACCGGAATTGTTCTATTTGTAACATTCCTACCACTATCGAACGTCTTCTTTGGCAACGCAGGTAGAACTGCGGGCTTCCTAGCATGAGTACTGTTCCACTGCCGTCGACAGCCTACAGCTACCGCTCGAGATTGTGCCGTACAGTCTACACATTCCGTCTACTTAGTATATACTGCGCGAAAGAGAAATATGCTGAGATGTCTAGACACCTCATCATATTTCCATGCATTGGAACGAACCTAAGACATGTGATATGGCGCGGCGTGTAAGGCCCTCTGCCGCACGAGGCGAAGCGGGATTAGCGACCAGCGCCGGCCGAAGTAACGACCAGGACATCATATTGACAAGGCGCAATAAATGTCTGCCATGCAGCACAATTTCAAAGCTTTATTCGTCATCTGCTATACCTCCCTGCGAACTCCCAGAACGGCATCACATTACGAGGAGAAACATAAAAAAAAGGAAGTTAGAATGTCGCAAGAGACAAGAAGTACAGGAAGTACAGGAGGTTAGTAGAAGAGAAGAGTTCATCCCACGCGACCAAATAGGGATAAGAGTAGCAACTAGGGAGGACAAATAAGAATACCCAGTCAAGCTTTAGGTATGTATATTTGATAATAGTTGCCCAAGCCTTCCTTTCACCCTCCACTCGAACCTACCATCCCCCGCTTCCAAGGATCCCGGCTACATAGAACTACCAATATTCAAATAATAGGATGATAGTTGTTGGTATAGCAGTCTGGATCATCTGAAAAGTCGGCGAAACAAGCCGCACCAATCAATGGCTTAGGATTTCTAGGCTGTGTTCTTTGTGGTCGGTATAAAAGAATAGCCGACGTAGAAGAGAAGTGATATGTCTAAATCACATCCCACATCGAACGACGCGTTTAGGGGAGTACATCAAGTACATGAAGATTCTGCCTAAGTCGTCAGTCGTGTTTGACAAAGGTTACGCAAGTTGGCATGTGGGCGTCTTGTGAGAGGTTGACTGGGGGGCGAGTCGATGAGACGTAGACCCGCAAAGGGTATCCTGATTTAGCAAGTGGAGCACGTTGCATGGCAGGACATAGTTACTGGATATGCGGAGAGGGTGGGTTTGCGGGCACCAATCAATAATAAGATAGACATAGGAAGCTAGTTGCCTCATCTGTTATATGAATATTCAGCTTACAGGGGACGGTAGAAGATAAAGTTCCTACAGGTGAAGTCATAGGTTTAATATTTACGGTCTACGAACGGATCAATTCCATCAAGCAACTTTATAACTTGCTGAGCCAAGTTTTACTATGACCTCATTCAGTCCCATAAGCATATAAAATATTATTCTATAGCATATTTAAAGAGAAATGTAGAATAATGTTTATGAAGTTGATAGCTGGGGTAAACGAAATAGTTAGATTGTTAATTAAGAACGCTTCATTATAACTCTCTCTATCCAGACTAGCCCTACTTTACAAGACATTGCAATAAATCCAAAGCCAACGAAGCCATTTTGCAATAGTCTTACTAGTAAACTATATTAGCGTTAGCGGACTCGATAACATTTCACTTAGGATAGGTATTATTAAAATAATTAGGCGATGCAATCCTCGTTAGCTAATATAATATGGCAAAATGTGGGCATACTTTAGGTACTCTATGTGCCATGTGCCAACCATCTAAGACTCAATGCATTTACATATACCCAATCAGGCTGTTTAACTACATTCAATAACTTCCAGATATGGCAGTGATATAAGTGTGCATATAATATATTAGGCAATGAGGCTCTTCGCGCGTCTAGTTGAATAGGTATCATTCACAGCAGTCTGTTCAACATGTCCATCCCCAATTAACTCAGTCTGTCTATCGACGCCCACTAACATCTTCTTCACTCAATATACTTATTAACCTGCTCGTCAGTCCAGTCCCAGAATTTCTTGGCCGTGTCATTTCCACCCTCTTCTTCAGTCTTGGTCGCCTCTATCAAGTCCTTTCGAACCAAGCGAACTCGCCCCCACGGGATCACTGTAAGAGTTGAAAGTTAGCTGTCCGTACACCCCAAATGCTCCAAGAGGGTTTTCGCTGAATAACTAGGTACTTACCCCAACTTCCGGTTTTCTCAATGGTAATGTCGGGAGAAAGCCCGGCATACAGGAGAGTATAGGCGCCATTAATAGAGGGGTATGTTATGAGCGCTGTGAAAATACTCATAAAGCCTGATTGGTCACGGTACAAATCCGAAGCTAGATTCCCAGGGTTTAACGGAATGCTAATGACACCGTCGGCCTTATATCGCTTGGCGAACTCGACGCCGTGCAACCAGTTACCGGTCTTGCTGAGACCATATTTTATAAGGTATGATTTGTCATCGTGATAGTCTAAATTGCTCATATCGATACCAACGGACTTTAAACCAGTCATGTCTGTTGCCAAAGACGATACCCAGATTACGCGAGATGTTCCCTCAGTCTTGGCTGTCGAGACGAGAATCGGTGTCAAAAGCTTTGTAAACGCGTATGTTCCGATGCTGTTCACACCAAGATGATATTCATAACCCTGAGGGGTCTTGCTCGGTTCTGGGAGCGGGTTCTGAACACCAGCATTGTTAAACAGGACATCAAGTTTCTTTTCCTTCGAGAGAAACTCGTCGGCTGACGCTTTTATCGTAGTTAAGTCGCTAAGGTCTAACTTCAGGAAGCTTAGGCCTCCTTTCGAATTCGGGAAGGCTTTACTGATTTCGTCAATTGCATTTTCGGCCTTTTCTTGAGAACGTGCGGCAATGTATACTTTCGCATTCTTAGAGTAAAGAATCCTGGCGGTCTCTTTACCTACGCCCGTGTTTGAGCCGGTAACGATATAAACCTGCAAACCAAGCAAGTCAGCATCATGTTCCACGGTCTGTGTTAAGTATAAGTGGCCATGCTACTTACCTTGCCATGAAGATCGGATATATTTTTCTCAGTAAACCCCGGTTTTGGAGGGAAGAACTGAGTTATAGTGCTAGAAAAATGGGCACCCATTGCGCTGTCTATGATTCAATCAACGATAGATGGTGTTTAAAATGTAGCACAACTTGACTGTTTAAAGATTATAATTCACAAGATATCTAAGAGCAACCTTTATAAGCAGGCTCTCAGACATTTAAAAGGATTCCCAAACTACTCTTTATCAAAACCAGCCATGCCACGTACGCTTCTATTTCCGAACTGTCTCATCAGCTCAGAGAGTTAAAGTCATCTCATGCTGATAGACGCGGTGAATCTAGCCAATCAAGTCTCGTAGTTTCCGAGCGTACCAATCGTAATGCCAGATCTAGCTGTGGGGCTAATGAAGGCCCCGGCCGTGAACGCTTCCTAGGAGTCCGGTCATAACGATAGAGTTCCGTTTATACTATTCAATCATAGCACAACTCTTTACAAGCCACTCCTGTTAATAATTTTGAGAACCTTAGCTCGGTCCCTTAAAGCCGCTAGTTCCGTGCACGCTCATCCAAGTCTTCAGAAAATTAGAGCAGCGTTAGAAATACCAGCCAGCTAACTTCGATATTGCTTACTATTAGTAAGTCGCTTATATGCATGTGTTAAGTAGAGAGGTACCCAAGTATTCGGCTTTGCCTATTATAAAACCAATAAAAGATAGAGTTTTAGGTAAGCCAACTAGACTAGAATAGAAAGGAGCGGATTTTATAGGGGCTAGTTATTTATTCCTTTCAATATCTATGAGTAGGACAACTGAAGATAAATCCGAGACTTAGCAGACAAAGAGGGCCGGTACACGATACTCGTAAGCCTTGGTATATAGAGCTCGTCACTGTTTCCTACTTACTTAAGTTTCATTGTAGTTAACAGTTTCATAACATAATCCATTTCAAAGAGTAGCTTCAGTGAGCCAAATTAGCTTAATCATAGTAATGATAGAAAAGTTCCAAGATAGGAGGATTTAGAAAGGTAAAGGATTGGGAGATAACTGCTTTTCAGAGAATATGACCTATGCAAAGAGGTAGAAATATTTAACAATGAATACGTTAGCAGGTTATAATGAGTTTATAATAGTACGAGTAGAAATACGACATAGGTGGTGTTCTACTTAATCTATTAGGCGACAAGTGGATATCATGTTTAACTAAGAACATGTTTTTCAACTCCTAAGGATCAAGGACCTTATTGGGTATTTCCATACACAGCTACGTCCACACCTCCTGTTGTATACTCAAAAGTCCTTAAGGAATAACATAGGTATTCTAGCCAGCAGCCGCCTCCCAATACGTACCTAGGTATCAGGCGAACAATTCCTTTCAATGGCTATAACTTTGTAGGAAAACAGAGACGAAATATGAGCACCATTAGATGAAATAAGATAGTGCCATTTCTTTATTCCCGATCTCTATAAGGGTTCAGAAGTAATCCTACACATGGAGAAATCAATCTTACAACGTAATACCTTTAAGTATGGCTAAAGCTCGATGTTAATTTCTCTCACCGCGTATCAAATGAGATATCCTCTTCGAAATGATGTGCAAACACCATTTACCTCATGTTTATTAAGGGTTGGCTGTTTACTCTCCCTGAAACGATCATGGCAGGTTTAATATTATTAATTTTACAATTTAATAGGTAGCACATCTACCATACAGGATACACCCATACTTCATCGACAACTTCATAACAATGCATATTACGATACATTGTATGTATAGAAAGAAAGCAGCGTACGGATGATCACATTCTTGCCAGCCTATCAACAACTTGATTACGCGTGATCAAGCTCTCTGTTTCACATGCTGCTGAAAGATGTTGTAGAGGGATAGATTTGAGCATATATATATATGCCATACCCCCCGATTATGTAAGAAAAGTTTTACCATTCTCTCCTTTAACCTCGGGGTTCCGTTGATATTGATTTCGTAGACTTGTACCGTGCAAGGAAATTGTCCCTCATGTGTTATCACGTTACTCTGGAAATCTGCTGTGAAGAGGAATTCTCAAATGCCTTCCCAAACACCCTTCTACTGGTGAGGTTCTTCGTCCTCTGTCACGCAGCGAAGGTAACTTGGGCGCTTCAGGAACTTCAACATGGCGGGCCACCCCGTCCCCCGATGCCACAGGTTTGCACTGAGAATTGCCCAAACTATGATCCCGCATATCTTAGGCTTGAACGTGTGTTCTTCACTAGGTGCGAGAATTGTGTTAAAACAAAATGCTTAGAGAAATATGGGCTCAATGATGATGATGTGCCTATCATTATACATCGTGACAAGCTTCTCCGTGATGAGCTTCATACGGCAGTCGCTTTAAAGCCATATGATGAAGTAGTATTGCGGCTTTATATCGACTTTAATATCCACCAACGATGGGTATTAAGCGGCTCGCGATGGATCGTGGCTCATATCCCTATCGGAGGGAATGATCCACTAGGTCCGAACCCGACATACGATTTGGGGGGCGTGAGATGGTGGCTGGAACAGGGGATTGGTGGTATACGTCAAGATGTATTAGATTGGCTTAACGGCCTTCCACCATCAACATTTGGTTCCGATGAGCCACAGTCATTATCGACCATAGAACTTTGCCCCTCATTGGCTAGTGAAAGCCTTTCATCAGACGAGGATTCCGATCCGTCACTTGATGGTGATGACGATGAAGATGAAGACGAAGATGATGAGGACCGTCGTCCGCGATCGAGGTCGAGTACGAATTCGGATTCGTCGATGGAAGGCTACGAATGGTACGATAATTGGGCAGAGCATCACGCCTATTTGCCTGCCCAGTGTACCTACGAAGAATTCCGTGCATTGCAAGCAAGTCACCGGCAGGGTAACTCGCAGCCTCAAGGTTTGACAGGAGTAATGTCTGAAGCGAAACAATGAACAGCATCGCATCATTGCCTAGGTCTTGAATCTTTAAGTATCTTCCTAAGGTCGTAGTAGGTAGTGTAAAAACTATAAAGTCACTAAGTTAAGCGGATTAATACGACATAATTGGAATCACAAATGATCACCGGAGACTTGCCAAATGGTGCTTCTTAATGGTTTTATTATATCGAAGAGATATCTCTCGATATTTAAATAAGCCGATATGTCCTATTGGCATGGCCGCGACTTTTAGCATAGCGTGTGCTTTCCTACTGTATGCTTCCTTCTATTAGATTATTAATAGTATCAAATCCCAATGCAGATATTTTCTTTTCCCATATTCCCCCTCGCGCTTCTCTCCTCCAAAAACACTAGTAATCCCTTATCATAAATCTCTTAAGCAGAGGGGACAACGCAGTCGACCTCCTGGACGAAATCGTGAGTCCATTCCGATGTGGCGGGGAGGTCGTTCAGAGTTGCGCATTGGGGCACGAAGTTGACAGCGGCGCAGTTCTCTGGCAGAGTCTCGCCCTCATACACGTACCGAACGACTTGAATGTTTGCGCGCACGTAGCCGATGAATCGGTCGCACACAGCGTAGTAGCCGGGTGCGAGACCACCGAGCGCCACCGAGTCTCCAGACTTCTCAATCGTAAGTCCGTCGCTACCGCCGCCCACGTTGATGCTCGCGTCGTGCTCGCCAGGGTAGGTAGCATCGGTGCTTTCCGAGTCCTGTACGATGAAGCCCCACGGGAAGTCGGTGCCCAAGTCGTTTAGAACATCAACCCAGCCCTGTGCTTCTGTGCCGTTGCTGTAGTAAGGTGTGGAAGAGCTAGGGTTGCTCGCGGATACAACCGCGATGTTCTGGCCAGCACCGACGTGGATGCCGGAGAGGTAAGTTCCCGCTACGGAAGGATCCAAATCCTTGGTCTGGTCTCGGAGTTCTGCCTTGAGGTGGAAGCCCTTAGACCTGGAGAGTTGTTGGGCAGCCTGCGGGACTGGAGTAGCGCCAACGAGGGCGAGGAAGGTAAGAGGTGTGATGATTGAGGCGAGCATTTTGAATATTAGGTGATATTGAATATCGATTAATTTTATTAGAGATTAATATGTAATTGTATTTGATGTAATACTGGTTGATTGAATGAGAAATTTTTTTTCTTTATTCGAGAGCGATCATCCCGACCTTATATGTACTCCTGGCGATCGTAGCCCAACATCTCTCGTGGCGATGCACAAGCCCGAACTAGGTACCTAGAGACCGATTCCGAGATACCGATGGAGAATCCCCTTTCCAATTCTTCATCGGGAACGTTAAAGCATCTCGGACCAAGCGAGCCAACAACTGTCAACACGAAAGCTGCGGTCACCCGTCAGCGGCCTGACAGTAAGACTATCTTGAGATCGTAGACCCACGTATATTATGAAAATATGTCTGCTGATTGGACGAAATCTAATTTTTACTTACTTCCTGTCGATCTGGACTTTGTTTGTTTTAGAGGCTGAGCTCGAGATCACGAGGCGGCGCGGTAACCGTGCCGCTAGACACCCGCCGACCAATCCGAGTTAAGTCGATCACTTCTCGATTGGTCTTTTTCTTAAAATAGCGCGGTACGACGCATAATACCACTGATCTTTGGGGTTTAGTGGGTGATTTCTCAGGTAGAGAACTATCGTGATAGCTACCTATGTATTTCATACTATGTTCTACTACGTACTTCTACTCTCCCTTCATCACAATAACTATACGCCACGAGAAGAGCTATGATATGATGGCAAAAGGAATTTGATTAATAATTGGCGGAAATGAGATATTATTCAAAAGCTATTACATACAGTAACGTTAAAGTGCCAGGTAAAATTTAATAAAGTGCCAACCCATCCACTTTCCACGTGACATAAGCCATACAAAGCCACAACGCCATAATGAAATAATGAAATAAAAAAATATTTATTAGATTTTAATTATATATATAAATAACTTAACGAATAAATATAAAAAAATTATATAAAAATATTTATTAATTAAAGTAAAAAATTACGTAATTTATTATTGAATTTAAATAAAAATAACATGAAAATTTAATATATTATTTAATATTTTACATAAAATATAAAAATAAATATAAATTTACGAAATAAATTATAAAAATTTTATTTATTTTTTTATTAAGTTTATAAATTTTTAATTTAAATCAAAATAATCTTTATAAAATTTTAAATATTATATATATAAAATTATTTAAAAATATTATTATTATATTAAAAATATATTAAAAAATAAAAAGATCATTTTTAGCCGCATTGGGATCAATTTTAGTCGTAGTCACGTGCAACCTGAATTTTAATTTTTATTATTTTTTAATTTAAATAATGGTATATTTTGTAAAATATTTGGATGGAATTTCATAAAGTTATTAATAATAATATATAAAAAGTGGTAAAAAATTACCCTGTACTGGTCAAGTGAACGGGCCATTTTCATTATGGCGTTGTGGCTTTGGTGGCTTATGTCACGTGGAAAGTGGATGGGTTGGCACTTTATTAAATTTTACCTGGCACTTTAACGTTACTGTATTACATATATCAAAAATTTCCGTAAGTCATTAACCCTTTATTAGCCCCTGAGACAGTGCGCAAACATACTAGGGTAATCAATGGCTAGAGCATACGATAGACACCAAAGGATCGCCCATTTATAGGCTAATAAGCAGAGTAGAATTCGGATTACATGTAACTAACGAGTGACGTTGCATACTACTACGATTTTTTAACTCGCGTTAACCACACAGCACACAGCGGCCATCCCGTCAAGTGGATGTTTTAACAAACTCCCATTTCACCCCTTTCCGTATGCTTGAATCCTATCCCGTACTCATGCGTTGATGCAAGGCTTGTCGCAATGGGCGATGAAGTTGGTGTCAGCGTCGTTGCGGCATTTACTACTGCAGGCACACAAGAGCTCAACGCTAGACGGCTGTTCGTTCATGCAGACGAAGACAGCTTCAGAAACATTTGTCTTAGGCTTGCTATTTGTACAGAGCTCCGAGAGGCCATTGCAATAAGCCTTGCTGATATCATTAGGTGCAAAATCTACACAAGTTAGTAAAGACTTCCCCAGCTTAATTACCCTTTAGTCAGGGATCGTACTGTGACCGTTTTCAGTGAGCATATAACCACAATAGGTATAACCTTTACCGCACTTTGGACCAATACCCTGGGAGCCGCTTGGTACAGGAGCCACGCCGGATGTAGACGAAGAGGCTCCAGCCGGAAAAGAAGGCTGGCCGGTTGACGAAGTGAAAAGCGTGAGCGCAGATCCCGTCGAGTCGACACGTAGAAGCGGGCCTCTCATAGCCAGAGAAGAACCGGCTAGGAGACCGGGACCGAAAAGAATGACGTGAAATTTCATATTCGAGTACAGGAGAGCTGCACTGAGGACGTGCTTAATATATAGCAGTTATTAGCTAAACAAGACGAGGTTATTAATGACTTCGCGGCGACCCTTGAACATCGCATAATCTATCGCCTTATATAGAGCTGTTTCGAATGAACATGAACATTCATAGAATACGGACGGAGCAATACTACAATTCTAGTACAGGCAATTACCGCGAGGGACAGACGACCCAGATGTCCGAGGACTACAACACGTTTCTAGTGAGACGTCTTCGTGATATGTTCGGATGCCTTATGCGGAAGTGAAAAGCGAACCATAAGAATCACTACCGCCCTACATTGACATAAGTATATCTTAGATGGACTATAGAGTCGGTCTATCTCAATATGTTCGTGCTGCATTGCGCGGGAACACAACAAAATGTAACTTTGTGGGATTCCTATTTTAGGAATGATTACCGCGAAGTATAGGTTGACAAGCTCGGTATTACACACATTCTATTGAAGTAGGTATATATGTGGTACCCGAAGTTGGAAGTCATAGGCTTGAAGGCATATATACCGAGTATAGTAACGTCAGCCAGGCATTTAAAGCTGGGAACAACATCTCGATATGCGTATCTGCCCTGCATAATCGAACATCCAGCTGTGGTACAAGATGTAGCCAATGCGTGTTGTAAGTCCTCGTCTAGTGGAAATGTGATTCTAGAACTTGATATAAAGGCCCGACTCGAGAGAATAAAATGGAGGTTGGTTAGCAAGGTGACGTGGTTGTGGACGACTGCCACATATTCAGAGCTAGTCGTCCTTAGCACCAGCTGTTAAGCTTTGTCTAGGAACAGTATACCCGGGTAGATAAGTAGGAAAAATAGCCCTGGCTCGCTAATAATACTTCAAGTTACGGACATACACAGTTACGTGAATCGGGAGTTGTCTCGGGAATTAGGAAAAAATTCTGTGGAATTGTTCGAAATAGCCTTACTGATTTAGCCTTGCTGAGCAGCAGAATTACCTAAAACTAAATTCGAGTAACTAACTGTTCGAATGTCAAGTAGTTAGTATATTAATAATTCTCTCGATGAACCTCTATCAAAATATAAGGGACGGAAGGATTCATTTAGCGGAGGACGGCCGATGGACATGCGGGCCGAAGCCGATTGCCCCTCTGCTCCTGCAGGTCCATCAAAGGGGTCCAACATAAAATCTTTAGATCATCGATACATTCAATTGCACGCCTTATTGTATGAGACATGGAAGTACCTGATAAGAAATGCCCCGCAGTTGATTCTAGTCGGGAATTGCCCCTCCATCCTCCCGCTCTACTAAGTTTGCAAGTCTGGACCCCGCGAAACCCGCGCAAACTTCCAGCCTCGTCTCAATCAAGTTTGCTTATCAGGTTAGGTACTTTGACAGTGACTAGGTCCTTGAATATATGCAGGAACAAGGCTTGCAAGAGCACTAATTTCAATTCCATATCTTTACTTAAAGGTCCTCTAACAATCCTAATTGTACTCTTCCTATCTGCATCTATAGGAAAATATGTCGACCTCCGCTACACAACCCGTTATAACATCGTCGACGTCAGAAGCGCAGAAGCTCACGATCAGGGTCGGCACGCGCAAGTCAAAACTAGCCCTGAAGCAAGCCGATTATGTCGCCACCTCTCTGAAGCAATTACACCCGACGGTCAATTTTGAGATCAAGGGAATGCACTCGACAGCAGACAAGGACAAAATAACAGCATTGTACAAGTTCGGTGGCAAGGGACTATGGACGAACGAGCTAGAAGCAGAACTTGTGGCAGGGGAGCTCGATATCATTGTACACTCTCTAAAAGATATGCCGACGACGCTACCAGAGGGGCTCATTCTGGCCTGCGTAACACCCCGAGAGGACCCACGTGATGTTGTTGTCGTCAAGAAAGGACTGGAAGATAAATACAAGAAACTTGCAGACCTACCAGCGGGTGCCGTAGTTGGAACCAGTAGCGTTAGACGCATGGCGCAAATTAAGCGACGGTACCCGCATTTGGAGTTCAAGGACATGCGCGGGAACATCGACACTCGGCTTCAGAAGCTCGACGCTGAAGACAGCGGGTTCTCGGTGCTGATCCTAGCCGCTGCAGGCTTGCACCGGATGGGTCTGGACGGGCGCATCACACAATACCTCGATAGCACTACAGAGGGCGGCGGTATGCTACATGCCGTTGGCCAAGGAGGCCTGGGCATCGAGGCACGAGCAGACGACCAGAAGACGCTCAGCTTACTAAAACCCCTCGAGGACGTCAAGGCCATGCTAGCGGCAGAGTCAGAAAGAAGTGTCATGAGAACGCTAGAAGGCGGTTGTAGTATTCCCATCGGCGTAGAGACAAAATGGGTAGGAGACAATACGCTGAGATTAACAGGGACAGTTGTCAACGTCGAAGGCACAGAAGCCGCCGACGCTGAGAAGGTCGAAGAGATCAAGACGCGGGAGGAGGCCATTGCGTTCGGCAAGAAAGTAGCCCAACAGCTGACGGATAACGGCGCGCAAAAGATCTTAGATGTGATAAATGAGGATCGAGAGGCCAATAAAGATAAGGCGGAACCGTGGGTACCGGCGTAGAGTTACCATATAGAACTGGGGGCAAAAATCTAGGCTTATAGGGGAAGATTGCGGACAATGCTTTTTTAGACTTGAGCCGTCCATTCTATGTAACCTTTATGTAGAATCTGCGCGGATGCTTTCGCCATGATGATGAGAATACCCCAAACGAGTTTATGATACAAGGTTGAGCCCGTCTCTGTCCCACTCGCTGGTTGTTGAATGCCAATATCCATTTCCGGTGAACACCTACCCACTACCCCCCCCCCATAACACATCACTTACACTTAGAACTCCCCATCCCTTTCATATATAAGTCTAGTGTTCCTCCGAGCCGGTAAACGTCTTGTATTCCTCGAGGTCCATAAGAGCGTCGAAGTCCTTGACGCCCTGCTCGCCAACCTGCACCTTAACAATCCAACCGCCGCCGTGCGAGTCGTCCTCAGGAACCTGGTTGATAGTACCGGGCTTCTCCTCGAGGGCTAGGTTGACGCCGGTAACCTTGCAGGCGATAGGGGCGTTGATATCGGCGGCGCTCTTGACCGACTCGACGGCGCCGATAGCATCGCCCGCGCTAACCTCCTTGCCCTCCTCCGGCAACTCAACGTATACGACGTCGCCCAGCTCCTCAGCGGCGTACTCCGAGATACCGATTACGCCAGCCGTCTTTTCGGCGTTCAGATCGATCCATTCGTGGTCCTTGGTGTACTTGCGGATATCTCCTACGGTAGCGGTTAATGGTGGTCAGCAGCAACAAGAGTGCAATATGCTTAGGTGTGCTCGTGTAAGTGTCTGTAAGCGGTATTTTGGGGGGTTTTGGTGGCTTAGTTGAAGGGCGACATCGGATAACTCACTTATCGGCGAAGCAGAGAAAGCTCGCAGCGTCGCGGGTTGCCAATTGGATCTTGTGCGTGGTGCTTGTGCTAGTCGAGAGAAGGTCGACGGTCTAGCTGCCCGAAGGCATCGCGCGATTGAGGCCATTATGAGAGTAGAGTAGAGTAGAGTATGATCGTAAGAGGGGAGATGTTGTAGACCGCAGCTTTGATGAAGCTAGCTTTTTCTTTCGAAGCTTTGTGCTTAGGTAGGTACTGGTACTGGTACTGATATCGTATCGATGATACCACTACTTTGAAATTGTTTAATGTTGGTACGATCCTCTCAGCTTGGCGCCGAACAGTTGCCCGATGTATGAGTCCGCACTGTTTCTTTTAGTGTATCATGCACCTAACCATACAGTGCGTCGTGTCTACATCTATCATAGGGTCCGATAAGGTATTAGCCAATCCAAACTCCTCAATTGCCCCGCGTCATGATGAAAACTCCGGGTTATTCCACTAGACCTCAATTGATAAGAAAAATCATTATAAGCATAGATATGCTTATGTAGTTAGAGACATACTTAAATCAACGGATAAAGAAGTATATACGGAGGAAAGATAAAAATGAAAGATAACCTGAAGTAAGTCTATCTCCAACAGCGTTGACAAACGGACAGTTGGTGCTAT
The DNA here is from genome assembly GCF_008694065.1 of Daldinia childiae. Lineage (NCBI taxonomy): Eukaryota > Fungi > Ascomycota > Sordariomycetes > Xylariales > Hypoxylaceae > Daldinia > Daldinia childiae. Next base: position 759,972 of record NW_022984648.1, read on the forward strand.
GATATTCAAAGATACATTATTCAACGTAAGAGGCTTAGGTATAGCTTTGAGTTCTAACAGACGAAATTCACGACTTAGTTTAGATAGAATATTCCGAGCCTACCGTTAAATAGTCAATATGCATTGCTTTGCATCAAAAGTGGCAGATATGGTCTTGTGCCATGTTATTATAACGATTGTATTTTATCTGTTTAATACTCTATAACTTGAAGACTTAGCCTATCAGCTACTATGCCGCAGTAGAAGTCGACCGTCATCATTGTGTATCCTGAATCCTAAGTAGTTAGGGTTATATAGACATTCCTCCAAAAGCGCCTTTCAACTCGATATCCTTATGCCCCTTCGTTGCTACTATAACTATCTACTTGTTAAGTTGTATTTCTCTTTCTGTAATTAAGGCGGACCGATATTATACTTAAGTAGGACACTATAAAAGTTCCACTGGTTGAATAATAGGTCGATTATCGTGGGAAGAAGAAATTATTAGCTGAAGCCAACACTAACCGTGCCCAAATGAGCGGCATGGCAATAAAAGTTTTAGCGATATTTCTACGAAGTCTCAAGTACTCTATATCGCAATCCAAATGTTCCTAGATATTTAGCCGTTGTTTTGGTGGTTCGCCTCTAACTACTCTTTGAATAATAATCACCAATAGATCCAAGCGGCACATCTAGAGTTACACAGAAAAATAGGCGCATATATAATTAAATCTCACAGAAATAAAGGATCACAGTAAGTAATATAGACGATAATTTAATAAATAAATTAGATTTAAACGCGATACTTTAATGTGATTGGTCTAGACTCGATGCCAGTACACACGCCCTTCGGAGGACAAGTGTCTAGACAGGGCGGAAAGGGGCGAAGGTCCCCAAGAAGAAAATATCGTGATATTATTGGATTCAGTTAAAAATGCTTTGATTATCCAGAATTGGGACTTCCTATCGAAACTTTAGTGCTCCTTATTCAAAATCCTGAATATTCAATTGTCATCATCATTGTCGCTTATATCCAAGTCACCTAGTAAACTTTCTACCATGACGGTAGGCTTTGTTAATAAGATATGTCTCTTATCAGGCTGCGAGAATAAGGCCGAGTCCTTGCAATGCCCAACATGCCTGAAGCTGGGTATCGACAATAGCTACTTTTGCTCGCAAGACTGCTTCAAAAGTGCTTGGGTAATGCCCCTCTGGCACCTTATCCCACGTATTAGACACTCGCGTCTATAACTCCTAACCTGATTATTTCGAATACTAATAATATATAACAGCCCGAACACAAGAAGATACATAAAGCTTTCCTAAATAAGACACATAGTGGTATTTACCAATTCAACTATGTCGAGGGCATTTCTAAACTATCTATAGCGACCGGGACGGGAACGTATAATCCGTTCCCTTCATTCTACTTCACTGGACCATTACGACCGGTTTACCCGCTCTCTCCGAGGCGCGAAGTCCCAAAGACGATACGGCACCCAGACTACGCAGAAACGGGAATCCCAACAAGCGAGTTGAAGCTTATTAGGAATAAGATCGATATCCTCGACGCTGAAGGACAAGATGCTATGCGTAAGGTTTGTAGACTAGGCCGAGAGGTATTGGACCTTTTGGCCGCCGAAGTCAGACCTGGAATTACCACAGACTATCTTGACGAGCTTTGTCATAAGCTCTGTATAGAACGCGATGTAAGCACCTTTATGCTAACCCTTTAGTTTTCTATGATGTTAATCATATTCAGTCCTATCCTTCCCCGTTGAATTATAAGGACTATCCCAAGTCGTTTTGCACGTCTATAAACGAAGTAATCTGCCACGGCATCCCAGATCAGCGCGTACTAATCGACGGCGACATCATCAACTTAGACGTCAGTTTATATCACGGAGGATACCACGCGGATCTGAACGAAACATACTATGTCGGTCACAAGGCAAAAGCAGACCCTGATACGGTCAGAGTGGTTGAGACAGCAAGAGAATGTCTCGAAGAAGCAATCAAAGTTGTGAAGCCCGGTTATCTGGTCCGAGACTTTGGTGCCGTCATTGAGAAATATGCAAAATCAAAAGGGTGTAGTGTCGTCAGGGACATTGTCGGACACGGCGTCAACACCCATTTTCACAGCCCACCTAACGTTCCTCACTACACCAAGAACAAGGCCGTTGGAGTTTGCAAGCCTGGAATGACGTTTACTATTGAGCCTATGGTTTCTTTGGGGAAGCATCAATTTGTGACGTGGCCTGATAACTGGACCATTACAACAATTGATGGGAAGAAGTCGGCGCAATTCGGTGAGTTTACCTAGACGTCTATTTATATGTGTTCGGAGAATTCATATGATTGACATATATATCCTAGAGCATACATTACTGGTGACCGAGACGGGCGTCGAGATCTTGACTGCTCGGCTACCAACATCGCCTGGCGGCCCTGTTCGTACGCCGGAGGATGTTTGACTGTTACTTTAGCGATACTACAATTTCAAAAACAGGACTGTTTTCTGCGCTAAGCCTAATAGATGCGTTTCTTAATTGTAGACCGTGAGTTTCATAGCCAAATTATACCATGAACCTAGTTCATTAACATCATCCAAAATAATTTCCTAAATTACTTCATATGGTCTGATAGGCTATTAACTCAGAAGAAATGTTCAGTTTAATGTCCTTCTGGTTTGCGTAAATTCATATAATACCAAGGAGGTTAGGTTAATTGCCCCCCTCGTCAACAGCGTAGTAAATAATTGTCCGGAGCACCAATTACGACCAACAACGTTAACAGGTAGCTGTCTATTCATCTGCTGACGGGAGCCTCCCGCAATATTTTGATTTAGGTGAGACCTATGTACCTTAGGTACTTAACCTAGGTAAACACCTAAATCAGGATGGTTTCCGATTCGACTGTCCGTATGTTACACGTGAGAAGAGGTCTACCAATGGGTAGCTGGCGACCTATTAACGTTACCAAATTCAGAATAACAACATCAAATGTTTAGTGTTTCCTTTCGCGAATTGATGTTTCGCGTCGCGTTCGACAAGTGATCATCCTTCCTGTATTTTGCAATGTCTTATTGGCTCGTTGCTGTTGGTACTATAAACTTAGCCGCCCCAAAGCTTGCAACTGTCAGCTACGCCAAATATAATACCTACGTCAAGTTCAAACAAACGAACCACATGCAGGACTTGGATGATGGTAGAAGAAGAAATAAAACGTCAAAACAGATTAAAAATAGTTAAATAAGTGGGATTTGGCACCGAACTTAATTCAGTGTTATTATGAGGTTTATGTACCTAATTGCAGTAGGCACTTGCCTGAAAACGTTGAACCCATTGGTGTACTTCGTAATGTATTAAAGTAAGCAATAGCCCACATGTGCAATAACCCACCTAAAATAAACCCACCCAAACAGCCAAACCAGTTGACCTTGTCGCAAAAAAAAGCCCCCTTTGCCTTTGCCCCTCAATCGCGTACATAGTACATCAAGTATTTCGTACTTCTTAAGGTTCCACCCGTCACATCTCCCGGGATCCCGCATCGTTAAGCATCCTACCTACCTTGACTTTGCTCGACTTGAACTTTACTACCATTCCACCAACTGCACGTCTTGACCTTTTTCAAGGCCCGCCTCAGGTACGAAGGTATGTATGTTTATATGCATGAAATTATTACCTACTACCCCGGACAACCTTAGGTTAGGCATTCATCCGTTGGCGACCAAATTGTCAGTTGCTATCGCCTGAAATTCTGGGAAATTCTGGTCCTGGTCCTCATCCTTCCCCTTTCCCACCAGATTTAATATCTACCTATCTACATACCATCTGCATCTTGGGATCGACAGCCTAACCTTGACGGGTTGCCAGCTGAATTCATTTCCATATAGATACTTACCTAGACATCAAGACTAACACGTATAGACGCTGAAGTACTCGTACCCAACCAACATTCCTCATTACTTGTCGGAACCCTCGCTATCCATTCCAAGACAACTCCGATGAAGTCAAATACGGGGCTAATCTGAGACCTTCTCATCATCCGTCCCGAGATTCGCCCACATTCCTTGCGTTTGAATAGCGTTTAGCTATCATTTCTGCCTCGTCTTCTCCACTGTCGCCTTCCAACCTGGATTCGTCAACCCTTTCGGCGGGGTCCGGAGCCCAATTCCACGACGCCGTAGACACAATGGAGCAAGATCACATTGCTGCGCCTCTCCCCCACGACATCCACGATGTCCAGGATGATACCCTTGTTGGCTTCGATGGACCTATGCATATCAGGAGTGAATCAGGCGGTCATGAACCTCATCATCGGCAATCGCAGTCTCTCGACCGAGGACTAGCTAACAGCGCGCGTACCGATGACATCGACCCCAACACTATCGACTCAAACGCTGTCGACCCCAGTACTCAGTTCGAGGCTCATCCATATGAGCCTCCTGCGCAGTCCATGTCGAGACCTGCTTCATCATCCGGTCCTGGCGAAAGGCTCTATACCGGCGAGGCTCCGAGGGAGAGCAACGGTGCAGATCGCAATACTCGAAATCACGTCGTGATCAAGGTCGGAATGGTGGGGGATGCGCAGATCGGGAAGACATCTCTGATGGTAAAATATGTTGAAGGTAGTTGGGACGAGGATTATATTCAGACGTTGGGTGTCAACTTCATGGAGAAGACGATCAGCATACGAAATACCGAGATAACATTCAGCATATGGGATCTAGGCGGCCAGAGAGAATTTGTCAACATGCTTCCCCTAGTTTGCAACGATGCCGTTGCCATACTGTTCATGTTCGACTTGACGCGCAAGAGTACGCTTAATAGTATCAAGGAGTGGTATCGCCAGGGACGAGGCTTCAATAAGACGGCGATTCCTATTCTGGTAGGGACGAAATACGACCACTTCGTTAACTTCCCGAGGGAGGACCAGGAGGAGATTTCGAACCAGGTAGGCTTGGATGCGATACGAAGTAAGGAATTGTAGCTTACAACCGATTTAGGCAAAACGGTTCGCCAAGGCGATGCGAGCTGCTCTTATCTTTAGCAGTACTAGCCATAGCATCAACGTCCAGAAGGTTAGTCCCATCTCATACGCGCCCTTTTTAGATGCCACTATGCTAACCATTTCTCATAGATCTTCAAGATAGTCTTATCAAAGGCCTTTGACCTCAAGTGCACAATACCTGAGATTGAGAATGTTGGCGAGCCCCTCCTGCTCTACCAGTCGGTCTAAACTCGAGCCCAACCTACACTTTGTAGCGTTTATTGTAAGAGGTTCTACATGTTGACCTAGCACTTATTATAATTGCGTGGTTCCGATTCCTGCCATTTTACATTTTACGATATTCAACGGCCTTTACGACAATACGAGTTCCAGCCAGTTCTGGACCTTTAAATCCTGTAGCTTTGCCACATAGCCGAAGCATGTTCTTGACGCCCGACGGCCAAGCCTTTCAGCCTTAGAATATTCGATGCTTTACCTCGAGAGCATTCCTTTGATGAGCTGACATAATAACGCCGAATCGTTAAGAATACACATCTAGATACATTTCCTTTGTATGAACCGTCGCTAGGCGGACTCGATTTGCACCAGGGTTTACAACATAGTTTCGCATTAAGGAGTACATGGGCAATCTCGACTCGGAGAGGGCATTTGCCAAGCAGGATCACCAGACGACAGATTGCCTGTCACTTTTTGGCATGGATAATCAACAAAAAATACACCCATCGTCGATCCTGAATTTGTCTTTTCGGTCACTTGGTTTTTTATTTCGGCCCGGAGGAGGGGGTTTGGAGGCCATATATGATTTTAATCACTAGTCGTTTGGTACGCAACGCAAGTTGACGTTGTAGTTCCGCACGATGTTAGTTTTGAGCTTCACACCTACCCTACCTACTTGCCCGTCTTTGCACATCATCGCTGTATGGTGTATGGCAACATTGCAATGCCGAGGAGGAAAAGAAGGGAGAACGACAATGTTGGAACTACCACTACGGTCAACAGTAGGGTAGTAAGTAAGTAAGCAGAAGAAGAGAAATCAAGACTGATGAAAAGCAAATACTTCGTGTCCGTTGCCGTGGTTCGACTTTGTGAATGCTACTTTGCATATACCTTAGCTGTTCTCTTGTAAGAACTACATCCTATCGCTTACTCTACCGAGGAAATTTGATATGCAAGTACGAGTTACACTATCATAGCAAGGGGAGTTTTTATTTAATCAGCCTCGTCGCACTTCTATCTAATTTTCTCTAGCTCATGGGCAGTATTTATATAGAATTACACGGGGAAAAAATTACTCTCCCCTATCCACACCTATGCTAGGACCCACCCGCCCATCGTGAATGCCGCCATTCCCCATCTCTCCCTTCCCTGTTCTCTATAAACTACAAAATATAGACCCATCCATACACAGGAGCCTCCACTAAGGACCTGCACCCCAGAATCGTCTTATTACATGGGAGAGAATCTTAAGCCGGCCCACCCTTCTGCACGCCCTCCCCCTCGCCCTTCTGCGGGTCCTCGCGGGGGTGCTCGGCGGCGCCCTTCTTGGACGGGATGTCGGACGAGCTGCTCGCGACGCGCGTGTCCTTTTTCCGGATCATCTCTTTGTACTCCTCCTGCGCGCCCTTCTTCTCCTCGTAGTTCGTCGCCATGTCGCTGTTGTCCGCGCTCGTAGGCGGGACTTGGCGGCCGGTCTGGCTGCTGCCGAAGGCAGCTTTGGGGTTGCCCTTTTTGGGGAGTTGGTTTGTGGGAGGGTTTTCGTCGCTGTCGGAGTCGGAGTCGGAGTCGGATCCGTCGTCGGATGAGGGCGGTGTGGAGGCGGGAGTGGAAGATGAAGAGGAGTCTTCGCCGGATTCTACGGCGGGAGCTTTTTCCTCGTCGGGGACTGGGGCGCCGCCGTGGGTGTGCTCGGAGGTCTTTTTGGAGGGGCTAGAGGAGAGAAGCCATGCTAAGGCTGGGATGGTGAAGACGACGGAGCCGATGAGCCTGTGGGTGGTAGATGTTAGTACACAATTGCTTATACAATATTGTCCTCTACCCTCTCAAAATTACCCAATTAACCCAGAAAAGTTGAAAGCTACTCACCAAGGCATATCACTGGACTTTTCCGCGCCCACGCTTCCGGCATGACCACTTGATGAATATCCTCTCCTCGCAGCCGATCGTAGTACGGACTGCCGCTGAGCTGGCGTAGACGCAGTAGCTCGTTTAGCGGCGGTACGCAGGGAGGAAGTAAAGACACGAGATGTCGACATTGTCTATGTATTTTTCAAGTTGCGTCTCAATGGCACGAGAGTGAAGTGAAATCAAAGGTACGCAGCACAGGGAAGCAGAAGTTAAGGACAAACTCGATCTAGAGGGAGGGAATTCCAATGAAAGTTTGTTTCTTATGTAAGTCGGGTATTGTCTCTTAAGGTTCAATCAGCCGAGGAATTCCGTCAGACCTTGTGCTTGCCGAGAGAAATTAAAAAAAAAAAAAAAAGGGGACGAGGAGGATAGTTAGCTATTATTATTATTACTATAGTTTAGCTTTGAGAAATAATTAACTAAATACATGATATCTATTTTGGAATCTTCTGGCTTTCTCTTGCTAATTGTTTCGACAATTTGGTGATTCCTTCTTTGAAGTCATCCATGTCATCCATTCTTAGCAGCTTTTACCTTAGGTACATAGCAGCTTACTGCGTCCATGACCGGAGCTTGTGTGGGGCCTTCCCCGGTAAAAAGGCACCATTTCCACTAAACATCACCGTTCCTTTACGTCATTAGAACCCAAGTACGTACTCCCAATTGCCTAGTCCGAACTGAGGATAGCTTGGCAACTTGGCCATAGCTCTTTTTGCGCTTTTATTACTTTTATGTACTTCCGTAATGTACCCGTCAGGATTCTAAACATCCGACCTTTTACCGGGGCTTCGCCCCTAAGGTCAGGGACTTTTAGATGGAAACGTACTTTTAAATGGAAATTTCTGTAGCTACTTTATTTAGTATGGGTCCCGCACCTAAAATCCAAGTACCACCGGAATAATGAAATATCACATTAGTTACAAATCCAAACCCTTCATTATTTACATTTGCCACCTGTTTTAAATCTCAACATCATCAAATACGTTGATTTTCAACATCTAAATCAGTCACCCACAACTGATTTAAATACCCAAAACCACGTAATGTATTTATATTACAGGGTCTTTTACCCTTAATTAATTAATAAAGGCATCAAAAGGTGTATTGTGTGTAAATGAAGCATTTGTGAATATTACGATAAATAACGGACTTTGTCCTGGATAATTAAGTAAAATGAGGGGTTTATTACATAATATGGAGTTAAGGTATTAGACACTTGCATGTAAAATAGACTATTCATTTCAAACGAGATACAAAATTTTGTATGAGAAACGCTAGTAAAATTTTGTATTGAAATTTCTATCTAAAAGTACGTTTCCATCTAAAAGTCCCTGACCTTAGGGGCGAAGCCCCGGTAAAAGGTCGGATGTTTAGAATCCTGACGGGTAACCTTCACTAATACTTAGAAACATCCGAAACCGACGTTGTGAATCAAGGTATTTTTCATCTTGACTATATTGACTAGGTTAGGTTACCTATCTACTATCACAGCACTTGAATTATCATGAACTAGAGGTAGTCAGCCACCTACTACGTACTAAAGACAAGCGATTAACCCTTCTTCTTGTAGCAGGTATAGCGATAGTCATCGGATACATACCTAGGTACCTAAGGTACCTAACCTAGGTATGTAGTCTAGACGTCGTAGGTGCGATGGCTACACATTTTTTAAGCGTTCTAAACTTCCCCTTATGCAGCTATCTCTTTATTCTCTTCCCGCAGCGACTTGAGTTGTCGTTCGAAGTCCTTATTGACCCATTCCCAATACTGCTGCCATACGGGGTTTTGTACTGCCTGTGACGCCTGAGCTTGTCCTACCGAGCTGCTTGGTCCACCACCTATACTAGGCAGAGTAGTCTTGGTTTTCTCGACTAGGAGGAGGGTAACGCGTAACACGCTTTTAATAGCCTCCTCTTGCTTCTCTACCTCCTGCTTCACCGCCCCGTCCCTGAGTTTAGTCGATAGCGTCTTCCTGTAGCACTCGGCGATCGTATCTAAGCGCCGAGTCGTCTCTTCGGGATCAATCACGATCAACTTGCTCAGCATGAGATTACATAGGGACCGGATGTCATTTTCATCGTTAAGACCGGCGATGATGCGATCGTAGAATTCGAGAGAACTGACGCGTGAAAACGCCGTCTCCATGAGGGCATATAGAGTCTCGTATGCGCTCTAGATGAAACGATTAGTAACTTTACTCTAATAGGGACGGTCTAGACCCTAACTACTTACCTTGCGAACCTCTAATCCGTCATCCACCTGATGTTTAAATGGTCCCATCTGAACTTCGCGGATGAGTTCCGGTTTGATGACAGACTCTTGTACGACATAGGGTATTAATTCACCCAGATGAGGCAAGATCAGATCCGGTTTGTTGTGTGCTGCCGAATTTAAAGCTGTCATGCCCAGGCGGCGGATCTCCATGTCTTTATCCTTTAGAACGGTCAAGAGCATATCGAATAACACCGTCTTTAACATTAGATCGAAAGACTCGTCGCTATCTGGGAGTGTGTATCGAAGCGCTTGTACAGCTACTCCTCTAAATGCCGGCGAAGGGTCTCCCAGAAGTTCCTTCGAAGGTTAGTAATTATTCAAGAGTAAGTGTATTGAGACGTACCTGTAGTTTCGGGATATAGGTCTTAGGCTCCATAATAGCCAATCGCCCGATGCACTCTGCGCATATCGCCTTATTATCATCAAGTTGAGATGCAGAGAAAAGTAGACGCCAAATTTCGCTCTCATACGAGCTGATATTTGTTGACGATGCAATTGCCTGGTGGAGGATCTCTCTGATGGATTGGAGAAGGAGGTACTGTTGGCCTCCAGGCTGCTTGATTGCGTCAAGAATAGTTGGTAGAAATACTGACACATTCCCTGCGCCCGCACGCCCAAGAGCAACCGCGGCGGATACCGAGACTTTGTCTGGCTCGTTGTGGAATTGCTGTAAGAAGATATTCGGTTGGAGGCCAGACTTAGCTCCGAGCCGCAATCCAATCTCTCCTAATACCGCCAACGCAAGACTTTGCCTGGCAGTATCGGGTGGCGTTTTGCTGCTCGACTTATTGAGCTCGTCGATAAAACCCTCGACGCTAACATCGACCTGCCCGCCGCTCGCGACGAACAAAGCACCTGCAACTTTACCCACGACCGCGGGGTCGCCCGCCACACCAACTTCTAGGACGCCACGCATTAACGGATTTCCTATACCCGTTTCACCAACGCTCGTCACAAGAGTCACAAAGGACTCCAGCGCTACGCCGGCGATACTCTTCTTAAGAAGTTCGCAAAGGGGCTTGATGAAAGTAGGCGACGAGATCAGCTGTGGATGTACTCGTTGAAGCTGGGCAACGACAAGTAGAGCGGGGCTCAAGAGATAGCTATCATTAGTAGAAATTACAGGCAATATAGCCGTCACGATCTCATTGGCTGTGTCCACTTGAATCTTGTCACTGGCTGCCGGGGAAAGAACTAGGTGCTGTAGAGCTTGGATGCTGGCTGCTCGGAGAGCACGATTTGCCTTTCGAAGTTGACCACAAAGCTCCAATGCGACTTGTTCGATCCAACTAGGATCGAGGTCAATAGGCGGTAGGGAATGTGCCGCTACGTTGTCGATTGCTCGTACGGCGTGTAGACGCGTGGTTTCGTTCCGTAGACGATCCAGAAGCAAGTTCAAAGCAGCCTGACGCTTATCACTAGAAATAAGAGCGATTCCATCTGGGGACGAAGTTCTCGAGATTAACGTCCCAAGTGCTTGGATAGCCTTTTGGCGCACCTCAGTGTCGGCATCGTTCGCAGAAGCACGATCCAATATGATCTCGTAGAGTTTGTGCAGCTCAGGCTTATACTTATCGGTCCTGAGTCTTGCGCGAGGCGGGGTTATGGCCTTGACCAGTTCTTCGGCTGTCTTGATGGCCTCGCTAGAAATTTTATAGAATCTGTCACGGACTGCAGAAACCACCCCTGCGACAATACTTTCGAGGTAGCGCTGAAATAAGTTTGATGAATGAGTCTTTGCTATATCACTTGTAAAGTGAAGAACCGCCACACGTAGTGTAGTAGCAGTAGCCGACGCGGCACCCGACAATGCAGTCGACGTTGAACCGGTACTGCCAGTCATTCCTTTGGTAACGTCGATAATGGGCTGCATAACCTGGTCAAAATAATCGGCCAAACCACCGTTCTGCACTGCGATTAAATCATCTAGCAAATTGATTATCGCCTGCTTCGTGGCTATTTGTTTCCCTTTAAGCAGTTTGGTTGCCGACTTGACAATCTGCGGCGTAAGTTTCTTAAGGTCGGCGCGTGGCCCAGTCGGCGGAACTGATTCGCGAGTAGGGGAGGTAAGACCAGTAGCTCCAAGATAGGGAGCCTTATTGGTGTATGTGATACCGCCGCTACTCTGCCTTCGACGCTTTCGGTTTCCTCCAAGAGAATGTAGGAACTCCTCATCTATTGAGATAGATTGGATCACACCTTCGCCCGTCTTTCGAATTAAAAGCGCCACAGTCCCAATTATCTCGAGGCGCACACTTTCTTCCCGCTCGTCAAATCGCTTGACAAGCGGAGGGGCAATTTCATTATATAAAGTCCCCTTCTCGAGAAGATCGGTGCTTCGCGTAGATATTAAGGTATAAAGGGCCTTTGCGGCACATCTGCGGACCTTCCAACTTGCATCGTCGTCGTCGTCGTCAAACCCGTCGTCGTCATCAAATTCATCGTCAACATCATCATCATCGGCATCATCGGCATCATCTTCCTCGTCCATATCTTCGTCTTCATCAACCGCATAGTTGGGGTCAAACTTCGTATATCGAAGACATGCTGCGATGACTTCATCGGTATAATCCCTCATTTGCAGACCACATGACGCCAAGAATGACTCGAGCGTAACCAAAGCTGCCTCCCGGACTTCGTTGAACTCGGGATGAAGTTGATCATTGCCTTCGCTAAGAGCATCGAGCTGGCTTTGTAACTCTTCCTGACTTAGGGGTGATAAGACAAACTCGATGAGCTGAGGTAAGTACTCGCCGAACTTGTATGGAATCGACCGAGCAAGAGATCCCATTATAGAAATATAGAGGCGGCGCATGACTGGACTAAGTTTGGGTTGCTTTAAGGCTTTCTGGATCTTCGTAACAAACCCATCGAGCACATCAGATGTAAGGTAAGGCGCAAGAATGGCGAGCGCAACGACTGCGCGTTTCTTGACGGAAGATGGTGTGGATGCCCTTTCTAGGACCTGCACGACGACATCTTGCAACTTTTCGACTTCCAGCGGCTGCAATAGGGGACCGAAACACCTGACCACCTCGATAAGTACGTCGACAGACTCTACAGTAAGGTCTCTACTTTTATCTAGGATTCCGTGAGATTCGCTAGCCGCTTGCCTGGGCGCGTTGGAGGATGTAGGATAGCCAAGGATACGTGGAATAAGGACTCGGCTGACTATATTGTACGTCTCGATCACCTCTCGAGAGGGTGTGACTCCTCGAACCGGTTTCTGGAGTGACGAGATGGCGCTACGTAGAGCGAGAGAGGGTATCGAGTTATCCACCGAGTTTTTTATCTCGACCGCACAGAATTTCTCCAACGTGGAAGTAAGAGCTAAGAGGGGGATTTTGGTAATCAACGGTCCGATACTACACTATCGTTAGTACTAACTCCTAGATTGGCCATAATTCATGATTTACACATACCATTTAACAGCCAGGTTCTGCACCTCCCCATTTTGGTCGTCCAAGACGATTACGATATTATCGACGATACGCGATGAAAGATTATAATCGTGAGTTAGAAAATCCACCTTCTGTTTCGTAAGTATTTGGTGAAGGTCATTTAACGACATAAAACGGAAGTCGGGATCTGGGTCGACCAGTTTGTGCAAGAGCCCAGAGATGGTTTGTGAGCTTGCATTGTTGCCTGCCATGGTGATGTACGGGCCGGAGGGGCTGTTGCAAGTTGGGTCTCGGAATTGAGGGTGGGAATATATAAGTAATCAAGATGGCAAGCCTAAGGTATACAGTAAGTATTTGATATTAAGGGACGAGGTGATATATAAGTCGTGTTTCTTGGGTTAATTACTTGCCTTGCGAATCTGATTACGTCGCAGCGGTTAGGATTACCTCGTAATAGTAGAGATGGGTTCGATATCTAATGAATCTTAGGGCGGGCACCGAGACCGAGCAATACTAAACTAAGGTCTTCCTGTGCAAAGTCAACATCTATACCTACCTTATCAAACTAACATTGGGCATGTGTTAATGGGAAACATCAGATACCTGGCTGCCTACCTAACCTAGGATAGGCGAGGCGTCCTAAGTAATGTCGTAGAGATAGAAGTAAAAGGAAATGGAATCACCAACTCTCCAAAATCACAATCATGCTGTTAAAAAGAAACCCATGTGCTGAACAAGAAGAGAGGCGAAGAAGGTTAGGGAAAAAGAAGAGATATTGGTGATTGTTGACGAGGGACGGATGTTAAACAATAGGTAAATGATAAATGAGGAAGCCGCAGATGGTGGGGTTGTACTTACAGTGCTAATATACAGCTTTCTATGCAGCTGCTGCGGCAGCTATGCTGTTACCTGGGTACCTATGTACTTAATTGGAGGGGTTCCAGATGTGGCCGTGCAATTTTCATGTACTTTATTGTGGGTCTAATAAGATACGTACCTTATTACAGCAAAGCGGTGTTATGTTACTTTAGGTAAACTCATATGGATTCACCCCACAAACTCGATATTAAAGTAATGGACTTAAATATACCAGTCATTTCTTTCATCCCGTAGAGATGAAAGACATTAAACTGGATACATCTATATATTACTTGTCTATCCTAGCTGTACATTTTTATTGTTCACAATAACTATTGTTTGTTAGAATGTCTTGCATCTCACTTATTTGAAGTAACAAGCTAATTCAAGTAGTTACGCATATCACAACATAGGTATCAATAGCATGGTCCTTAATTAACTATTTACAATATGTAGTAGACGTACTTAGAGGTAGTTATAGGGTTACTCACCACTCTAGTTTCATACACTTCGAGAATGAAATATCTGAGGTACCTGTTAATAGGTTACTAAACACCCCTAACCCCAATAATCCAAGACTTATTATGAGTGTCTGGCTGTTGGCATCCTATGCTATTTGATATAACGGTGCTCCCAATATCTTTAGAAGAGGCAAGGACTTCACATGTACTTTCTCAGTCGAAGAAGATATCCTAAGCCCTGGCTTTGTTAAAGTATAAGAAGTGGGAGAGGGTACGGATTGGAAGCTGTTGCGTTAGCAGGTAAGACGAATTTCAATAGAGTATCATGAACACTAATATAACGCTGTTGTTAAACATCCTTGCGCGAAAGATAGTAATGTATATTCTCAAACTCTCAACCTAATTCATCGCAAACACTTCCCCTATATATCCTTAATGAAATTCATCCACAGCAATACCTAGACACCTAGAGAGGCTAAGCATTCGTTGATGCTCATAATTAGCTCTTGCACCGCCGCCGCTGCTTGCTCCCATTTGTCTTTGATTTTTTCCCAGTTTTCTTCACTTGGGATAACTTCAATAGCCATCTCATGTCCATAACCTGACGAGTAAATTTCGTCTACGAGATCTCCGAAACGTTTACCCGGTCCAGAAAGGCTATCAAACTTTTTTCGGACATCAGTTCTGATCTTTCTCTCAATATTCTCGTTTTGTAGTGCGTTGTTGACTTTGATTTTCTTTTGGTTCCAGTCCCGGGCTTTATTCATAAGCTCAACGAACTGTCCGCTGTGTGAGGCCATCTTTGGTTACCGGAGTTACTATAATCACGAGAGTGAAGATTGTATTTCCCTACTATCAGGCTGAGACGAGATGTTATTGATGTTTATTGCGAAGAAGTAACAATTGGTAGTTGAGATATGGATGGATAGTGGATGGATGGATGGTAGATGGATTTAAAAATTGGTCCCCTTGTCCGAGTAGAGGAGATTTATATATTACTTCTTTATTTTCCTCACAGTTGGTGTCTATCATAATGCTAAGACATTATGTTAGTCACTATATATTCATGATCTACATCCAATAACTGTATATCCAGACCACTCTGATAGATTAATGATCTTACAGCCACATTGATAGTACTACCTATCTAGGACGATCAGTTGCAATGATGTATACCGTGTTTATATGTAACCCAGAAGGACTAAACAAATAGTTGCTTGGAGCCTCTAGAGTGTGAGATGTACCTAAGTTGTTTTTACCCAAGATGCTTTATAGGCTGTTTTGATTCAATTCGTCTAAATTTCATATTTAAGCTCCGTGATATCTAATAATTTTAACATCCTTCTCTAGAAAAGAGGACATTGTCAGTATGCATAGCCGTAGGCTGACTATACGGCGTTTAATTAGCTGACGTTAATTATCCTACGTATAGTAAACGCAATGGACGATACATTGGTGATACATACCTAGGTAGGTAATTAGGACATCAACTGTACTCTAGACATTAAAGCACTGTCTAGTGGGATTTAGCTGTAAGTACCTATAATTAAATTAGTACCACCAATAAGTCATGATACTGTCACTCTCGTAACGTATTCTCAAGGTACAGAGATTCAATTTGACTCGTGAATGAATCTGTCTTAACTCATTATATTTCTCAGAATCATGACAGAGGCGGACAAGGATCAAATCAGGACTGAGTCGTGCCTTTTGAATAACATGCCTGGAATTGAGCCAGCATATATTTCCTCCTTCCGCAGGCGAAAGTGTAGATTCTTGAAATATGTACCTGGTACCAATTTACCTACATACTCCTCACTTTCTCAAAATAAATACAAACAACATCTCAAATCAGCTTTCCAGCAGGAACCTACAACTTTCCCCTTCTACATTCTAGCAGTAGTCAAAAATGGCCTCTCATAGCCAAGATGTCAAGAACGTGATGAACAATGTCAAGGCATGGAGCACGAAAAGAGCTGCTATCAAGAGAGCATTGAATGGAAATATTAAGAGTATTGAAATTAGAGTCCGCGGAAAGTTCAACAGCCTTTCTTATTCGGGAAAACATTTTGATGGCCTTATTTATGATGTTTTTAAGTCAAAAATATGGAATGGATTGTAATTATGGTGCTCCTACTCAAGAATATTGGGAAAAGATTAAAGACACATATGAAGAAGCCGCGGGGTTGGCCATAGAACTGCTTGCAGCGCTTGACGATTGCTTACGCATCTTGCGCATTCATGTGTAGAAAATTTTGGATGATGGATACAAGATGATTAATGTGAATACCTTGGATATACGTGTTCGTAATGCTCTTCGTCTTCGATATTTCATCCCGAGTCCTAACAGAAAATTAGCATCGTCTAAAACAAATTAGTGATTCACGATATATATAACATTGCTTTTACAAGTAGTAAGATTCATTTCCTGACTACCCAAGTATTAATGGATTTTACAAGTGTGAACATGCGTAAATTTGAACCATGTGGCATATAGACCATCATATTTAACCAGCATCTTCCGCTCTCCTGGAGGTCAATAATTTCATACCCCCTCTATGGATCGATATAAAAGTTGCCAAACCCATTCTAACCAAGATAGTAATACCGCAATTTAGAATCTACTTGCCATATCCAACTACACATAGGTAGATACCGCAGCTACTTACACGACGCAATAACATTTTAGATCCTCAGCTAACGTTCTGGCCTAACCCAACCAAATTATCAACACTCCAGAGGATTTTCCGAGACCAACGCTTTCCGCCTTGCACCATATCTCCATTTCAAAATGCCTACTTCTCGCCAGAACGAAATACAGAAGCGACTGGGGGAATTGAGACGCGAGCTACATGACCTAAAGGTAGAAGAGACTGAGGCAGAAGAGGCTTTAGCTGAAGAACCCGACCACGACACACGAGCAGAGTTGAGGCAAGTCTTGAGCGAGATCCGGGAATTGCTAGAGAAGTACACCGCGGAGAAGAATGCGCTAAAGATCGAGTATGATGAAATAAATGAACAAAAACAAGGTGAATAAAGTCGAAGTCCGAGACATCATAGACTTTTACGCATTAGAAGTTCTATTCTGGTATCATAGTCATCCTATATGCAATAGATTCATTTCGGGTAACTAAATGTAGGTTATCTGGATATCTAGGTAAATAGGTAGCTAGGGAGTCTAACGAAAGCGAATGAATTTACAATAACTATCATCAAGAAATCGCATACAACTTCATTGTTCCGTATAACTAGAACTATAATATAACAACGTAAAGCCGTAACTGACTGATATAGTCTGCAACTATCCTTTGTTTTAGTTATCTCATCTAGAATCCTAACAATATCATTACTTACCCAAGTACCAAAGACCAAGAGCTACGCAACAGTGATAGTTTACTGACAAGATCTTGGTATGATTTGCAGATGTGAATATAATCAGTACTAAATCTAGGAGCATATAGCTTAACGTATTTAATAAACACATTTCGCTCCTTGTGTCGATATTTTCGTATTATAGCGTAAACCCATACCACAGCCCCCTAATTTATCCCACCCAGACTGGCTGTATCACATCTCGTGATTCCCCAAACCAGAAGCACAGACCCTTTCCTAAGCTAGCATTCTTCGCATTGCGCCTTTAGTATCCCCTTTGCCAAAATGCCTACCGCCAGTCAAAACAAAATCCAAAGGAATATCCGGAAAATGAACTGTCAACTACATAACTTACGGGTGCAAACGGAAGAGGTGATAGAGAAAATAGCTCAGGAACCACACCCAGAGAAAAGGAGATGTCTGAGGAGAGCACTAGGCGAGATGTATAAATTGAAAGAACTGTGTCTTGCAGAAAAGCAGTATCTCGAGTCAGAATATGACCAGATCGCGTTAGAGAAAGAGATGGGTTATTGAAGTCGGAGTTCGAGATACTATACCCTTTCACGTATTAGAGGTACCGAGTTTCTGAATGTGATAAATGCCCTGAGGATTTAGAGTAGGCAGTACCGGGACATTAATAGGATGACCTTGGGACTTACGACGTACAATGCACCCGTCCCTAATTTTCTTTTTAGAAAAACCTTCATGTGAGTAGGTGGTCATGGAGTTTTCGTTATTTACGTACGCCTGCATAGAGTGTGATACTATGATATTGCGTAGCACTTAAAACGGAAGCCGTTAACCTTACAGTGGAAGAGTAAGGGCATGGCATCATTATTAATTGATCTCGTGAGTAGTAGGAAGGAGCCGTACTTATGACGAAAGGTAAAAATGAGTATGGTACGCAATATTAGATATACCATAGGATCTAGCGTATACCTCCTTCTTTAGCTTTATTTACCCAATACATCAACTCGGCACCTAATCATCTGCAGCACGCTGAAATCCCGAAAATTTTAACATCCATTACATCTTACCACAAAACCCCCGCAAAAAGCCTCTAGTTATCTATCTTCTTACTTCGAATCTCTACTATTCACCATGTTTGATAGTTCCTCAGAACGGTCAATGGATGATTATATCATCATTCGAATCTCACCCCCGAGCAGCCCACCCTTGGGAGCCGTAGACTGTCCTATAGACGACGAATTGAAGAAAAGGGTGCTGAAATCAAATAAAAAGCCCGAGGAAACACCGGATCAAGAACCCGAACAAGAGCTAGAACAGCAAGCGTTGTCACTCGAGGTTACAAACCATGCCTCACAAACTATTGCGAAGAAACCGAAATCAAAGTTCGAAGAACCCGTAACTATGGGATTACTGGATGAAGAACAAGAGCTCGAAGAAGCGTAGGTCGTATTAGGAGAAACTATGGGCGTGCCTATGGTCGACAAGACCGACGAGGAAAGGGCGTTGTTATGCAAGGCGTTTCTGAATCATCACTTGAGTGTGCTAACCGAGGGGATGCGACAATTTATCCGCAACGTACTCGGGATACATTGAACTTTCTACTTGTCCCTTATCAGCGAAGATATTGATGGAGGACATATAGGTAATAACGAGCTTGATTGAATGAATTAAAAGCGTCAACTTTTACGCAAATAGTTGTCAATCGTATAGAATAGCTAGTATTAAGCGTAAAAAAGGGAAACTCAGGGGTAGTTTATCTTGTTAAAATTCAGCGAGTAAAGTTATAGGTACCTATAGTTTCTTGAGGACAACAGCGAATGTAATAAGCTATATTTAGCCTTGATAATTTGATGCTGGGTAATCCTCAAAGTTCTTCCTGGGTATTTTACGTGGTCATATTCGTATCTAATAGTACGAAATCGTAGCGCCATTCGGTTCGGTATAGCTCCTCTCATTCGCATCAACTCCAGCCTGCGACATCCGGTTCATTGTCTCACACCCGTCCCAGATTTTGTACTTCAGGTTGAAGCTAGAAACTTGATATAATAAGGCGAGCTGATTTCCTTTATCCAACTCTGATAGTTCCTTACTTGAGGAGACTAGTTTGCTTCTAAACACGTCATCTGAAATATACGCCCCTTTCAACCACCGACTTCCGGAACTGGTATTGAACTGCCTCCGACCGTGAAGGACGCGGAGGTTATCGAATATAACGCACTCTCCAGGCTGCATCTTGTATTGGTACATCCATTGCTTGTCTTCTAGGAGCTGTCGAAATATGGTTGCAGCCTCTAGCCATTCGCGATGATTTTGGCTGCCACTTGCGGACTTGGCTACACGTTGGATACTGGATTGGAACGGCGGGGACCAGGCTATCTGGTGCAAGAATTTGCTTAATTTGGTGATGACGGGTCGCGACAGCTGGTAATAGTGCCCGTGCTTCTTGTACTGATACCGTATATTTTTGTTGAGCAGATATTCAAAGAGCGAGCGTGGCCCAAGATCCATCAAGTGGGAGGCTCTGATGCCGTCGCTAAACATAGACTCGCCGCCCTCGCATGTGTTTTCAATACAGTGTAGGAGTTGTAGACGAGGCGTATCTTGCATGTACAGTAGGTCTTGATGTAGTCCGAGAAAGGCGTTTGTATAGGCTACGTTTTCTGCGTTCGGCTTAGAGCGTACATCCCAAGTCCTTCCATAGAATGTTTCTTGAAGGTTTCCAATCTTGTTGGCAATAGATATAACCGACTCCTCTGATGATGGTACGTTGCGTATGAAGATTATTCCGTGGGTATGAAGTCGATGTAATCCGGAGAAAAGCCCATGCTCACCTGCTATCCAGTCGTTATAATCAATAGTGAGACGGTCTCGTTGTAATAAATCATTGTCCCATAATGTTATTCCGGGTAACACATATTCAGGTTCCGAGGAATCGATCTGATTAGCTGTGTAGTAGGACTCATGGTTACCGAGTGATAAAAAATCCTTCTCCCAAACGACTCTAAGACCTCCTTCCTTAGTCGTTTTGATTGATTTGATTGAGAGTTCTGTCGGTACGTCGCAAGTGCCGAAATTTTTCTGGCCAGAGTCTGGGTTCACACATATGCTGCACTGACAGGAGTCACGCAACCAGTGGCGATCCAATACCAGCGGTTTTTCACCGGGATTACCAACATATAATGTGTCGTCGTCCCTCAGTCGAACTAATGAGTAACCTTTCCCCGTCTGGCTTGCCAGTCCTCTTTTATGCCCGATCGAAATTCGGCCTGGTGAAGATTGGACTCCAAGCCACGGAACAGGGCCTCGCCATGCGGTGCTGTATCCACGAGTTTGAGTTGTCAACTGGGATACAACCTCATATTTACAACCTAATGGAATAGAGTTTCTGTTTACTCTATTTATAAAAGCCTGGCGAAGATCAAAGCCTGAGCTAGACCCTCTAGAACATATCTGCAAACTTTTGGAGTTCAGTAAGCGCCGCGACATACTGACCATAAGTGTATGATCACTATGGTTAGAGGTGAAGCATTAGGTAGGCATAGCTAGTGGGAGAATGCCCACTTGGGTTTCGTGAAGAATGGCCCTAGTAAGATGAGCAAAAAGTAGAAGAAGCTAAATCTTTTAGTCGCCATGCACAGACCAATTAACCGAGGCTTGTTTCGGGATCCACCCGGGAATGAACGATCCAATAGAAGAGGTTGTCAAGAGCCGGCTGACAACTTCCTGCGAGTTTTAATAGATTAGGTAAACAGTAACCTCCTAGGTATCATAAACATCATCTGTTACCTAGGTAGTAGAGGGACTATCTCTTTGTCAATCATCTTTAATACTGCGACTTTTAAGTTAATTCCTGCCACAAGAAACTAGTAATTATGAGATATATTCAACTTTGCTTCTCTGAATCAAGGGGAATGAGCGCAGTCCACTTCTTACTCCGAACAGCACGATAGTGTCTTCGCCCCTTAATATGCTTCTGCCACTGATCTTCTGACTGGAGAGAGACATTGCAGAGATCGCAAGTCTTGACTTTAAATGTTGTTTTTGGTGGCGAATTATCGTCGTCGTAAGCCATCAAGACTTCGCGTGCCGTGTTTGACATCTCAATTGGTTTGGCTAAACCATGGCCATTTAAGAACTCTAGGCATATTCTCGAAGCTGGCTCAAGAACACCAATAGAGAAATTATCAGCGTTAGAGCTGTCTAATAGGAACAGAAAATCCATTGCCTCGTAATCTTTCAATGCAGGGATGGTTTTATGTCGGATCCATCGCAATTGATATTTTGCGTATTGTCTCGTCGCGGTTTTTATGTCTTCCAGTCCAGCTAATTTTAGTTGATCTGCCTCATTTGAGCTCGTCTCGTTTCGCTCAGCCTCGAGGAAAGACTCCATCTGCTTATATCCTATGGATTGCCATACTCCACGTGTGAGATCTACGGTTTCGCCATGCTCGGATCGCACTCGCCTGCTTTCGTGCAAAAGTTTCACCTCATCCATCAATCCATTTTTATACATTTTATCCACTCTCTTGTTAAGACGTTCCTTCAGCCTCTCGGGCTCGGTGTATACCCAAAACATTAACGACTGCCAAGGACGTCTCGTTTGGATGGACAATGCCTTTGCTTGCTTCTGCTCAGTGTAGATATCCGATGCCCGTCTTCCCGTAGTTAGAAATATTTCGAGGGAACGCCTGATCTTACGTCGATCCTCAGGGTGCCACCGATCTGCCGCGTCTGGGTCTACCTCTCGAAGGCGTTTAAACATGACATCGGTGGGCCCATCCAAGATTGGAAATTGTGTTATGTTTTCTTCTTGGGGCCGGTGACTCAGAATATCATCGTTAACGCCTTTCATGCTAATTAAACTATCTTCGAATAGTAGGGCATGAATATAATAGTGTGTACCGCCTACTACGATAGGAAGCTTGCCTCTACTCCGGACCTCATGAATAATTCTAGTTGCCTCACGTGCGAAGACTTCGACATTCCAAGTCGGCTCATTAGGGTCAACTGTTCCTAGTAAATGGTGTGGGACACCTTTTTGCTCCTCTGGCGTGAGTTGATTTGTGATAATTGGCAGACCCTTGTACATCTGCATAGCATCGGCGTTAATAACTTCGCCGTTGAACTTAAGTGCCAAATCTACCGCAAGCTATAGTTGATATCAGTTTTTACAAGCATCTAGAGGAGTGGTGGACGACGGGAGAACTCTACATCTGATTTCCCTGTACCAGTTGTGCCCAGAATAGCCAGAAGAGGCTCCTTTGGAAATGTTGTAGCCATTCTCCGCACATTTCTGCTAAGGAAGCAGGTGAGTTTTCGCGCTGACGATATCATAGACTATAATTATATGCATCGGGAATAATTTGAGTCATTGAGAAATAACTTTTAATAATATAATTGTTTTCCTCTAAAGTGAATAGGTACCTGTAGGTAATCTAGAGCAAATAACCGCGAACTTTGACATAGGTACCTACACTTAGACACCACAGCCACATTTATTTATTTCAAGTGTGTGGCTTTATCAAAATGCCCCACTATAGCACCTTACACCTAATCAAAAGTACTTCGTTAGGAGGTACATTCTCAACATTCTGTAAGAATCCATGCTCCTTCTAATTTAGATCAAAGTTCAAGGGTCCAATCTGTTTTGGGTTCCCCCGACTGCCCGGGTATCACGTTAACAAGAATTGAAGCTAAGGTACATGGGGTCACGTGCTGCCAGCTGTGCAGGTTGGCTCCACCTATCGCATAATGGACACATAGTTCAATTTGGGGAATTTTTTGATGCCAGATCTTTACCTGTCGACTTGAATCCTTCCTCTCCTTTACCTCGAGAGAAAATATCGCGACAACCTCTACACTAATAAGAGGGCCTTTGTCGCTCACTTCATTTACTTTCCTTTCTATCTTCTCCTTTATTTTATCTATATTCTCTAACCTATATCACGATGAGTAGCTGTAAGTATATCATATTTACTCGTATCCTTTACATCATCCTAGCTCCCTCGTATAACCTATGAACCCTATGAACCTTGCGACGCGACTCAATCGTTGCCATTGACTCTTCCAAATAGCTAACTTCCTTTTCATCAGTGCGGTTTCTTGATCTCGTTAAGCCCTTCGTGGCATTCCTGCCCGAGGTTCAGCAGCCCGAGACCAAGGTTCCCTTCAACCAAAAGTTGATGTGGACAGGTCTGACGCTGCTGATCTTCTTGGTCATGAGCCAAATGCCCCTTTACGGTATCGTGTCGTCCGATACCTCCGATCCTCTATACTGGCTACGAATGATGATGGCGAGTAATCGAGGAACACTGATGGAATTGGGTATTACGCCAATTATCTCCTCCGGCATGGTCTTCCAGCTCCTCGCTGGTACCCACATGATTGACGTCAACCTTGACCTCAAATCCGATCGCGAGCTCTACCAAACTGCCCAGAAGCTCTTTGCCTTCATCCTCTCTGCCGGCACTGCAACTGTCTACGTCTTCACTGGTCTTTATGGCCCTCCTTCCGATCTAGGCGCCGGTATCGTCTTCCTCTTGATTCTCCAACTTGTCGTCGCTGGTATGATTGTCATCCTCCTCGATGAGCTCCTACAGAAAGGATATGGTCTTGGCAGTGGTATCTCTCTGTTTATCGCTACCAACATCTGCGAGTCGATCATGTGGAAGGCCTTCTCTCCTACTTCCATCAACACCGGTCGTGGTCCTGAATTTGAGGGTGCTGTTATTGCCTTGTTCCACTTATTAATGACGTGGCCCAACAAGCAGCGTGCTCTACAGGAGGCTTTCTATCGCCAGAACCTCCCCAACATCATGAACCTTCTGGCTACTCTGGCTGTGTTCGCCGCCGTTATCTACCTCCAAGGTTTCCGCGTCGAGATCCCGGTCAAGTCTTCTCGCCAGCGAGGTGCACGTGGTTCCTACCCCGTTCGTCTATTCTACACCTCTAACATGCCCATCATGTTGCAATCCGCCCTTTCCTCCAACATCTTCCTGATTAGCCAAATGCTCTACTCCCGTTTCTCTGAGAACCTCCTCGTCCGCATGTTCGGTGTCTGGGAAGCGAGGGAAGGATCTGCCCAGCTTTCTGCGATCTCCGGTCTTGTTTACTACATGTCTCCCCCGCTCAATTTCCGCGACGCCGTCCTTGACCCTATCCACACCGCTGTATACATCACGTACATGCTTAGCGCCTGTGCTATCTTCTCGAAGACCTGGATTGAGGTCTCTGGTTCCAGCCCTCGCGATGTTGCCAAGCAGTTGAAGGACCAAGGACTCGTCATGGCTGGTCATCGTGATCAGAGCATGTACAAGGAGCTGAAGCGCATCATCCCTACCGCTGCTGCCTTTGGTGGTGCTTGCATTGGTGCGCTCTCCGTCGCCAGTGATCTTATGGGAGCTCTTGGCTCTGGAACCGGCACTCTTCTTGCCGTCACGTAAGTGTCGCTTACATATTCGTATATTTTCTTTACTAATTTGCTTATAGGATCATCTATGGTTACTTCGAAATCGCCGCGAAAGAGGGCGATCTCGCAGGAATGAAAGGAATGATCATGGGATAAGCCTTATGACCATTGATCTGAATTTCTAATCGACCGTTATGACGGCGCAAGGTTCAAAGGTGCTATTCTTTCACGCTGCATGTAATACCAAGGGACAACAAAAGTCATAAGGATTTCCACAAGGGCGGTGATGCTTGGAAAATGCATTAATGGCGGTCATCGGTCGTTTTCGTCGGGGATTTTCCAAACTCCTAAGACGAAAAATGTATTAGCTTACGTAACAATATTAGTCATGAAAAGTACTAAGTGTATATCTTTTATTTGACTTGTTATGGTCTTTGACGATGAATATTTCGTCTTATATTGGTATTTCCATTTGGAAGGCTAATACTACCATCTGAACTTATCCAAAACTTAGCGTATGCTTCCTACTCAGTGAAACAAAGTCACCACGAACTTGGATGGTTAGGGTGCGGAGTGCTACTTGATATTTGATCCATACTGAAAGTCCTATTCAACTACCTACAGTTAGAAGACCTATTATAAATTCTCATCTTGAACTAAAATGTGTCATAGCGAAGTATACTCTTCTGCGTAGCATTGATCAATCGCAGAATAGGTCACTTGTTCGGCCATTCACTACCTAATTAAGTTGTACAATATGTCAAGTGGGTTGTAAAAATACCCCCTTTTTTTTATTATCTATTTTATCGCTTTTCTACTTTTTTTCTTCTTTTCTACAAATTAATTGACGGCAGTGATGGACACAATGTCTCACATATCGTCGAAACTAGCCTCTATTCCAAATACCAAAGTATTTGAGTAGAACTAGACTTTTAAGTGCAGCCCGGGCATCTTGAGTGCCCGCAAAGCGCACATACGGGAATTTCCGACGGACTACGGTTCCCGCATAGACAACATCCCCAGCTGCCGCCTGCATGTAAGGGGGTAGTGGGCTCATGATGTACGAGTCCCTTACCTTGTGTCATAGCTCTACCAGCCATTGTTGATGTAAATAACGAAGTGTAGTTTATGGGAAAACGAAATATGGTTTGTAGGAAGAGGAAGTTACTATCTCTTATGGAAAATACTCTTGAACCGAATAAGTCGTGTGAGGTGTTGTAAACTAACTGCTATGGTTGTGAAGCTAAGAAGATTGTTCTTGTTGGATGATTCGATATCTCTATAGAAATCTTGAATGATTATATAGAATTAATGAGGCAGGTTATTGTTATCTAACACGGAATTTGTAACTACAATGATAGCTTGATCCCGGACAAACTCACATTTTTCTACACAACAAAGAAATTGGGTTCCCCGACTTTTCTTACAACGTTATTCAGCAAGTTCTACACGGATGGAGCTGTCCATATATCGTAAATTCACAATATCGATACGAATACATTCAACTTGTTTCAATCGGTGACCTAAACCTGAGGACACGCACGTGCAGCAAAATCTAGATTCAAACCACGGGCTACCGCCAACAACAAAATGGCCGCTCCAATACAAATTACGAACGACCCGGTGAGGCTCAGTGCAGAGAGGTTTCGTATCATATACGAAGAGAGCTTCAAACTATGGTCTAGCCTATATCATCGTGCCATCAAAGACCCCAGCTTGCCTACCTCTTATCTATCCCTTCCGGACTTATTTCGCCTACATCCCTCTTTTTCAAATAACTTAGTTTTGAAACACACCAAATATACCAGCCATAGCAGAGTATATGCTACCGGGTCTTCCATTTGGGGATCACAGCAGACGACCTGTAATTATGGACTACCATCCTTCCAGCAACAGGTGCAGGTTGATGTTATCACACAAGATCCGATATTATTATCGATCGCTAAGACGTCTAATAATGACTTTAGCTTCGCGCCGTGGTTCATTAATGGTCATCAAAGCTATATCGCCGTCCTTACTTTGGCCTGGGCTTATATTCTATCTGCTCGCTGGGTCGAAATTATGTCGGAACCTTGTTCTCTCGTATATACAAGCAGCAGTGCAGTTAACTATGATGAAGATAGTATGACAAGCTCGGAGGCTAATCAGAACGTAGTCAGTGTGGACATTGGTCATGTTAGCTCGGAGGAGTTCAGATGGTGGACTGCTATTCTGGCCCCGGGGTATGGTTGGCAAGCAACTATGACTCTGGGAGATAGTAAATTCCTGTCCCCTTGGTCAATCCGGCTTCAATCTAACCCGAGGTTTTCGTTGTTATACAAAGCGACGTCGTCAGCTCCTCCACGCCTATCACGCTCAGCCCCATCATTTCGAAGTGCCAGATGTTTTCTTCATAGCTTCTGTGTAAAACATAATATTGCAGATCAGAGCCGTGCTGCGCTCGCTGCTGTCATGCTGTTTCCTTCCATGAAAAGCAGCCAGCCACTACAACTACCAGCTCCCGCCATTAATAGCCGGAACGACCCAATAATAACCACACCGTCCCAAATTTCGCAAGAACGCTTTCACTATGAAAACCAATCAGAACATGAATGGATATACCAGGGAAACCACTTGGACAGACTTTTAACTTTGAGCTGCAATGTTAGGGGTGTACGGTCAATGTTGCTCAGTGTCTTCTATGACGCGGGCGTAGAATGTAACGCTGTAGCCCCTTGGCTTCAAGGAGCGGTAGCTTTTATTGATTCTCTGGCTTTAGACAAGCCTCTTGTTCTTGGGCGGATGTTTATGGACCGATCGCCAGAGCTCTCCTTCTTATGGCTTGGAATTACTATTCTTGGGTTACAGGAAAAAGTCCTGCAAGATGCCCGGTGGGGCCTCATTCCAATAGACCTTCATTCTTCCGTATGGTCAGGGGTAGTTCAATCATTTATGCAACAACCTGTCTCTTACCCTCTAGTGGTGAAAGGTTCTATATCCCGCGCAGATGAGTGCCGTCTGCTCTTCCTTTCTCAGTCTGGGTTTCATAGCAGGGTCCCTCTCTGTCAATGGAAGCCGTTTGGGAACACTCTGCTTGAGGATACTGATTTAGAAGTACGAATCCATGCCGAATGCAAAGGTCATGGGCTTCAATACAATGGCTTTTTCTGGGATTGTACCACTAACGAAGTACCATGTCAACCTATGAGTATTATTAGTACATACACGTCGTCAAGTCGATTGTTCTCACGGAACTATGAGGATACAAGGCACGTTGATGTTGACTACACAAAATTGGATCGTGAAAATGAGGTTATATCAGAAAACGCAACTCGTAATATCTTCGGCTGGCTACGAATTGATGGATATGCATCACATGAGAAGGATATTTGGGAAAGTGAGTGGTTTGAAATCCTAAATTCTGATGATGAAGATGACGAAGAAGATGAGAGCAGGAGCAATTCTTATAGCGTAGGTAGGGCTTCCTCACGTGTAAAGTCATGGATACTCAAGTCATCTATAAATGCACCATCCCTTAATTAATGCAAACTATTATTTTATATTCTCTCTATGCAACTTTCATGATTCCCGTAGCACCTTTCAATTTGCATACGCGATTTATCGTAAAGA
Source organism: Daldinia childiae (assembly GCF_008694065.1). Classification (NCBI taxonomy): domain Eukaryota; kingdom Fungi; phylum Ascomycota; class Sordariomycetes; order Xylariales; family Hypoxylaceae; genus Daldinia; species Daldinia childiae. Next base: position 788,441 of record NW_022984648.1, read on the forward strand.
TAGTCAATTTTGTATTATCTATATTGATGTCTTTATAGGAGTACATATAGTGTAGGTATTATTGTAAGGGACCCTCATCACCTACCTCTGCACCCTAGATATTAGAGTGATTATCTGTCTGGCCAGGCGGGTTTCGGACTTCTTCTGGTGACCTCTAATATCTCAAGTATAATGGAAATCCATAGACTACCTAAGTATCGTCATTGATAATTATATGAGAAATGTTAATTATACCTTGAAGCACAAGCTGACACGAGTGTACTATGAAAGGGATATAGTTGTGAATAACTAGTTATTTCCCCCTCTCACAATTACGAGTACTCTCGAATACTTATAAGCTAGATGATAAATTGAAACAATCGCACTATCACTGTCAGTGCCTCACTGAGTGTATCATTGACTAACCAAGAAACTACCGAGCCTCTTAAGACCCGGGTAACCGGATAGCCCTTGTCAAAATATATGGGCGGCTACTGTCGAATATTCGTATACCACGAGAGCTTAGTGCTTCCGGGTAGGACCGAGGTCAACTCATCCATCGGAGATCTGGCTAATACCATTGGGCTCATACTCCATATTTATAAACATTGTTATTTGAAGATGCAGCAGGGGGTAAGTACGGGAAGTTTACTAACAGACACATTGACACCTGGATCTGCAGTTTGATTTGGAATTGCCGAGCCAGCCACGCAGAACATACCGAACTGCTTACAGCATATGCGAATTTATAGAAAAGCTTAATATTAATGGACTGTAATTGGTAAGATAGGAGTTTTGATGAGCCTGGGATTAGAGTGTCGTATGTGATTCGTGGAACACCGTAGTATCCGCCACCGCCTAAATCTATTAATATAGAAGCAATTCCAGATTAAACAACCAGGATAGCACGCAGCGGCATATGGAAGAAGTAGTTACAGCACCATGTATTTAGGAGTTATATCCCAGGATAACACGCAATAGATCAGCACCTTTCTACTGCAAACTTTCGATCCTCGTAGACAGCAATAACCATTTCGCCCAAGATGCAGTGGAAAGCCCTCGCTCTTGCACTCCTCGTCGAGCATGGCTCCGGCCAAATGTTGGAGATGCTGCGCTTCAGTTGCTCGCAGCTCGTTGTCGATCGTTTGGATCCTTTAGTTTCTCCCGGTTCTATTCCGTCACCGCATCTTCACCAGATCGTCGGAGGTAACTCTTTTAACGCTACCATGGAGCCGATAGCGCACGATCTGCCCTCATCATCTACGTGCACTAGCTGTACTTTCTCGGAAGACTTTTCCAACTACTGGACGGCGGTTCTGTTTTTCAAAGCCCGCAACGGAACGTACAAGCGGGTTCCTCAATTTGCCAGTGAAGGCCTCCGAGCCGACGGCGGTATTACGATTTATTATATCCCGTCGACTAACACGAAGGAAAAGGTTACCGCTTTTAAGCCCGGCTTCCGTATGCTTGTTGGAGACGCCGCATTGCGTTCCCCAGGCGAGGCACGCAAGGTGTGCCACCGCTGTATGCCGGCGACAGGAGACAACAGCAACGTAAACTGCGGAGCTCCGGACAGCCAGGAATTGCCCACAGAGTTCTGTGCCGGTGGTATACGCTCGGTTATCACCTTCCCGACCTGTTGGGATGGGAAGAACCTGGATAGCCCAGACCATAAGAGTCATGTTGCCTATCCCAGCCCGGGATCCGGTGATGTCGGCGTTGGTGCATCTGGCACTTGCCCTGATAGCCACCCTATCAAGATACCCCAAGTGATGTTTGAAGTCATGTGGGACGTAAGTGTTATTAATATATTCTCTCATATACCGTCAAGAATCGTACTTCAGCTGGGGAGTTTCGTTCTATATTGGAGTGCCTGAGTTATGCGCTCAGCTCAACCCTATCATGGATGCTGTATAAGACCCATTTGCTGACATCGTATCCGTCACAGACCCGACCCTTTAACGACAAGAGTATATGGCCAGAGGATGGCTCGCAGCCATTCGTATGGAGCACGAATGACAAGTTAGTCTCCAGCAACACTCTCGTTGGGTAAATTATTCTAATAATAAACTTGTAGGGATGGATATTCGCAACACGGAGACTACGTTTTCGGCTGGAAAGATGATTCTCTCCAACGTGCCATGGATTCCCGATGTAATGGCGCCGTCTGCAACCAGTTAAAGACCCAGTCTTCAGAGGAAGCAATGAAGTGTACCAAGCCGCGCGTTGTCGAAGAGGATGTTGACGGATGTAAGCCATGTCATCTATCTACCTCTTATATAATTTCCCAAAGTTATTGGCTAAGCTAACAACCTTATAGGGTTAACTGAAATCCCGGGCATGTCCATGTAAACTATTATTATAAAACAATAGCTTTACTTTAAATTTACGAAGGGTATACATTGAGTTTACGAACGGTTATTATTGATTTGACAAATTTTCCCATGTAAAATAACCTGACATAATAATAACCTTTTTAAAAGTTGAGCAAAGTATACCTCTATGTTTACAATAATTTAATAATATCTAACAACAACGTACAATATAGCTTCTATTTTTATAATTTAGGGCTAATACCTTACCTTTCCTAACTCTCCGGCCTTTTTTGCATACTAGGCCTTAACGTCCAACGTAAATATTATCAATTCATTAAGCAATACGGCACCGCAACACCATATTTAGAAGCCACAACTACAACTACGTATAAGTTTTCTCTTATCAATGCTAATAATATAGCCTTTTTATATACTAATCCTCGAATTCCGAAAGCGTTGTAGCTAGTATTGTGGGTGATGCAGGTGATAATGCAACCGGTAAGGCAGCCGATCTTATAGGATTGGTCAAAAGGTGGTGTGTGGTTGAAAGGGTAGTTACAACGAAACAAACAATTTCACAGCGAGGCGTAACCTTACTTACCTGGGGTGGGTGACTAAGAAAGGTCTATTAACAAACGATTAACAGGCTTATATGCTTGTTATTTTCGATTGGCCCATATCCATTAAATAATTAAAAGATACTAACCTTGAAGGGCTTATAGTTCAAAGTAGACTAAAGAACCGGTTTTAACGGAGGCCGTCTATCAAGTCGCATATATTAAGCAATGATAATTAGATATTTAAGCCATTACACAATTTCTTTCATGTCAGACACTTACGTTATTTCGACAGGGATTAAGAAGGATGCCAAGTTTGCGGGGGCACCACGTCTTACATAGTACATAAACCAGCACTGTTGGCTAAGGCGGAATGAATCTATCTTATTTCAACGTCAGTGCTACTAACCCTAGCACACAAGGCTCAAGGAACGCTTTAATAACCTTAAACCACAACCAGATCGTCAGGGATATAAGCAATAGGCCCCCCTTTATAGGATCTTGCGATTACAGGTCAGTTCTCATGCTGAAATCGGGATTTTACCCTTATTGCCAAACAATATCACATCTAATAATATCTCGAGTATTTTAGGTAACATAATTATGATTTAGACTGGTTAGTTAGTTGGTAACTGTCTAAACTTAGGGTTACGGTTAGTATAGGCTTGTAAGTAGCGTTGCTAAACAACACCTAAGATTAGTAGAGTCGCTATAGCACACCCGGGATATCAGTCAGGACTATTATTCAAATGAGTGCTGTATTGTAATGATTGTCTAGCTAGAGGAGAGGGCTCTAACGAGCTCTTAAAAGAGCGTATGACCATGACCTGAATGCTAACCCTGCGGCCAGCCCTGATGCCATCCCTGATTCAATCCCTACACTCCATGAGATGTAATGAGCATGTCTACTGAGGTAGATACCTAGTAATATACTGTTGTTAGGAAGGTCGACTTCCTCTGGATCCATGGAGTCCCAAGAAACCGTGTCAATCCCTAGTGGACATAGAATAGACAATTGTTGAGCTATGACGAAGGATCCTCACAGAAAAGTGGCAATTTTGCTCCTCACATTACATTTATCTCCCCCCTTCACGGAATAGTGGACGGGCTTTTCAAAGATCAGAACGATATCCGACCCTCCAAACTGGAAATAAGATATCTCCTGGCCTTTTTCAACTACATCGTTTTCCTTCACCGTCAGAACAACCGACGAAACCTGGGCCATGCCAATTGGCAGCACAGCAACCTTGCCGTGATTCTCCGTCTCAATCACAATCACCCCGCGAGTCTGGCACCACTGGTAGCCGGGTTCATCCGGCGCAGTAATATCATAGAAGTCGTGTCCACGGCCTGCAGTAAGGTCTCCCGGGCGTTTTTTACCTAGGAATGGCTTTTTAACTAAAAGACCACGATCAGGGGCTAAACCAGTATGATTTGGGTCATCAGTGACCTGAAGATAGACAAGCTCTTGGATCACCTTGGCCTCCACAACTCTCCCACTGACTGGTGCATGCTGCCGGTGATAGTCAGTAGGACCGAGGAAGGCATGCATGAAAGATACAACATTGAAATCTACCGATCCCTGTACCAGTTTTTTAATTGTCCAGTAAAATCCTTTGATCGTGACAGTTCCATCCTCCACTGGCAAGTCCTCGCCAAACTTGGAGTCTGCAGCGCTGACAATGACGTTTTCCTTCTGGTCTAGTGGCCGCGCAATGTCGATGTCCTTCCATTTCCGGGAGAAGAACTGATTGAACGACGCCCACTCGTTATTTGGCTCTGGCGGGTCCTGCCACAGCTTACTTTCTTGATTATAAAGAGGGTTCTCGTAGAAAGTCCAAATCTTAGAAGTGGATTCTTTGGTACTCAAGAAGGATCCGAGTGCCCGGGCGTAGACTACCTGCCAATATGAGAGCCACTTGGGATCGCTTCCAGCATTTTCGGGCTTAATACTGGTTTGGTAGTCCGCAACGCTGGGTTGATTAAACACCCAGTAGAAAACCAATAATTTCCGGAGGAGGGCGTCGTCTGTCGTGTCCACTGTCGTGTCCACTGCCGGAACCCATTTCAAGAGGTCGTCACAGAATCGAAAATAATCCTCCAATGTACTGATATTTTCCTGGGACATCTCTCCGTCTCCCCCATTCTTCGGGTCCGTAGCACTCTTGACAGCTTGAGAAAAACTTTGATTTCTATCTTCTGTACGATAGACAAAGTTCACCAAGTCCTGAACGAGTGGGTCGTATTTGGGGGTAGTCATGATTGGGAAGAAGGGTGAGGTGATGGGATGTGAAAATCCAATGTAATAAAGGAATATATCTTTCGAGATAGTATGATATTAACTCATTCTTTTTGATAGCGGGTTAGGATAGGTGCTCACTTCGAGAATGGAACTTAGAGAATATTTATAAGTTTCTGTTGGCATTGACAATGCTGATGCTCACTCCAAAGTCCCGGTCAACACTAGACAATCGCGAAATAGAGAGGGGTAACAGTGATTAGGTGTCGCCAAAAAATGAAACCAACCAACGTGAAGCCGAACGCTGCACATCATAGCTTGCTAAAAGAGCAACAAGTAATTTATCGGGGATCGACGATGCATTCTTAGGACCTCACACCGGAGGACCACCAAGTAATCCGGCACTTGTGAGTCTACTCTACTAAATAATATCAGAAAAGCAAATTTGCGACATCGCCACGATGGTTAGCATGCATTAATCTAGATTGAGACTAAAGCCTAGCTTGCCGCTTGAGCATTTTCGTATCGGCAGTAGCACACGAACGGAAACAAGCTCCGGTCGAGACTTACATAGTGAGTAAGTCAAGCTGAGATTTGCAATTTATGTAAACACGTACCTTGTTAATAGGGTATTGAAATGGCCGGGTTTGATCTGCCATGTTCAAGGTTTCCGGGGATTCATTCGTTCGATGTACGGGGTATGCTTGGTGGCTGGCGATCTAGCCCTTACGGTTACACTGTGTATCCTTGGGATTTCAACGTTCTTCTACTACTTCGAGCTCATGCCGCGATGATTTCAGCAGATAAATGAATTCTAACACATAATGAAGATGTGGGGAAGAATATGCCTCTACATAGTACGGCACACGCGTGATCACATTTTAATGAGTCCTCATTATTACGACGTTACTAGACTCAAAACAAGTTATAGCATCGCCTCACTACCTTCACCTTATGAAACTCCATAGAAATTTTGAAATATATGATGGGAAAGGCCAAGTGGCTTTACAATACCCCAGTTGAGTATATGAAGTACAATACTTAGCATACAATCCTAGTATGAGAATGAGTTTACTCCTAACTCGTAGAGCTAATGTAGGTACTTTAATGACATGGGCCAACAACGTGATGTTGTTACTCCCTTCCCTTCCTCAGCCACCTACGACATGAGTGTAATTCGACTCTTGGCTTTATGCATAAACAAGTGCATACGGCACACTGCGTAAAACTATCTGATCAATATTTCAGCAAACATACGGATACTAGATAATCTTTACTAATAAGAAAGTGCATGCATATCAGAATTGAGGCGGCAAGGAATACTAGTTCCGGATATGATAAAGCCCGTAACCTGATTAAAGATATGTTATCATTTTCAGCTGCATTTGACGACGCCACACGACGCACCCATACCACCAAGGTACATGTGTTACAACGTTTTATCATAACAATATCATCCGATTGGAGTTTTTATACGCACATTCTAGCGAGTACTATCGCTGAATAGCAGTCCCCCTCCCGCCGCCTTTACAAGCCGCCGTTGTAATACAATTATGCGGCACTAAAAGATCTCAAATCCTAGTTTTGCTATATCTACGGGCTGCCAATCTTTATATTGGGTAAGCATTATGGTTGGATTGATAAAATGTTTTAGAAAAGCCAATTCCGGGTGCCTACATAATACGTTATATGCCAACGCATTAACTATATTCGGAGGGGCAGAAGGAAATGTAGTATGACGCTTGAGGAACTTCATGGACGCCGGTCATAATCTTGTTTTGAAAAAGAAATCTTAGCTAGCTACTTGCATTAGGCGTTGCAGGCACTGACTAACTAATAGCAAGGCGCTGATGCATTGCATATGTATGAGGAATATCGAGAGTCGGCGAGCAATAGATTCATTCGACGGTATACTATATCCGTATATAATTTCTCCGATTCTTCTTATAGCCTGGTCCCGAGAGTATGTGGACGAGGGTTCGGAAAACGCAGGCATCCTATATAGAGCGAATGGCTAAATAATATGCAGCCACTCGTTCCAATGCCGCACTATTGTCAAAATGAACAGGTTTAGTATGCATAGACATAGGGCCTCTTAGGTAATGTAGAGTTCCTTGCGGAATAACGAAGTTGTTTCCATGCTGTTCAGTTCCACCTCGTGATAACTATGAAGGTGGAATACTATGAGGAAGCCACCACTCCAACATTAGATTCAAGTACGTGAGATACTAGCAAGTATTGGCAAAACTTTATGAAATAATTCCGTTTACCTCGACAAAAAAGTAGATATCGATATAATGAATGCGTTGAGCCGGAGGGTAAACAGCGAATTAATTAGCTACGCCATCTGCTATACGAGGTGCCTCTCCCGCATGTTGCTCAACATGGGATAAGTGGACAAGCTTGGACACCCTACGTTGGCAATAATAATGGCCTGAGCAGAGACGAACTACGCTTAGTAGAGAGAACCAGATATTAAGCTTGTATCATGAAAAATTTACTAACGATATTGTCATGTTGTGAGGAGCGCCTATATAAGGCGATTTACTCAAGCTCGTTACACTCGCTCCTTATATTCCTTTTAATATAACCTACTATATATTAGGTACACACGATCTTGGCACCACATGACTGAACACCTACAATACGTGATAGATATCATACGTATGAGCAACTGTTAAAATTGACCTTCGGTCCTCGTTTATCTCCTAGGTACGTTTTCCAAACCCTCATAGAAGTTCCCATGCCTCTGAAATATCAGGTATAGTCCGTTGTAACTTGTAGTGAAATTCTTAACTAATTGGAATACTTAGGATCGTTCTTTCCCCTGGCCTGCCCGTTGATCGAATGTAATGAACAATTGATCTCAGGCAGTGTCACAACGTACTATTACATAAGCTCATTGATAAATGTAATCATAAAATCGTTGACTCCTATATGAACTTGCAGTACTAACAGGTAAAGTTCCTATTTTATACTTGTCTAATGCCACTAGATGTACCTAAGTCTTGTGCCGTACCCCTTAAGATCACCAAACGACATGCAGAACTACGGTGATGGTTGTTGGAGTATGCAAAGCTACCTAGATGCTTTATACTAGATTCTATGAATTGTCTCTCTTTTCGCAACATATGCTAAAGTAAAAGCAAACCACATCAGTCCTGCTTCGTGTTGGAGTCTCGTTTGCGCTGCTGCAGGCGTTGTGAATCGGTGTGATGAACTTATACTTACCTACGTACGTTGAAGTATAGTATTTATGGTGTCTTGATTTTAGGTAAACAGTAATAATATGGGTCAATGTAGTAAATAAGTAGCACTGAAATGTTCCTCAAGAAGGCTTGGAGTCTTTCCCCCGAGTATGTGCCAAATTCTAGGCTTGGATTAATAACTGTAGAATGAGTGACTAGATACGTAAGGAGATCCTCCCTTCTTATATTCATTCTATCCTTCATACTAACTTCTTCGAGTCGATTGAATATTATTCTTGGAATGCTATTCATGCTATTGAGTCACGTGGCTCTCCTGGGCTCTAAAGAGAGGGATCGTATTTTGGGCCGTGATAATCAGCCCCGTCATACAGCCGTAAACCACAACCCTCTCCACGTCCAACCCATTCAAGTATTCTTCCAGATCTATATTGATGAAGGTATCGTAGATGTTTTTTTTATAAGATTGGCGGATCATCGCCGGGATCTTCTATCAGTTTTTTTATTAGTGCTTACAACTCCCGGTCCTCGGAGCCGAAGTGGATGCTACCGCCAGGTCTCCACTTTCGGATGAGCTGATTACGGTAGGGCGGACCGGACAGGTAAGCATTGCCGTGACCGTATTACGTGAAGATGACGGGAAGATGCTTAATAATAAATAGAAAATAACTATAATCACGTGACCATATCATATTTAGTAACCCCTTTGAGCAATACCTGTTGAGAGGAATAGTCACGTGCTATCACGTGTGTAGGACTAAGCCTAAAACCCCAATCTTTTCGGGTAACCCACATACACACAATCTTACCAATTACACCACGATAGCCTCATTTCAGTGTTTACTTGTCTTTATTTACTTTCCTTATTTGAGTGTACACCACCAACCACATACCTTGTCAACCGACAATACCACTTGTAAAACATTAAAAAAGGATAAGCAACGCAGGCTTTTGTTATAAAGAGTTGCGTTTCTGGGAGCCATTAGTCTTGTGTTCTTTTAAAGTATCCTTGCGCTATATAGTGAGCCAACCGAATAGTATTTCCCCTTTCATTGATAATGGCTAGCCCAGCACATATCGAGAGAACTAATTGAATCCCTGGGATATTGTCTTTGTCAATTTCTCAGTTACCAACTTCTGCGACAAGCGCATGTTAGATGTCGAAAGTAGTCAATGGCCATTTAGCACAGGTGATCCATGATAGAACCCGGGTCGTGAGATCCTTGAAACCCTCTTCTTGCCCATTTATTCTTTCCATCACCTTCTTATAGGTACTATTAAGAATTTCTATCCTATTTCCTCCCATTTACTGTCCGCCTTGCTTCTGAAAATACTATAGCGCGGTCATAAGCTTCTTGGAAGTTGTCTTCGAGCGAAGAGATCCAAGGTATAGTTGTGCCAATAAGAACCTAAGTAACCATCAGTACCTATCTTATCCAATGCTATTCGAAGTACACCTATATTCCATCGACTGCTTCTGAAATAGTATCTATAATTTCGTCTTTTAGTCCTAGTCTACTAGTAACCAAGGGCGGTAACTGTTTTGCCTTGCTTGTGTCGTCTTCCAACGTCGCATGGTCTTTAAATGTTGCTGTGATATCGGGAGTGAACCTTGATGTAGCTAGGAAGTTCGTCTCGTGCTTGTGTTCGATATTAAAGACATTTGAGATAAGTTTAGGTCGAGTACTACCGGACACCTGGTACTCATCGAGTGTATTATCGCTAACAAATACTCTAGAGTAAGAAGAGACGACTGTTACCAAAGCTCCCAAGACCTCATCATTTCATGGCCGCGTCCTATCCCGTTCATAAAACTTATAGAGGTCCTTTGCTGCATCTGGGAGAGATGATTTCCTTTGCGCAAGCTGCTGGAGTAAACTTAGGGTTATGTTTGTGGTTGTCTATTCAAACTATCGTCGAAATTTACAGTATATATATGCACTGTCAACCCTATTATCATCTTGGATCGAACAGTGTTTGATTCTCCGTATCTACCTATGATCGATACTCTAGCGAGTCAAGAAATCATGTACCCGTGTCTGGCTGTTTTAGGGTGATAAAATCTGCTTGCTGAGCAGCATAGTTTGTTAGTATAAGTCAGTCAAGGATTACACGGCGTTTCTAATTAGCTTGGCTTCTTGTCAGCTTATTGATAGTACGACTGGAGCATTGCTGTTGAAATGAGTCCGGCAATTGAATATTCGAAGTGATTCGGTTTCAAAAGTCGCGAATTTCCCCAGCATCCCACGTAAACCGTTCCCATGCCCTTTTGCTGTCAACACCATGTTGGTTTGATCCCAATTTATTATATTTTGACATTGCTTTTTCGATATCGTCCAGGACGTGTTGAAAGCTACTTGTAATATCATTAAGCTTGCGTTTCTGCTCGTCGCTGAGCTTGTGGTTTGATAGGTCATCGTCAACATCTTGAAGTATGATTGTGAGGCTTCCAATCCTACGAATAATCGGATGCCTTTTCATCATCGGCGCCTAATATTCCGGGAACTAACTCAACCGAAATCTCATGAAATTAACTCGGAGCTACCGCAAATTCTTTTCGGGCTTTGCTAGCTAGCTTAATGATCGCAAGGAAGTCACACCAAAACCGAAACTCATTTTTACAGTAACTTGATTGTAAGGTAGAGATAGGAGTGTAGAAAAGATACAGGTGTGGTCTTCTTAAGGGATGGGTTTTGTGAGAGAGACTGGGTTGGTGGCGGTTTAAGGGGCTTGTTCTAACACAGCCGTACTTATATTAAGTAATTACCTACCTCTTTTAATGAGTTGCAAATGGACAATTTATTTATGAGGAGATAGCCAAGGGAACTGAAGCATTGAAGGACTGTTTAATAAATTTAAATTATATTAAACTTTTAGATATCCGCATTTGTGTATTAATTAACACCAAACCTCGTAACAATACTGAAAAGAAACCCACTACAGTCAATAACTCATTTAAGCTTAGCCATCGTAGTAGAGCTTCTACTCCCCGGTGAGAGTGCTATCTAATTCTTCCCTATAATATCCATCTTCCAGAAAACTATCTCGCTAAAGAATACTTATTAAAATAGGTATTGAGTGTTTCTCTATAATAAAGGTGTACTATACGCTATATCCAATCATAGCAGTACATACGCTAAGTATCTAGTACATTACTCGAACCAATTATATTTATAATTTATTAGGGAATTATACGCGATTCTCGTACGTCGAAAGACAGCATTGGTGCTTAGGGGGTGTAAATACAAAATGAAGTATCTACCTAATTTATAAGAGTCGCATCCCGCTTTACTTCGTGCTTACGAGAGCATCATAAACATCCTTTGAGTATCTCTAATACAATGGACGATGAGATGGTGACGAAGATTACTGGTCTAGCTTATCACAAATTTCCTTTTACGTTTAAAGGCTCTAACCTTCTCATATTACTGGGTAGAAACCAGAGTCCATGTTGAGATTATCAATAGTAAAGTGCCTAGTTGACAATAATTGCTGATATTATTAACATTTTATGTGTTTAACCACTAAGACTGGTAGTATCAATAATCCGTACCTAAGGGTCGTTCTTCAACCAAAGTGAGAGGTATTAACATATGTATTGACCGGCTTAAACATAAGGTAGGGTCTGATGACGCTGGAACTCCGTATCATGCAGCCGGTCTAGATAATGGTGTGAAAAAGATAGGTGAGTATCCGTCAAACATAAGTATGTCGGGGTAGTGGTGGTAAAGAGTGCGGACGTAGATATATGATTTTTTCTTTATCTCTTGTTTCCGACCTTCGGCATAAATACCTAGGTACCTATCTTATTGGATCACCTATTGCGATACATCTATATGTTAGATATGTTAGAGATATATGTATACAAAGGCCTCGAACTTGCATACAACATAGCGAATCATGCCAGAGGAGTTTCAAATCTCAAACCGAGATAGGCAGTCATGTGTAAAGTTGGTGTCACATATCTAATAACTATACTGGAATATAATAAGTCCTCAGGTGCTATAAGTTATCTCCAACCTTTAATCAACATATAATCGACATAATTTGACAAATAAGGCCAATCAAAAGCGTCGATTGTTTAGTCTCATGCATGCAGGCAGTAAGGTAGGACCTGGACTTCATTGACCCCGCATAAATTTTAAACGCGGAACGGAACCGGTGAGGTCGACTGACACCCCCCACTTAACCTGCATATCTGATGCGGCAGGTTCAAACGTTATTTGCTTCCCCAACTCCCTAATACCCCTGTTCATTTTTTGAGTCATTAAGAACATTAATAAGTTTGTCATTGCGACAAAGTGTATATTATGACATAGGTACCCAAGTAGAAAGATTTTACTTCCCCGTTTAAGTATGTAGTTGAAACTGACTAAACCACATTAAAGAATAAGTGTCTGGGGTATTAGTATTTTATGATTTGCTACATGTCTCCCTGCTTAACCTAGGTGCCTGAGGTATTTGGTAAATATTTGGGCCAGTTAAGGCCAATAACTAATATAAGAAATAACATAGATCGAGATAGGTCGCAGATCATCTGGTCGACATAGATTTATGTTCAACGTTACACGAATGAGATAACTAGCCATTCGTAACTTGAGTCAGCACACCTCTAGTATTTACGCCTGGGCAAATTGTAAAGAATGATATCATTTCCGGCAGCGAAACGTTCGAGATCAGGTGGTGGGTACCACAAACATAAAGACATGTGACAAGCTTGAATATATACTTACAGGGCATGTGTAAATTATATTGAGCATAGGTATGTAGTATCGGGAATCTTTTATACATATCACTGCTCGGAAGTTTTAATGACTTACTTTTAATATGATCTACGGTTTCCAAGACAAGCGAATAGAAGCGTGATTACCTACTTACCTATATGCATGTACCGGTATACTGTAATGGGTATAAAATGTCAGTACAATCGTGTAACGTACCTTACCTAAGGTATCTAAGGTAGGTACTTGCATCGACATAATGTAATAAGGTGCTAACTGTATACTGCGAAGGCAACTGCATTCGGAACGTGTTTAAGGTGGGATAGTGGATCTGGTTCGCGTGCTAGCCGAGAGTTAAGGATTCTAAGCTTGGTTTAGTTAGGTCCGTTATCAGGAACGAACCAGTCCAACTCACCGAAAGTCAGTAATATCTCTTCGGATCAAGAAGTTAGATCTTGTATACATACCTACATCTACATAGTGTATCTGCCTTCCCCAGGCCAACTATCGTCACTGCATATATGTACCGGAATGCACCGCGCAAGTGAATAATCACCTGCAATTCCCCATATGCGGAGAACTATACTCACTAAATACCTGACGGATACATACTGTATTATATATGTTTAGAGGTTGCGTTCGGGTATTAGCAAGCGCACTCGGCTCCACTAATATAAAAAGCTACATTAGCTCTAGTGTTAAACTAGCTCCTGTACATTTTATCATCCGTCAATCGCAGCATCTTCTGGACTTTTTTATGCTATCTCCCGCTCCACCCCCCAAAAAGTTTCCCGATTCGCACGCAGCCATCATCTTCTTACCTCTTCATTTCTTCCCGTTCGCGACAAAAACCATAGTTACGTACCGTTGCGAGTAGCTGTGTTGACCATTCTCTTCGATAAGAAGTCAATTGATTATAGGAACCGATAATACTACCATATCAATCTGGTGATATCGTCAAAGTTATCTACCACTTTCTTGAGTGGGGCCGGGGAGACGCAGAGGAAACATGAGCTTTGCCTCGTGTACATGGCCGATATGGCGGACTGATGACTTCACGACATGTTTTCAATCCGAGTTAGTATTCCTTTGTGCTCGTTTCCAAGTTTGATGTGTATTGCGCCTACTAACGGCTTAAAAGCTATCTTCAGATTCTCTTCCCGCTTATACTAATATCTCTCTCTCTCCTTCACCTCCTAATACAGACTATCCACCGCAACGTCAGGTTAAAACGAAGACACGGTTACGACCAGATACCCGATCATCAAGACCACACCGAGGTGCCTCCGGAAGAGGAGGACTGCCTAAGCACCGATGAAGATGAAGGATTGGCTATTAATACAAATGGCGGTGGGCGTCTTGCCCTGGTTAAGACTACCTCTAAAGGCTCTATTGTACAAGCCGATACTCCCCCCGCTCAAGACCTATTAGTAATTGTCGAAGAGGTCGCAATTTGCGGACTGGTAGCTATCAATGTTATCGCCCTCATCACTAATTCTTTTAGTGGCCATGGGCAGTTGGCTGCTATCATGGGCTTGGTCACTTGGGTGTATGTCTTGGTTCTTGCGACGCTTCGATTATTTCTCAGAAACACCAAATGGCGAGTCCCGCGACTATGGAATCATACCGCTTTTATATACGGATTCCAATGGCTCTTTACTATTGTTATATTCCGTTCCGTCCTAATTCATGCCAGCTCTAAACTTGTGCAGGTCCTAATTGTTATCGAGTTTTGCCTAATAACTCTACTATTTGGGATAGCTTTGAACACTAGGAAGGGCAATAAGACAGTTGTCATGGAATGGGAAGGGAACCTCGAGCCGTCTCGCGAACCTCTAGCTTCTGTATTGTCCCTGGTGACCTTTTCTTGGATCGACTCTATGCTATGGCAAGGTTACAAGGAACCTCTCGAGATTAAACACGTGTGGAACCTCTTGCCGCGCGATAAGGCCGCTACGGTACTCGCCAATTATCGCCAAGTTAAGAAGACGACATCTCTCGCCCTACACTTACTCAGGTATTTCAAGGGCCTGGTAATTCTTCAGTGCGTCTGGGCCACGCTAGGTGGTATTCTCACATTTGCTCCGACTCTTCTTCTCAAAGCCATCCTTGAGTACGTGGAACTACCGACGATTGCCCCAAGAAATGTTCTTTGGCTTTACGTTATTTTACTACCCCTATCAGACCTCATCCGCTCCATCGCTGATAATCAGGCCTTGTGGATTGGCCGAAAGATTTGCATCCGGATCCGCGCTATCATTATCGGGGAGATCTATGCTAAAGCCCTTCGGCGCAAGGCGGCAAGCGGCAAAGATGCCGTTCTCGGTGGTAATGATGCGAATGGTGCTAAAGAGACGAAGCTGGAGAGACTAAAGCAATTCTTAAGACTAAAGAAGAAGGCAGATAAAAATAGCAATGCTCAGAATGGTGATGTCTCTAAGAAAGACGGAACTAAGGACGCAGACGAACAAGCAAATCTGGGAACCATCATCAATCTCATGTCAGTCGACAGTTTCAAGATTTCCGAGTGCACTTCCTACCTTCACTTTTTACTGGCCTCTGCTCCCTCGCAGCTTATCGTATCTGTTGCTCTTCTTTACCAGGTCATGGGTTTGAGTGCAATTCCCGGTCTTGTTGTTATGGTCTTCCTCTTGCCAATTAATATCCTGCTTGCCAAAGGTTTCAACTTGACTCAGCGTAAGATTATGGCTGCGACGGATAAGCGAATACACACCACCAACGAAATCCTCCAAAATATTCGGATCATCAAATATTTTGCTTGGGAAAAGCGGTTTAGTGACGTTGTCGACGAGAAGCGACGAAATGAGCTGCGAGCCTTGCGGAACCGTTACATGATTTGGGCACTTGCTGTTGCTATCTGGAATACTGTGCCCGTTCTCATTACGTTTTTCTCCTTTCTAGTCTACACAAAAGTCGAACGAAAGCCCCTGTATCCTTCCATCGCATTTACCGCAATCTCTCTCTTTATGCTCCTAAGAGTGCCTCTAGACCAGCTTGGAGACATGATTGCTCATGTTCAAGAGGCAAAGGTTTCAGTTGATCGAGTCGACGAGTTTTTAAACGAAGATGAGACAGACAAATATAGGCAGCTAGGGCCAGACAACGTAGACGAGAACGGCAACAAAGTCATTGGCTTCAGAAACGCAACATTTATCTGGGGTGGCAAAGACGCAGTTGCGTCAGATGGCTCGATGGCATTCCGACTTCTCGATCTTGATATCGATTTCAGAATCGGCAAGCTCAATATCATTGCCGGCCCTACGGGATCTGGGAAGACCTCAATGCTCATGGCCTTACTCGGTGAAATGACTCTGACAGAGGGAAATATTTATCTTCCCGGTGGCCGTAGTCGTGAGGACGTTCGACCGGACCCCGCGACGGGCTTAACTGAAACTTGCGCTTATGTTGCCCAGACCGCTTGGCTAGTAAATGCGAATATCAAAGAGAATATCCTGTTTTCAGCCCCGTATGACGAGAAAAGGTACAAAGATGTCTTGGTAGCCTGTGCCCTGGAGCGAGATCTCGAAATCTTAGATAACGGTGACGAGACCTTGGTTGGAGAAAATGGCATCACGCTCTCTGGTGGTCAAAAACAACGCATATCTCTCGCCCGTGCAGTATATTCAAATTCCCGACATATCCTCCTCGATGATTGCTTAAGTGCCGTTGACTCGCATACCGCCAAATGGATCTTTACCAAATGTATTAAAGGCGAGCTGATGAAGGACCGTACCTGCATTCTCGTTACCCACAATACAACTCTATGCGCTCCCCAGTCCGAGTATGTTATTCTACTCGACAACGGTAAAGTAGATGCGCAAGGAACAGCAAAAGACGTCATCGCTTCTGGAAAACTCGGCGAAGAGATACGAAATAAATCTCGCCCAGGATCTTCTGATGTTTCACGTGTCCCCTCTAGAGTCCCATCGAGTGTCGGCGATGAGAGCGACCAGACTCTCATTGACAATGGCGGGAATGGAACAGCCAACGCGAAAACTAGTACCAGACAAGAGAAGCCACAGCGGAATGCCATGCAAGAGACCAAGGCTACGGGTGCTGTCAAGTGGTCAGTCATCAGCCTCTATCTGCGAGCAATGGGTACGTGGTGGTTCTGGGCCATAGCTATTGTGGTATTTGGCAGTCAACAGCTTAGCGGTGTCGCTTCGAACCTTTGGATCAAAGAATGGGCCAACCAGTACACCGCAAGCCTCGGAACTGTATCCCTGTCTGGAATACAATCCAGCATGTCTCCTCAACATTCTTCCAGTTCATTTCCATTGCCGGCTTATTTCGCATCTGCTACCAGTTTCGTTAAGAATACATCTTTCCTTACTCCTGCAAGCTACTCACCCGGCGATGTACCGGAAGTTAACGTTGATTACTATCTCGGTGTACTTGCATTGATTGGTATCGCCGGCGCGATCCTAGCATTAATCCGCGATATCTGGCTTTTCTTCGGATCGCTTACCGCATCTTGGAAGCTTCACAACAGACTTATGTCGGCCGTGTCTAGAGCGAAGTTCAAGTTCTTTGACGTAACGCCGCTCGGCCAGCTGATGAACAGGTTTAGCAAGGATCTTGAGGCTATCGATCAAGAAGTTGCACCCGTTGCCATTGGTGTTATGACTTGCGCAGTTGCTATTCTGATTACTGTGGTGCTAATAGCAGCCATTACTCCCGGATTCTTGGTCGCAGGTGTATTCATTACTGGTCTGTATATCTTAGTCGGTATGTTTTATCTTCGAGCATCCAGGGATCTCAAAAGGCTCGAGTCAGTGAATCGGAGCCCACTCTTCCAGCAATTCGGCGAGACCCTGTCAGGTGTCACTACCATTCGTGCCTATGGCGATGAGCGACGATTTATTCGGGAGAACCTGACTAAAATCAACACGCAGTCTCGTCCGTTCATCTACCTTTGGGCTGCTAATAGATGGCTGGCGATTCGAACGGACCTCTTGGGTGACTTTGTGTCGTTCTTTGCCGGTGTCTTTGTCATCCTCAGCTTAGGGAATATTGATGCTGGCTCCGCGGGTGTATCTTTAAGCTATGCTATTGGGTTCTCCGAGAATATCCTTTGGCTCGTACGACTTTACGCCGCGAACGAGCAGAACATGAATTCCGTCGAGCGTGTCAAGGAATACCTCGATGTAGAGCAAGAGGCCGATCTGATTATTGAAAAGAACCGTCCTCCCCAGAACTGGCCCGCACACGGGGCAGTGGAATTCATCGGATATTCCACGAGGTACCGCAAGGAGCTTGACCCAGTATTAAAGAACGTTACTTTTAAGATCAACCCCCGCGAGAAGGTCGGCATTGTTGGACGTACCGGTGCTGGAAAGAGTTCTCTCACACTAGCAATTTTCCGAGCTCTAGAAGCAGAGAGCGGTAAAATACTTATCGATGATATTGATATCAGTTTGATTGGCCTACAGGACCTCCGAGAAGCTATCACTATTGTGCCCCAAGACCCGACTCTTTTTACTGGCACTATCCGAACAAATCTTGATCCATTTGACCTTTATACGGACGAGGAAATTTTTGCAGCTCTTAGAAAGGTTCGACTCGTCGGGCCAAACGAGGCTCTCCCGCCGCTGACCCAAAACGATGGGGCCCAGGACTCCCAGGCTCCAACTACTCCAACTTCTCCGACAACGGCGAACAAGAACATCTTCCTTGATTTGTCTTCATCAGTTGCGGAGTCGGGTACGAATTTGTCTCAGGGCCAGAGGCAACTACTCTGTCTTGCTCGCGCCATGCTGAAGAATCCCAAGGTGCTCGTGATGGACGAGGCCACAGCGTCAATCGACTACGCCACGGATTCTAAGATCCAAGAGACGATCCACGAATTAAAGACGACTATTATTACGATTGCGCATCGTCTCGCTACCATTGTTGATTACGACAAGGTGCTCGTTCTAGACCATGGTGCCGTTGTGGAATACGGCCACCCGTACGAGCTTTTACAAAATGAGGATGGAAACTTTAGAAGCATGTGCGAGATGAGCGGGGATATGGATACACTGGAAAAGTCGGCTAAGAAGGCCTGGGCTGAGAAGAAGCTTGTGGACGACGAGTAGGAAAAGGTCCGCAAACGTACCAACCCAGATCAAGACGGTTTGAGGGCAGTCAGGATTCCTTCCATTAGGATACACCATTAATGTGGTGAAGCGCGTGCTTCCTAGGACACCTTGATTGTTGGCATTGACAGTTGGCAGGCTGTACGACAGAGGGTCTACGCTCGGGCGTGGCGTGTCCATATATATAAGTTAGAGACCGCCAACGATATGTGTTTATATGAAATAAACCCGTTTTGGAATGCATGTATGTTTGTGATTTCATGTTTATCCTTATTGTCGCTACATATTTTTACTAGAGATTGTATATGTACTTGAAAGATATCTACTGAATATATATAATAATCATTGATGCTATGTAACCTTATTTCAGCGTTCGTGTTTCCGTAGAGATGATAGATTTATTTCTCAGTTAGCATGTGGTTATAGCAACACCTACCTACCTTATAACCTGTTATAAGGTAGTCATCGGAAGTAACCTACGTAAACAAGTGTATCAATCAGACTGATCCTGCTATAAGGCACAGGACAGTCTGGGTCATTTATAATCCCCATTCAGGTCTAACCGGTGGCTGTATGAAATATGAACTGTTCATTGAGCTACACCAACTCTATAGCACATGTTATCCCAGGGATTCATATTATAACTATATCATATACATATGTGGCTTTACATTTGCTCTACAATGAGATTATCTATCTCATTAGAAGCTACTTGGACATGCAGCTGGACACGAGTAAAAATATATTAATATTACACACCCCCTACTCATAAAAGTCAAAGAGGCAAAACTCATTACGCAAACTCGGACTTTATACAATAGCATAACACATCAGGTAAGCGGCATTTCAGGGCTCTTAAATGCCAATCCAATTCATGTACATGCAGGCAAGTGAAGACTATACAATACATAACGAGCGTCGCTATAGGCGTATTACAGTCACCAAAGGTACACCCTATATTTTGCTCTACTTTTAACCTTTTCCCAGTGCCGCAACTCGATGAATGCATTTTTTTTTTTTTTCCATTTCCAAGCCCTTGTGATGACGAATGGGTTACCTCCACCCTATTCATTTATCCTAACGCGTACCACATAAAGCCCGCTAACAGGCAGTAGACAACCTTAGTGAAAGGGTCCGCTATGCAGTCGGGTTCTACTCAGAGACCTTGGCCTTGGACTTGCTGCTGGCACCGCTCTTGACACGGCGCGCGGCAGGGCGGTTCAGGTGGTCCGAAGGGATCCAGCTCTCGTCGTAACCCTTGTCGGTACCGGTCGCAGAGCCTTCACCTCCAGATAGGGGCTCCTTCTCGACAACGGGGGCAGGAGTGCGGCCCTTCTTGCTGGGCTTGGTGCTGGGAGTGCGCTTGGCCTGGGGGAAGAGCGCCTCGATGTAGGTCTTGTACACGAAGTAGCTAGTGCCGGCGAAGGCAGCGGTAAGGACGACGTATAGGAAGATACTATACGTGATTGTGTTAGTGGATTTCGGCTATAGGTAGAACGCAGGATGCGAAACAATTGAAGAAAGAAGTTAAGGAAAGAAACTTACATCTGAGGATCGAAAATGCTGGTAGGCGCCTCGACGATGCTGACGGTCTGGTCGTAAACACCAACCTGGAAGATCTGGTTGGCAGAGTTGCTAACGACAGCAACAAGCTGTAGGCGCACATCCTGAGGCAACATATCAAGTACGAAGGAGTAAGGAAGCGACTGCTTCTCGCCGGCGGGGATAGTGGTTTCATAACGGACGGTAGTTAAGTTACGAACAACGGAGGCTGTAGGGTTGTCTTCGGGAGTCAGGGCCTTTGGGCTAAGGAGCTGACCGCCAAGGAAAGCAATCAAGATGGGCTCATCTTCGTTGTTGGTTACATCGATCACAGCTTTGGTCGGGCGGCCATTAACAAGCTTCACTCCGAAGATGTCATCGGCTTCGGGGAAGGTAGCGACAACCTCGGCCTTCAACTCGACCTCGGGAGGACTGCCGGCATTATCGGAAAGTGGCTTCAAAATAAATCATGTTAGCAGCTAGCTTTCTTATAAATTGATAGATTAGAAAGCTGGTTAACTTACCGACTCTGCACCTGCATCAGCAGCAGCGAATACAGAGACGACGCGAAGAGCCAGAGCGGCAAGGATTGAATAACGGAGGGTCACCATGTTGGGCAAAGACAGAGGTAGAATTAGCCGGATGATCAAGAAGAAAAGAAAAGGGGTTATGATGTTGTTGGAAGGAATTAGAAAGGAAAGAAGCTCGGAGGAAGAAAATTGCGAAGGAGCTTCAATTCAGCGTAGCTACCTCTGTTGCGCAATGGGGAAAATTGGTTGTGTGCAATCTGGTCAAATGCAATGTCCATTGAAGGATGGGTCCCTGAATTTGGTTTTGGGCCAATGACGTGACGTTGCGTCAAGACGGTCCTCCTCACCTCCCCTGCACGTACCGACGCATTACCTCATGCCAAATGTGGACGGAGTGGCTGATGTTCCAAATTCTGGGGGACTTGACGTGGCTGCGATTTCACTTAGAACGCATTGCGATTTATAGGTAGTGAGAAGTAATTGACTTATTTTAATTTTGAGTTTACCTAGTCGTTACCTACATGAATGGATTTAAGACTCCGAATCGGCTACCTACTTGATGTATATTCCCGTCTTCCCGTATAATTGATACCAATGGTTTTATCTTGCGAGTTCTATTTAAAGGTCATCACCCAGAAACTAAAAATTATTAATTAGGTAGCTTTAATGATAAGTAAATAAAATATCATTATAAACCTATTCATTCACGTGTATTGTTAAATGCTCTCACCGTAAGGTACCTATGTAAAATTCTGTTTATAAGTCAGGGTCTTGAGATTACAAATTGAATACCTACCTGTCTTGAAGCAGTTCATTATTGCCAATGCAAGACCAGATCCTATTTGACTAATTGATTACATCAAATACTTGTGTAACAAGTACATACCTTCATCGTACCTAGGTATGTAAATAGTTCAATGTGGCTCTCTCTGTCTCTCTCTCTAGACCCCCCCCCCCCCCCCCCCCCCCGGTGGTAGTGGATACCCTCAGTATTAACTTTTCATAATTCAAGCATTACATTATACCCAATCCTCCCACCTCAACCCGTCCCTCAAGCCTTCCCACGTCGGACCCTCAGCATCAGGTAAGAACCCATTAGCGCAATACGCATACTCAACATGAGCAGCACGAGCATGTGCCTCATAAAATTCGTCGTAGTGCGACTCTAGCGCGTCTGCGAGCGTCTGCACGCCGCCCTCGGGGTGCAATTCTGCCCACGGTCGTTGGCACGTTGGGCCTGCGCAAGTTTTGAGAACTAATACTAGGGCGTCAAGGCGTGCGGCAACTTTGTCTATTGGATATCCGGCCGCTGTGGCTGTTGAAGGACTAGTAGATTCCAAAGAGAGGAGGTTATGGAGTTGGCCTGGGTCGACCTATGTATATATAGTTAGCTCAATAACTATTTCAACATGGCAATCATAAGAACCGGGCACTTACATTCAGATCGTACAACTCGTGCTCATTATTACACCAGACAGAGTAGTATAAATTGTAACCTGGCCCTGAGACGCGAAGAGCCTTGTACGTGTTGTGCTCACGGGGATTTCCTAGATGAGAAGGCAGTGTTAGTTAGATCAGATGTCTTAAATGTATGGCTCTCTAAGTAAGTGACAGCAATCTTTTATAAAGAGCAACACGTTAACTTACGATTATAAATCCCCTCACCCATTGCCATACCCCAATACTCAATACCCGCATGTTCCCTCCTCTCCCCCCTACCTTTAACCTCCTCAATCCCCTCCTTCGTCACCGGGATCGCCGCACCGTCGAAGTCGTCCCTTCGCTTAATCCCTAGCAACTCAAAAAACGTCGGCGCGAGATCCGCATGCGTAGTCACCACCCCCTCAGCCGTATAATTAGCCGCAACGCCCGGCCCCCGTACAATGAGCGGCACATTCACGTCCTCCTCGTATCCGCAGCTCTTACCCGGTTGTAGTCGGTGCTGCCCGATGTGATACCCGTTGTCGCTGCTGTACACGAAGTACGTGTTGTCGAGGATATCGTGTGCATCGAGCTGTTGGATGAGTCCATCTACGAGCTCGTCGACGGCTTGGAGAGAGCGCAGACGCTGCCGGTAAAAGTGGTCGTTGTACTCTACATTGGTGCTATTTTGCTGAGGTAGTTGGGAGATCCAGTTTGCGCCGGAAGGCTGTGAAAATATGAGTATGCGCCTAAGAAAACGGACAGGGCTTATTCAGGAATGAAGAAATCCTGGGTGCTAATGCTGGATAAGTTATACATACCTTATTCGGATTAAAATTATCAGTCCGAGGAACCTTTTCGTCTTTGAAAAGATGCTTATGCCGTTCAGCAGGTACCGGCTCGGTGAACTCGAAAGGTAGATTATCGAGATCGCGATGACTACCCGAGGCCGAATCCTTCATCACAACATTGGCGTGAGGAGCAATCGGTGCGGCAACGAGGAAGAAAGGCTTTCCGGCATCAACAGCTTCATCCAGTAGTCCATACGCTTTCTCCGCTAACACATCAGTACTATATTGCCCTTCATAACTACGCGGCTCTTCTCCGTTCCGTTGAAACGTGCTGTTCAGATAGTTATATGTATAGGGGTCAAGTAGGAAGTCCTAAGTCTAAGTTAGCTTCAAATCGGAACACCTAAACAAGAAGTAGGCAGGGGATTATGTGGTAATACCGAGCCCGTAAACCCTCCTGGAGCTGGTGAGTTGTAGTTTTCCACCGTATGCACGTTAAACAACTTTCCCGTATAATATACATTATACCCAACCTCTTGTAGCCAGACTGGGAAATAGTTGTCATTGAAACCTTGCGATATGAATTTAGGATACCCCCCGTACGGCGGGCTCACATCCGTAACATTTGTATTATGCGCAAACTTCCCCGTCCACAACGTGACCCTTGATGGACAGCACACGGCCGTCGTTGCGTAGTGGCTACTAAACCGCGTTCCTTGGTCCAATAGATGCTTCTTGACCAATGGCATATAATCTAGCGACGATAAGTGTACATCCTGATCATCTGTTAAAACAAACACGACATTAGGTTGAGATCGTGACGGTTGTGTCTCTATCTCATGACCAGGACCAAGCGGTTTTTGGTCCGGACCTGAGTTTGACGTAGCTCCAACCAAGCCGGAGCCGGTGGCGCATAACAAAGCGGTTAGAGCTGTGGTCCACATTTCTACCCTTCTATGTATATTCAAGCCTCCCTTCACATGAAGCATGAATTTATTTCGGAAGTAGAATTTCAGTTGAAAATTAGGATTGCAGAACTACAAGAGTTATTATAGGGATAGCTACATCGTATTCCACATAATTTCCAGAATGTAGCTATGATGCTAGTTAGGTAATCGAATATCCTACTTATCTCCAATGACCGCATTACAGGGGTTGGATTGCGTGCTTGGGAATAGAGGCATTGACAAAAAGCATTGGGTTAGGTTGGGTGCTTAAATTTACTAAGAATACCTAGCTAAATTATATCATTATAGGTTGTTATAGCTATTTCTTAGCCAAATCTTACCCAAACAAGGAAGAGTTTTTCCTACTCACGTAAAACGCCTTGCTCACGCCTATGCTTAATCCAATAATAGAAAGGGTATTCATAGCACTGCTCAAGTTAAATCCCAGCTGTCAAGAAGATCAGCACCACCACTACCGCCTCCGAGACCGCTAAACATATCGTCGCTCGATCCAAAGTCGATTCCGCCATGGTGACTAGAGTCACCTGGACCACCGAGATGGCCCATATCATGGCCACCGCTTCCAAGATCTAAATTCATGCTCCCGTCGTTTGCCCCCAAGCTCTCATTTTGGGCGGCTGCAGCTAACGCATCCCCGAGCGCGTGCGCGTTCTCTCCCAGTCCCAAATTAGCCAGGTCGCCTTGCAGTATCGACTCGGTAGGTGGAGGCATGAGCATCTGCGCCTCGACTTTGCGGTACAGGCGAACGATGATCTCAGCCATGCTCGGATCCGACTTCTGAATGGTTTTGCAATCTTCCGCCTCCGCCTTCAAGGCCGCTTGAAGGGAAGTTCGTAATTGTGGAGGTACGTAGGGTCGGTTTGCCGAGTCTAAATGAAGCACCGCTTCCGTTGGTGGCGGCAGATTGGTCACATCGGGAGCGCATATGAGGGCGGTAGCGATATCATGGGCAATACTTCCGTTACCAGCCTCAGTCTGCACCTTGACTTCTTCTAGGACGATGTATAGAAATCGCTTTGCGCCAAGCATTCGTAAAGCAGTTAGAATCTGGCGATGCATATATGAAGTTGGCACCACATTTAGGCCTGGATGAACGCTCCACGATACAAAGCTTTGCACTAAATGCCGAACAAGCGCGGCAAGCCCCCCATTCGCTGTACTACACCATGCCTCGAGCTCATTATTTGCAGCGCTCGCAGTTCGTCGCGAGAGGCGGATATTTTCTCTCATCGCTTTAAGGAGAGGCTCTATCGCCTGGTTCTTGGGTTCCCATCGCTGACATGATCGCAGTGAGTAATCCAGCGGTATAGCAATGATGTTCACAACAGAAGATAGCATCGTTTGGGCCTCAGTTGAGCCTTGTTTAGTTAAGAGGATTAGCTGCAAGATCCTGATAACCGCTTTGTGTTCCTGACCATGGCTAAGCTCCACCCAAAGCAGATTAGACATGTATAGAATTGCCGGCACGAGGGATGGAAGTAGGAACGTATTCACTAAATCTAGATCCAAATTAGTACACAATCTAGGAGAATTTGCTAATTTGAAACCTACATTCGACACCGGTCTTGAGGCTTTCTTCGTCGAGATGGTTTGTGCAATATGCGAGAACAATCTGGTGGAATAGTGTGGGCACAAGTAGATAGAAATCCTGTGGAGGACACGAAGATAACAGTTCGTCTGCTAGCCCACCTGATTCAGTATCAAAAAGGCCGCGTATCCAACCATCCAAATGGCCGTTTTCTCGATCTGTTAACTCCTCTAACGGCCTGTTCAGTTGGTGCACGCTAAGTAATTTGGCTACGAACGAATCAGGTCTAATGCCGAGATCCATGGTCGAAAGATTATAGCGATGAACGAATGCCAATACCAAAAGAAGTACGGACCCGAATTCTTCATAAACTGGTTGATATTCCCCTTGATCTTCTTCGTAACGCCAGTGATTATCTAGTAGTTCGCAGAGAGGGTGTAACATAGTAATTGGCTTGCAGAATAGAAGCATTACATCTAGTAGTAGCGGCTTCTTAGCAAGTTGGCTACAGAGAAGCTTCAAGGTCATAGTTTCTTTGTTATTGCAAAGACGACCGATCACCTAGCGTTCTTCCTTTAGTACTAGAGTCTTAATGTCGGTATGGTTCAGGTGCTTACCTCTGCTAGAGCTTGACAAACTGCTCCGACGTTCCCGTCCATATTGTCCAGTTCGCCAATCAGTCGTTGAATCCTTTCGGGATCGCCCATGCATTCCTCGACTAATTGCTCCTTAACATACCGGCCTGCCTGTGGTAGGGTTTGATAAGTAATCTCCCCGAGTAAACCTTCAATGCTTGACTCTGGGATTAACCCATGTAGACAGCAAGCAAAACAGAAATCCTGACGGACGCTGTCGGTAAAGGTATTGCTGTTGTGTGTATCATCAAACATGGCAGAGAGGGTTGGGAAAGCATTAGTGTCAACATGACTGAGTGCCTCGGTGATACAGAATTGAGCTGACAGCGGAGGGTACATGGACGTCGCTAACGTTGCTAAAAGCAAAGGTAATTTGTTGATCAAGTAAGATCGAAGGAGATAGCTCGCCTGGTGGCCTTCATTACGAAATACTGCGTTTGCGAGAACATCGAAGGAAGCTAGTATTAGATCAATTGTTGTGGACTGTATATCTCCCTACCTTATGTTAACATATTTATTCGAACAGCGTGTCGAGTGTGATTCATACCTGATACCTATTATGCAAATAGTTGAAGAGAGCAGCGTCATCTATCAAGGGTCTCCCAACAAGCTAAACATGATTAGTCCTTACTTCATACAGGTGTATCTTCGGAATCCTACTGAGGCATTCAAGTAAATGTATAAGCCAGCTCGCGAGTTAACATTTGGCAGATCAGGTACGACGAAATTGTCTAGAGCCATGGTCGACTCAATATCGTCGAACCCAGAATTGGTGGTGTCCTTGTTCTTATCAGCCGGCTCGAAAGAAGCAAGAGTCTCGGTGCGGAATAGCTCGAGCCGACTGGCAATCTGCGATGCACTCTGGAGGATAGATGGAATAAAGCTTGCTAGGCTTTCCGATAGGGCCCTTCGCGCATCTATATAATGTCAGACTAATCATACTTATGTTAGGGACGAGAAATACAATGCACAAACACGTACATTTCGCAAACGGGCGGCTGAGAGCGTTTAGAAATGTTTGGCTCTCACAAATAGCTAATAGAAGCATAACAAACGCAGCTCTAGCTGCTTCCATTTCATCCCTGGATTGTGGGCTATGCAATTGGCTCATGACATCGTGCGCAAATGCTGTCGAAGCCGAAGTGAATAATGTCATCCACTGGGCTATCAATTTGCATATTTGTAAGGCATCCCCGGAACTTCCGATACCAGACCCCATAGCGACGGCTTTCGTGAGGCGATAGAAGATAACCTCTTCGGCACTATAAGAGTTACCCCATCTTAGAGGTGTCTTATTCTCTGAATTTTCTAATGAACCATTGCCGGCCTTCGAAGCCTGCGCATGTGATGTCGAATACTTGTATAAAGCCTTGAGTATAGATGGAGTATCTATGAGCTTATATTTGACTAGACCTTGAAAATATCGTGGGACGCGAGGGTCGAGGCTTTCGGGATTCGAAGGTTGGGGTTTCAAGAAAATGTCGGCGATGATAACTGGAGGCAATGGATATCTCGAATGCATCATAGGAATATAGGACTCAAAAGTATCTACGTCAAGACGAGACGACAAGCATCTATTAAGAAACTTATCCCACTCCTCTCTCGGATTGATATGATCTTGTATAAATCCATCTGTCAAGCTGTCCTCCGCCTTTATCATATCCACATCCATCTCCATTTTCAAATAGCGTGTTTAGGTCCTCGAATATCGGATATTGATTGGTACATTGACGGTGCGTGGTTAATAGATTTATGTTTGACCCTGTATTTCGTGTTTTCCTTTATAGTTATCATAGGTTTTATGCGTTGTGTGTTAAGCGTGTGTGTTGTGTTTGTATGTTGTAACTGTAGATTTTGAATTCACGAGGCTGAACTCTCAGAAATCTGGTAGTGACAAATTGACGTCGGTGGTTATCTTAGCGCTACTACCTTGCCCACTATCGGTAGGTACTCCGACTAAGCTACCTAAGTACCTATTTAGTGGCTCTTGTTGCTAATCCAGCCTGGGTTCCAGCCAAGGCCAGGGGCACAATTAGGGCTACAACGTGCTAGCTAGGATATGGAGCTTGGGCCATGCATGCTCTACAAAAGACTCTTCAATGGAATAGATGGCAAAAGCCCCCTTATCTTCATGCCGCGACAAGCGAGCCAAAGATTA
The DNA here is from genome assembly GCF_008694065.1 of Daldinia childiae. Classification (NCBI taxonomy): domain Eukaryota; kingdom Fungi; phylum Ascomycota; class Sordariomycetes; order Xylariales; family Hypoxylaceae; genus Daldinia; species Daldinia childiae. The sequence continues at coordinate 817,130 of NW_022984648.1, forward strand.
AAAACGCCACATCCAATACCACGCATATATGGAATGTAAACAGATTTCGAGTTCAACTTAATGATTATACCTGCCGCCCCATTATATCCTACGCAAGACCAAAGATACATGTAGGTATCTACAAAACTAACAATTCCTAATCAGTTCGAACCAATCCAGTCTTTTATAGAAAATCGCCCGCGTTTTCCCTTCCATCCCGTGGATAAGTATAAGGCGCGCGTAGCGGTACACTCAAGTCGACCAATTATCCTGAGGGTACTTAAAATAAAACCCCTCAGCTTGATGATCTCTAGTTAATCATCTCTGGTGCCGTGAAATGAAACCCTTACGCCTGCCTGATCCCTTCCCCCAGAGCAAACCGCATCCAGTCAACCCCTATACCCTGTCTATCCCATCTAATACCCGGGCATCATGTATCTCGGTTGCCCACTGTCCTCCTAAGGTATGCAGAGACTATATTAGCGATGCCCGCTTCATATATCAGGCATCTTCGCTCTTCACAACTGCCATGTCTCTATCGACATCAGGTGATCTAGGACCGACCATCCAGTCTTGCATTGCCAGCCACTCGCTCCAATTTGCCTCTGCGCTAACAATCTCTTTCTCCGTGACGTTCTGGAGAGGACGTAGGAAAGGAATGGTCTGCTCATCCGGCATGTCGTATTGTGACTTAACCTTCAGCCAGCCGGCACTCTTAGCGGCAAAGAGGAAATTTCTCCGCTCCACTTCATGAAGGTGCCCTATCCCGGCAACCCAGTCGTCTCCAAAGAACCCATGCAATACACCCGGAAGATCTAAACCGGTTGCTACTAGCCGCCGGATGTATGGCGTCAAAGAGATAGACATTGGTGCACGATTCGGTATTGGAAGAATTGGTGACGGAGACGACACGCCCGCCGGCGATCCGGGCAATTGTGACGAGATAACAGGATGCTGCTGTTTCTGAAAAGGTAATTGTATATTTATGAATGCCGCAACGGCCTGTACAGGACCACTGTGCTGGGCGTGATCCAAAAAGTACCTGACACATGACTGAAATTGAGGGTACCACTCGAGAATATCGAACTGTGATTCTCGAAAAGGGATAAAGGGACCCGACGGATCTATCCCAGGCGCCATCCCTCGTGATGAGGAAGCCTGCGGAGGTGACCGGGACTGGGACGAGTGAAACGGCATAGGGAATCCGGGAGGCCCACCTCCCTGAGGACGAAATGGCATGCCGTCAAGCTTACGCCGGTAGCTGTGCCTAGTAGATCTAAAACCCAGAGCGGCGGCCTCTCTGTAAACGAACGAGTTCCGGGAGTGTCTAGTAACACTTAACTGAGCCTTTGAAAAGTCTAGATATAATATCCAGTTCGTACAAGTGACGAAAAGGTAAGATGTGTAGTTTATCGAGTAGTAAGAAAGGAAGCGTACCAATCTAAAGCATCGCGGATGCTCCACATCGAATTGACCCGCGGTACGCCAATCAAGAGAGAGGAAGTTAACCGGATGATAGATTTTGAGACTAGGTAAAGACGGCGGGCCGTTGAAGGTTTTAATACCACTTTCAAGACTTGTAGCTTGTCCTTGCCTTTTTCATCATCTTCGCCCTAGACCAGTCCACTTCGAGTCAAGGGGAAAGGGGAGGCTGTAAGTCACTAGGTACCCGAAATACCAAGGGAAATAAAAAAGAAATAAAAAAGTAAAAGTAAGAACAAATCAATGTGACTAGGTCACAAGAGAGGTCACAGTAACCGGTCCTCGGCAGCTGAACCATGAGAACTATACCAGAGGGTCCGCCACTTGCGGCATGTAAACTCGGTTTAACGACAGGATCTAGATGTAATCATTGTGGGGGGGCGATCACACTTGTGAGGCTTGGTGCTTGTACCGAACAGGGTTGAGCTAGTAACAAGAAGGACGAAAAGAGGCATGGTCCGAGAATAGGAACATGTCAAAGCTGCAGAAGTATACACGTAAGTAGCAAGTCAGGTATTTAACATGACTCGCAATTGGATTCCGACCCGGCCGATATTCTGTAGGTCCGTATATATTTTCCAATCCTGTCGGTCCACTTCGATGGGATCTTCCCAGAAGCAGTATAGGGCGGCTCTAACAGCGATGACGCAAGGAATTGACCTGTCGTCTTACAAAAATTTTGGGTTAGATTCGAATTGGGGGGTCTAGTTGGTGGGTTGGCGGGTTGGCGGGTTGGCGAGGAGCTATAGGCGAAGATCAAAACATAAAATCAGAACTAGACGCGACTTACATGATAGCTCTCTCATCCAACACAATCAAATGCGAGCGGGCGAACAAGGTAAAAGAGATGGATGATCTCTAAAGCTCGACGTCAGTTTGAATAAGCAGAGCAAGGTCTATAAGGATTCGCGAAGCATCTAAGCAGCAGAAAATATGGAACGATGATGACGATGATCTTGATGAATTGGTGAAGATGAGGCTGCAAGAGACATGCCATGCATATGTTCGCGCATGGCGGATAAAGGGCCCTGGCTAGCCTAACGAGGGGGTCTGCAAGGCCCTGCAAGGCCCTGCGAAGCATTCCTCAGGGCTTCCTGGGCTTTCCAAGGGGGTTTTAAGTCCCAGATTTACATAGAGGGTTGAAAAGTCAGGGTCGCTGCCGCAAGTGTCATGTAGGTAAGTAGGAATCCCTGTCCTGCTTGGTCAAAGAAAGGAAGAGATCGGAGAGTAACTAGAGCAAAAATTGAACCATTGGATAGAAAGCCTAGACAGAGTTTTGCGGCGACGACGGGGACGGAACTAAGGGTTGCGCCGGCCCCACTTCCTGCGAACGCCACCAGCTAAATATCTGTAGGTATACATAGAAGTAGGTACTTGTGTGAAAGAAAAACACCCCCTGAATTGCCCTGAATGCCCTATATTCAGGTGGGGGTTGCAGGAACTTACCGCCATATATCCTCGTAACAGCGCACCTAATCTAGTATAATATAGTACACACTTTACCATACTTCAACACACTTACCACACTTACCAATTTAGTGTCGCTAATCCTCCCGTATAGTTACAACATTCCCACATTCCCACACCTATACTCCTTTGGTACACTTATATACACCTTACCTAGGTGGGTAAATGGTGCATACATGTAGGTGCATCTACAGACAACGGAAGCTTCCAACTAAAAACTAAAGGTCATATGTGCATCTCCGACGACCGAACCACTTATGTTCAACTTCTCGACTTCAATTAATAAGTGTACATTTTACATTAAGACCTTCAGGGGAAATAAATGTTCTACTTCATATGCATTGCGTCATTCTACCTTACTCCTAATATGCACAATAGCCGATGAATTGTTTAAGATGATGTACATAGTTAGAACATTAATACTTAAGATTTATTTTATCTAGGTTAGGTAGTCTCTGATCTGATAATCTGCTTTGCCTTCCGAGAATCTGTGCTTCTCGACACCCGGGGCTAATTCTGAGACAGGGTCGTTACCCTGATGTGCATCCCATCTAGCCCTCTCTATCATGTATGGGCTTCATTATTACCTAGGTAGCCTTAGGTGTTTTTAATAGTACATACAATCTAGCCCCTCGGAGGTAACCGAGTTATCATTTAATCCTACATCGAAGATCCGATGAAAGAGGGTCACGCGACAAATACGGAAGACATTAAGCCCCGGGAGTATGGTATAACGCCTCGATAATATATGACCTCCCGAATTATTCCAGGAATATTCCAGGAAGTACCTTGATCTAGATTCCGTAGTTGGGAGCTCAAGCGGCTGCGGAACGGCTTCAATTACCCCATAAAATTGACTTACAAGGAACTCTTCCCTTAGGATATGTCCCCCCCCCCTTGTAGGAGTTTAGTATTCTTACCCTACATTGACTTATACAGGCTTTTCGGAAAAAGAAATTACAGGACGACTTAGGTAGCCAGTAACAGATCAATGTTATTTCGGCTCAGCCCTTATTTATTCTGGTAGCAAATAGAATGTGCTCCGGTCGGTCACGAACACGTTTGAAACAGTGCAGATCCGGAGCCGAGGGGGTCAGGTCCTACGAAAGAAGGGATATATTAGTTACCACCTAAAATCACCTAACCAAGCATATCAAGTTCAGCTTCAGCCAGGCCTAGACACCATTGTTGCCCCCTCTAAAAGCATTTTTAACAATAATAGTAAAAATCGACTATTAGTTCAACAAACTAACCTAGTTATTTGTAATTGTAAACACTACAGCAATCCCACAACTGTGGCGTCGGAATCGGTTTATGTCCGTAAATAGGTAATATCTGTCAGGACCCACCAAGCCACAACGTCCGGAACACAGCATCTCCATCGTCCCGGAACGTTGCAGCACCGAATACCAGGCGGATGGGGCATCGGTGATACAGCGGCCATGCTGTGTGTCAACAGCAATAATGGAGCTAGCTTCCGACTACTGGATTAGAATCAGTGTAGACAATGACTATGACCTTATTTGATACTTGACAAGTAAATTTTTTCAATCTACCTACGTCCACGATATCACCTACTAAGACTATTCGACCGGATGTGCCGTAGTGCTTAAGGCTTAGTCCTCATGCCAGCTGATAATGAGGCCGACTAACACTCTTGATACGACCTAACCTACTTACCTACTTGCCTATCAACTGTACGCATGGACACCACAAGAAAATCGCCACCGCCGCATGAACTTATTACAGAGTTTTTACGGTACCAGTTTACAATCCCTATCACAATACTATATGTGCTCTAGTCTGGTTACAACTCACCACAGCCCTCTTCAGCTACTCGGATGCTTTTAATATATAACTTTCAGCTAGGCAAGAGATTAATCGAATACGTACTGATCTTCTCGCCTAGATCATGGTTTAACCATCGGCCGCTATGTATATGAGCTTTCATTGGAACTAATCATTTTTTAAGCACCTTAGATCGCAGCACAGCCAATGATCTCGTCCGTAAGCAGATATTACTGTATAGCTTCAAAATTTCCGATCTGTAAGTGCTAAAGTGACTTGAATGATCGCTAAAACGGAGCGCCACACGATGTAACAAAAGTGAATCCGTACCTGACAATCCGAACCTACGTACTACAGCTCGCTAGCAACGATAAAAAAAACGTTCATAGTATTACGGCGCAAATCCAAGACATGGAGGAACGTACATTGTTGTGACGCGCCTCGAAATCAATTCTTCCAAGACCTAAGTGTGCTACTATTGGACGGAGCGTGCCCCGGCTCTCCGCATGAACGAGCGCAAACGTGAGCAAACAGCGAATTACGTAGCCCTGTATGCTAGTGAACTCTGTAGATTATCTCGCTAGGCATCACATCCCTGTGAGGCTCGTGAGATCTGCTACTAGGGCTACCGGGGAGCTTCATTAAGGACCATGCGCCTTGTTTCCTAATTTACGCTGAAAGGTTAGTCGGGGACGCGGGTGACACCTGCGATGACCTCTACCAGATACGTATAAGACTAGAAATACCTAGGTACACTCGACCATTCTAGGGGTCTTCGTGTTCCTACGGAAATCATCATGCAGGGACCCCCCCTCCCTCTCCGGGCTCGTCGTTTCTCTTCTGATTGGGGCGATCTGCAGACAAGCAGTTTGCAGGAGTATCGGGGCGTCAATAGCATTGGGTACTTGGTACTGACGCCTCACTTTTCTCCGGGGGGGATGGGAGCAGGGGTTAGGTTGTGGCTCTTCTTCGAAATGACCGTCGGCTCAAGCCATGCGGCCCGAGTCCTTGGACCCGATCCCGTCCGTCCCAGACGTCTGGGTTCGATGCCACAACTTGCTGCACCTGCCACCGCCCGTCGAGCTAATACGGATGTTGATCGGTCGACTGCGGCAAAATTACTTTAAAGGGAGGACGTCTAATTACCACTAGACTCAAAGAAAGTGAGGCAGCCTCAGGGGAACTACATATTAACGATATCATTCGCTTCTACGTGAAGGTTCGTAGGCGAATTGCTCACGTATAGTGGCTAACTAAACCGACAATTCTTAAACGTCTTACTTTTTACTAGCTTCTAAGTAACTACTGATTAAGTATAGGAAAATTCTCGGCATTCTCTAAGTCAGCTTCTAGATACAAATCAGCTTTCGTCACCAGAGGTACCCTGTATACGGCCAGATTACACACGCGTAGTAAGTAGCTTACAATGGTTAATATGACACAACTGTATAGCAGATATTAATATCTCTCTAGGTATCATAGGGCAACTATACAACTATCTGGTCTCAAGAAGTGCATCAAACCAACTTGAACCAAAGCTTTAATAAGTTATAGAAAGGAGAGACAATGATGGAATCACTAAAGGTTTCTTCTTGTTTGAACAATGTTACTAGGTTTATTGAATTGACCAATTGGAGCTTGTCCTGTTACGTTACTGACAGGGGCAGCTTTGAGCTCTTATACCTTGGTACGCAATTTCATTTATCTCGTCGGCCGAGACATTTTCCGTTAGCTGCCTACAATACGGAATAAATAACTACTCGGTAAACTAGATCTCTAACCTAGAAAACTGCTAGAACTCCCTTATTTGCGACCAGTGCAACTTTATGTCTGAGCTTTCACGTCTCGAACAACTAGGTAAACGACACCTTGGGGGCAAGGGGTTCCCGCGATCTGGTCAATTATGTGTTCCCCGACGATCGCAGACGGGGGTCAAGCAAACACACGTCCAGGGTCGTCGCCCATACAGACGCGTTCGAGGCACGCAAGCCCTGCCATGATGCACCCTGTTCGCTGCTGTCAACCGCCACAGCACGGGGGTCAACATGTTCTTTTCGGAGGAGGTGGAAGGCTACCCTAATAAGGCTATCGTAACTCCGACGGCGGAAACAGGACCCCCTAGACAGCCGGAGAGCGGTTCAATGCGCGCACACGCGCACGTACATTGCATTTCATTACAAGTAGCTGGACACTTACATCATCCCGTCGTATGGGGAATAGTCGTGGTAATATCCCGCCTTTCCCGCCCTGCATACGATACCCTTTCTGACTTCCACTTTGGATACTTTTACATGTGTATGTACATGTATACGAGTCTACAACCGTTTGAACCCCGGCCGGCCCCAGTTAACGGGAAGTCCACGAGGTCGCGATGCCGCAACCCGTACTACCTGTTTTGGGTACCCTGGCTACATACGACGTTCATCATACTTCTTTCGCAGCCTGCTTTTGCTAGATATTGGAGTGGGATGCGTGTGGCGTCCGCATATGTTGTGATACCACACCCCCTAGCTCCGCGGCGCGGCTTACTTTTGGAGTTTTTCTCTCTCTTTCTTTTCTTTGTCTATATCCGTCGTACCTATGTATGTATGTAGTGCGCCAAAAGCGGATTTTCCGCGCAAGGCTTACATAGGTTAGGTATCTTCTCGCGATCGCTGGTTCGACCTGCCAGGTACCTGGAACGGTTGCTGATCGACAACTATCCGTCGGTCAGAAATGACAAAGTAGATAGATCTGCGCAGCAGATGGGTACGGTTTCATTACTTCCGGAACGAAACCCATTGCATGAAGCTAAAAGAAGGGGAAGAAAAACACCCAGGTATGTGCGTAGACATCTCGATCCCCCTTCTTCACCACCCATCCTTCTTTGTAAGTGGTGAGGCTGGTGAGCTTACTTTTCGCCTCAGTGGGTCCACGATGAGAGATGCAATGCGTAGCTACCTGACACGATATCATCGCAGCCTCATCATATTGCTGTTGTTGTCAAATATTTACAGGTTTAGATAATTGCCTTCATCGTCGTTTGCATCCTGTCTCGGAATTATCGCCTCAATCGTATGAACGGGAACGTTTTTCCCTGTTCTCATCTATACATAGCAGGGCTGCGGAAAAGGTTTATCGGTATGTGGTATGGTGGTGATGCCGCGCAATGAATGGCGAGAAACAAAAGTTCTACCTCTCCGGGTCATGCCGTTTCTTCTTTCGCCTTAGTATGAGTAGTCGTGCTTGAAAACAAGCACACCCACAACTCATACCCATCATAGAAAATCTTACGTCTACGTAGTACATGATACTTATTACCTATCGCGTTGAGAAAGTGTGCGGTTACATGTCAGGTCGGCTAATCAAAATTATAGGAGTGAATCATACGCCAATCACAACTCTGCTAGTGAAGAGACTTCCTCGTCATAGTCCTCACTTCAGGGGTTGCCGTTTTATTTACATTGCGTACCTACATCGTAGACAGATTTAAGTTGCAAGTACGTGAAGTACCGGTTCTTCATAAATATTATGTAGGTACCTATATGAAAAGAACTTGGTTTCTCATTTATATAATCCCCAGAGAAATTCATATATTATGGAAGAGGAACAATTCCGACACTAGTAAAACATGTATTCATTCAATAATGGCGACAAGAACGCAGGAACTCATGTTGAAGTTCATCTAGAGATATAATGATGAACCATTAAGCGGTTTCGAATTTATCATATCAAGAGTAAGAGTAAAGGCTTAAGGATATGATATGATGTTATACCCTTAGATGGGAATAAACTACAGTATGTACCCCTTTGAACCTGACTGGCCTGGGCCGTTTAAACTGTTTCTTGAAGAATGTGCTAATTCTTCGTTGAGTCTTAATTCGTCGGTTTTAGTGGAGATTGTAAGTGTCCCTGAAGCAACTGATGAAATAGATTTTGCTTAATCATAAGAAACTACCGTAGTCTTTTAGCTGATGATTTATTAATGATGCCTACGTCTGTGATCAGTTCCTAGCTTTGGGATCAATCGGTTTTCTTTTGAAGCTTGGTAGCACTTTTTATTTCCTGCTCTATTTGAATATACCACTTGTTGGCAATCTAATACCTTACTAAACCAACTCTGACGGATGATTCTAATACAAATAGAAATCGGAATAATGGAATAAGAACCATAATAACAATTATATGTTGCACGAATAGCCACATATATCTTGAGTTAGACTGCAGGTATACTTGCGGGTTCGTTGTACTAGTTGTCATAATGATTGCAAGGTTGACATTCTAACAGCAAGTAAAGAAATGTATACTTGACAGTATCATCATATTAGACTTTTCGACCTAAATGTTCTGGCAAGAACGTCTACCACAAGTTGATTAAATATAACAGCCTTTAAAAAATATAAATATAATCAAAATATTAGATTAATATTGAATCAGTTTGACTGCATTTGATCAAACTTCGGGCTCTCGCGTTTTTGTAGTCACCCATTATTAAACCACTACCCTAGATAAAGCTTAGAAAAAAGGGGGGCAATAATTTATTTTTATTTCCCTTCTGCGATTGAATTTTTCAAGGCGCTATAGATAGACACGCCGTTATTGTATCGAGCTGCGTATGTGTTAGAGGTAATTAGGGTGTTTACAAGTACATGCCCAGAAAACATGCGAATAGGGAAACACAAAGGAATGAATATAAAAAACCAGATTAAAAAAAATCACCGTACCCCGGACTCGAACCGAGAATCTTCGGCTATTGACTTGTGCAATAGAAGGCCGACGAGTTGACCATTTCTCTAGTACGGCGTTACAACATGACCACATGTGTGGAAGTTGCAGTTGCTGTCGCAGTTGCTGTTGGTGTTTATTAAAATAGTTTTTGTACTACTTGCCGTGGGAAACTACAGAAGTCTGTATGAGGTAGAAATAAGTTTGAGGCTGTAAACAATACCTCCTAGCAAACCAGGTACCTCCTAACATACACCTGACTTACAAGTACAATGCAAAGTCAATGCATTTAATATCCCCAACAATCTCTATACTTAGAACATTAGGTATATTTAAGTCTCTATTCAAATTTCTATATTAATTGAAATATAGGTACCTCTTATCTCTATTTTATTTTCGCTGACTATTTTCTATTTTCCCCAAAGAGACAACGACATGCACAAAGGCGAGCCTGACCTGACGTCACACAAGCTATCTCCGAAAAAGTACCGGCGCAGCTGCGCAGCTGAATGGTAATTACCAATTCCCACCTGCGATCCAGTACAACCTCAATTTGACCTTTTAAGTTTGCTCCTATATCCAACTCCATATTTTATACAATTGTATTGTTATAAATTTGCTTTGTCTTTATTACATATCCTTGTTGATCAAATTATACATTTGCTACAATGGGGTTATCAAGAACCAGAAGCAAAAGTTTCAGTACCACGACACCAGTTTTCAAAACTGGCTCGGAGTTTGCTGGTGATGGATTCACAATCCCAAAATATGAAGATCACTTACTCGAGTTGGATGGTGAGCAAATATGTTATGGTCCATGGGATGACTGGAACTTGTTTGCTCGTTTGACGAATAACGACGACAACCGCGAACATATTATGGAAGAATATCTTAATTATCTAACCAGCTTGTTTAAAAAGCTCCCTGGAGTATATAAGGTACTTTCTATACTCAATTCTACTGTTTAGTTTTAGGGTAGTCTGACCCCCTATCCAGCCCCCCGGTCGTCCAACAGAACTACGATTATCAGCATGCGGAAATGAGTACGAAACCAAGTGTACATCGCCATGTCCTAGTTTAACGGATGATTCAACACTTTCAGGGACTTCTTCGTATGTTTATAGTGCACTGAATATTTTACGTTGCCACGCTAATTTCACATCTTCAGGCTTGCTAAGTGTCAGAGAAGTCTACCTCGCGATTTGTCTGTCAGGCAGAAGTCGCTGTTCCCATTGACATCAGACCGATTTCTTATACCTAAGAAGACTAAGGGATATACAAACTTCAAAGATTTGCGGGAAATCCCCTCTCAACTACCACATGCAGGCCCCAAATACTCTCTGAACTGGAAGTCAGGGTTTGAGAAATGGCCTAATCACTCCAGCCAGCCAAGACGTGTTGCAGTTAAGATGGTGGTTCCTCCTAAAGTCAGAACTAACATCCAAACACGGTTCGATGAAATGAGCGATTCTGATTCCCTTTATTCCGAAACTTCAACAGACATATCTTCTGATGATGACGAATATGATCCGTTTGAAAATTTAAACAACGCAATCAGACAGGTCTTTTCGTCCAATAAGCAATTGGCGGACAGGGTGATTGACTATTTGGTACAACTTCCACCAGATCGCCGAGCACGGGTCTACGGGTATGGGGCCCTCTCATCGTACGGCGCCGACAACTTTCAGGAGTCAAGCATCATAGTTAGCTACGGAAGCAATTCCAGGCCTACAAAGAGAAAGCGTATAGATGATGCGCCCCCAAGCAATTTGAACCGCGACCAGGCGCTCGGAAGCGACGATCATGACGACCGAGTCCTCGTCGACCGCCATCCTCCAGAAATACCGTCACCTCACAGAAGGTTTGCCTGCGGATACAATATATTCGACAGAGTAACATATAGCCCAAGGAATACTAGAGGGAGGACAGCGACACGGTATAAATCGTGTGCCGGTCCTGGATTCTCATCTCTTAACCATTATAAGTCCGTTTACCTAACTATGTGTAGACATATAAGCTGACTTTAAAAAGGCGACACTTAGAACGTGTTCACACTTTACACCAATGCCCTCGATGTGGACATGTTTTTGACATGCCCGGGAACTTACAAAATCATTTGGCCCAAGATCCGAGATGTAACCGGCTGACATTCGAACAAGAACGCGGTATGTCTCAAGCTACATGGGATAGGGTTAAGGATATTTTTAAGAGGAGACGCAAATCCCAGGGTGAGCCTTCTGACGAAGAACGATGGTTCCTTGCCTGGGATGCTCTCTTTCCCGAGGCACAGAGGCCTCCGACAGCATGTGAGTCGTACCTAGGCACCATTGAACTTTTCGCTAGGACTTATCGAAGACAATCTCCGAAGTGATGTCTACTTATTATGCTGACTATGCAAATATGTAGACTATGAAGAGCCACATATACATGATGCCTACCAGTCTAGGGTTCTGGAAGTCTTTGATTTTCTCTTAGCTGATCGACCTCAACTAGCTCCAGCCCGTAACCATAGAGATGATCTTATGGAGGCATTAAGACACGCTCTTGATGTTGCTGGCCAAGGAATACGATCAGATCAGGAAGTTGGAGAACCCATTATGACCTCACCACCAGTACAAGGGCCTTTACCAAGCACTAGTGCACAGGACCGGATGTCCAATATAGATCAGACAAACATATTAGAGCCTGGTAGGCTCGATACAACCAATACGTACATAGAAGTGCCGAGTCAATTTGAGGAGCCCGGGTATCAAGATAATGGTCCAATGGATAATTTGGATTTACTTGGTGTATCTGGCTCAATCTACCACGACGCGGGTGCCACCAGCGATGGTAAGTGTTTATGATACCTAGAGCACCATGTTGCTAGCTAAGGAAGCTTCTAACAACTCTCGTAGACTATGTCGATGATGTATTATATTTAAACTTTCCCGAATATGCAAATTGGTAGCTGGGCTCTTGTCTTCAAACGGTAACCGATATGTGCGCGAAACCAAAAGATCGCCCAAAAGACTTCGAATTGAGATTGACCTTAAAGATCGTACGTGTAAGGAATTTTAGTATTTGGCAAATCCTTAGCGTTGTGTAGTACTTTTTCGTCTGGAACGAACATAATATATATTAGTTTTTGAGGCTCCAGATCATTGAGTTGTTCGAGTCTTGCGAACAGATCCTCAACGTGGCATATAAGTTACACTGGTATCCAGTATTATATTTAACATGCATCCGACGTAACGTATTAGTGCTCTTAGGATCGAAATCGATCAACATAACGTAGAGTTATGGACGTTAGAGACTCCTTAAGATCCTCCCGGGGCTGAGGTGACGAAGATCATAAGGCGCAATGATTAAGATGTATGCTTCGCTGACGTCAAAGGAATAAACTTGACAAGTTTAAAATAAACAGGAAACTATGCCTTCTATATGGAAGCTTTCATCATATGATGATTCTAAGGACCAACGCGTCTTAAGCCCTCCGGGAAGGACGGATGTGAACCGCAATGAATCCTCAGCTATTCATACTACTCCAGGCAATGCGCATTGATACCTCTAATGGACGTGTTCGATACGAGGGCTTACTAACCTCATCCTATATACGCTGTTGTTTTGATTATGGAAATATCAATGACTTCTAGAACAACATTCTATTTTAAGAGTTGAGGCATCATATCGCGATCCTGTCACTCGTCAATCTTAACTTCGTTCCTACCAACTACCCGTCTTAAATATGATCCAGTGATTCTTTTCATACAAGTATTCCTACGCTCATAACTAATGACTTGCACCGCCGACTTTTATGTACGACGACTAGTGATGAAAGTGGTATGATTAGCTGTTGAGCTGGTTAGATGCTTGGCTCTTACGTCTTATTACACTAGTTATGTTGATCCTTAGTCTGATAGTTTCGTTCCTTATAGTGCGAAGAGATGCGCTAATGGCAGATAGTCAAACGCGACAGATATGTATTATGAAACTGGAGGAATGTTCATTGGTGAGGTTTTCCAGAAGACATGGTTGATTGATCTATGAGGATAGGTACCAAGCAGGTTTGTCATTCAAGATTTCCCACCTGTCAGCACTTGTCTCTTTTGCTATATGAGTTGACAGCTGGCCGCTGGCATCCGGTAAAAGCTGACACATGGCAATTCGGTCCCGATAGCATGGACCGTCATCCATTCCTAAATTTATTCCAAACGCCCAATTCTCAGGGAATGATTATCGGCAGATCGTGCTTTTTTTGATCCTTCAACTTGCGGGGTTGACATAAATCCTTTTTCCTAGTACATAGAATTTCACGCAACTCCACTACTACGTAAGCTATAACTGACCGCGTGGCGTTTATTCGTTATGCAAACGATGAATATTCCTAGCCTTGATCTGATCTGGTAGCTTGGCTGTAAGCCGCTATCCGGTTGAATGATATCTTTGGTTCTGCGTTGCCAGCCGTTAAGCTAAGACACGGAATATCTCCATCCTGTCCTACTATTCCTCTTCTGACAACTTTGCTTATCTCAAAAAAGAAGATGCGGAGATGTCCTTTTTATCGCATCTCCTAAGACATTGCGTACAACACTTAGAAATACTCTTATAAGATAGGAGAGAGGAAATAGAAGAAAGAAAACAACAGACGGGACGAATAACGCAAAATAATCCCATCTATTAAATATTCTTCTCAAGTCCTCGGCGATACTGCACGCGGCCGATTGGCCTATTCGGCTGAATCGATGACTAGATGGTTGGTTGGTCATATATATATGTGATATTGGCTTGCTTACTTACTTGCTTTTCAATGTACTGCCCCAATCTTACGTTGCACCGGTCACCCCCAGGGTCTCATCCAGTAATCCCAGGGTCTCATCAGCCATCTACAGAGGTGGGGATTTCGTCTCAGCTGAAGCCTTACTGGGCAGTTAGATAGCCGGTCCCGGTATGTAAGTCGCCGCACGTTGCATGTTATAAGCGGCTCGTCCGCACCCCCCTTACGGTAGCTCTAGGATTTGTTTCTGCCCTTTTTTTGCCTCTTGAATGGGCAAACCTGCACCAACATGAAATCCGCCCTCAGGCTGGCTACCTTGAGTTATGCGATCACTAATGTTGATGCTAGCTTACTATCTCCCTCTGGTCGTAATGCGGGGAGTTGGGGTCCGGCTAAAGACGTTATTGCCGCCTCTCCAATAGATCCTGTAGGATGGACGCCGAAACCGACTGCGCCGCCGGCGGCCGAGCCGTTCGATTTTGAGCTTCGGAGGAGGCAGGATAGGACTACCACCACAATTATTGCTAGTGTTGCTACATGCGGGTGGCCGGCTGATAATATTAGCGGTAGGTGATGATTTAGATTATAAGTTACTTAACAAAACTACGAAAAGCTCTTGTCTTAACTCTTAGTAGCGCCGGCAATTACGTGCGGCGGGGGAGGTTACTGTTATGAGGCACCGGGATCTTTCGCTGCAGGATGTTGTACCGAGACGATTCGTCGTAATTGCAGAATACCGACGACATGCTTAGAATCAACAAGATCGGGATCTTCTTTAACTGATACTTCTAGGACACTACTCTGGTGAGTTTCAAGACTTATCTATCCTCCCCTGATTCTTATTAACCAAGTCCGGAAAAGTGATGAACCAGCACGACCCCACTGTGTAACTTATTTATACAACGCCAATTTTTTTGAAAACTTCGATGGGGTTAGTTTTCTAGCATGCGGTAAAGAGGCAGGGTCTAGTATAATCGCAACTAGTCCACCGTCGAACTGGGCACCACCGAACGATATCACAACTACTTCTCAATCTTCGTCTGATCCATCTCCAACGGGTACCGATCCTACCAATGTCGTAACTGTCACCGTTTCCCCGAGCTCCAGCCCACCATCCCCAGATGCAGTAGTTGCGGATCAGAGTGATAACGGGTCAAATAGAACTGGGGCTATTGCTGGCGGCGTAGTCGGCGGCGTTGCTGCACTCTCATTGATAGCCGCTGCTCTCTTCTTCTGCCTACGTCGACGTCAGCGTAAGAAGAATGAGTCGGAAGGCAAGGAGATAGAAGGCTCCCCTCCGTTTCGACCGCGAGATTTTCCACGTAATAGTGTATATGGTGGAGGACTACCCGAACCTCAATACCAATCAGACTTCTACGGGGAATTACCGCCGCAGATGGCACAAGCATCAACCCAACATGTTGTAGGCTACCCGCCACCTACTCACTTTGAACCAGCCGCCATGCCTAGAGATCATAGAGATTACAGAAACCACAGGGATCATAGACATTCCCAAGTGCAGGCAATTCCGTCTACCTTTGTCCCAGGGCCACGCAAGCCGAACGAAGATGATATAGTATCACCTATCACTCCTGGTGACCAATTAAACCCTGCCGACGACCCAGCAACGTACACATGGATCTCAAACCCGACACCACCTCCACAATCAGACTACTCTCAGTTCAGCCCACCTCCACCAGCACATTTTCAATCGTACCGACCATATCCCGGAACATAAAGAAGGCTATCGCCCTTAAGCTAGAACTATAGCTATGGTGGCCGAACTTGTCGCTCATTTAAAATACATAAAGTTTTTTAATATTATATATACGTACGTACTGGGCGCGACGTTTTCTTGGATACCGGCGTCTTACAGGTGCGTAATGCATCTCGTAAGACGTAAGATACCCATGGCTTGTCTAATGGAACACAAGGAAGAGGTGAAAACAGGATCTGACTTAGAATATTATTCGGGTGGCACTGGACGGAATGGAGGTCATCTAAAAATATCTATATGACGCTAGGTACGTCAATATGTTGACGAATTTACGAGTAATATTGGAATGTATCTACGATTATTAAATCCTAGTCTAATTAGGACTCGGTCGGATTGGGCCTGGGTTGATCGAGTTCTACATATAGTATTGTATACTATTTGTATTAAAGTATGGATCAATATTTAAGATTGTCGAATTGTACTAAGAATATTGGAGTGTCTAGGTGAGTGTAGTTGTTATCTATTATTTTAGATGATATATCTGGTGTCAATGCAATATACTTAGACTAAGATATTAATGACTACCCAGTCCAATTATACCACCAGGTTTGATAATATAACTCTTATGATTAGTTGGATCTCATACTCACCCGCGGCAGTGGAAGGTTAGAAAGCATGAATGGATATCGTGGGGTACCCCAGACCCGGTCATTTCGGGAAGACATGTGGGGAAGTTGGCGGTGTTAACATGGCTTCTCCACGCCTCGGTTATCATTCCGCCGACTAGTGAAGAGGATTAAATAAAGAGGTATGCTGTTGAATATAAGACGTATTAACTGCTGAAACTATCTGCGAATCTTTGTCTCGCAGTGATACACCCAAAGTGTACAGACTAATATATATTTAAAATAAGTAAGACTAGGTGTCTTATAAACGGAGAAACAAAACAAAGCCGAACTTGGAGAAGAATCCGAATCCGAATAGATCCCCGCAGCAGCTTAATATATTTCCCCCTATCTAAACCCCCCGGAGTAGGCACAGGAAATGGGTAGTGAACAAACTCAAACTGGGAAGGCAATGCGGTCAATAAGTGTGGAGGAGATATCACGGCACAGCTCGCTAAAAGACCTCTGGGTTGTCATTGATGATGTAGTCTACGATCTTAGCAAATTTGCGCTAGAACATCCCGGTGGGATCGCCGTACTCTTGAACTACGCCGGATGCGATGCAACTATCGCCTACTCCGAGGTCCACTCACCATCGTTGATCAAGACCTCGTTGCCAGCATCATCTCGCATTGGCGTCCTGGATCAAGCCACTGTTACTGAGCAATGGGCTAAACCACCACCACGGGCCCGCGGCCCACCACAAAAAGCTTTAGAGAAGCCGCCTCTAGATAGTCTAATCAACGCTAAGGATTTCGAGGTCGCGGCTGAGACTAGTTTTACTCCTAAAGCATGGGCTTTCGTGTCGTCAGCCGCAACAGACTGTCTGACGAAAGAGCGCAATGCATCTGTGTATAGGGATATAGTACTGCGGCCGCGGGTACTAAGGAATGTTAGAGACGTCAATATAAGTACGACTATTCTAGGTAATCACGTTACTGCGCCTATATTCTGCGCCCCAACATCTATGGGCCGTATCTTCCATCCACAAGGAGAGCGTGAGCTAGGTCGGGGGTGTCAGCGCTTAGGTATTCCGCAGTGTGTATCGACGAGTTGTTCATTCCCGTTACCCGAGGTTATGGATGCAGTTGAGGAGGAATCTTTGTCCCAGGGGGAGGGGACCAATGGAACCGTCCCAGTCTTCTTCCAATTGTATGTTGATAAGGACCGCCAAAAATCGGAAGCTTTATTACGTATGGTACGTGACCGCGGTGTTAAGGGTATCTTTCTGACAGTTGACGCACCGGTCATTGGAAAGAGAGAGGCAGATGAACGAGTTAAATCAGATGAGAACTTACGGGCTCCGATGTCTGGCGCGCAGGCTAGGAATGATGCCAAAGGAGGAGCATTGGGAAGACTTATGGGTGGCTTCATAGACGCATCACTTACGTGGGAAGATGTATCATGGGTTCGGCAGCATGCCCCTGGCCTACCAATCGCACTGAAAGGGATCCAGACAGCAGCAGATGCAGTGAAGGCTATGGAAGCAGGTGTTGATGCTATATATATCTCCAATCATGGCGGGCGGAGTTTAGATACATCTCCTGCTACGATACTTGTCCTTCTTGAAATTCAGAAGTGTTGTCCGCAGGTATTTGATAAGATGGAAGTATATGTCGATGGTGGTATCACTAGGGGTACAGATATCTTCAAGGCTTTGTGTCTAGGTGCTAAGGCTGTTGGGGTTGGGCGGGGGTTCCTATTCTCGTTGAATTATGGGAAGGAGGGTATTGAGAAGTTTGTTAGTAGTAAGTTTAAACCTCCTTTATACCCATTACTTCCCGATGTGCTTTATAGCGGGGTAAGAGGCTTGTGCTAATACTATACACATGTAGTTCTTGTTGATGAATTGGTAACGACTATGCAAATGTGTGGCATTACTAGTCTTGACCAAGTCCATCCCGGGCTACTACATACAGGGGCTGTTGACCATCTTGTTCCTGGGTCTGAAGAACATCCATATGCCAGGTGGAAGCCAAGGTTGCGAAGTAGCAAACTATGAAATAGAAATCAATATTATATATGACTTACGTATCTCATGTATCTTATTTGGGTCTGCACCTGTATACTAAAAAAACACACAACACACATGAAAAAATTCAACAAGATTGTTGCCTGGATACATGTAACTACGCTTACTCACTCATTTACTACAAAGGTACAACCATATGTCTTACACTTTTGAAAGCATTGAACTTTTGACAGTCAGTGTTGTCACAATCATACATGACGTCCCTAGCAACTGTCGGCGCTACAGCCAGACAAACCCTCTTTTTCTGTCAAACGCACCTACTAAGAAGGTAGCTTCCATGACAACAAGCATTGTCATTAGACTATTTAAGTTACGTACTCCTTCTAAAACTGCTCTATCTTGAGTCATTGGGGAGGTTGCGGGCTGAAGGTCAAATGTTGGACGGTACGTATACAGTTGCCCCCCTAAGTACTCTCCCCCCTACCCGCCCTTTTTTTTTTATAAATATATATATAAACATATACCCTCCCCGTCTATTTGAGATCTTTAGAGTCGCTTTCTTGCTTCACCACAAAAGAACCCAGACTTCTTTGCTCTTCTTAACTGACTATCTTGTCATCACCCTCTTTCCTTATCTTCACATACTATATACTACACACAACTATTCACAATGGTGAAGTTTAGGGGAGACCGGAAAAGCTGGCGTGCCTATAGTCACCTAGGGGCTCTCTTTGGAATACCACAACTCTATGACCGTGAAGGGAATCGTCTGGACAGCTATACAACAGACCTTCCTCCTAAGGAAGAGCACCAAAGCACCCTCCCAGAGTTACAAATTGAAGGGGACTTCCGCAATAAGTCAATCCAGGTCTTCGATAGCCATCAAGGTAACACTATATGTATCCGATCAAGAGCCGATGCTGCTAGTGAGGTATCAGTTCATACAGAAAAGGTTGTTGTAAAGCACGCTTCAACCAAGAAACATATCCCTCACAAGCAAATTCCAGGTAAGAAATACAAAATAGCCGAGGTTATTCTCCTAATATCGAGGCTAACTTCACTCATGTAGAATCAAATACAGATGATGAAAGCTCGGATCTCGAAGATGCCATTCATGCGAAGCACGCTCGAAGCCGTAAGCCTTCGTCTAAGAAGCACGTTGCCGCTAGGCATATCCCAGGTAAGAAACCATAAAGCGTCTAAATTCGCACCTTTTCTATTCAAAGTAAGGCTAATTCTATTTAAGTTGAATCCGACTCGGAGGAATGTTCGGACCCTGAAGAGGTTGTTGCTAAGAAAAAGCACATTCGCGCCAAGCACGCCTCGGGCAAAGAGCGAAAGAAGGCAAAGAAATTTATTCCCCCTTCCGAGGAAGCTTCGGATACTCTTGTAGAGCCTGACACGGATGACGAAAGTTCTGGATCTGAAGAAGTCGCTGCTCCAAAGCGTACTAAGAACAAACATCGCACTTCGAAGAAGCACGCCCCGATCCGGAAGACGGCTAAGAGAACAGCAAAGCCCGCCCCTCCTCCTAGTAGCGATTCAGATTCTTCACAAGGGGAGTCTAGTACTGAAGAGGATGAAGTCGTTGCCCCTCAACACTCTCGCAACAAGAAGAAAGCTCCAACCAAGCATACTTCAACCAAAAAGAAGGCTTCTAGTAAAAGGATAAGGAAGATATCTAAACATGTATCTCCTCCTTCAAGCGAGTCCGATTCAACTGAAGAAGAATCTGAAGAGGCAGAAGAGGAATCAGAAGAGGATAGCTCCGATGCTGAAGAGGTCGCTGCTGGAAAGGAACTCAGGGGGGACTTGGAAACCATCCAAATGGATGGTTACAGGGACGATGATTGGACCGTCCATGAAGATGGCATAATCTGCTTCATGAAGGCGAAAGGTAGCTCGTAAGTTTTACCCCTTTACCTATTACTAAGCATAGACTGATCGATCCATCACAGTTCACGAAAGATAGCCCAAGAGCTTGAGCGGGAAGTATCAGAGGTCCAAATACGCATACAGGAGATCATGGAACTGGCCGAGGAAGGCGGGCTTACAATCGAGCGTCTTGGTGAGATCTACACTCAGGATGTGAAGAAGAACATGAAAAAGAGAAAGGAAGATGCCAAGTCAAAACATCAAGCCTACGCAGAGACTGTCGTCGATGACTCTGATGATGTGGAGCACAAGACAAATGGTAAAGACAAGGGAAAGGGGTCTGGATCTGTTCACTCTTCATCTTCCTCATCCTCCTCTGAGTCCGACCTTTCCTACGCAACGTTCCCTCCTATAGTCGTGCCAGCACGTGATCGCCCCGATATGATGCACACACTGTCACGTCTGTATCCCAATCAGAAAGTCTTCTACCCAGACAGCAACTTCAGCGTCCAGGACTGCCGCGCCCTCGCCATTGCCGAGGCGCGGTACCGCGGCCAACAGTATGGCTGCATTCAGAATGAATTCGCCAACCTTACAGGGCGGTACTTGGATACCGAGGTGCTGAGGGCCAAGCTTGCTCAGGGTATAAACCCTTACGATGAGACATACATAAACTGGGGTGGTTACCGGCATTATTAGAGGGTGGTCCTTAGATAATGGGAAGGTCCTGGAGAGGAAAGACAGCTAGAGGTTTTGTGCTTGGGTAGTGGCCTTGCTAGGGGGAGTATTGGTTGAGGGGTATAAGAGGTTCTTTAGAGGATTTTAGTTTTTCAGTCGAGGATATAAATGAATTTCATTCCTCGAGTGTACAAGCACAAGAAATGCCCCTCGACGGGCCTGGGTGATGGTGTAGGAAAAGAGGCTTTGGTTGAGCTATAGTTGAGTTAGGCTGGCTCATCTGGGCAAATGACAACCTAGTACATATATTATATTACACTTACTTCCTTTAAAAGTATGACAATATAATCCTCGTTTAATTTTCATAATAACATGGCTTGGTATATTTCTTTATTGAAAAATTCTAGGCTGAGTTTAGCAATAAATTCTTGTAATTGAACACGAGGTACGTATGATAAAAAAAAACAAGACGAATGTAAACGAAGGTGGAAGAAAGTGGAAGTAAATATAAAGGAAAAAAAACGTTAAAGCATTACAAAAAAGTATTTTAAAAATAAAGGCGAAAAACTTGCAAAAAGCTCAGTCCTAGATTCGAATCCCCTCGGATAGGGGCAGGGGATTCGAACCCAAGACCTACGAAAAACCGGCTTCGTTGGGCATCTGCTGTCAAGTCACGATCTTGGGAAGAACGGTCCAGCATAAGACACCACAGTGGGGTTTTCTCTAACCTCAAGTCGCCCGGGCGAGGGGCGTCGGTTGACAGTTGGTTTGCAATTACGATACATAACCTTAACGTCAGGTAGAAAGGTACTTATGGGATGTACTTGGTTATCTCGTTGCCTAGGTTTCTGAATAGCTGCAGGTTGACAGGTGTCTACCTACGTTACGATAAGACTTGTGCCAACCCCTCTATTTTAGGTACCTACTTACGGCGAACCACGAGGGGTTCGTCCGGAATTAAATTAAGTTACTAAAGGCCTATAGATTGTTGCGTTCCAATTATCTAGGCTCTTCTTCTACGTAGCCTTAAGCCAGCCAACACGAAAGCTATAGAGGTGGCGTTCAAAACATCTCGCCTCGCTAAGAAATTTGCAGGTAGAACAAACTCTACTTAAATGTTAAGAACTCAAACAGTTCCTTTCTTAGAAAAGGTAAAATAAATAGCATAAAATATAGTTTAAGGACTTCATATAGCTTCAAGTCCAACTAAATACACATAAGACTCAAGATCAGATCAAGGGTTCCTGGATAAACGTATTAGATCTAGAGCTTAAGGCTGCCTATGTAAAGAAAGCTCAACAATAACGCTTATTATGGAAGATTCTATCCAAGTTAGCCTATTCAAGGATATCCTACTGTATACAATAGAGTTGAACTGTTGTTGGCTTAGGAATTATGGCCGATCTACCAAAGTCTCATAAGTATACTTATTAAATGAGGTTATCATAGTAATTATATTTTAAAAGGACTATACAATGTGCCATAGTGACAGTCATGTACTATAATAATCTAAGCTTCGCATGATTCAAGGGAAAGGGGAATCATGAACGATACCCAAGATCAGGATATTCCCTTAGTCCTTTATTTATTTAACGTGCTGCCTTAACTTTAAGCTATAATCTTAGTTATATAATTTAGTCTGTAATTATTAATATTCCATCATTACATATATCACAATAGAGCAAGCCATTACTATATAAGTACTTGGGTATATAGATGTATAAACATACGCTGTGCAGATATATAGGTATACGCTATATAAGTAGTAGACATGAGGTATATATAGATATGCGCACGTATAATCAGCAGGGTCCCTTCCTTACAGCCCTTCATCACCATACACACAGCGCAAGCTGCTCAGACCAAAACTCGCAGACAACACCTCTAAATAATATGCCGCCAACCGTTATTCATTCGGAGGAGAGTCATATGCCCCACATCATGACCAGCATCAGAAATCCCCTTTTCTATCCGCTCAGCTACCCAGCGAGCCCCTCTAAAGACCAGGACCAGTGTCTATGCCTACGCCCATGGCATCTCGATGGACCCCTTATTTTTTAGTTTCGTGTGCGTGCCGTGTGAAAAAAAAGCCAACCCCTACCCCATCCATTTCTATTTACCAATAGTGGTTGCAAATAGATAAAAACGCCCGTTCCTCTAGTAAACCCTGGGTTATATGTGCGTATGTGCCTCGCGTAGACCCTAACCAGCCAGGTCGCCCTCCTATATCCATGATGCAGTCATGCCTCGTCCGAACCTAGTTATCCGTTTCGCCAATCGTAAAGTAATGATGCTTCTGTAAGAATTGAAATTATAAATATTATTCGACGCTTCATATGCCTCAGCAGTGAGCGCAAGGGACAGTGGGTTTGCCGCGAAGAGTGGAAGGTCCCTTACGCCTCCGACTTCCTAGTGCAGGCATCCCGTCCCCGGGTTGAGAATCATCGCCCGTCTCGAACCGCTCATTGCCGACCATGATGACCTTGATCACATTGCTGAGCCCTACAGCTAAGCAAGAACGACCAACTCGAACCATTGGCCCAAGATTCGTAACAAATAGATGACCGTCATCTTCGATCTTCGAACATAGTGGAAGGGCCTCCCATGTCTCCTGTTTTCCGAAATGGGAAAACATCCATACTTCCCAGTTGTCTTGAGAAATATGGCCGTTTGCAGGTTTAACGGCGTGGTGACGGCGTCTGAGGCCGCTAAGCTGTTGAAGAGGCTGGCGGTCAAGATGACCGTCCGCTCGAGATTTCTCACCATTTTTTCTCCTAACTCCAACCATTATCCCAGAGGGCAAAGCATCCCAGAGTCCGGGATTCTTAATAACCCGTCTCGACTCTTTGGCTCTTTGCCATGGACAGCACGTTTTCCTGGTAGGAGAAGCCGGGTCGCAGAAACACAGGGACTCTCCTTCGTGCTGCGGACTATAGGTTTGTACTATTAGGTCTCGCGTATATGTATTGAGATATGCCAACGTGAGGCTCCATAATGCAAGGGAACCGCATCGCATCCGCCGTGGCCTCGAATGGAAGCATTTCAAGCTTTTCGGTTGGATTGGATCCACCTTGAAAGTATAGATTGCCCTGAGCGTCTGCGCATCTACTAAATCCACAGTCTGGGACCGAACGATAAGGAAGAAGCCTAACTCCGGCAAGGCTTGAATCGAGATAGATCCGCGGTCCTTGGAATTTCCCACCTCAACTATTTCGGTAGTCCAACTGGATCCCTCTTGGGTGGCGAGGCGTACTTGACCCTCACGGGTTGAAGCCATCACTTGAGCAGGGAACCCTGCAAATGTTAGC
Organism: Daldinia childiae; assembly: GCF_008694065.1. Classification (NCBI taxonomy): domain Eukaryota; kingdom Fungi; phylum Ascomycota; class Sordariomycetes; order Xylariales; family Hypoxylaceae; genus Daldinia; species Daldinia childiae. The sequence continues at coordinate 841,521 of NW_022984648.1, forward strand.
GGATACAAGTTCATTTCACAAAATTACAAGTTTCACCTACCCTTTTCTGTAAGAAAGCCAACCGAAACGATCGAGCTCTCCTTAGCAAATATGTAGTTATTGGGTACTACTTGGTCGGTCCTAAGCTCTGTAATGACACCGTCGCGTCGGATAAGGATTAAAGGAGGAATGGCCATGGAATCGTCAGCGACAAAGAAGAAGGCTTCCGGTTTATGTCGATCCGGCTCCGCCCTAATAGGAGAGCCCCACCGTAGGTCGACGAGATCCCAGAGTAGAACTTTGTCAGAAGTTAAGAGCGCAAGCCAGTGAGACTCTTCATCGATGCACATAGCTAGGACTGGAAACGGGATGAGGTACGAATCCGCATTTTCACCCAATACATAACTATTACCTCCGGCTTTAATATCCCAGACTCTAACAACTCGGTCTAGCCCTATAGACACAAGGTGACCATCAGAGCAGGCTGAGATCAAAGCGACATCTAAGGAATGGCCTATGTTCAAAGTCTTAACCGAGAGGAGAGTATCCCCATCTGGGCCACCCTGTGAGGAATCTGCCAATTCGTCCCACAGTAGATAATTCATCAGCAGACGAACTGCCGCTGCCACAATAAGTACCGTCAGTAGAAAAGGTGCCGATTGATGGCGCACAAAATCATATACGGCGGGTGTAAACCACGGCTCGTTGGCGGAGAGGCCTCGATCTGATCCCTTAAGCACAAATACTGTCGGGTGAAAGACTCTTGCAATGTAGCTATGGGCATCGGGCTTAACAACATGAATGAGTTCTCGAGCTGTCTCGTGATCTTGAAGACCTAACCACGATGCCGGGCTCCTGCCCTGATGAACTTCAGACAGAGACGAAGCTGGTGATAGATCCTTGTATTTGGGAGAAATGCGAATGATCCGACTGAGCAACTTAACTACACCTTCATTCTCCCAAAAGTGCCATTGAGCGAGGAGTACGAAACCCACCATGACAATAGTCCCAGCAATGCGCGTTGACATAGCGATCTCGCCCTGTAGCATCGCGTCTATCCATGTCGGACGTGAGTGAGAGCCAGGAGCAGAGCGTTGATCTCGAATTGACGCCTTCGCAAGTGCATCACTAAGCTCAGTTCGTCGAACATCTACACTAAGCACTGAGAGGAAAAATGTGGATAGATAGAAGAAGTCGAACATCAATGCGATGGCTGCGAAGGTACAAAATGCCGAAACACCGGGAGACACAATTTTTGAAAAGCCGTATAAGAGGAGTACGTTCTGGGCCACACTGGCCAGTGCGACGTGGCCTGTCTCACCAAAAGCCTGACCAACCCTATTGCTGGTACTATTTTCAGACGGCGTGAGAATGACAGCGTTAATGAGCCGATGGATGTTTTCAAGACTCATACAGAAAATGACGACTGGATATCCCAAACGTGGAAGCCTCGATAGATCAATCTTAAGTATAGCGCATATGGTAAAGCTCGATAGAATGGCGAGAACGATTTGAGCCATAACCGTGACCATCAATCCCATTTTCGACTTAACAGCTCTCAAATTCGTTAAAGTTGCCAAGAAGTAAATGAGAAGGACCGAATAGGGAACTCCTAAAACGATGACGTCTTGAGACGATATGGGACGAAACTTAAATTCATATAATTCGCTGGTCTTGCCGCTCGGAGAATACTCAAAGATATCCCAATAATCAGCCATTTTATATTTAAGAGCCTTTAACCTCTCCTGCCATAGACGACCAACCGGAGAGTCTCGGAGGTGGATGAGGGTAATGACAAGAGCATCAGCAGCGACAAGCCGACGATCCTGAAAGCGCTTCCCACTGAAGACAGTCGAATGCCTCAAGGTTACATTGACCGATGTTGGTTGGGATTTTCTCTCGTTTGCCGTCTCAATGATATCGTCATCCTGTTCTATGTTCTCTGCAGAGCACGACCAATATTGTAGCGGAGACTGGAAGAACCAGGACTCGTTAGTCAGGCCATTTACGATATGATACGTGTCACGTTGACTCGGCGTAAGATCCGTAGTCGTAGCATTTTGAAAGTGAGTATCGGCAGCAATATGGCGTCGCGGATCGAAGTTGACTGTGGGACCAAGGAGTTCGTCTTGAAGTTCTAGAGCGCTAAGCAAAACGTTTCTATTAAGAGCCTGGAAATAGTCGCCATGGACCCATATCGAACGCATAATAACGTCGGGCTCAGCTCTATTCCTATCGTGTAGGGGGAGAGTGTCGGTCCAAGCATGTTCGGGGAGAGAGGACGCGCCATTGATGAAATCGGTGGTATAAAGAAAAGGAAAAGGATATACAAGGACGGCGGCCACGGCAACGGATATCAATAAGGTCGTAACGACATGACTAGCAGCGTATCTTCCGTACCGAGCGAAAGCGCGGCGTAGGGGGTGCGTATCGGTAAGCACGGGGGCTTCGGTAGTTCTAGGGTTACCTTGTCAATTGGGCTGTATGCGAAGCAGACAAACGAGATAAAACATAACATACCCTCTAAAAGGATAGAGAATATACCAAATCATTCTTTCCACACGTGGTGGGCAGTCACCAAATTGCGAGCTGCCCACGATAAATCGGCGCGCAGAAGAACGGTAGGCAAGGGCCTTTCCTGAAGTTGCAGGAGGAGGCGCATTATACTTCTCCAAGTTATGGCATAGGAGGAAAAGCGCTAGATATCTATAGAATTCGACATATACGTATAGTAAGGACAGACAGACAGGTGAGAGGTAGGCAAGTAAGTACTTGTGTCGGGATTTTAGGTATCTAATACAGTAGATGTCTCATCGTCGGGCCCGAAGTCTAAAGGATGGATCTTGGGACGAGGACGAGCGACCAAGGTAGGAATTATTCGATGGAAAAAGCAGGGACAAGTTGAAAGGCGGAAAATCGGACATGGAGGCGCTATCTCGAACTTCGTATTTCATAACAGGGAATTGATTAGTGAATGCCAATAGAAAAGTTACTATAAGAGGACTAGACTACTAGAGCGGCGCCGCCGTGTTAGAGTATTGTCTTACTGTCTCGCCCTTGACTTGACCGAGTTAAGCTCACTCCGTCTGACTTGCGTAATAAGGTGGAAAGGTGGATGCAGGAAGATCGGATCTCGATTGTTATATCTCGGGCGGGCGCTTTGAAGATTTCCAAGTTGCAGAGTTGCAGGGAAGAGGTTTGTACTTACAGTGTACTGAATAATTGTACCAATAGATTAAAAAAGCCAGGTAGGTGCTTTACGTATTGTGATTGTACAGACTGGGTTTTTTTGCTTTGCGACTTCCATCTGTTTTCTCATTGTAGGTGCCAAGTTTGGGACATAGACATGGACTTGGGACTTGGGAGGCGCGCCGGCGGGGCGGATTAGCGGGACTCGCGGACGGCCGGGTAGAGATCCTATTCCTTGGTAACCTGGGAAAACGTCGTTGTAGCCCAGTAGAGCCCCTCCAAGCAAGCCCCTCAGCAGTACAAGGTACCTGGGTACATAAGTACTTCATCATTCCCTCCCTAGAATAACCCCCTACAAGGATGTAGGTACCTAACTGGAACTCCACTCTTACCCCTCATAGCTGGAATTTCCTGCATTTTCGGTCTGGAATGGGCACCTTTGCTTTGTCCTTAGCTTTTTCTTTTTTTTTTCCAACAAAATTGGCTTTGGCTTTTAACAAACGCCTCCCAATATTAGGCAATGTGCCATGTCGAAGAATTCCCAACAAAGAAAAATACCTAAAAGATCATCCGTAAATATATATTATCAGTAGCAAACCACACGCCTATCAATATATCAAGGAAGCTAAGCTATGATGCAACTGTGGCTGTAGCTATAGTTGTAGCTATAGCTGTTTGATGCATCATCGTGACGCCAATAGCTCATGACCGAGGTATTAAAGGGCGGAAGGAAATGCAAGCAGATCTAGTAGATCTAGCAAGGTAGGATCGTGAAGAGTATGCAATAGATATATATATATGTATGTAGACGTCGCAACGGGGACCAGGGGGAGAAACTGCAAAGCTGGGCTCTCCCTATATATTTATATTTATGAAATTCTGTCACTTGTCATCAACCCATGCTGCGCGAGGTAACTGACCGCTTATATTGCTACCTAATAAGAAAATCAACTCCATCCTAATGACGACCAGCGGTCGCGGGCGGGGTTCGTCAAGTGAGAATCAGCTCACTTTTTCTCACGATGCCTTCCATTGGCGTGCCGTTATTGGTGCGTCCCGGGCAGATTAGGCAAGGGTTGGTAATTAGATCTCCCCAAACCAGATTCCCGGGAGCTACTAATCAAAGATCATAAACTGTAAACGTACATAAGGTCCAAAAAAAATTGATAAGAAACAGAGTGAGAGACTTTCCATAGGGCTGCCCGGGTGGTTTCATCCAATACCTATCTTCGTGCGCGGTACCGGTGGATGCATCCCTCAAGCCTTACCTGTAACATATCATATCATATTACCGTCACCCTGACATACCCCCTTTCAGAACGTATGATCCGGCCCCGAATAACGGACACCGCTGTAGAATAGCTCAAATCATTAGAGTCGACCCATGCGGAAAAGATGGAGAAAAACGAAGATCTGAGCGGCGACCCTATCGCGGAACTGATCACTAGCTTTAACGAGCTCAACGCCGGCACAGTCGAGGAGCTAGATGAAGAGCCGAGCCCGCTCGAGTTCATGAGGTACGTAGCGCGGAATACACCTTTCGTCGTACGCAGTGGAGCTTCCGACTGGCCGGCTGTGAAACGCTGGACTGCCTCGTATCTCCGGGAGTCGCTCACCGGCCATCATATCAATGTCGCCGTAACACCGTATGGGAACGCCGATGCTCCCACCGATCAAGACGGCCATTTGATATTTGCCAAGCCGCACGAGGAGGAGCAACTCTTCAGCTCGTTCCTCGACTACTTAACAAATCAAGAGCTATCTCCTTACTCCTCACCTGAAAGTAGAGGGGAAGTTCGATATGCTCAGACGCAAAATGATAACCTGCGCAATGAGTATTCCTCGCTCTACTCCCAAGTACCACCCTCCATCCCCTTCGCACGCATCGCTTTGCAAAATGAGCCCGACGCCGTGAACCTATGGATCGGCTCCTCTGCATCAGTAACCGCATTGCACCGCGACAACTATGAAAACGTTTATGTACAAGTCGCAGGGCGCAAACACTTCGTCTTGCTGCCCGCGCTGTGTCAACCATGCGTCAACGAGCAAGAGCTCGAGCCTGCATCTTATATCCGAGAGGCCCGAGGTTTGCGCTTACAAAAAGAGGAAGGTGATAAAGTCCCCTTTGCAACTTGGGACCCCGATAATCCAACTATACGGAGTACGAAGTATTCGCATCTGGCACGGCCCCTGAGGGTTACCCTAGAACCAGGTGATATGTTATATCTACCAGCTATGTGGTGAGTGCTAGCGTCAGCGTATAAATCCGATACGTCTTAGAGAATATTGGAGTGCTTACAGCCTATCTTAAGGTACCATAAAGTCTCGCAATCATGTTCCGAAGAAGGTATCTGCGTTGCCGTCAACTATTGGTAAGGCTTTGGTCTCTTAAGTCGCATTTTCCTATCTCCCTAAATGCTCATCTACATATATAGGTACGATATGGAGTTCAGCGGATCTCTCTATCCTTTAGTATCGTTAGTCCGGACTCTCGGTAATCAAGCAACAAGATAATATCATCTTCGTAGCCATAAGGAAATATAAAACCGACCTCCTAGCCATACATTCTTAAATTCGTAAGTTTATCTGACTAGCTTATTCTCAATTCCTATGTGTACAGCACTCACTGGAGCTGAGTGTTGAATCCCCTATTAACTAACCCCCGGCAGTTGCACTCGGGTTTACCAGTGCCCATCCAACCGGTACTCCAAACACCTTGCCATTCAGTAATACCAAGAGACATATTCTCTTTGGACCAGCCACATAGAGCATAACCTACTCCAAGCACTAAATATTCACCTTCACACCCAATGGGTGTCTTGCATCTTCGTCTAAAAACCTCCCCTTGTCATCGCCGATCTTCCTTCTAAACAATGCTAAATCCTCCAAGAGGTCGTGCATGTAATCCTGAACATCATTTGCCTTCTCCTCATACACATCGGATCCATATCCATCATCCTCGCCGTAATATGCCTCGTCAACAGGACTAGCCCGGCCCTTGTCTACATTCTCCTTATCCGCTCCATCCCCTTCATTCTTAACAACCACCTCTGGAATAGGGTTCTTAAGGCTATCAAGCGCAAGTTTAAGATGTAGCCTCAAAGCCTCGTTCTCAGTCTGTAGACTGCGGATCTTCCCTTCAGACACCATGCTACGCTCCTCCATCATGCGTTGCATGGCCGCGACACGGTTTTGGTACTCCTCTAGACGCTCTTCGCTTTCCTTGGCATCCTTCTCGCGACGGCGAGAGTCTGATACGGATAGTTGCAATACTCGGATTTCTTCGGCCATGGCTGCAATCTGTGCGTCTCGCTCCGCCGTACTGATGTGGTCCTGGTTGACCACGGCACGAGTACGGATTCTCTTCGCTTGATCCGCGTACCGTAACGTTGATAGCGTTTCCTCATAGTCGGACGGCGCAATGCACGCAATCATCGCCGTCTTACTATTACCTCCTAGGGAGTCCTTCAGTAGCCATGTTAGGATGGAGTCACGGTACGGCACGACATCTCTATGCCGCTTGCCAGGGCGTTGGGCCTTCGGGTCCGCGAGCGCCGCGATGACCCGACCTAGAGTTGTCAGGGATTTGTTGATGTTACTGCCCTCACGCAGCCGAGCGCCAGTCGCCTCGGTGGATTTGGCTCGCTCGCTGCCCGCTAGATCGACCAGCCGGATTCGCGAGCTACGTTCCGTAGTCTCGTCCGTTTCCATATCGTGGTGAATCTGCTTTAACATGATGGTAAATACTGCGTGGCTTCGACTACTCGTGTCGTTCATCTTGGTGCTCGCTGTCGTACGACTTGCATCTCCAGTCTTCATGTACCGAAGAATCTCATTCAGACTTCGCACTGGCACCTCAGTCAGATCCTTCACATACGGTCCCTCAGTTGGCGACTCGCGGATCTTCAAATAGTACGGAGGCTGGTTTGGTACCACAGGAACAAGCAAGTCGCGGACGTGCTCATTGTATACTTCGAAGTAGGAGGCTCGTACGTGATACGAAATATTAGGCGTTTCCTCCTGCGCTGCTTCAATGCGCTGGAACAAGTCTTCACAGGTCCGCGGAATAAGTCCTGGTTGGTCGGGCGTGCCCATCATTGTGTAAGACTTGCCAGAGCCGGTTTGACCATAGGCAAAGATGCAAGTATGATAACCCTCGAAGTTGTGGTCGAGGAATTCCTCGCCTAGACAATTGTATACATCTTCTTGATGTGCGTAATATCTGTCCCTCGTGTTATGACTCCAAAAGGAGTTATCAAATATAAATGACTTCTCCTCAACCACCTTGCGTGACTTGGCTCTGACATTCGCTGGGTCATGATCGTTTGGCACATGAAGTGTAGTCATCTGGGTGTGAGGATCCATGCTAATCAAGCACTCCGCACCCCTTTCGATCTCTATAATACAAGTTAATTATTCTTCAATCGACTTCGTAAATAAACAATTATAGAATTGTAAATAATACATACCTCTAGGCAAAAACGCCCGGACTCTCACGACGACTCTCACATTACCTCCCGCATCCATTCTCATTTGGGGCGGTAGTATGCCATCTCGAGCACGCAGAGACGGTGTTGAAGCAGATGAATGCATGGCTCTCATATTTAACGACGACATAAAACGTGATTCTAGCATTCCAGTTAATGTTATACAAATTTCGTTGATGAGGTCGTTAGTGCGCTGCTGATATGGATATGGAATGCCGTAGACAGGCATCTAGAGAATGGGGAAGTGGACCGGGGGGGTCTCTTTATTTACTTAGGATTGTACAGGGGCGGGCTGGTTGCCAGAGCAGCGACGCGGTAGAACGGCGCCGATTGCCCCGCGTTGTGATAGTGACGTCCACTTGTGGCTTGCGCCTACCATCCTTTGCATAAGAGAGGGGCAATTAATCAAGATTTTGTGATGTTACGTAGTTGATGTTTTCTTTAGTAAATTAGAAAATACGAAGTTGTGAAATTGACAAGCATGAGAAGTGATATGGATTAAAAGTTGCATGCATTGGGCATGTATATTCTATTGAGATATCCTCCCATGTCCATTAAAAATAAAAATAAAAGTAGTCTACATTCTATGCATCCTGACCAGGAAACCAACGCATGTTGTAAAATACCTTAGACAGCTGTCTCCAGGCTACACCAGAACAAAAAAAAGGAGCACCAAATGCCATAGCAACAAGCCTATCTTCTCGCGAGGCCTTTCCCCAGTAACTCACTTCCTACCTCAGTGATGAGAGGTTCTTTCGAGAAGACTTTCTTCTTTCCAAGAATAGTTCCTTCTGCATCCATAATTTTCAGGCAGTTTATGAGGTCGCCTTCTGTAGGTGCACAATAAACTAGGAACCCAAGCGCCAACAACATGCCGTGCAATGCCTCGTTAGAGGATTCTTCTTGAGATATGGCTTCTACTACCGACGCGGCAAGCTCTACTTGGTCATCCTCGGGGAGAACGTCCCCTGACTCCTGTCTCATCTGATAATTCGCGATAGCTACATTGAATAATAGTGATGCCGCAACTACTCGAATATTATCGCGACTGTCGTCTAGGAAGCTTGATGATATGAGCCGCGTGATTTGGCCTCGTAGCGTCTCTTGTCCGAGGATCTGTTCAGCGTATAGGTGACTTGAAAATAAATTGCAGGCCATCTGTAAAGTAACAAGTCTTAGAGCGTAAGGACAGTCGCTCTCTTTATTCACAACGTCAAGGAGGGTGACCACTGTTTTCTGATCATGTTCTTCTGCGAAGTATCCGCTAAACCGTTCGTCCACAAGGGCACAGCGGAAGAGATCCACGACTGTGAACAAGACTTCCTTAGGCAGAGATTCAACCGCAGAACATAAAAATTTAGAGAAGGCGGGCAAGTCAGGTAGTGGAGCTTCTGCAGGACCTTCAGATGACCGAGTTTCAATAAAGTTCTTCACACTCTGAACCGAAGGGTCGTCGGCTTTTGACCCTAGTTTAGACAATAGCTTCGAAAGCGGTGGGACCTTTTCGTACAATACTGGTTTCAACTCGGCGTTCGCGAAACGAGGCAGCCTGAGCATTCGGTGCGGATGGCTCGGAACCGCCATTTGAACTAGTAGTTCGACGGTACTCTTAAGCCGAGAAGCATCTGCGCCCATCCATCGTTCTCCTTCTTTACCATGGACGAACGTAATAAACGTGGGTGTTGCCCTAATGGAGTATCTCTGCGCAACATCAAAGGCTCGAGATATATCAACTTTCACCACCGCGACTTTACTCCCGTGCTCCGCTGCTAGTCCGTCGTAAAGAGGATAAAGGGCTTTACAGGGACCACATGTTGCCGAAGTAAAGAAGATGATGGCACATGATTTCCTAGCTCTTTCTAGCATATCATCGAACTCCCGGATATTAGTAATATTAATTACGCTTAGACGCTGAGGGTGAGTCGATGAACCGGCGCTGTTTGCGGTACCGTTTGTATGCGGTTGGACATTATCCTGGATACCGAGGAGTCCACCTCGCTGGGCTTTTCTCTGCTCGACTATCTGTGAGAGTTGAGGTTGCAGCATTCTTCCGAATGGAGAATCAAGAACAGCTTGTGGCATATTCGCTATGTGGCTTGGCACCCCTTTTCCTAATAGAAACATGGCAAAATCATTGCTGAAATTGTTGCAATTATGTCGAAACAGATCATAGGCCTATTTAGTCAACATATAGTACTCGTCGAGACTGTCTCTTTAACTTACTTCGGGGGTGTATATATGCTTAAGCGAATCGAGATATTCAAGGATTACCTCTATAGGCAGCTCGGTCTTCCCAAGGTGAATTCGTTCCAAAGGTTGACCCAGGTGAGAGGTTCCGGGCCGGATCACATTTATACCACTATCATAGACATATTCCTTGTTGTCTAATTCGATTGAAGTATGATAAATAGCATCAAGCTGAAAGCCTAGTAGTCCAAGGGACAGCTGCTTAGCTAGACCATTTGATAAGTCGTAGACAAGAAGATGGACGTCCATCGCAAATGTTCTTGTGGTAATGGCTAGCGTTATAATTGTTATCGCCGTCTAAATTCTTCTAAGTCCGCTTTATCTTCTCAGCGTCTATTTGTTAATTGAATAGAATAATTAAAACATTAGGTTCAGAATCAAGGATGAAGTGATCTCACGATGGGAAATTATATGGGAGATAATCAAGTGTAGGCAGTTATGACTGAAGGCAACGATATGTACGTCAACTCGATGTCAAACAAGCAGCGTCACAGTACCTTCTAGTAACAAAGCTACATATACATAGGTAGATATGTACCTTCCTACTGGGGATAAATTGCGGCTGACTCTCCCATTCCGATTCGGATGGAGTCAGGTTCGTTCCAACCTTTCCGGTACCTTAGTGTGGCGGTGGTAAGTCGAGGCTTGAAGATGCCAGATGCTAGATTTAGGTAGATGCCAAGGTCTGCCAGGGCTGCTAGGGTACATGTACAGGTCTCTGGGATGAGAGATAGTAGCGCGGCGCTAAGTGGAGACGTTTAGCCAAACATGGCTAGTAGGTATCTTTACATATAAATTTATAAGTAAGGTACAAAACCTTAATAGAAAGATCAACTTTTTATACTTAATCTTTTATCCAGACCCATATATTGATATTCAGGAGCAGCCTTTCAGTTCGAAAAGTATTGATATTCAGTACTGTTATATACAAATTTATACGTAAAGCTACCTGCTAGCCATATTTAGTTAAACATCTCCACTTAGCGCCGCGCTACTATCTCTCATCCCAGAGACCTGTACGGGTACGGGGTTACGTACAAAGATGACAGGGGTATGCAGTAACTAATCCAACCAAGTCACTAGAAATAGTTGCGAAGTGCCTTGGAGTGCCAACTAAATTCAAGTAGCCAAGTCATCTTCAGGGGTCCATCGATAAGGGAACATTAAAAACCGTTGAAATTGGAAAATCTTCGAGATTGCCATTTGCCATTTGGACAAGTTGTGTCGCCTCGTGTTCGTCGCCCCCCTTTTCCACATTATCCTATTTAACGATTCTCATATCCGGCATTGATCCTCGCTCCTGTCTGGTTTAGACTCTCGCATGTCAAGCTGATCCTTCGTTGGCTTTTTCTAGGTTTTCTTTTTTAATTTTTTTGCTCTTTCTTTCACTCTTTCACTACCAATTAAATTCCCTGATCTTCTTGGGGATGCATTGCATGTAAAGGTTATGAGGAGAACATCAGTTTCACTGCCTACGAAGCAAATTAGACACGACCCTCACGAAAAACCTGCACGTTACGACTCGGGCCACCGAGAACCCGGCATCGTGGAGAAACTACAGGCTGCGACCATGAACCAGGCCCAAAGGACGCGATGGCTAAAGACCACGGCCATCGTTGTCTTCTTGGTGTTCCTGTTCTACTACATCTCGCCAAGAGGTGTAGAAGTATATAAGGGTGGTATGTTATCTCGTAACTGAATCCTATAATTCCCTTTAAAATAGCAATCTAATTGATTTTTATAGTGTCGCATTCTGGCGGCCAGGTGCCGTCCGATTCATCATACGGAACCTCAAGATGTACGAAATCGTTTTCTAAGGACAAGCCAATCGTACAATATGTCCTCATGATCGACGCTGGTAGCACTGGATCCCGTATCCATGTTTACAAGTTCAACAACTGTGGCCCGACCCCAGAGTTGGAGAAGGAGGAATTCAAAATGACCGAGAAGAGCGTAGGCGGCTTGAGCAAGTATAAGGACGACCCTGTTGCCGCCGCGAAGACCTTGGATAGTCTCATGCAAGTCGCGATGGAGACCGTTCCCGACAAGTTGAAGGGTTGCAGCCCGGTTGCCGTAAAGGCGACCGCTGGTCTGCGAATGATTGGTCAGGAGGCCAGTGGGAAGATTCTTGAGACCGTTCGGGAGCACCTTGAGAAGGACTACCCCTTCCCCGTTGTCTCCCGAGAAGAGAATGGTGTTGCGATCATGGACGGTTCTGACGAGGGTGTATACGCCTGGATTACTACCAACTACCTTCTAGGAAAGATTGGTGGTCCTGACCAGAGCCCAACCGCTGCTATCTTTGATCTCGGTGGTGGTTCCACGCAAATTGTCTTTGAGCCCACGTTTAAGGGACTTGCTTCTGGTGGCATGCCCGAGAAGCTGGCTGAAGGCGACCACAAGTATGAGCTCTCCTTCGGCGGACGAAACTTTGAGCTCTACCAGCACTCTCACCTTGGATATGGATTGATGGCGGCTCGCAATTCTATCCATTTGAACTTGCTACATGATATCTACAAGAAGGAGAAGAGCAAGGCATTCTTAGAAAAGCCTATTCTTAACCACCCTTGTATCAACGCCGGTCAGACCGATAAGATTACGGTTAAACTTGGCGACGACAGCCCCCTAGGCACCGGCGAGTTGCAACTTAACGTGACCGGCCCCATGAACCCTGCTCCGGCGCAGTGCCGTGCTCTGGCTGAGAGGATTCTATACAAGGACGCCGAGTGCAAGCTTGCACCTTGTTCCTTCAACGGTGTCCACCAGCCCCCACTAGCCAAGACCTTCTCTAAGGAGGATGTCTATATCTTCTCTTTCTTCTACGACCGCACCAAGCCTCTTGGAATGCCCGATTCTTTCACTCTCCGGGAGCTGCACGACCTCGCTAATGCCGTTTGCGGCGGTGAGGATACGTGGGGCACATTCACTAATATTCCAGAGGCCCTAGAGGAGCTACGAGATCGTGGCGAGTACTGCTTGGATCTCAACTTTATGATAGGATTGCTGCACAGCGGTTACGAAATGCCTATTGACCGGGAGGTCAAGATCGCTAAGAAGATCAAGGGCAACGAATTGGGCTGGTGTCTAGGAGCCAGGTAAGCCTATCACGCCCCCTTTCCCTTTTAACTCGATATAAATACTAATATATATTAGTCTACCCTTATTAGCAAAGAACTCCGGCTGGTCCTGCAAGGTCACTCAGACCTTTTAATCCTACTACACGCTACCCTAACAAGATTAGAAATGTGGCTATTGGAAAGTTTAGATAATTAATGATGAGGAGGCATGGACACGGCGGATAACTTAGGTAGTTGCCCTGCGAGGCCGGCGTTTTTCGGATCTGGTTGTAAAAGTGTAGTACGAAATACGGCGCTGGCATTTCCGTCTTCGACGAAGATAAGTATAGGGAATGGGCGAACTATACTATAGGAAGATCACGAATGAAAACATTAGGAGGCAATCAATGTTTAGACCTTATTACTTCTATTATTATATACTATCGAACTATGACTTAACCCTGGGTATCATAACCTATCTATAACGGTGCCTCAACCATACTCAATACATCCTCTATCACATACTCCGCGTCCATACCCTCCAGCAGTGCCTCAATAGCCCCAAGATCACTGCCCCATTGCATGCTACGTTCCTGGCCCGGGGCAGCGATCCGGATGCGATGCGGGTATATCTTCTTAACTGCAAGCCCAACTAGAGACGGGGTAACGTAGTCGAGGCCGTGCAATGCAGCTAGACACTTGGCCAGTTGATCGAGGTGCTTGGTAGCTAAAGGTGTCGCGCCGCCTCCGCCTGGCGCAACGGCTCGATGCATACGTATAAAGGACACGATGTTCATCTGATACCGCAGCACCTCAATTTCCTGGTTGACCTGTCGCGCCTGCAACGCCAGCGTTGCGATATCGGACTCGCTGATAGATGGGAACGAGAATGAAGGTGCGCGTGAGCTAGAGAGGGATATTTGGTCCGTGGCGAGTTGATCTTCCCGGTTTACGTAGGTCGCGCTGCTACGACTTGGACCCGCCCGAGGCGTAGACGTAAGTACGGGAGCGGACATCGAGTCCACGGTGCTCCGCCGAACTACACTCGAAGCACTATCTAGACTAGCCGTCTCTCCTCCTTTTCTATCTTCTTCCTCTTCTAAATGCGCAAAGCCATCCTCGGGATCGTGCCAGTGTGAAACATAAAAGAAGTCATTCAGGTGAGACACGAGCCGTCCCGCACCCGCGGACTCGAGCACGGCCACGAACAGGAACTGCTTAGGTGCTGTCTGCACGCTGGTGCGCGTCAGGATCCGCCTGGTCCGTAGGAGTTCTAGACATTGGATTTGTACATCCTTAGGGGCTCGGTCGAGATTCTTCGCTAGGATTACGTTGGCGATCTGCGGTGATGTCCCGGTAAATGGGTTTTGGTTTCTCGGAGTAGTGGGAGTCGCAGTTCTACCGTGGAAGTAGGATGCATCGGTTCCTCGGCGTCGAAGGGGGGAGGCCGATGGAGTGCGCGGAGTTGGAGGATAGAGCTGCGGTGGTGGTGTAGCTGGGCGAAGCTGGATAGAGGCGGCGAGGTCGTCGAGAGTGGTATGTGGTGTACAATCTACGAGAGCGGATGACAGGTTGAAGGTCTGCGAAACGACGAGTCGTAGTTCTTCAACCAGAGTGTCGAGCTCTTCTGGTTCGGTGCTGACGATGCAGTGTTCGCGACTAACGAGACATAAAAGCGCTGCCAGATCCAAATCCTCCAATCCGTGAATCCTATGCAGGAGATCCTCATCCGCCATCGAATCTCTGTCTAGTATATGCCTCGCTATCCATGGGATCACATCGAAATCATATAGTGAGTTGATCGAAACGCTGTGCTGGCTGGATAAGGAGTTAGGTTAATAAAGTTTAACGAGTATCTAAGTTACCTCTAAATTCGTACAGGGGTTTTTAATTGCTGGGGATAAGCTAGCGGGGCAAGTGCGGACCATTGATGGATTTAGATCCGAGAATCCGAGTCTCAGCTCACATTTATATTTATTCTTCCAAATCAACGTATATAGGTATACATGTTTCTGTTCTCATGCATCACAGACCAACTACTTCACTTAATCACATTAGGTAGGTTCGATGGTACTATGTTAGTATCTAGGTAGATATGACAATAATCATGTCCTTAGCACAATGAGGTTTAACAATAATATAGTTAATCTATATAAAAGGTACATGTTGTACACCTCAAATAGTACATCAGAATGCCTCTCAAGCAAATATAACACGATTCATTCACCTAAGCATTCCAATCCACTCCTCCTTTTCCCTCTCCCTGTTGAAGACCGCCGCTATGTCCATTACAAATCAGTATACCATAGTATATCGAAACGCAGCACCAAACAATAACGCAGAACAGCCACACGCATTACTCACGTCCCTTTCCAGAACTTAGGGTCGACCTTGTCATCTGAGGCGGGTGCCGCCCGGTCGTGACGTTTTTCGAAGTCCTCGTTATGTCTTTCGACTTCCTGTTTTTGTTCGTCACTCAGGCCTTCCTTAACGGCGGGAATCGCCTGGTTATGGATCTTGGGACTAGGTGTGCCCTTGCCCTGAGGACCCTTCAACCCCTCACCTCCATTCTGGCTCGCCGCGTTGGCAATACTCCCGCCAGTGGGACTTCCTCCTGTCTCGGTGGCCTCTTTGGATCTGGATCCCCCGGACTGTGCGCTGGCGTCCTCGGGGGACTTCTGTCCGGATTCATGAGCGGCAGCATTTTTCATACCCTCTGACAAGGCGGCCTTCGTAGGACCGCCTCCTGTCCCCTTACCCACGTCTGGTGGGCTTGGGCCAGGGTGTTCTGATGAATGCTGCGCATCATTTGATGCTGGCTGGTTCTGAGGGTCCTGTCCAACGGGGTCTCCCTCTCCATCACCATAACCTGGTGAGAAGTAACGGGGACTGGCTGAAAAGGTACGGCAAGCTCGAGGAGCGCGTATCCGGGTAGCCCTCAAGGCATTTAAAGAGCTGCTGATACGAATAGCTACCATTGTGAATAACTATAATCCTAATGGCAATGAATACTTTCTTGAACACCAATACAACTTAGGAGAAAATAGACAGAGGTAAGCTTTTGTATAAAAACATTTAATAGCTTAAGATAATAGCAGCCGATTAAAGTAATCATAACTGTGATGCCATAAGGGAGATGATGAAGTATGACATCATGACAAGACTCTGCGATTGAAGATCTACTTGACTCTTGGTAGGGTTTCCTAGAATTTGCCTTCCATACCAGCCATAATGTAGTAGTGGTAGAAATGGAGGCTCTTCGGCTCTAGAAGACCGGGTAGATTAATGTCCATATCGATTTCTTGGGACCAGATACCAAATTCCAGATGATGTTCCGTATTGCTTTATGTATGCGATAGCTTCTAAACTCACACGTCTAACCAAGGTCTATGAAGATAACCATTTGGCTTCTATCAGCTCTTGTCATATGTACCAATGTTTACCTCCTGGTAAGAAAGTCTAGCTCTCTTAAATGTAATAGTCATTTACGATTGAAACAAACCTTAGATGCAACCCGTTAATTTAGAAGACATCATTGAACTTAAATTCATGCACCTATGTGCCTACATGTGGCTTTAATCATTGTTGTTAGGTTAGGGAATGTGGCTGCGACCAGTTAATGTACCTTATGTACCTATTAGCGCCTGATCTCGTGCTCACTAAAGTAACAAGCTACAGCGCCTTATCAGCTAGGATCTGAATCAGGTAGGTATCGGCGCAGGTCCGACCGGCCAGTCGGCCAGCCAGCGCTAATCCATCTAAGCAGCCCCAGGCCTTCAAACAGGTACAATAACATCTGCAACTACCTCGATTCCCGTCTCAACTTCAAACAATACAACACCACGGTCCTATCACGACCTACCATTAACTGTCGCACAAGTTCCGTTACCTCAATCGGAAACCCATTATTCAAACCAGCGCATAAATCCGAGATCTCCAATAATCCCAAATTAAACCCGTGAACAACTTCAATACTGAAGCAACCTACCGAGAGTCTCCAGCTTCACCTCAGATCTCTGCCATGGCTTCTAGGAAAGGGGCTATCTTGAAGGTAACAATAAATACCATTCCGATTGCATACCCATTTCTAGCATGACCTCATAAACTGACACATAATATACTTAGGTTATTGTCCTTGGCGACAGCGGTGTTGGAAAGACGAGTCTGCTGAATCAATATGTATGTTATGATTCCCAACCCGACCAGTTCCCTCCACAGTACCCCGTCTACGATGTCTAAATATCCCGAAACTAATATCCCACGCCGGACAGGTCAACAAGAAATTCAGCGCCAGTTACAAAGCTACCATCGGTGCCGACTTCTTAATTCAGAAGGTTCTCATCGACGACCAACAAGTCACAGTGCAGGTATGATATGGCGGCAAGCTCATCAAAGACGATCGCTGACGAAAAGTAGCTCTGGGATACAGCCGGTCAGGAACGTTTTCAATCTTTAGGCGTTGCGTTCTACCGAGGTGCCGACTGCTGTGTGCTGGTTTTTGATGTCAACAACTCTAAGAGTTTCGATTCGCTAGATAGCTGGAGAGATGAATTCTTAATCCAAGCTTCTCCGAGGGATCCCGAGAACTTCCCTTTCGTAAGAATAATTGTTTTCTCATGATTTAGAACCAGGCTAATCGAACTAAAGGTCGTCCTTGGAAACAAGATCGATGTCGACGAGAGCAAGCGAGTAGTAAGTTAAGATTGATCCGCCATCAGCCGGACCACCCACTCATTATCTATAGGTCTCGAGTAAGAGGGCAGCTACTTTCTGCCAGTCTAAGGGCGATATCCCATATTTTGAGACTAGTGCAAAGGAGGCGGTCAACGTTGAGCAAGCGTTTGATGGTATATCTTACTTCCCTTTTCATCCATGTGCCTATTCTAACCTATATCGTAGTCATTGCACGGCATGCCCTGGCACAAGAGGAGTCCGAAGAGTTCAGTGGAGACTTCCAAGACCCTATCAACATCCACATCGAGAACGACCGCGATGGGTGCGCATGTTAAGGACTGTCAACTAGAATATCAAGGGTATTTTGTCTATTTTATGCGACATCCCACTAATCTTAGAAGTCACTCGGGCTCGGTTGAACCTTAGTCAGCAGCCCGATGCGCTTTCTCAATCATCGTTCAGCTCTTTGTATGGAAGACTTCGGATTTTAGGGGCTTTCATGGACATGTTACAGATGCGGAACAGTGGAATTCTCAGAACCTCGTCCATAATGAGTGTATAGAGAGAGTTGATACATTGCATCTTTGGTTTTTAGTCTCAACAAGGCAGTAAGATACTGCAGAATCGAGGCTTAGGCGTCTTTTCATTATCCAGGTTTACGTATCCAAGTCTCGATTGAGGCATCTCGATATTTGTCAGGCAGCATTCAGAAGTGTTTATTTATTCATATCCTACAGTCTATTTTTCCGATATCGCCTTTAAGTTTGTGACTTTCTTTTTTTTTTTTTGTTGCTGCCTAACCGTGAGTGTTGTGATGATTCGTAGGCCTGCCAGTCACCAGCCAATCTATCATCTATCATCAATCAAGTCAAATGCATGTGCTCCAAATGCATATAGCACGTGCAATTATATGGTAAAATGATCTAATAGGTACCTGAGTACATACTAATCAGTCTTATTAGTGTCCCGCAAGACCTAAAATAACACGCTAGATATGATACGCAGAAGCTCAGGGGTCTTAGTTTTAATATCTCGGCGTCTTGAATGGCCGACGGCGCCGCATCAATAGGATTGAACCCTTCAATGTGCATGTTTCAAACCCTCGAAATTCACCCTCTTTTGGACAGTCTTCGTTCTTTTCTGCTCTCGTGTAGGTGTCTTTATGTCCTTATCGGCCCCTATGTAGACTCGATCCTTGCGACTATCAACGTCGATCCTCTCTTTTTTTTTTGTTCGGATAATAAATGCTTCCGTCTCACGCGACCGTTGTTACACCCCGGCGGGATTCATAGATCACAAAGTGTTTCTACGCCATACTACGCTTGTCAGACGACGATATGGCAGCGCCGGAATCGATAATTACTACGGATGAGAGGCAATCCGGATTTGATGCTCCTAGAAGGAGACTTTCCGAGCCACCAGTACCGTCTGAGAACATGTCCGGGTCATCCGCGTCCTGGGGAAGTATACCAAGCTTGGGAAGAAAGGGAGGGATCAGGAATATGGCCAGGAGGACTCTGGGTATTAGTCTATTACTGGTCACCGTATTCCTGTGGACGGCATCAAATTTCCTCGCCAGCGTGAGTATTCTACGAGTAGCGTTAGGGAGCGCCTCTAGCTAACATAGGTACAAGTATATCTTTTCCGACCACACCTACGATAAGCCATTCTTCCTAGTATATATCAATACGTCCGTATTTGCGCTGTCGATGATCCCTATATCCATAAAACACATAATACAGAATGGCGGCTTTACCCGTGTCAAGAACCAGGCGATGCAGGAGTGGAGAATGAGATACCAAGGGGTAGAGAGGCTAAAGACACAGGAGGAAGAAGAAGCAGTTACAGTAGGCGAGAGGCTATTATCCGATGACGAGGGAAGTTTCGAAATAGTCGATCCGCCGAGGACATCGGACAAGCTCTCGTTTCTGGAGACGGCGCGGTACAGCCTCGAATTCTGCATGATCTGGTTTCTGGGGAACTACTTTGCGTCGGCGTGCCTAGAGTACACGAGCGTGGCGAGCGTTACGATCCTCACATCTACGAGTAGCGTGTGGACGCTGGTATTCTGCGCAGTGATGCGTATCGAGCCATTCTCGATGCGCAAGCTAGTCGGCGTATTGGCTTCGCTCACGGGAATCATCCTTATCTCCACCGTCGACCTCTCGGGCGATAATGACGACAACCGAGGAAACTTCCCGCATAAGAGCCAGCAGCAGATAGCTATCGGCGACGCTATGGCCTTCTTCAGCGCGGTCGTTTATGGGCTGTATGTTGTGGTGATGAAGGTGCGCATCGGAAACGAGGAGCGCGTGAATATGCCCTTATTTTTCGGACTTGTGGGAGTGTTTAATATCCTTTTTCTGTGGCCTCTTTTTTTCATCCTGCATTTTACAGGAATCGAGCCGGTACGTATATTGCCTACAATCATGATAGGGCTTTCGAAAGTCACTAACAACGAACAGTTTGAATTACCTCCAAGCGGGAAAGTCTGGGCAATTATCATACTCAATTCGATATCTTCCTTCATCTCGGACATCTCGTGGGCTTACGCGATGTTACTCACAACGCCATTAGTTGTCACTGTTGGTCTATCCTTAACTATACCACTGTCCTTAATCGGCGAAATGATACAATACGCGCAATACTCCAGCTTCATATACTGGATCGGCGCTGCAATTGTACTAGTCTCATTCATCTTCGTCAACCACGAGAGTCATGACGAAGATGACGATGCGAAAACTAGTCCTGAAAGAGGAACTAGAACGGCAGAGCCGTAGCTTTCTACCCACTAGGTAGCCTTATTAGCCTTGTTTTGTTCTTGAATGGAATTATTAGTAGTAATGCGGCGTCATGGTTATGAGAATTGGGTTTGGCAACTGGTGCATGGATATCAGGCATAACTTAACATATCATAGACAGAATGGATATTCTCGGGCTGTATCATATACGGGACTAAGAGACGGATACCACACGTAACCAACCCACCTAATATGAAGGTTATCTCCGAGTGCGTATGAGTGTTCATAATAAATCATGAAATTCAGCATGTCAACTAAAGTCCGAATAATATATTCCTAAGGCCGTATGAATAGGTGACACTTCTCAAACATTCCCTAACCAGCCTACTTATAACTAGATGAGATTCGATTCATAAGCTAGCCCATGTGAGATATAAGATACTAGTCATAAGACATATTATTAATGAAGTATGGAAGTAGATAACAGTCACGCATCCTATTCCCGTAGGCGAGGTTAAAAGATGTTGTCATCCACTTATACGAAAGCTCTCACGATAATCCAAATTACCTATGACTAACATCCAAAATCCGCCAACAACAAACTCTAGATACCCTAGAGCATAAGGTACCTATTTAACCTATATACGTACCTAGGTAGTATTTGACTCGGCTCGGGGAAACTAACCTAGACTGCAACAGCGCTAGCCTCCGAGGTGATAGTATATTTTCTAAACCAAGCGGTGAATGACATCAGTAGGCTCCCGATCCGAACCATTCATTCGGGGTTTTTAGATCGTTCTAATTTGAAACATGAGTGTTTGTCTCTTATAGTAACCTGCTTAAAGCCAGGGATGCGCCGTAACTACCTAGGTAGGTAGAGACATACACATGTGAGTACATATATGAGGTAAGTAGCCGCTCCCTTCTACGGGATGTCGAGTTCGTTTGAACTATAGACATTGAAGCCTGATGCAAGTATCCTAGTTAGGGTATTGTGGATTGCTTGCGTGGCAACTCAGTGGTTTTTCATGCTCGCTGCCATCGGCGCTGCCACCACTCACTTGGCTTGAGGCATGATTTGTTTGACTGGTTCGGGGTTGTGAATTTTATGTGTGCACGACAGAGCCACAACGTCTCATTTTGGTTTGTCTTTCGCACCGGATTGCCCGAGTTATTTATCACCCACGGTTGCAAAAGCGCGTGGTTGCCTCTCGTTGGATCGTCTCGCCGTCTATATATCCGAGTGTTCTCACCTTGTTTAACAAGACCAGCAACCACCATTCCTACCTTATCCACTAGTCAGTATAGTAGGCACAGCCAGACACTTGCCTTGGTCATATGTAAACGTCGTTAGTTATTTCTTCGGGAAATAATCTTGGTCGTGACTGGGAGTGTGACTTGACTCTTACAAACAACAGTCACCTGCTCAACCACCGAACCAACTACCTTAAGTCAGGCTTCACTTAGTCCTACTCAGCTTTCTCCGACATACCTACATCTATTTAATCTTTAATGTTGCAACTATCAACCTACATAACCTAAAAACCAAAAGTACTATACTCTCTCTAACCTTGATTTTCCATCGCTTATCAATATGCCTTCCAAGACTGAAAACACTACTACCGCTACTCCTACTCTGGGCGAGGAGATCAATATCGCTATACGCCCATTACATACCAAGCTCAACAAGCTAGTTACCCGTCGCTTGCGTCTAGCTCTCCCTCCACATTCTGACGATGCGAAAAACTATGTCACAGGGCTACTGCACATCGCGCCCATCTACCAGGCCTTCGAGAGGGAATGGGACCATATTTTAGAGGACTCCCCTGCTATTGCAAATATAGAGCCTCGGATACGTTCGCTTTTAGCAGACATACGCGTAGAGGGCTTCGCGCGGTCGGGACCACTACAGAAGGACATCGTTACGCTACTCGGGCGGAACGATGATTTTGTACGCTCGCGAACGGAATCGGTATCTCATGCGCCTGTGCTAGTCGAATTTCAGAAGCATATCCGCGAGGCTGTTCAAGCACGTCCCCACATCCTAGTCGCTTATGCTTGGGTCATGTACATGGCGCTCTTTGCCGGGGGACGTTATATTAGAGCGTCGCTCGAGCGAATTGACCAGAGCACCGGGTTCTGGTCAAGTCTAGAATCCTCCTCCGACAAACCCGAGCCCGAGTTTAGAATGCCTGGTGCTTATGACGCCTTTTGCGTCAAAGATGTTCTCCGAAAGCAAAACATGCAACCGCCGCCTCTGAACTTCTTCCTCTTCGACACGCCGGAGAACGGCGAGGATTTAAAGAGGTTATTCAAGGAGGCGCTGGAAACGGCCACCTCGCCTCCGGAGTCAAAGTTGACGGAAGATGAACGCGCCGATGTAAAAAAGGAGGGGCTGACTATTTTCGAGTACATGGTCCGCATCGTGGGCGAGTTAGACGAGATCTGTGGCACGGAGTACGAAGAGCAAGCCGCCGCCGCCGCAGCAAAGTAGGGATCTAAAGGGAGGCCGCCGCCACCGGTGAGCTTGAAGAGTCGCGATAGCGTGGTTATGGAGAGGGAGAAGAGGATGAGGGCGGCTGCGAAGGGGAGAAGAGTTGGAAACGGTGTGAAGAGGGGAGAGACTGCACCTCCGGATTTGGGCGAAGGTAGTAGGGGTGGAAAAGGGACCGTAAGGTTTCGAGAAACCGGACGAAAGAACCAGGATACGGAGGGATACAAAGACTGATTGAATTATGGGTAGGGCTAGGGTGTCCGGGCATTAAGTTGGTGTGAGCATGAGATATCCTAAACTACATTTCCGGGGAATAGACTTGCGTTTCTTTTCATAGACACATTATACATGTTATATTCTAAGAACAACTTGTCAACCCAGCGTTTAACTACGATTTGGTAATAAGTGCAAGACAGTTACACAACGCCGCGGATAAATTTCTACTTATTAGTTGGGCCATCTCTTTCCACGAACCAGTGGATTGAAGGTTTAGTATGTATGATTTTACGAAGTATGAATCTCCTTTAGGTATTATAGAACATACACTTGACCATATGACTGGCTATTCTAAGACAAGCATAGAGAAAAGAGCATTTAATATAAATGCACCAAGAACCATTAACGATTACTCGTATCGGCCAATCTCTTGAACTAAGATATTTGCAACTCATTATTATACTTGACTTTTCTAATATAGTTACTAATTGATAGTATTATAAGTTTGGTAATAGGCAATTTTGGGGTTAAGTCATTTTACAGCATTCAAGTTAATTAGGAGTAGAAACCGTAGTTACTAACCCCTATAAGTTAGACACAAGACTCAACTATGAAGTCATTAGTTATTAAGATTTTGCAAAACTTTTTCTTCTTTAATATTTCAAAACAAGAGCTCTAGCTAAAGCTCTCAAACTACCAAACACGCTGCAGCTATCTGCAACGAGCTATGCTGTCTAATACACATGGTATGTAATGCAATGGTGGGGGCGCGTAGGCCCCCCTCTCTCTATCCGTCTGTCCGCCTCGCAGGGCGGAACTGGGTATCATCAAACGCTTTTATGAACGAGAAAATAAAGTGCTGGGAAGTGGTTATTAGCTGTCTCTTGGTGAGTATGAGACATGGTAAGGCGCGTGTATGTATGCATGAGGTATGTAGGTAGGTAGGGCAAAATCCCCTTTTTTAGTTAATAATTCCGAACACCTGGGATGTACTGGTCGTGTATGTCTTGGATAGGGTATAGCTGAGTTAATTACAAGGAATACGGCATTGGTATTAATCGTTATAAGTGTATAGGTATAAATTATGACCATTCGTGGAGGTTATTTGTGGTATGGTGTGGAAATCCTGTTTCTGGGATCCTTATTAGTTGAGATATAGTCGTGATTTGGCCGCATACGGCTTATGCTTCGGTTGGAACTTCGTTGGCACGGATCCAAAACTGTTCGCTCGTTTATATTCTGTAGGAAGTACAGACCAACAGCATGGAGCCGGGACGCGTAGCCGCCTTATCGAATATCGTCGGTACCCAAAAGTTTGTCGCACGAATTCCAAACTCGACCTTATATCGGATTCTCCATGCCGATGGGCGGAACAGGCGGTACAACCGTCGCACTACTCTCGCCGCTCTGGGAAACAGCGGTGGCTTGCGTCACGCTAGGACTTGGTCTTCCGCCGCTCCGCGAGCTTCCCGCTCCTAGGCCGCGCTTCATCATCTTGCCGAGCACAGTCACAAGTTCGCACGCGTCATCGTACATATCGTCATCCAGGCCCTCAGTCGCTTCGTACACCTCCGTGATCGTCTGCTTCGCTAATCGTCGGCTTCCCTCTCGGTCGTGAACGCAATCGTATAGGAATGCCGCATACTCTGTTTTTACAGAGAGCCGTAGCGAGTGCGATCCCCATAGTAAATTGTCTGCTAACGAGATGGCTTCTCGGAAGTACTGGTGCGCTGTTGGTAAGTAGTCTACGGATGGTAGTAGAAAAGCGGCCGCCGCTTCTGGAGTGAAGTTCGGCATCTGCACTTGTCCTTCGAAACCGGGAGGCGGTGCTGGTATGCCTTGCTCGTACGGATGAGTTGGTTGTACCGACGATCGCATGTACTCGGGCGGTAAGAATGCTGCCGGATTACTCCTATCCACGCCCTTCCCCTTATCAACTCGTAACGGTTCTGGCGTCATCTCCGCGGCAAGAGCCTGAGGTGTCGTCGCAATTCCCATTGGCGAAACCGGGGGATTATTATGGAATAGGACGAAGATGTGATAAAAGGATGCGCGTAATTTGTACGCGAGAACCTTGAGCTCAACGTAGTCACCAACCATTGGTAAAACATACTGCTCGAGCATCACGAGGCCTTCACGCGAGAGCCATAATATGTGAAAGTAGAGCTCGAGAGACTGAGTCACGCGCGTGGTATCGAGGCGGCGCTGTTTGCGCGCTTTTACTAACTGTCCGGCTACATTGATTGAAAGTCCTAATATCTTAAACAGCATCGATGCGAGTAGCGCATTATTGGGCTCGACAGATTTTGCGAGGCGTCCGAGGAACTTCTGGTCCACCTCGGAGGACGCCATCGAAAAGATCGTCGGAAAGGGGGTGGATACCGGGGTCCTATGGTTATGTGAGAAACTTGCTTAAGCCTGTTATACCATGTAAGAGGGTTGAATGATAATTGCGAGCATAGAGGTTATAGGAACGACTGAAATGAAATATGGTCTTAATATTTGCAAGGTTCTTCGTTGTACAGGTAACACAGGTGGATGAGGATATCTCCATGGATACTAGAAAACGTATGATAGAAGGACCTATAGGGGCAATGATTTTATACAGGATTAACATACCTTACAAAACCTGCTGCTTTCCAAGAAAAACTTCCTTCCCTAAGAGGCGTGCTGGTCGACAAGCCCAAACTGAATTGCTTCCACTAGCTGCAAACGACTTCGATAACGAATGACTGGCAACGCGACTCAATCCCAATATGAGCATGAGAAGCAGTCGTTGCTGGAAGAGTCGAAAACACGCGAGTGGACTTAAAGCGTCGTCCCAATTCCGTAGTTCGTGTTGGTCCTTTTTCCTGTTTAATGTAGACAAACTCCAAGTCTGATAAAGACGACTGACTTCCTACACAAAACCTGGTCCAAGAAGTACAACGCAACCAAAATTAAACATTCGAAAATATTACAGTAGACTAGCGTCGCGAAGTATTAGCTGGCGCAATCTCATCGGCCACAGCTACCCTAGTAAGGGCTGCGCTGGCACTGCTATTGGAGGGGGGGAATACTGACCAATATGATACAGCGAAAGTAATACAAGGTGACAGACCCAAGTCGCAAGTCCAGAATTGGGTCAAAATGGGCACAAAAAATAAATAAATTTAGACAGATGTAAAACAAAAAGGAGGAAATGGGTTTAGGGTAAGTGAGGACAGAGGCTGAGGTAGGGCTGCGGCGGCGGCGACGATGGTGGTGGCAGGTGTTCTAAGACTTATTCGACCGTGAAGCATTTCGACGTCAGTAGCGCGCGCACCCCTTCCGCTGATCAAGCGAGCGTGCGTGCGAGCGAATAGTACAACCACAACAACGGCTAGCCGGGATAAGTCATATACATATAGGTAGGTAGTGTATGTATGTAGGTACCTAACCTAGGAGATCTACGCCGGACAGGGGGGGCAAGTTGGCAGAAAACCTGGGAAAGCAAGCTGGTCGCCTTTTCGTGATCCCAAGGAACCAAGTGAATGGTGGCGGTGTGAGGTCAACAAGGGCCTTCCTCGATTGGCGAGTTTCCAGGCTTTTGGAACGGATGTGGAGTTTTGGTCCGCTACAAGACTGGTCTGGTATATTATAATGTCGAATAATGTCGAAAAACTCTTGGCCCCCGCGAACTTCTTTTCTAAGCGGCTCCAGAAGTCGACATTAGCGTTGGGCGTTCTCATAGGTCGTCTTTTACAGTGAGATGTGTGTAGTAAGTGGTGTGGTTGGGCGATGATGATGATAATGATAATGATGCACGAGCCTCGAGCGTTTCTCTGCTGTTCAATAGGAGGCACGCGGCGTATGTAGATAATGTTTTATGTGCTCGTGCTTATGCATGTATCTGCATATGTAGGAATATACGTCCTGGCTAAAGATTCGCGTGGGAACAGAATAATAAAATAACTAATTATTCAGGAGAACTGCAGGATGAACGAATATTCTTTGCAGCAAGCAACAGACTGAGCTTCCGAGGTCGTCTCGCCGTACGGTTGCATATACACGCGTCCGCGTCGGATCGCTATAAGCGCTCGCCTTCTGGATGCGACGCTAGACTGGGGAAGCGCGAGGCTAAGGGGCAAGGGGAAGTTAGGTAGAGGGAAAGGAGATAAAAGAAGATATCGTGTCAAGAAGCCATATCCAAATAACCACGAGCCTTGTGTAGTACTGGTTACCGGGTGCAGACAGTTTAGTTTCCGATCTCTAAATAAGAGAACGTGCTGCGGGTGACAAGCGAATGAGAGGCCGTTTATCGTGCAGCAGCTTTAATGCAAGATGAGTTGTCCACTTTGCCGGGGGACTTGCTAGTAGTAGTAGCAGAGCTTAGAGAGCCTAAAGCCTTAGAGCTGTGGTCAACAAAGACCGGACGGGAGGTCTAGTTTTGACTCCAACAAGCTTCCTAGGATTCGGGTCCGAGATGGAGTTTCGAGTCTTGGACGCTGTGGAACTTGGAAGCATATAATATAATAGTTAGGCTCTTGAGACTTTATGATACTATTATCGGCCGGCTCTATCGAAGTCCCCAAGTATGGTCTCGGTAGAGTTGATGCGAGAAAAAAGAAAAGGAGTAATTAAAAGTTCGGCTTGACGATCCTAGAAATTACATACATGAATACTTTTTTTTTTGGACTTTTATGACGGGTCCAGCCGCCACGCGCGCAAACACGTCCCAAAGAGTGATATTTTCCAGGAACGACAGGGTTCAGGGGACTTATTATCAACGTCTTTATCTCCAGCTTCCCCCATCCCAGACTTTTTTATTTTAAGTCTGGTCACTTGAGTCAACTTAACGACGATGGTTATTACGATATCAAGCCTATTGGACAGTGGCTTCGTCATCGAGACAATGGTCTATATATGACGGTTTCATTTCTCGACTTTCGAGTCTACTGTCTTTAGTGCTTAAAGTTCTTTATATATAATTCGAGTTTTAAAGCATGGGTGAAACCTCGTACCCCCGTACTAACAAGCTCTTAGGTGTCGTTACATACTACCTCGGCTCTCTACATCATCATTCGAGTTTCTTTTCTCAAGTTGTTCTCGTACTTAGAGTTACCAAGACGATATTCTTGTGCCAGTGTCCATCCCGTAGCTACGGGTTTTTAGTCTACGGGCTAATGCCACGATACACTGTCTAAGACACTTGAAGCACACTCATGTGGCATAACCCGTGGGGCGCAAAGTCAAATTAGTGGTTTGGCTTAAGGCCAAGCAACGGAGAGACTGTACGATTTCGTCTCGTAGCCCACGGCTAGCGACGACCGTGCTACGGGAACACGCTCGGGTTATCCATGTGATGTATTCCCAAGATACAACCGGCTGGGAGTTTATCGAATTCTACTCTTTTCGCCCAAGCACGACGATATTCTTCGGTTCAAAACCGTAGATAATAGCGCTGATACGCGTGCGTCGCATTACCATAGTTTGCTATGTCGCGGATGCTAACAGGGGAGCCTGGCCGGAGGAAAGCCATTGACCAATAGCCAACAAGGAGAATCAGATCCCGATCCCCCAGCCACCCGATTTTCTAATTCGGCGTAGGCTGTAGCTAATAAGTAACGCGTTACTATTAATAATGACAAGCTGGCTCTCTCGATTTACGCATATAGAAGCATGGTTAGATGACCTCACGAATCGCTATAAAACAAGAGAGTAAGAATAAGAGAATAAGAAAATAGTGTATTGGTTTGCTCCGCTTCGGGTCTTCAAATATGCGGCCTATCGAGTTATCCGTCCACTCAGCGGCGCCCGTCAATCTATTTGCCAGGCTACGGAACCTGCGGCCATCGTCACAATCCTAACTACGTAGATGCGGGAAGCTCCACAGCGACTGTCGACACGCGCAACAAACGGGTTGTATAAACTGGCGGTGAGGAATAACGCAGCAACGCGTTTTCTTCTCTCTTCCTCCTCCCTTCTCCCATGCAAGTGCTGCAGTAGGATCGTTCAGCTGCAGTTGGTAACCGGTTCTGGAATTTTGCTGTCCTCGGTAATGATGATGTGATCTCGCTGGAAGAGGAGGATCGGGTAAGCTTAGCTACATATCAAAGGGCAAAACATACCTTAGATACATACATATAGGAGGACTTGGCCAAGTTGTTTCAGTATGTCTAACCGGCAGTTCGTCAGCTGCACGCATATAATCAGCGTCGTTCTGATTCGGTAGCTGCATGTCACAGCAGCTTAAAGTATGTCTGCATGCAGCCCTACAAGCAGAATGTAATTACAAGCAGCATGCTAAGGGCTTGATTGGATCAAGTAGAGTGCCCATGATTGACCGAATTTTATTGACCTAGCCTTTGATTTGTTCATCTGATATGAGATTGCATCGTAGTTCGACGTATAAGATAAGGCATTTCTTGCTTGTAGTTTAATAACGAGAGCTTTACTCAACTGATGGAGGTAGACATACATCGACTAACCTCCAACTATAGCATGGGCGTAGGTAGGCTGATTGGGGCATACTTTTTTAGTGCAATGTGTTGACACTTAAAGGGCCGGCTTACAAAAGGGGTATACTTTAGGTAGGCTTTGGGCTTGCATTTGTGTAATCAGCCTTGAACTACTCTTCTGTAGGTATGTAGCATAACGCTTGAAGATTCTCCGACAATTTCGAGGTCAACCTATTTTCTGGAAAGGTATTTCGTTATTGTTTTAATTCCCTGATTACTATTTGAGTAATCCTAGTGTACATTACATACATTCATGACTTATATGCTCCACAGGAAATATACATTATAACGCAGACAAAGCGTTGGTCAGAAGGCTACAAGACACCAAACATCAAAATCATAAAAGCTGTACCGAGAAAACTCATTAAATCTGAACTCATGCGCAGAAGGGAGCTTATTCTCCAAGCTCTAAAGCAAATATAGGGGTATAATCCAGAGCCTGTAATGCTCAATGCTGAATACTAGTTCCGACCCGACGCCATGCTGTAACCTTAACCTTACTTTCATTTACTCGTCGTCATCGAGCTGATCCCAGTCGTCTCCAACATCTGCCCAGCCGCATCCCCAACGTCGACCACCTGTCTCGCCACCTGTCCTCAGGTCCGCCGCCTCTTCTCTCCCCTCGCTCCAGCATCGAATCAAGTAGTCGTCGCCCACCGTTACGAGTTTACCCTCGCTTGTCCAAGTCAATGCGCCAACCTCACTTTCGTGTCCTCGAACGAGTGGCGCCCCCATTCGAACAATAGGTATATCATCGTTAAGTCTGGCCGAGAGATTGGCAGTACTATTGGTCCGGAAAAGCGGCCTACGCACCGTATTCGAGTCCGTAGATGAGAAGCTTGAGTTCAATACCGTTTGTTTCTGAGAAACACCTATCGTAGAATCTTCTAGACTTAGAGAGCCCATTGCACCAAGAAGGTCATCCCTGAAATATCGCTCCTGTGTAGGGAACAACATAGCACAAGAGTCGCTGCTCCCCACAGCTAAAAGCTCGCTCTTGCCATCACGGGCTGGCCTGACGGCGGCTTTGACGTAAAAGCTAGTCGCATGAAACGACGGATGTCGGAACCCGTACAGCGGCCCTAGGCCTTGGTGAGGTACCGCATTGTGTCGTCGTCGGGGAGGTTCGCCGTTTCGTGTTGAGAGTTCCGGAGCGTGTCCTAACATGAGATGGGCAGTTGAATAAGCATATACAGTATTGTCCTTGCACACCGCATATAGTCGAGAGGCATCGGTATTGAGTGCTAGGGATGAGATCCCAAAGGGTCTCCAATGCTGATGCGAAGAGGGTGGGGCGGTTACAGACAGTGGGGAGGGAACCTTCTGGCGAGATGAATGTATGGCGCGGATATCCCAAAGTTTGATAGAAGCATCCGCCTCACATGCAGTAAGTAGCAGGTGCTCTTGTCCTGAGGGTAGAAATTGGAGTGCCGTAACAGATACATCACCTACCCGGTTTGGTAGCTCACGGTGCGATGGAATATCCCCAGGTCCAAGGTTTGATGCTTGCTGAGCTTGGCGTGATGTGCGTACATGAGCGTGATATAGACTATTGATAGCACAGCCTTGCTTGGGTGCTGGGCGCCGGTATCGTAAAGCGACTTCACGTTCCTCGGGTGCTAAGATATCCCGCACTGGTTTCCCTGCGCAACGAAGATCCCATATTTGAACACTTCCGTCGCGGGAAGACGTTGCGAGGACATTGCCATTAGATTTGCCCGGTTGGAAACGAACTTGCTTCAGGGAGGCGGTATGATGTTGAAGAATCGCAATTGGAGTCTGTGTCATCATATCTATAACTCTTCCGGTTTGATCGCCAGATGCAGTAGCCAGACGGTAATCGTCATCAGAGAAAGACAAGTCGATAATGGCATTTGTGTGGGCCTGGAAACATAGATGAATCTTGCGGAATGGTTCAGATGAACCACCAGACGACTCCAGTAGACGAACTCGACCTTCCTCATCTCCTACTGCTGTCAAACTGTTCTTGTGACAGGCGGCAGCACAAAATGGTATGCATCGGCCTTGACCGTCGTGACTATTGCAGGAATGAACATCGTCGGGCTTGCTGTAAAAGTCGGCAGCATCTATTCTCCAGTCCGAGGCTGGGCATGACATGAAAGAACGTCCGGCCTGAGGCATCCCCCCTAATTGTCTTTGCGCAAGTTGGCCGGCAAACCCGCGACTCGTCAAAGGTACGAGTCGTCTCATTGGCATTGACCATGATGGGAGTTCGTCCTCGCTAACATCATCATCCAAATCGATATCCTCCTGACTAGAACGAATAGATCTAATTGGGCTGAGCAAGGCTAGCCTAGTATCCGGTGACGCTTCAAATCCAACATGGTTCGATTGGAAGATTAAAGGGGGTCGACAAGGTGAAGAATCGGGAGTATGGTTGAACTTTCGTCTTTTAGGTGTTGGAGCATCCACGGCATTGGCATTCTCGTCTCGGATATTTTGCTCCGAACGAGGTCTTAATGGACTAGAGGGAGCGGGCGTCTGATAACGATTGTTCATCTCAGGGGCGGCGAGATCCTTTAGAGCTTTTCTTGCCGGGCTGATACGTGTAGGTACTCGAGAGCGAGGAGTGAAAAACCGTCGGAACTTCCTGGGAGTAATAGATGGGTTTCTTCTCTCCTTGCCATTCATGACCCTGGGCGGGGAGAGGAGCCTTGAGTTTGATGCATCGTCGGCCATTATAGCTTTTGCTTCTGCTTCTGCTTCTGCTTCTACTTTTGCTAGGTCCACAACTTGCCTCCACAGGAAGGACAGATGCCGCCGATGACCTTAAACCCTTGGAACCAGATATCTAACCTAGTATCAAGAGGATAGATGGGGACAATTTAACATAATAGACAATAAAGTAACTAAGATAAGCTTGAATTGACTTGAAGAGGATAACAAATTGAATAGTAATGGTGGGGAATAAGATGGTAGGTAAGGATTCTAGCCGGTTCGGAGGTAAGAAGTTTGAACAGTATCCATAGACACGCCCGCGAAAAGACGCGAGAACACGAAAAACCACTTACACGACCCAAAAAGGCAATGACGTTTTTTAGAGACCAGGGTTTAACGCGTGGGTCTTAGTATTGGTACTGTGTCAAAACCTAAAATTGAGATGATTGTGGCGGGTGCTAGGACCGTCTATTACCTAAAACCGTAACCGACAGTCCTAAGATAGCCAATAAACGCCATTTTCTTTTGCCTTGTGCATCTAGCACAGTATGAGACTAAAACTTCACACGAATAATCACTAATCAATGCGCCACTGATAAATCTGCCAAGAGTTTTTATCGACATTCCCGATCCACTGATAAGCTTATCGAAGAAATAATTCCTCGAAAATTTCCAAAGATTGATGCGGGACACATGAACTAATTGCGCCAGCGACAATTATTCACAGTCGACTCATTATAAGCCGTGTTCATTTGGTCAATTCGTGGCCACTTGAAACAAAATGGCCATTCAGAAGAAACACGGAAAGGGGCGTCTCGATAAGTGGTATAGATTAGCCAAGGAGAAAGGATATCGAGCCCGAGCTGCTTTCAAGTTAATCCAACTAAACAAGAAATATGGTTTTCTCGAAAAGAGTAAGGTCCTTCTGGATCTCTGTGCTGCTCCTGGAGTAAGTTATATCCATATATAAGACGAGATAATTATCAATTAACTGTGTGTTATAGTCATGGTGTCAGGTAGCGGCAGAGGCTATGCCAGCGAACAGTCTTATTGTTGGAGTCGATCTCTCCCCGATTAAACCTATTCCAAAGGTTATAACCTTCCAGAGCGATATTACTACCGAAAAGTGTCGTGCGACAATTAGACAACATTTGAAGACGTGGAAAGCCGATACCGTACTTCACGATGGTGCTCCCAACGTTGGAACTGCTTGGGTCCAGGACTCCTTCAACCAGGCAGAGCTTGTCCTCCAGTCTATGAAGTTAGCAACAGAGTTTCTTGTTGAGGGCGGTACATTCGTCACCAAGGTTTTTAGGTCGAAAGAGTACAATAAACTCCTTTGGGTCTTCAACCAACTATTTACCAAAGTCGAATCGACAAAACCCCCGTCTTCGAGAAATGTCTCCGCTGAAATCTTCGTCGTATGTCGTGGCTTCAAGGCTCCTAAACATCTCGACCCAAGGTTCCTCGACCCACGGGCAGTGTTCGCCGAACTGGCAGAGCAGGCCCCGAATAATGAGGCTAAGGTCTTTAAACCTGAGGTGAAGAAGCGGAAGAGAGGAGGTTATGAAGAGGGCGACTATACCCAGTTCAAGGAGATTCCTGCAAGCCAGTTCATTGAGACTATTGATCCTATAGCGATACTCGGTAGCTATAATAAGCTCTCCTTTGAGCAGCCACGCAACGGTGATGTGGCGCTCGCCGCGCTGGACAAGATGCCCGATACTACGGAAGAAATTAGAATAAGCTGTGCAGACTTGAAGGTTCTAGGCAGGAGAGAATTCAAGCTTCTACTGAAATGGAGATTAAAAGCCCGCGAGGCTTTCGGTTTGCCGACTAAGAAGACCTCGAAACCCGCCGAGTCCGAAGAGGAGGTTGCGGAAGTCGAACCTATGGACGAGGAATTAAAGATTCAGGAAGAGTTGCAGGCATTGAAAGATAAGGACAGCTCCAAGAAGAAGCGTGAACGACGGAGAGAGAATGAGAAGAAGCAGAAGGAGATCGTACGGATGCAATTGCACATGGTTGCCCCTATGGATATCGGTATGGAACAAGTTGGTCCTGCTGGTCCCGACTCTATGTTTGCTCTTAAGCCCATCGACAAACACGGAGCTGTCAATAAAATCGTAAAAGGAAAAATGGCCATCCTTAGTGAGTCAGAGGCTAGGAAAGACAGAGACAGTGGTATTGGATCTTCAGGTGAAACGGATGACGAAGAGGATGAAGAGGAAGACCGTCTGGAACGCGAACTCGATAGCATGTACGATCAATACAGGGAACGGAAATCAGAGTCAGACGCGAAATACCGGGCGAAAAAGGCCAGGCAAGAGCACGACGATGAGGAATGGGAAGGTGTGTCAGCCGATGAACAACAGTCCAGCGACGATGGCGAGCTAGATGAGGATAGCAGTGACGACTCCGACGATGATGACTCGGAGCCCTCAAAACCGCTCCTCACTGATTTAGATAACCAGCCAGAGGGATCCAGCGGGCTTTCTAAACGAGCTGCGAATTTCTTCAGTCAGGATATCTTCAAAGATATACCAGGTATCCTCGATGATGAAATGGACATAGACGAGGATGAGTCCTCCAAAGTTCAGAAACCGGTAACTATAGCAAAGGAGAAGACGAAGGCCAAAAAGGAAAAGTCAAAGAGAGCCAAGGTTGAGGTGCCATCCGAATCTGAGGATGATCAGGATGGATTTGAAGTTGTCAAACAAGATCAAGATATGGAAGAACGCTGGGAAGACGAAGACAAACGCCGAGCTGATGGGACACTGGGTAAGAATGACGTATCCTCTATACCTCGCAACATTATATGCTAATAAGTATAATAGATATCGACATCATCACCGCCGAAGCTATGACGCTCGCGCATCAACTCGCCACAGGCCAAAAGACTAACTACGACGTAATAGACGACGGCTTTAACAAACGCGCCTTCCGGGATCGCGACGGTCTACCCGACTGGTTTATAGACGACGAGGGCAAACATGACAGGCCACAGAAGCCCATCACGAAGGCCGCAGCGGCCGCCATCAAAGAGAAGACGCGTGCATTGAACGCGCGACCCATCAAGAAGGTCCGCGAAGCTAAGGCGCGCAAGAAGTTTAAGGCGGCGCAGCGCCTCGAGAAGATCAAGAAGAAGTCGGATCTGCTAGCCAGTGAGGAGGGCATGACGGAGAAGGAGAAGGCCGATAGTATCTCCAAGCTGCTGTCCAAGGCTGCCAAGAAGAAGCCTAACAGACAGCCTGCTAAGCTGGTCGTTGCTAGGGGTCTAAATAGGGGTATTAAGGGCCGGCCCAAGGGTGTTAAGGGCAGGTATAAGATTGTGGATGCTAGGATGAAGAAGGAGCTTAGGGCGCAGAAGAGGATTTCTAAGCGCAAGTAGATGGATGTCATGTAAGATCTTGGAGGACTCGTATATATTGAAAAGAGTGTCGTTCTGCGGATTACTAATTGTAACACTGGGTTTTACATATGGTATAGACTTGCAAGAGACAACATATTGAGACAGTGTATGATGCACATTCATACAGTTAATCAAGTAAAAAACAGCATCTTCAATGCAGATCAAGACATATTCTCTTTCCCTAGACATAACTCCTTGATTTGTGAGGCTACTTTGGTATCTCTACGACAATTATGCTTTTATCCCAAGTCCGAAATCTGACTGCTTTACGAACTTCTCCTTATTCCTTGCCACAGACAGCTCAACCCCTTCTATTTATACACTACCGCTTACCAGCGCCTGCGTTCCTCCGATTCTTGCCTAGACGCGGCTTAACCGGCTTTCCACCCCTTGAGCCACCGGACTTCATCTTGCGAGCGTTGAAGGAGCTCAGGTCACCGGAGCTGACGGCGTCACCAGACTTGGCGTGGCGCTTCTTGCCGCCGAAGCCGTATTTTTCGTTCTTCTTTTGGCGCTTGGGACCGGCGCGCTCACCGTCCTTACCACGCGAGAAGGCACGCTGGGCATTGTGCTTGCCTATCTCGTTGTCGACGCCGACGTCGAAGAGATCTGCTTCGGTAGTGCCGAGGTCGCCAGAGGTTTCTTGGCGTTCTAGGGGACGTTGTTAGTATAATAGAACATAACATAGTAAACAGCAATGAAATTCATAGAGGCACTTACTCCTCTTGAGCGTCTTGATCTTCTCAAGCGTCTCGCGCTTTTCCTTCTGCCGTTCCTGGAGCTTGGCGACTTGGACCTGCTTGCCGAACTTCTTGAGGTCGCGCTGCTTGCGGGCCTCGGCGGAGGCCTTCTTGGCGCTCGCATCTTCGACTAATTTTGCCTTGACCTTCTCCATGTGTCCGTCGTCCTTGACCATCTCGGCGAAGTAGTCGGTTGGTCGCGAGAACGGGACCCCTTCGGCCTTGAGTAGTGCGCGCGCACGCTTTGCGGCGTCGAGACTTTGCGCGTAGAAGGCGAGTTCGCGTTTTAGGTCATCCTGGATGTCCTCGATGCTGCCGGCGGTGGGCTCAGCGCTGACTATGCATTGATGTGTTGCGAAGGGGACTGATTTGTCGGTGGGTATGGATATGCGGCTTAGAGAGGCGAGGAGTGCGGTGGTGTTGTTGATGGTGAGGCGTGAGTGTGGGACTAGGTCTTCCTTCTCGTCGTCAGGTAAATCTTCCAGATCGGACATTGGTATATCTTCGTCATCTTCTTCTTCTTCATCCTCTTCTTCATCTTCGTCGACATTTTTCTTTCCATTTGCCTTTGCGTTCTTCGCTTTTAATACAGATTTTCGCGGGCGCTCTATCTTGTCCTCGAGATCTATCGACGAGTCGGAGCTATCGCTTTCATCCAAGGCGGCGAGGTCGATATGTTCGTCCTCATCATCATCTTCTTCGGCCTCGTCATCTATGAGTCCTGCGCCACCTTCAATCTCATCCTCATCTTCATTGACACCCTCCCAGTCGCTATCGTCTTCATCGGCAGCCCCACCATTCTTAGGTTCTTTCTCCTGTCTCTTCTTAACTCTTTCCTTATGCTTCTTCTTTTCCTTCAATTTCTTGAAGTCAACTCCTTTCTCTGCCGCAAGGGCAACTTTCAGCTTGCTTTTACCCATAGTTGTGGTTTCAATTGGGAATTGTTGTATTTTGGTTGGTTGATGGCTGATTGCGATTGAACGTGAACTTTTCCGACTGATAACTTTAATCTTCAGAACTTTTTTTTTCTGCCGATAAGCTAGGAAGCTGTGGCTAATCTAACCGGTGGCTAATGAAGGCGGTGTGGTGGACTGGAGACTGCCCCGTAATTTAAAAATGGGACCAGTTCACCTCACTTCAACCTTGAGGCTCAACTCAAAAGTCTACCGCCTAACACTTACAATATGTGCTTCTAGCAATTATAAATTTAAAATCTACCTATTATGTGACTCTAGTATTTAAGAAACTACTATGCAATTGGAAGTTCTACTCAAGTTTATTTGATTAGGCCTATTTATGTGCTATTAAATTTCCTGCGACGATTTACCCGCCACGATTACGTAAGATAGGGGCATACACAATATTATCGAAGCAAGACGAGTTGTAGAGATATAGTTATTAAAATATTAGGTATGTTAAGTATGAAGAAGGGTGAGTAGGGGGGGATACTCTATATAACAGGGGCGTTACGTCAAACTAAGGGACTATCACCCGCAGCCAGTGAGCCCACGCTAAAAAAAAATTGTTCTAATGACGAAGGATATCCAAAGGAAGCTCTTAACAGGTATCTTATACGTAATAATTCTACAATATAACCTACATTAATACATGTCACTTCACATTGGATCACACAGTGTTTATGGAATAGGACTGTATAATGAGAGGGGAGTTGATTTATATGGTGAGGATTGTCTGATGTGTAAAGTAACACGAAAATAACCTCAACCACCAAGGAAGGAAATATAGTATCGGAGTGCCACAGTCAAGAACATAGCAGTGATGTCCGACTTATCCCGATTTCTGTCTCCGCACAGCCTTCATGCCCTCGATCCGCCGCCAAGAAAACAAAGCACCGTAATACCACTGACCACCGATTCCTGCCGATAGTTGGGTTGAGCCAACTAGTCCCAAGGTTCATCTGTAGAGTTAGTATTTGAATTATTAATAAGTATTGTATGGTTAATTGCTTACCTGTTGAGATGTCCCGCATCACCTGAAGACCTTGCGTCTCAAGGCCCTTCATTACATCCACTTTGACCACATGGACTTTCCCTTCTTCTTAGCGGGCTTCTCAAGTTCAGACTCAGAGTCTGTAGCCCGAGAATGGTGCTTGCTACCCTTCTTCTTCTTCGAAGGTCTCTCGACTTCGGAGTCTTCAGCCTGAGCAAACTGTTTCATAGCCTCCCGATGTGCCTTTGCCTCCCGACGCTCGAGTCTCTCCAGAGCCTGTTTGTTGGCCTCTTCTTCCATGGCCTTCTTAGCCTTCTTGGCTTTCTTGACCTTGTCGGAGTCTGATTCGGATTCATCCTTGATGCTGACTCCTGCTACGTTCACCATAAGGTGATCCATGGCGCGAGGTTTGTACTTGAGTACGCCGTTATCTCTAAGCTCTCGTTGGGTAGGTTTGTAGAACTCGGAGTCGGAATCAGACTCATCCGAGTCATAGTCCTGTGCGGACTTCTTGGAGTACTTCCGTGACTTTCCTACACCCTCTGTAAAATATTATTAGAAACCCGACAATTCGAATCGTGGGGAACAAATGTACATACTTCGGCTCCCCTGTGAAGGGGCAAAGACGTCGTCGCCATCTGGCGAAATCGGTTTCACCGATGAGCCCTTCTTAAGATCGCGAGGCATGATGATGGGTGCTCGTTGATCTCTTGGGAGATAGTGAGAGTAATAGAGTAGAAAGGGTTACTGGATAGGTAGGCGTGGCTTTGTGATGATGGAGTAGTATGTCAGTTGGATGGTTGAGGCACCAGTGAAGAAGAAGCAGGTTGTCCTTGTTCTGTGATGAGAGAGAAAGATTGGAATTAAGCTACTGGTTGGGAGATGCCCCATGTTTATATAGATTTCTAATGGCCTGTACGTACCACCTATCAGTATGATTGTACCGTACGTGCCTACATAGATACGTACGAACCTAACACCTAGGCTAGTGGATACCATGACATGTATACTACCCATTGCTATGACAAGCAAGAAGTTTGTTACGAGTTATCCAGCTCAATGCATGTGCATGGACCAGACCAGCTGTTGACTCGACAACAAAATCGTATATAGAGGGGGCAAACATAATGAATCAGGAAACTTATTAGAAGACTATTAGATGTAGTGGGTCAGGAAGGTCTCTAGGAGGTGGCACTGACCATATCAAACGATTGTCAGAAGGCGAAAATGAGTTTGGTAAAGGGGTATGTACCTAAGTACTATATTGGTACGTCATGAGCTTGCAAATATAAGTTTTTAGGTGGCTATAATGAAGGTTCGTACCTATGG
Source organism: Daldinia childiae (assembly GCF_008694065.1). Taxonomy (NCBI): domain Eukaryota; kingdom Fungi; phylum Ascomycota; class Sordariomycetes; order Xylariales; family Hypoxylaceae; genus Daldinia; species Daldinia childiae. Next base: position 881,193 of record NW_022984648.1, read on the forward strand.
TACTATCGTCAGTGATTCTATGCAATCAATACTAGTAGCTATCCGACTTAAACAACTCACGATCACGAACGTCGTACCTAAGTACCTACTTCTCTAGAATATTTTAGACGCGTACAGGATTCCAAGGGATCATTTAGCTGACTATGAATAAGATGACTTGTTCAGTATACAGTAGTGATAATACGTACTAGGCACTGTTATTCATACGAAGGTGGTTATATCTAAGCGGCTGTACCTAAGTCTAAGCTACAGTACTCAGGTACGTAAAGTAAAATATCACCTTACGGATGTTGAGTTGACTACCTAAGTAGCGCAGTAAGCCAGGCCACTTATTAGGGATAGACCTGTGATTAAAGAGTAGGAGTTGCCGTGAGTAATAAAAAAAGAAAATACCGAAATGCCAAAACTTAGTAATAGTCAATGCTGTTATTCAGTGTTTGACCCTTGTAGGAGTGTGATTATTCCCTATTCTCGTGCTATCGACAAGCTCAGCACGTGGTAATATATCGGCGAAAATAAATTGCAGTCTACAAGTAGGTACCTCTTTCTCTAGTAATATACTGAGCAACGGTCACTCTATATGGAGTCGGTTTCGATACCATTTATCTTGTGCTATTTGGGAGTGCAGAATGATATCTTTGATATTTTATATTGACCGTAGTTTGGAAGATTGGATCAAATTTAGTTTCTTTGGTTAGATATGTACAGGGGGTTGTTCAGGACATAGTTTATAGGATAAGCCTTAGACCTAGGGTTATAATTATCGGCGATATCCGAGTTGAAGAAAAGAATGAAGTTAGAACGGAACTTTCGTTAGTAAATGTCCCAAAAAGGCACTTGGACTTGGAACCTTTTAAACCTGAAAAGTATACCTCTTGGCTTAATAGTCATATTGCTAGACCAGTGGTGTATTTGTCTCAAGTTTATACCTGTTTGCCGGTGAAGGATTGTTTATACATTGGATAGTAGTAATATGCGAAAGGGATAAATCTTACTGAGGTTCTTGAGTAAAGGTATTGAAAGAGCAACTTCTGACACCTATCATATTATTAATTACCATATGTCGAAAAATAGCTATTATTTATTGCTACATTATTTAATATGTCGTCAATAGTCAAGTGGGCATAGGTTTAGTGGTATAGGCTCTTTCTTCCAGGTTCGTGTAAGCGAGATTTACTTAACATGTAAGTATTTTATTCCGCAAGCATGATTTTCGTAAAATCGTTTGTTTAAGGTATGGCATTTTTACTATCTAAATAGTTGTCTGTTTGTAGAGGGGGGATTTAAAAGTAAGTGTAACCAATTGGTAAAAAAACATGACTTAACTCCTTCTCATGGTTTTAGTCTGAATTTGTGACATGCTATTGTGATAGTCCCAACAGGGAGGTTCATTATGGGAATAAATCAGTTGTTTGAGTTAGCAAATGATCTCTGATCACCCAATCACGATATACGGTCATTAAACTCCTGTATGAGAAGCCTGGCAACCTATGGGAATATCATTGTTCCTCATAGCGTTTGCTAGAATTGAAAAATCTTTGAAATTAGCATTAAAAAACCTCACCCGGACGGAAACAGGTGCATCGTGCTACCTTAGCTCTATAGCTACCTAGGTATACTACGTCAACGGTCCAAGGATTCGAAAGACTTAGGAGGACTTGTGTAGAAAATCTTCGACACCTTAGTGAGCTGGTCAGCGATCTCCAAATCTCCCACTACTACCAGTGGGTCCATAATAGGTCGCATGTCTATGAACATTAGAGGAAGTCGACCTGGAGCTTGATTCATAGCCACCATAGCTAGGTCTTCATGAGAATTAGGCTTATTACGTTTGACAAAGTCTCCAAGTACTTTGAGCATCAGTGCTGAGGAAAATGCGCATAATGATGAACCCGAATGAATCTTAGCCTGCTGTAGGAGAAGGCAAGCATAAATAGAAGCATCTTCAGTTAAGGTTTTAGAGGTTCCCATTAGTTTCATGCTCAACTATGAGAAACTTGCTGCATTGAGAATTTCTTAGATCCTAAGACTACAAAGCCCTATTAACTATCGTCACTACGATAGGCTGTCAGAATAGGGGTTAGAATAGGGGGCGCGGTACCAGGAGGGGGGTGTAGTAATAGCGTGTGGGTATAATGCTGGTTGTTCAAATATTACCTACTTCAATTTCTAGTGATTATATACTTTGAAACCTGGTTTTATCACATACAGAACTGCTTAAATTAGTAAATATAATTATTACGAACTTTAAAAGGTACAAATTTCACTTTTGAATAGTGACATTTGAAGCTTATCGATTGTCATAATTATCATAGCTACCTAGGTACCTAAGCTACGCCTATCTAATTGTATCATCTCCATTCGCGTCTAGTCTTCGAATATTTTCTGCAACGTCTATTTTTGTCTTCCTCCGTGCGATCGTCTCTATCCTAAATATGTCATGTTCTAGATATCTTGTCTAGAATTCTAACAGTTTGTTCGTAATTAACTGCATTGTTATGGAATAAACCATAGTTTGTAGTGACAGGGTCATATTGCTTTGATAATTCATGCCTAGCAACACGTCTTTTCCGTGGTTCACTATTGTGGCGTTTGGTGGTGATAATGGCTTTGAAGGAAAGGTAACCAACCATGGTGTTAACGATAGAACCCATGATAACCTGGTGCTGACACAACAATAGATTGAGTTGCAACTATTTTCTTGATCGTTCCAGACATGATATTAACAGCACCCCTAGTAAGATTGAATCCAAGATCTGTTATGTAGTAGTCCCCTAAAAGTAAGCAAATTGTTAGCCGGCAACCTATACACAGATAGCAATAGTATAGTAACTTGCCTAGGTTAATAGACATACCTTAATCCATAATAGAAAATAAATTTAGGATAAAATGGATTATAAAAGTAGTTGCAATAGTGATAAGCAGTATTTGTTGATTGAATAGAATAATGATGGTTTTAAAGGTGGAGGAGGAAAGGAGTCAACTGGATGAAATAAAGCTTCTATAACCCGTCTTGATGTGTAGAAGTTAAAATCTAGACCATTCTTGTATAATACTGTAGGACTTCGGCTTGAACGTGGTCGTGAACAATAGGATATTTGGGAAGGTGGCGTAAATATTGGCTTGTTCAAGAGAACGTCATTCTTTTGGATAGGCTGGTTGTGGGTTATAATATTAATGTTTTGATTGAATTAAAATTCGGTATTTAGCTGTTGCTATCATTTGTCAATATAAATTAGGGTTTGATGTATTGCTTTCACTAGGTGTAGTACGTACTGTTCACCTCTCAGTCGCGACGACCGCCGTGGCTCGAGGTGGGGATAGAGAAGGCCTCGCCTATAGAGACATTGAGGGCTGTCAGGTTGGGATTAAGCCTTATGAAGGACTTCAAATGATGATAGAAACTAATTGATGTAAGTTTATTTGCCGGTTGTAATGTATTTAGGATGTGTTTGGTTGTTAGTGAAGCCTTAAGGATTCTTGTATGAGGCTGTCGGGTGCTTTGACTGTTTGAATAATGTGATACATTATACTAAGGGAGTAGAAATAAACTTGAAATGAAATATATAATGTTAGAAGTAGAAGTCATTTAGTAGAGGACATGTTGATGTTTTATGTTAATGTTGGTTATGTGATGAAGAAATAAAAAAGAAATTAAGAAGACGGAAGTCTGAAAAGATCAGGAGGGCTAGATATTTATACGGGAGTAAAGTAAAGGTTTGATACAAATTCAAAGGAAGGAACGCTCTTCAGCGGTGCACGCGCCAGCACGGTTCAAAATATTGTCCTAGTAACAAACATATTTTGTACTGTTAAAACAGGTGATTAAGGCAGTTACGGGAAGGTAACTACGTAGAGGTAGTTGCGACAAGGTAGTCACGGTGACTTTCCGAGGAAAGTACGCGTAATAAGATAAACATCCCCGGCCTATTCGCCCTCCTTATAGACTAGAAAGGCCTACGGGGCAGTTTTGTTAGGAATTAGATAACAGGTAGGTGCCTGTTTATTAAATGGAACAGCTAGGAGATGTAATTCTAGATGACACGCGTTATCTTTCTAAGCAATAATCAATGTTTCCTTACCCAGGTACCTTAGGTAGGTATGTAAGGTGGTGTAGAAAGAGCCCCCTTAACAGTATTCACATTGCTTTGGGTACCTAAATCATTATGACATTTTTATGGTATGAACAATTTATATTGTACCACGACTCCTTTGTCGGGTATTGCTTATAGCTCTACTAACAATATGTAGACCCATGCCTAATGCTCACACCTCTATGACTCTCCGAGATATTCTCAAAGCCCCTCTTTTCACTTGCTTGAACCATCCCGTTGGCTCTTATCCGTCACTCGAGCCATCAGATGGTCCATTGCTTTGGAGCTGCTAACTTTGGGCTCCCGAGCAGGCTTCCATCGTTTCTGAACTGGTCCCTTCTGTTTCTTTCCCCGTTTTTTGGGCTTAATATCTTCATCCGAATCACTTTCGATACCCACCATCCAGTCTTCGTCTTCTGAAACGTCTAGGGGGTGCTTTTCTTCTTTGGCCTCGGAACCATTGCGTATCTTTTGGCGTAGAAGGTATGCGCCATAATTGTCGCTACCTTGTAGCCGAGCTTCTGGGGCGAAGAACTCTTCGTCAGATGGGCCGTTTCTCCAAGCTGATAGATCGTCAACTTCCTATTCGTTTAGATAGTATTGTAACATAAAAGACTTACGTTCATTGCGAGTTCCGAAAACCGAAGTAGACTGTTTCTTTTGAGGATTGCTAGTAGAAACCGTTGATTTTCCCTTGCCTCGGCCCTGTTGAGAGTTGGTAGCTGACTGCTTGGAATCTGCGCTAGTGCGACTCTGCTCATGTTGGCGTTGGTACGAGGTATTCACGACAGGATCATCGTCAAGGCAAATAGGGTTCTGGCGAGATCCCTTATTATAACCTGCGGAGCTTTTGTTCGCCATCTTTTAGAATAGAGCTAACGTTCTCTCCGGCGACAATAGTGATAAATCCGTAGGTGTAGATCGCTGGTTGATGGCAAAGCGTGATGTTAAATAAGGTAGGTGATTATCAAGACTAGTGCTTATGATAGTAACAGAAGAAAGAGTTGTCTGATGGACTGCTCATTTGTACTGCAGAATGTAAGTAGGAAAGAATGAAAAGGCTGAAGTAACAGGCATAAGGTGTTTATATATCCTTGGGGGGAAGGGAAAGGGGGGTCAATGCATACGGATAATAGTGATGACTACCCTAGGAGTCATTGGTACAACTGTAGGTACGAATATAATATATACATAGGTACGATTAAGGCGCGAAAGGGCCTAACCTAGTGATGGTGATGATAACTATTTTGTTTGTGTCCAGTGGGCCCGCCCGGACTACCCGCCCAAAGGTACGTTACTGTGTAGTGACGTCCCTTAGTCACTCTGAGTAGGTCTTATTAATGTGTTAGCTAAGATGTGGAGGGCTATTTCGATGGCGTTGACAGCTGATAGCTAAGAAGGTTTGCAACTGTCACGTACTATGTATGATCAGTCATATAAGAGAGCAAAGATCTGGGTGTATGTAACAGTGTATGATCAAGGTTATAAGTCCGAATCATGACATGTATAGCTACTTGATAGACCACCCTAGATGGTAGGTAGGTAGATTATTAGATCATAGAGATGTAGGTAGTGCAGTGAGCTCACTCAGTAGAACTGGATCCGTGACACATGCACTGGATACCTAGGAACAGGTGAAGGAGGTACTTGAACCCCCACCCCCTCCAAGCCATTACCCCTAAACCTGCGATATGAAGTATATCCAACAGTATAGCTATTTCGGAGAGGCCGATATACTTAATATACTATCTATGCTGGCGAGAATAAGCGGCTCGTCACTGTGAATGGCGTATATTATAAAGATGCAACAAAATCTATGTGTTCTAAAACGGAAGAAGATTTGAAATACAAGTAGACTACGAAAGAGATTAATATACCCCTTGTACTAATCAAAGTTTGGAGACATGGAAGCATGAAAACAGATCCCGTCTGCAAACTGGAAGTGCTTGACATAACTATAGTAAATACCGTGCTTACTTATTAAGATGATGTTATTGATATTAGTTTTGATAGTTACGAACAAGGCTGTTATACTCTCTAAGTTCTTAATCATCTCATACTCGAAACTACTGAGAAGGTATTTTGTTGGGTTATTTTTATTTAGCAATCTTATGCATTGAGTTTAGTTTCTTTAGTTTATGATTATTTTTAAAGGACTAGTTACCTAAAGCGGCATTAAGATGCTAATGACTTGTATGCGATTGAACATCTTTATGGTTAGAATGATGGAGTGTTTATAGTTAGGTTTTGAGATATTCTATTTACTAAGCCCTATTATACTCCTATTAATATGATAGATTAAGTGGTAATTGCTCTCGAAAACTTAAAAAAAAAAACTTCTAAATTTTCTACTTATGATGAATCTGCTCACATATATGCAGGATTAACCGTACCGGAATAACCAAAAGACAATATCGGAAACAGTTATCGGGATGTAGCTGTGGTCTCAGATACAATATAACCTGGGAAAAGGTTATTGGGAATAAAAACAAGCCTCTAAAATAATTAAATCATATTTGTAGTTGTATCACCTTTTAGCCAATGATCACAGTTACCAAATTATGAAGCTCCAAGACTAACGATGCAAACGGGAAATGTCTCTTGGGTTTAAATTATGCACTGTGGCTTAGAGATAAGACATGGGAATTGCAATGCGCGGTTTAAGAAATCTATTGCTATCAACTATGAATACCTCATGGAAAATTCATCGCATTTGCCATATGTGCAAAATAGTGCCCCTGGGAACAGTGGCAACTGCCTGCAAGTACAAGAATGGCTGAATAACAAGAAAATGAAAAGCATCGCAAGCTCTTGAATATCAAACATTAGTTATCTTCTTCCCCAGGTGATCATTTCATTCGGCACCGCTTGCCAAATAACTCTGTAGGAAGAAGAGAGCTTCATAAAGCCCAGGAAAGAAAGTAGTAAAGAGAAAACAAATTGATAAAGCATAGCCACTGTTGCTTTATGCAACATCATGCGGTGATTTACCGTCCGTCCGTCAGTCATCCAGCTATCTCTTCCCGTGATCTTGTCTTAAGATCAATTTCATAGACATGACGCAAACCAAGCATGAAGAAATCGAAATACTCCCCCCATCGCAACGTTCCTGGCGTATGTAACCCTTCTCATACTATTCACAGCACGTCCCTCAAATATTCTCAACATTTATTCCTTAAGGACTAGAAGCCTTGGCCTTCTTGCTCGGTTGCTCTTGGCTTTGAGGAGATAGGCTCATTTGGGTTTGGTTGTAGCTGGGACTGTTAACCACCGGTTCGGTGTGGGGGGTCTTGGAACCAAGGTGCTGAGAAATAAACTCCTTTACTGTTTGTCCGTACTGAGTTGCAGGAACCCTATCGAAGTAGAAACTTTCGTACTTGCGCTTCTGAACAGAAGTGTTCGGAAGGGGAATGGTAGGTGCTACAATGGGGTCGGGGCGCAAGCGGAAGGCGCGCGAGCTATCTCCTTCCAATGGCTGGGGTTGGGGCTGGAATACTGCTTCCGTATAGGGCATAGGCTCCGGGGGAGATGCGGATCCTGGATAAGAGATCGGCTCCGGATAAGAGACTGGCCCCACATAAGATACGGATTCTGGATAAGACACGGGTGCCGGATGAGATACCGATTCCGGATGAGATACCGGTTTAGGACAAGAGACCGGGTTCATAGATTGTGTATTGGATGTCAGGTTTGTGAAGGATGTTAGTCCTGTATAGGATGTCGGTTCTGTAGGGGATGCTGGCTTTGTGCAAGGCACTGGTGTTACAGCTGGTGCTACATAGGAAACCCAAGACTGCTGGGCTAACAAAGGCTCTGCATGGTCATTAGCTACTCTGGACGAAAGTATAATGTAATAAATTAATAATTTACCCATGGCTTGGATGCTCTGAAGGAGTCCCGAGGTGCTTGATTGCGGCACCGATGATAGATTAGGACCCTTATCTGCCTGTTCGGTGCAGACCCAAAAGGCCGGATCGTACATGAGAAGGCGCGGGTCAATGCAAGCCTCTGGGTACTGACTTCCCTCCGGTTCCTGCACGGGTTCCGGCACAGAGTCCTCGGAATCGGGCTCGGAGTTCATACCGAAGAATTTAGCATGGTACCGCTCGTAATCCGATGTGTTGCCAACCTGTGTATGGTCGGGGTTGTGAACAGGGGAAGCAAGATTGGAGCGATTGGTGTGTGAAAGTATCTCTAGGCTCTTGCAAGTCTCTGAAACGATGTGCTTGTTAAGCATGTGCTCCGGGTAGGCAATGTCGATTTCATTGGGGGTCTGATGGGTGAAATCGATAACCTGGTCATACATTCCAATGGACATGGATGGCTCATTGTCCAACGGGATGCCCAATTCTCCTACATCAAAGTTAAGAGTATAGTCCTCGCCGGTAGGCTCTTTCAGCTGATTATACGACGCCATTTTCTCTGTTCTGGAGTTCTCCAAATAATTGGGATGGGTTGTGTCGAAACAGAAAGAAGATCTGGACGATGAGGTTTTGTGAAAACTAGAGGTAGAATATTAGAAATTGTTGCCTAGATAGACAGACGGCGCGTTTTGAAATCACGACACGAGAAAAAAAATAAAGGCCTTCAAAGAGATGCTTACAACTCCACGGTCCACAAAGTGTTTACGCGTTATGGTATAGTATAGTTTCAGGATGATGCGGGCTTTCAGGTTTGAGGATTAATGGCAAACCTTCCTAAGATGAAAGGCTGTGGTTGTGATAGAATTGAGTTGGATGTGTTGTCTGGGAAGAAGTTTCGGTAGGTATGAAGGGGAGTCGTGTATGAGGGAGTGTTATGTAGGCAAAGGTTGTACACAGGAAAAAATTGTTGACTTGAAGAGTCAAACACAGAGACGTGTTTGTATATGTTGAAAGATGCACGTACAGAGTTTCTCGGGGTGTGTGTGCGTACCTTCGACGTACTAATTTTTTTCGACAGACGTGTTGAAGGAAAAGAATAGGCCACCGGCTCAAGCTACTACCACCTGAAGCTCATTCAACTAATGACTGCAGTGACCAAGTGGTTGGAATCCTATATCAGTGCTTATTTTATGTTTGGTAGTTTACTGACTCAATAGTTAGTGTTAGAATTTCCGAGGTGCATATCTCGAAAGAATCTTAGCATGATAACCTAGGTCATACGGATTGATTAGGGCTATTGCACTTTCACTTTTTACCTTTTGCATATCGACGACGACGACGACATAATCATGTTTGCTCAAATATACTTACCTGTTATGTAAAATGTTGTCCTTGATAGGTATTGCTTAGTTCAATAAATATCATCTTATGTCTCTACAAAGTGTACTAGTAATAAAACTACCAAGATATAAGAGATAGCATGCGGGTATCAGAGGATATCGACAATCTATATCAAATTCCTCATTTAATTGAAGATTTAATAACCTTTGAAATGTGTACATAATTCAATTGTTAAAAATCTTGATTTATTTAGGTATAACTACTCTTTGTGTAGGAACTGTGTTTGGCTCTTATTAACCATGTGACTGGGAATCCCCAAAGCACAGTTGGCATCAAATAGACCCATTATAATACACGGTCCATATGAGTAGGTAGTAAATGCTGTAAACGAGTTGAAATTTTGGTAATATTGCTCAGCCCTTTAGATATTTCTATAGATGACCAACGCACTTAAGGGGTTCCTCCGAACACCAAAGCTAATAGTACACACTTATTTTCCACCACAGAACTCCCAATCGTATATGCTAACCTATTATACAAACCCTAGGTATTATTATATCCATTATTCACTTCCTGTTAAATATGCCATTTCCCATAATCTTCGTTTTGTTGAGCGTATTCTTCATCCCGTTCCCAAAGAAAGATGACCGCTGCGGCTTGAGCTGCGGGCGACCTTGTTCCCAATCGGAGCCGTCGTACGCATTACCGGTGTATTGCTGGTTTTGAGCATTCCCGTAATACCCCTGATATTGTTGTTGCCAGTCTTGTGGCTGGTAAGCCTGTCCTTGATATGCCTGGATTGGGTTGCTTGGGTTGTAAGACTGTTGTGGCGCTGATCCCTGCTGTGGCGGGCTATGAGTGCCTGGATTATACGCAGCGTAAGTAGGCTGTTGGGCAGGATACTGAGTTGTTGGTGGTTGAGATTGAGTTGCATCAACTTGATTTGTGTTCTCATATAGAGAGTTATTAGGCTGGTACGGGGCCGAACTCTGATATTGTGCCGCTATTTGAGCAGACTGGCTTTGTGTGTATGCATGGGTATGCTGATAAGATACGGACGATTCTGGTTGTATGGTCTGACTCTGTGGGTTCTGATACGAAGGAATTTCATGGGGCTGCTGAGAGGCGGCGACTGGATCAGGCCGGTATGCGGTGATGGTCTGGTCGTACGTCCTAGTCTCTACAGATGCCTGGATTTGGCTGGCTGATGACTGGGACTGCCCTGGGGAGTGTGATTGGCTATATGTAGCTTGATTATCATAAGGGACAGTTGGTGCTGGCTTCCTCTTAATGTACTCGTGGGCAGGTAGTTCGATCGGCAACGTATCTGGCATAATCGGATCTGAGGTCGTCTGTTGGGGCCCCTGCTCGACTTCTATGCGATGAGGGATATTTTCCTCGGTTTGGCCGTTAGGCTGGTAAGCTTCTATATTCTCTTGCCTATTAGGTTGATAGGCGGGCTGTCCAACCTCTGTAGGTGTTGTAGACCGGGTGGTTGTAAATTCGTTCCATAGCGCTGCCTGATTGGCTATAGCAGATTTAAGCCGTTCAGAGATCTGGTCAAATGAAGACTGTTCCTCAGAAGTACCTGCATCCTGGGTATCATTTTCGGCTGCGTGATCGTCGTCGTCGGGCAATGGCGCTTCGTTAGAATAAATAGAACTTCTGATATCATTTTCATCTGGAATAACGGGGACTTCTTCGACCGTTTCCTCGTGTTGTCTATCCGCGACATCACTGACCGACGTTTTAGGCGACTCAACATTCTTTGGAGTTACTTGAGGTTCGTCATCGTAGCTGAGTTCTTGCTCCTTGTTAAACGCACCTCGTACAACACTAGTAACTGCGTTGTTACCAGAGTCCATGGCATTTTTGAGAGCGCTTAACAATACCGAAACACGATCGACAAGAACTTTCAAGCATTCCTCATTATCAGTAGCTAATGCCATCTGTAGGGCATTCTCACCATCTTCGTTTGAATGCATAATGTCAGCGCCGTTATTTATCAAGAATGAAACAGCCTCTTCATCGCCTCTAGATGCAGCTGCAATAAGAGCAGTATCCCCGTCTTCATCCGGGAGGTTGATGTCGGCACCTGCGTCAAGTAACAGCTGGAGCGACGATAGAGGCATGTAGGCGGCAGCCAAGCTAAGCGGTGTTGATGGGCAACCTCCGCTACCATGCACATCTAAATGCGCTTTGGCCTTGACTAAAAGCTCGAGAATATCCTCTTCGGCGCGAAGGGCGGCTGCAATGATTGGCGGTGCATCACGACCTCCCCCGAGGTTGGGATCTGCATTGTGTTCAAGGAGTAGAGAAACAATATCCGTCTTGCCTGCTTCACACGCCCCTTGAATTGCAGTACCCGATTCGAAATATGAGCTGTCAGTGAAGGCGTTCACGTCGGCACCGCGCTTTAGAAGCTCTACAACGACATCGTAATGGCCCTCTGTAGCGGCCGTTTGAAGGGCCCACCCCTCTGGCGCATTGACATTGGCACCAGCATTAAGAAGCATTTCGATAATCTCCATCGTACCATCGTAAGCGGCAGCGGTTAGGGCATTTCCATATCTTTATCTATGTCAGCAACTTGAACTTCGTACGATAATAAATGATAGCTTACTCGTCGCCGGTAGCATTGGGGTCTGCTTTAAACTTCTCGAGAAGTAACCTCACGGTGGACTCCTTTTCTCTATCGGTAGCATCGTAGAGACAATTGTTGAGTGTATCCGGCCCAATTGTACCATTAGAATAATTCCAGAATACGTCAAGGAGTTTGTCTTGCTGCTCAGTACCCGTGGCCGCTTGGTAGAATGCTCCGTCAACGTCAAGCCCTTGGCATTTTTCTAGAATAATAGTAACAATGTCCCAATTCCCTTCATCAACGGCCGAGCCGAGAGCAAGCTGGAAATATTCTTGGGTATGCTCATACTCAAGCATCCTATTAAAAACTTCAAGCCGACCTGCCTCCGCGGCCTTGACAAATGCCTTGCTGTACTCTTCGGGTGGCAACTTATCCGCGTATCTCTCAATTAGATACTCGAACATAGAGAAGTCAGACAATAATGCGGCTAGTGCAAGAGGCGCGTCGATGTCTGCGCGGTCAACGGTTAACGAGACATTGCGCTCGATAAGTAGTTCAACACATGCTCGATTGCCTGAGGATATTGCCGCATTTACTACCGGGCCAATATCGTTAGACATTGCATTAGCATTTGCCCCTCTTAAGAGCAGCTTCTTCATAACTTCGACATGGCCTCCGAAAGCAGCCATGTGCAAGGGTGTCTGTTCTTGGATTTCGTCTCCGTCATCAATTGCGGCACCTCTGTTTAGGAGCTCCTCGACGATTTTAGGGCGTCCGAAGTAAGCCGCAAAGTGCAACTAAACACAAAATTAGCAAACATTAAACTGAAGACCTAGTCTATACTAACCGGAGAGTTAACCAATGAATCGCGGATCTTAATCTGATCTTCGTAGCCATTTCGAATTAAAGCTGCGACGAGTTCTCTAAATCCGACAGAAGCAGCAATATCTATGGAATCTGAAGTCAGCAATTATTACTGATAGCGAATGGGTATAAGTTAAGAGATCTTGCTGATCTAGATCCGCATGCACACAAACAAACACCATCTTTGATAGGAGTAAATAGGGAGGCTAGGAGAATACATACGTAACCCTGTCAACGTCTTGTAGTCAAAGCCATCAAAAGTGCTAGTCATGCGCCAGTATTCTACAAGCCAGCGATGTCGTATCTTTGAATCGGACTTCCAGAAATCTTCTTCTAAACTCAAGTCCTCGGCAATTTCACGTGTAGCTTTACTAGCATGGCGTAGCCAATATTTGACTGTATATGGCACTGTGATGGTAAAAGTCAGCGGTTATTCGTTCGGACGAAACTTTGTTTAAGCTATGTCGACCCTTCAAATCACTTATCTACAGAAGTGAGCAATGGTGTAGGGCTGGGGGTTTGGACTTACGGGCTAGATCGCGAAGAATATCGGCCTCGGGATCCACTTCATCCTGGCTATCTGGTTCACTCTCGCTATCATACTCATCGTCATCGTCATCCTCGTCGTCGTCTTCCTCGTCATCATCCTCTTCTTCGTCCTCCTCTGCTTCCTCATTTTCATCTTCGTCTTGATCATCCTTAGCCGAATTACCATCTTCGCCGCTGTCAGGGGTTTCCTCTTGACCAGGAAAATTGAAGCTCTCATTTACATGCGAGAACGACCTGAGTGCAAGAACGCCATGTTGCCATTTTTTCTCTTCGTCCGACATGCCGAGGAGTTGCTTGGCGTTCTCTAGGAGATGTGTTTTAACCACTACATTCATGAAGGAAATGGTATTATTTGCTCGCTTGATAGCTAGCAGTGGCTTACACATCTCCACGAACTTACGGAGTTCAGATTTCTCCTCTTCGCTTGAGGAGAAACCAGCAAGTACACCAAGCTCTTCCTCTGTAGGGTCTTCGTATGTGAGAACAAGGGCACGTAACATCTCCTTAATCTTCTCAACCTCAGCTTCATTAGCTTTGAATATCTGAAGCCATGAATTATTCAGGAGCGTCGTTAGATCCTGTGGCATTCTTTCAAGTATTCGGCGGACTTTGAGGTCGCTCTCGGCTTCCGGAAGCTCTTGAAGTTGAACACATGTGATATCAATCCACTGGGTATTTTGGGCACGTTTGCCGATAAGACTGCTTGCGAAATACGCAAGCGCCTTATTGTAGTTCTTCTCTTTCTCGAGAGTGGTGACTCGTTCTTTAGCTCGCTTTCGTAATGCCGTCTGAACCTGGTTCCCATATTTCTCATCTTCAAGATCAACGAGACGGACACCCTCAATTTTAAGTGCTTCCTCAATGTTGTGGGCTTCTCTGCTGGTGATCATCCATCTTGTTGGCACCCGCTTCGTATCCGTATGGTTAATGCCTTGGAGCTCGGCGTTCAAGTACTTCATCAACTTGATAGTAGAATCTGAGTCTTCGGGAAGCACGTGCAGGTTATTGAGTACGAATATAACCTTACTGCCGATGAACTCATCTATGAGCATATCCTGAATAGTCTGCCATAAGTTCTCTACAGTCACTTGCGGCTTGTTTCCTTCGCCTCGCTTCTTAGCAAATAACTTGGCATAAGAAGCGAGCATCTCCTGTTGGTCGATTAATTGGGTCACGATGCTCTTGAGAACGTCCTCGGCGGTGCAATAATCTGTTGTCGACTCGCAAAAAAAGTAGGCAAGCAAGACCGGTCCCTTGTTCGAATCTGTATCCTTGATCCTGTCGATCTCGTCAACGGTTGCCAAAGATGCACTGGTTTTCCCTCGACCCTCTGGTCCTCGGATCCATAGGCAGTCAGCAGCGCGAGGTGTATTAGCCTCATCACCGGTCTTAATCTCATCAGATAGCCATTGTTTATACTCTTCTTCCTTCGTTATCCAAGAAGATGACGCAAATGTTTGCGCTAGGGCCCTGCGTTTCTTGGATACCTGTGCGCCATCTAAAGCTTCCATGATGTTGTTAATCATTTTCCGGTCGATATCGCGAACAGAATTCAGACGATTCTTGACTGCCAATTGGGCACCGTGGATTATCCTCTTCAAAGGATCTTTCACAAATTGGTTCCATTGGTCATCTTTCGGGCCGTCGAATTTGACAAGATCTCGATGGTTGCGTGCCAAGCCTTGTTCTTCGACACCTGGAAGCGTCGCAGAGTCGCGACTCACAAAATCGGCATATGATTTTGGGATGACGAGCTTGCTTATGCCAAAGAGGTCAGGCAAGCCAGCCATCTTGCCAAAATCGGTCGGCTGCTCCTCATAGAAACATAATAGGTCGATCTTAGGGCTTAGCTTTCCCACAAGGCGCATGAATTCATGCTTAAGCTCACGAAGGCCCTCGTCGCCAGGCTTCATTAAATCTAATAGCTTGGAAGTAGACGCTGTACCGGCCTTCTCGGCGAGGTATGCGTACATGGCGGCGACAGAAGCAACGGGTGCTCCATTGAAAGGTGCACCGAAGAAAATGGCGGCCGCGATAGCCTCAAACATGACAGGAAATTTATCTCTTCGAGAGTCTGCTATGGTTATCGCTTTCGCAACTACCAGGCCTCCCATACTATGGCCAATAAACACGATTGGACGTCGTTGTACAGCACCCTGCCAACCACAAAATGGCCATGTAAGCTAGAGTGTGCAGGTAAAATATACGGGGATTGATTTACCTCTCTCTTACTCCTCAACCCATTAAGCAAAGTCATGGCAACATTGCTCATAAACTGCTTCACCTTTAGAGACCCGGTCCATGCTGACTCGTACATATATAGCAGGATACGAGCCCGCGGAAAATCTCTGACTAGCCCATCGGTAGTCCAGTTAAAGCCGGTGCTTTCTGATTTCCAACTGTCTTCCGGATGTGCACCGAGGCCGGGCACGAAGACGATACTAAAGAGAATTAGAAAAAAGCGAAATTCGGTATATATTTTCTCCAACTTACTCAATTTCTGGTTCGACATCAGATTTATCAAGCGGGTAAAGCTCCTTGATACCCTGCTGTACGATATCGTAGTCCTTCTTCCGTCTGGCAGGTCCTGCGGCAGCCTTCCGCGTCGCGGAGCGTTGCAGAGACATGGCGAAACAACTATAAATCCCGAAATACTTCAACGAGATTCAAGTCGGGGCCTCTCACGGATGGGATGGGGCGACGGGAGTTATAGGCCAAGCCAGACAACAGGTGACTCCAATCTCTAGACTCAAGGATTACGGAACGGTCCATAGACCCAAAGTCCTTTTGGACCCGGTAGCATGAGAAAGTACATGTCTAGCGAATTATGTGATGGCGTGAGCATGGTCTTTTCCGTGCGGCTGATAGATTCCGTCTCAAATCGTGCTTCATGGGCTAGTCCGTCAGCACTAAAATGCTGCTTATATCATCTAAGCCCTGTCAGGGCCAGTCTAGCCTTGTCCTAGGCTGGAATAATCTGGTTGCTCGCTATCTCCCATTAGGCACGCGATGTTACTGATTAATCACTTCTTGGATGGATTATGAAAGACTCGGGTGTCTATGTAAGGTAAGCTTCTCTTGGCTAATACTATTTTTGTATACCGATAAATGCGACTTCTAGTGGCGCTTTTTACTACGCATATCCCATATCTCCTTGTGTTGATTAAGGTAAAATGCTACTGTACCTAAGGCAGAAAAGAAAAGAAGCGTTAATTTCAAATTTGGTGCGATCCCCGACCCTAAAATCCAGACACTGGGGAAGGGGGCGGGACGTAGCCAATGTTAGAATTTTACCCATGTCGACCCGCGATGGGCTGAATGCTGATCATTTTAACCCCTGCTTACTTCTTTTAAAATAGACACCCGATTAGAGCCAGAGCGCGTATGCCACATAAAATAGTTTGATTACCCTATATGTATATGAGTAGACGATTTGTCATATTAGTGTGCTATAGCCCTTCGTAGGTCATCCTACGGTAAAAAGAAATATTTTTCAATTTCAAGTGTATACCGACATCTTCAAGACTGGCTGCTAAGTAATAATCGTTAATGATGGGTACATCGCCTATCCCCTTCACAACTCAAGTGCTTAAGTCACGAGAGGATTCTAGCGCATCGCAACAGACATCAGACTTCAATGCTCTCCTTCCGGCTTCGCATCGTACAGAACGTGATCATATAGCTATCCCCGATCTAGACTCGGGCTTCCTTAAGCGGGAACTCCTTGTCGAAAGGTTGAATAATGTACAAGATTGGCTTTGGATATGTGGTCGCCCAATGCCTCCTCGGCCATTACATCACCAAATTCTCCTCTCAAGAGAGATCGCCATCAGCGAAAATCCAGAACTTCATCTCGTATGGTCAAAGAACCGCATATTCTTAAAACCTATTCCGCCATATCTCTTTGAACCTGATTTCTGGGCCGCTCACATTATCCAAGACGACGAACTAACTAAATGCGCTCGCGGCTACCTTTTCTCTTATACCGCTCTCATCGCGTACCAGAGTGACTTCCGCATCGCGAAAGAGAATGGGTTGCTGCCTTATTATATCGAATGGGAAGCATGGAAGGATTTCGCTAAGGAGATCCTACAAGGCCACGACTATGCATCTGTCAACCCACGGTACTGGTACGGCGAGCTCCGGTTGAGCCGGCTGAACAAGGTCTACCGAATACGGAAAGGCTTCATCTTACGCGGCTACTCCAAGATCGCAGCCCATACTGTTTACGGCGATTTAATTCGCGATAACTTCGCTGCCCTAGCAACTATTCTCGGGTACGTCGTCATTGTGTTAACGGCGATGCAAGTCGGCCTGGGAGTAGAAAGGCTACAGGAAGACGAGACGTTCCAGAACGCCAGCTACGGATTTACAGTATTTTCGATTATCGCACCGTTAGCAGCAGGCATGGGCATCTTTTTATTGGTTCTAGTTGTATTCATTAGCAACTGGGTCGTCACGAAGGACTACGAAGTGAAGAGGTTCCATGAGATGGGAGTGGAGCCATTCTGGAGAGAAGAATATAAGAAAGAGAAGACATCATCCACGAACAGGAATCCAACCATTTCTAATGAGCGGGAAGTCTAACGCTGACTTCCCGATATGAACAATGTATTCAGCGAGAAGTGTGTTTACTAGTTCACGAAATTGTTTCAATATACCCCTTATTTGGATATCAAGAACATCCTTAACCCCGCCTTCATGGTTTCTTCCGAGTGCCAAAGCCCTAAGCCCCAAGCCCCTTTATTCAATTACCCCAAGATCGTTCGTTAAAGGGTATGAAGATAAAGAAATACGTAGTCTAATATAAGTAATCAATTGTATGATGCGACTATACTCTAAATAAGATCGAATGTATGTATGGATGGCAAAGTTAAACCGCCACCAAATGCATCATTAAATTAGAATCGAGTAAACGGTAGCCTGTACAATGTAAGCTACTTCCTTGGAACGATAAGTATAACTTATGCTAAACGCAGAATCACTTACCATTTTCCTCGGAGCGTAATGTTAACCCAACTGTATCCCAGGTTAGTTTTCTATATGTATCATTTTCGTTAGTACACGGGACACTCACGCGACTCCATCGCCGTCAACCTCCTTCTCAACCTTAGAAGAGAATGCAATAGCGCTCATGATACCGTCGCCAAATTTCTCGTTTATAACAGCCTTAAAGGCATACCCATAGTTTTGTACAATCTCGTACAATCTGTAAATGAGCGGCTCTACGGGAGGCATTGGTCCCGCACGTCCCCGATTAGGGAAACCGAGTGACAGCGAGTGTAAGTCCCCATTTTGGAGGTCAAGAGCTTCTGTCAACTTCTCGATATCTTCATCGGATGCCTGGGCTTGGCCATAGAATAAAGCAGCAACCGCAACCTCGCTGCGACCTAATTTCTGTGCAAGCTCCTCGAACGTATATCCATGTCTGGCTTTGGCTTGGAAGAGAGTCTTCGAAACACTTGGTAGACCATCAACGAGTGTTTCCTTAAGAACCAATTAGTAATCCCGAATTAATAGGGGATTCTGAGAACTTACGTCAAGGACGCTGATTCTTGGGTGGTCGCTCATCTTCACGGTAGGTCTTTGAAATACTTCTTAGAAAGACAATGAGAATACTGTGCTATTTGACAGGTACCTAGGTAGTTAGAAGAAAAAGAAGTTCGAGGGTAAATCGATTATTTATAAAAAGGTGAGGAGTCGCAAAAGATGAGGGCCGATACGTAATGAATTGCGCACTTACAAACAACCCCGCGCAAGCTCTAGCTCGAGATCTAGACACCATCTTGCTACCGACGGCTCGGCACGGGGATAAACCGGGATTTCGGTGTCTCAGTCAGAATAGGATCCCGCTCATAATAAATCCGCCGACTCGGTATTCCCGTGCTCCCGATTGAAGTTCAAACACCGTTGAGTTAATTACTATGTCGGACGGGACCCGGAGTGATCCGGTTTGGCGCTGACTAAGTCCGAGGAGAATTGATATTCGAGTCTACTAAATATAGTGTAGCTGTGTAATTGAAGTACGATAGCATAGGTGAGGTAGTTAAGAATAATTTATAATCATAATATAAGATATGCCACATAAAACAGAACCCAAATCAACCAAAAATTGTGTATATAACTAGTACAATGGTATCCGCACAAGCCTTTCGAAAGAGAAAGTGCCTAATCCTAAATGATAAAAAAAAATTGCGTCAAGACATGCTAAAAATTTCCCAATTCTTGAGGTAGAAATCACCACTCCCCGCCACCCCAATCACCACCCGAATAATCCACCGTACTCGTATCCATATAACTCGCACTAGCATCCATGCTAAAATTCTCCTCTGTCGTCATCATAGACATCTCGTCGCCCATATACGTCGTCTGGTTGATATCTACGTTCATGTCGACGTTGACATCGATGTACGTCGCGTTCGCGTCCATGTACGCTGTGTCTGTATACGATGCATCTGCATACGCCGTTGTGTCCGTGTACGCCGTCATATCTGCGTTCATATCCATGTTCGTGTTTGAGGAGTCCATGTACGTTGTTTCTGCGAACGCGGTTGCTTCCGTGCTGGTATTGTTATTCGTCGTGTCCATATACGCTGTGTCTGTAAATGAAGTCGTTTCTGTGTTCATCATATCCATGTTTGCCGTATTCTCCATCTGTGAATTATCCGTGTAGTTCATATTCATCTGGTTCGTGTCTGATATTTGAGTGTTATCTGTGTAGTTCACGTTCGTCTGCGTTGATTCGGCCATTGCGGTATTCTCGATGTTGTTGATCGTTGTGTTATTAATAATGGTACTCTCCGGTTGTGGCGCGTAATACGCCTCTGATGTCGAGTGAGATTCAGCAGGAGCTGGTTCGGAATATGTTTGGCGATCTTCGTTGGTGTACCCGTTGTTTTGCTGTTCACCATGACTTGTATAGTTTTGCTCGGCGTGGGTCTGTTGATATGATTCGTTATTGGCTTCTTGATGTTGTCCAGAGTAAGACTCATGGTTTTGCTCTGACTGGTTTGTATATTGCTGTTCAGAGTAACTTCCATGGTTCTGTTCAGACTGTTCTGCATGATGCTGTCCGGATTGTCCCCCATGTTGTTGCTCAGAATATGATTCGTGCTGCGGCTCGGAATGTTGAGTATGATTCTGCTCAGGATTTGCAGCTTGATGCTGCTGAGCTGTAGAAGCCGGTGTATCAGTTTTACTTCCAGTTAAAGCAGTAAGAGCGCCTCCGATTGTGGCGCCTATGGCTGCGTAAGGATCTGCAACTCCTTGCCCTTGATACCCAGGCTGACCAGGCGGCATTTGGTAGGCGGCCTGATTAGGGCGGACTTGGTAGAGAGGCTGACCGGGAGGCCCCTGGAATACCGATTGCCCAAAAGCTGCAGATTGTTGCATCTGCTGTTGTAGTTGCTGTTGTAGTTGCTGCTGCTGTTGCTGTTGCATCTGAGATAACGGCGGTCGTCCAACTGGAGGCCGTGGGATTTGATAAGGGGCTTGTTGGTTTATCATATTTGGTTGTGCTGCATTATAATTCACCGGAGTTCCTGCCATCCCTGGGTTCTGTACTATAGGGGGCCGCCCTGGCATCTGAACACCGGCAGGTTGTAAGCCCTGCTGTAATTGAGGTCGGTTGATGGCCTGCATTTGTGGAGATGTGATACCTCCACCTTGAAGTATCTGTGTCTGTGGTGGCGTAGTATAAGCATGCTGTAGACCTGGCGGCCGTTGTTGCTGACCGCCTTGAAGTTGCACCTGAGCTTGGCCCTGAGCTTGGCCTTGAGGCTTGCCTTGCATACTATTATATATATTATTTCCCAATGAAGCCCCAGCTAACCCATTCATTCCCATTGACTCGGCAATAATTGCGCCCCCTATCGCCGCCGATGACTGTTTTAAAGCAGGATTCTGCCAGGTCTTTTTGGCCCATTTCTTCATTTTCTTGCCTGCATCAGACAGTGCAGCGGCTGCCTGAGTCGAAGTGAAAGGTTTATTCTGTCCAGGTATTTGTGGGAAATTAGAATTAAGCGCAGGAGGTTGGGTAAGTTGTTGCTGCCCCTGTACTATCGACTGACCGGCGAATTGTTGCGTAGTTGGGGATTGGATCCCATGAGATATCTGTGACTGACTGGTCGCACCATGTATTATGCCACCGACTGCTTGCCCGTTTTGCCCACTTGGTGATTGATTAATATTACCCATGCTTTGTTGCATATAGGTTGAAATATTTTGTCCATTTGCGGACGATTGTATAAGGGTCTGTTGCTGACCCGGTGCCCCCTGTATAGTCGGTCGAGGCTGTCCATTATGTGCTGTTAATTGAGTCGGCTGTCCAGTAATTGTGTTTCCGGAATGTTGTACATGGTTTCCATTCATGGTTTGCTGCTGAGGCGGTCTTTGCGCTGCTACATGCACCATCTGTTGACTTCCGGATTGCTGCTGGGTAGGCTTCACTGATACCGCCTGTCCCTGCGCATATTGGAATTGTGCTGTAGTAGTGGGCGTTTGCTGATTCTGTGCGAGAATATGGGGCGATCCGACTTGGGAAGGCAATGGCTTTACCTGCCCCGGAAGCATGGGGAATGGATTTGAACCACCAGTGATAGGAGGACTCGGTGACTGAGTAATATGTTGATTCGCTTGAATTTGAGATGCTTGCGCCACCGTTGGTCGTATGACATGAGAAGAATTTTGATGAGGAGTCATATTTGGCGGTCGGTTTTGACCTGCAATATTCTGCGCAGTACCATACGTATGTGACGATGCGGAGGATGGCGGTCGATGGAGAGAGACAATTGAAGGAGCCGGTGAAGAAACCTGACTCTGTAATGGAGAGACAGGTTGGGCTATAGGAGATGGAGATTGTGGTTTGTGTTGCCCTATAGTTATCCCAGTCGGCATGTTCTGGTCTGGTTGATGGTTACTTTGGGGCCTTGGACTAGGGGAAGAATTTGATGGTGGTCTCTGTTGATTAAATGCAATAGCTTGTGGAGTCATTGGTTGACTCGAAACATTAGCTGAAAAACTACCAGAGGCCTGAATTGTAGTTGGTACACCATGGTTGGGTCTTTGAACAGGCGCCTGTGAATTATATGTATTATTTATAACTGTCTGGCCTTGTGAGTGAGCACTACCTAAAGAGACATGTGCTGCCGACGAGCTCTGCGAAACTTGAGGAGAGTGTTGTGGTGAACCCGATATTGATGGCTTTTGGTAATTATGCGCTTGGGCAGGCTGTCCAGGTGGCTTCCCAGGAGACACTTGAGGTACCGTGGAATAAGGCCGAGTCTGTGATATGGAACCAGGTCTAGGGGGTCCTATAGATGATTGAAGTCCTTGTTGAGACGCAGGATGAGGTCGTATTGGAATATTAGTTGAACCCATCATAGGGTTTCCAGAAATAGGGCTAGCATTTCCGGTGCTCTGTGAAGCCAAAGGCTTTCTCTGTGGTTTATTCGGCAAGACAGGAGAGCTAGACATTGATCCTTGGGCGCTCATATTCGAAATTCTGTCTGGACTTGCTGGTTTCTGAGGTCTAGATAAGGAAAGCGGAGCAACTACAGGGAGTGGCTCATTCATGATAGGATGGAAGGTTTCTGTAGGCTGGTGAGGCTTCTGGGAAGATGCACCTTGGCTGCTAGAGTCATGCATGGCTGTGGCAGGGCCGTAAGGCTTGTTCTGTTCAGCTATAGATTCTGTCGCTGTTGGTATTTCCTGAAAGATATATATTCCGGGCCCCCCTATTTTTGGCGGTGATGATATATGAGATGATAGATGATTTGGTAGGGTGTTGACCCGATGAGTACCTGGACGAATAATTTCTCCGTGCGTCTGTGGCGGGCGTTGGTCCCCCGAAGTACCATTCAAGTCATGGGCAGGCCTGAGTACTGATGGGATACGAGCTAGACCAGGACCAACACTAGAAACCCCCGAGCCATAAGAGATACTCTCATGTCTCGCTCCAGAACCTGGTATAGCTGGGACGCTAGGCTGCGGTTGAGAATCATCTTGTGTTACTTTCGTTGGTGGCACTGCGGGTTGGAGGACGGTTGGAATGGGTGAAGTTTCAACTTTTGGGGAAGGGGTGGATACGATTGCCGATGTCCTAGGATCTGACGGTTGCCTCAAGACTCCAGGGAGGTTATGATTCTCTCCCGAGGATTCAACAGGCCCTGAAAGCGAATGCCGCTTCTGGTTGATGGGACCAAGCTCTGTGTTTTGAGACTGAAGAACTGATATACTAGACAACATCATAGAATTTCTATATGGGTTCTTCGGTTCCTCATTGGAGATTCCATGTGTAGGTTTCCATGTCTCATATTCATTCTGCTCTATCGTAGTCGCCGGTGGCCGTTGAGAAGCGATGACTTTCTGCTCCACCCGCGGGCTTTCCGCTTCCACGCCATCCACGGGCTTGACAGTCGTTTTTAGCGGAGGATAGGCAAATGATGCCGAAACTAGCGGATACTCTTCAACAGGTTTCATAGTCTCTCGAACTGGATGTTGTACCGGCGCTTTCTCTTCTACTTGACTCCTTTCCGTCGGCAATTCTGCAATACTATTTTGATTGGTTTGTAAGGGTGCTTGAGCGATCTGCGTTGCATCCATTTCGATGGGAGCCAACTCTTCTGCACACTTTACTGTGTCGCCGCTGGCAAGCTCAGAAACGAATCCTACGGGTGACCATCTTTGCGTCGATTCAAGTTCTGCTAGTAGTGGGTTGCTCTTACTGTTCACTGGCGATGCTGATATTGCGGTATTGGTTTTGATACTGCTCTCATTGCCGACCGGGCTTACATCGTTAAGTCCAAAGTACATAAAGTTGTCTGGGTCAAAATAACCCGTAGCCCCCATTTCATCTTTTCCATCAGCCAGCGCCGTCTTTCCGCCATTTCTGGTTATATTAGGAGCGTCTTCCGGAGTAACTTTATATTCGGTACCGAATTTATTTCCTGGAGCAAGGTCGAGTGGCCCAAAACCGATGCCTACCAATTCGGGAAACTCGTCGCCTGGCCGCGGGAAGTGGTATTGTGTAAGGCCAGTGGTTTTAAAGCGGTAGAGCCACCGACAACCGTCGTAATCGGACTCCCATCCTTCGGGAAGATGTGCCATCGTCAATAAATGCGAGCCTAGGACAACGACTACCCTCTAGGAGGGGTAAAGAGGGCCAAATGTATACGCGATATAGTTGAATCGTCGTCAGGATGGTAGAGGGGTTCGAAAAGCTCAAAATAAAACTCAGTACCAACTAGATTAGGCTAAGCAGGATTAGAATGAGAATAAATGGTGTCTCCAACGAATAGTTCGGGGAAGTAAATTCAGAATAACCTTCAGTATATGATAAGAGCGAAGGACGCCTTTCCTAGAGGAAAGTATGAAAGCCTGAGCTGACTTGTTGCCCGAAGGGGTCGAGACCAGGTCACACACGGCAAATTGCCTGGCTGGCTTCTTTCTAAGAGGGCGTATTGCCTTCCAATCCCAACGGTCTAGCATGATGTCTAACCATTCTGGATATTGGTCCGTCGAATGGTGGCGTATAGCGTGCAGCAGCTGAACTTCGAAACCACCATTTTCGTAGTAGTTTGCCTGTTTGCCAAGCAAACCACTAATCCACAATTAATTCTCCACGAGCATTAAAGCTCATAATCAAGTCTACCAGTAGACTATATAAAGCTTCTAAAAAACTTGTAATCATGCCAATATAATAGGTTGAAAGGAGAATTCATATAGCAAGTTAATAATATCGAACGAGATATTCAGAACATCCACTAATGTCCTCTCGGTGTTCTAGATCTAGATCTACGTTATAGTAGCATCAGCATTTCAGCTCGAGCAGGGGTCCCCCGGTCAGTCATCCAAAGCTTAGGACAAACGCATTCGCATACTTCAACCGAATTCTCAACTTAGCTCTAAGTCATTATTACAAATAGATTCTAGAGTCTCTTATAGTAATGGTAAGCGAAATTTTGACAAATCACGAACTTCCTTCACGGAAACATCATACCTTAATCGATGTTGAAGAAGCTTTATACCTAGGTACTTAGTGCTACATAAGCCCCATTCAACGCTCAAATCGGGCTCTTGTCTTACCCCAAATTAGCGTACGAAGTACATAGCTGCAAATTCTCCGTCTCCGAATACAAGCCCTCGGAGCAATGAGAGTCATCACAAAGGAAATGCTTCTTCTTTAAGCTATGTCCCGAATATAATATAACTAATCAAGTTTAGTAAAATATACTACGCTCGGGCCTAGTGCAGCTATAGTCTACTTTTATACGCATTTCTCTATCCAGCCATGTTATTCAACTTAAGAACGACTTACATGTCAGAATAGGTTGAGTTCGACACTGACAAGTATTGGCGTACTATACTGCTTCACGTACACGTAGCATATTTGAAATAGAAAATAAATTAATAGCTAACTATGGTCATGACTATGACTATACCTAGGTAAGTTTACCAATATCTACACACCCAATCACCCTGAGGTGTGACTTTAGTCCGTAGGACATCCAGAGCACCTCCTTTAGGAGGGCAGAGATAGAGGTTCGGAGACATGAAATCCTCCGCTTCCGGTCTCCGTCTTACTCCAAGGATAAACGAGGTTATTCAGACACCGGCAACCGTATAAACTTATACCCTCATGCCGGCCTAGCTTTATTCTGAGTAAAATCCCTAAAGTTGAATGAATAGCCATTATATTAATATGTACCTATCAAATCGATACTTTAGCTTCGACTCCTTATTTTCAATCATAGCCAAAAGTGGTTCCATCTATTCTCAAGATGCTAACTAGGAGGGTTTTTAGACTCCTGAACCCACTGGACAAGAAGTTCCGGATGAAGAGCTTTCCCTTTAAGCTTTTCAAGTAACTCATCCGGCGGACAAGTATTTATAGTATACCTAATGTCTGTCGAGCTCATGCGTATCGCGCCATCGTCAGCCGGGATAAAGCGAACCCACAATCTATTGTTATCCTTGTTCGAGCAGATTCGCATTCCGGTTACCATCCTAATATATTCTCGCTGTAATTCCTCGATCGATCCAGTATCAGATTCTAGTTGTAGAATATAGTTTAGCTCATGTCGATACCAATAAAACTCTTCGAAATCTCAACTTACTTTCTCTTGACATTATAAGTGATAGTGAACTAAGAAGCCAAGGTGCCATTTCCCTGACAGTCTCCCAAGGATGTGGTCTATTTTGATAGAGAATCTGCCTCCAGTTCCCGTGGCGCTCAATACGAATCAAAGTGTTATCTTCACGCACAAAATCTGCCTCTCTCCCGACGTCACTGACAATCATGTTATCGCAGCCCCATGGGCCGCGTTGCACATGAGATCTCCCAATGTGATCTGGCCCGCCCAGATAGATAAATTCGAGAGAAAAGCCATCATTCGCAGTCGCATATTCAAGACTGGAACGAAAATTCTCCCACATCTTTGTACCTTGGTCATAGACCCAGAGCCAATCGTTAGGTTCATTATCTCCTCTCCATAACCGGGCCCTCTGGGCCGTTGTAAGCCATACGTCCCCAAATCTCTTCAACGAGCTCCTCGACGAGTTAACGGCGCCCACGGGGAGGACTATCGCAGCGATGACATCGATATCTTGAGAGCACAAAAAGGCGCAGTTAACCAGGGCTTGATGGGCGCAGTGCGGAGGGTTGAAGCATCCAGGATATAGAATGATTCGATTCACTCGGTCTTGTTTGAGCTGCGGTCCATAATGTCCGACCTCTTGATTAAATATCGGGTGTCTCTCGGAAGGGACTGTTTCTTCGCCGTAGTAGCAAGACTCGATATACTCTCCTAAATCTGCAACAATCATCTCTTCAGATGAAGTTATAGAGGAAGCCCTCGCTGATAGTTGGTCGCTTGGGGTCTTCATTAACGGTATCCGGAATAGTTGTACAGTTTTTTGTACACTCGAAGGGCTCCAGACTGTACCTCTGGTAAATATTTGTGAGTTTTGCTGATCTAATTCAAGATAGTAGACATATATTTGCTAGAGACTCTTACTTACTGGGCCGACATCGTTGAGGCATCTAAACGAAACAAATTACAAAATAAATATCTACATGACGAGTTTAATTATTAATGCCGTTATCTGTATAAAATTTTCTCCACAGTGTAGAAAAATTCGGTATGCAGTCAGTGCCTAGAAATCGAAACGATTGGATGTAAGTTGTCTAAGTCAAAGTGATAGCTCAGTTCTATAGGTTTTAATTGTTATTGTTTTGCATTTGCATATTGTTGTCACACAACTTTTAGGCAACACTGGCGGCTTCGCAACAGATACTAAGAGCAAGGTACTTTTATCTTAGATGTTTATTGCTTTTTTAAGACATAACTTAAAGTAACTATACTTTAAATTCAAGGCTTAATTTTTATATAAAATAAAATTTGGCATATTTATAAATTATATTTAAGTAGCATAATTAAGCAACGGGGTGTTATTTTAGTTAAAATATAATTTACATATTTAAATTTTATTAATAAAAATAAATAAAATTTATAAGTTTTTAACATTAACATTTAATTATTATAAAATAATAATATATAATATTTAAATATTAATTTATTTATGGTTAATAAATTTTTAAAGTTATATTAATAAAAAAAAATTATAAATGTTATAAATTTAATATAAAAAATGTTTTAATTAATTTTTATTAAATTTATAATTAAATAAAAACTTTATAATATATATAAATTATATAAGTTTAAAGTTTTATAATTATAAAAATTATAAATTAAATATTTATTATAATATAATTTTTATTAAAAAATATAAAAAGTTTTATAATATAAAATGTTTTAATATTAATTAAAAAATATTAATTACCATTGAACAAAAATAAGATAACTCTTAAAGTAAAACTATATACTTAACATATTAAGTCTTTATAAAAAGTATTTTTAATAGTTAAAGATAGTATTTTATTTTCGAATATAAAATGGGATTATATTGATTAAAGATAAGGTTTAAGTTTAAAAGAAAAGAATAAATATATATATTTATTGTAAAAAAAAATGTATATAATAGGTATAAGTGATTATAAAATAAATAAGTATAAATAATATCTATTTATTAATTATTAATAATAAAGGAATATTAATAATAATAATTAAAAAAATATAATAATTTAAAGATTTTATATGGTTTTAAAAATTAAAATTATATAATAAATTTTTATATATGATATTATTATAATATTATATTTATTTAATGTTTTTTAAAGTTAATAATATTAGTTATAATAAGGTAATTTTAATAAATAAACCTTATATTTAATACAAAATTTACTAATTAATATACCTTTAATAAAAATAAAACCTTTTAATAATTTAAATCCTTTATATTTTCATTTTTAAACTCAACAATCTTAATTTATTTCTTAACCTTTATAACAATGCGTTTAATATAATTTTTAACTTAATTAATAACTTTTTTAAGTTTAGGTTTAATTTAATTAAGTTATATTTTAAATTTATTTTAACTTAGCTATTTAATTAGGAAATTAAGCTACAATTGGTTAATAATATTTTCATATATATTAATAATCTATCTATAAAACGTAAACTTTTTATATTTATACTAATTAACTCTATATAAACCAAGGTTATAAAAATGATGTTTATTTAAATCTATTGTAATTAAAAAGTCTTTAATTAATGTATCATTATTATTAATAAATAGTTTTATTAATTATTTTAGCGTTTTTAATATGTTTAAAATTTTAGTTAATATTTCTTTAAATATTAAAGGTTTAATTTAAGTAATAAGAATTTTAGGTTAAGGTTAAAGTTTTAATTTAAACTTCTTTTTAAACTTCTTACCTTTTAAAAGTTACAAGCGTATTAATAATTTTAAATTTTTATTTAATTTATTAATTACTTTAATATTAAAGTAAATTAAAAATGTTTACATATACTATTTAAATAAAGGATAAGTATTTATTTTACATTTAATATTATTAAATAAAGTTTTTAAATTTTTTATAATTAAATATATTATAAAAGTATATTAATATCCGTATATTTATTCGTTTTTTTATTTTACTATATTAAATATAATTATTTTTTTCAATATATAAATTGATTTTTATTTTTTAAACATTATTATTAATTATTTATTAATGTGATTAATTTATTATATAATTCTATTTTTAATTATATTAAATATATAAATATATTTTTGCTTAAATATATAAATAATAAAAAGGTAATAATAAATTCTATTAATTATTTCTTTTTTTCTTTCCAAGTCGATTAGATTAATAAATACCAAAAAGGTTATTACTTTGGAAGGATTTTTTAGGATTTATTTTATCTTTATATTAAAACTATTTTTAAATAAATAATTAAATATTTAGTTTAATATTAATTTATAAGCCTTAATATAATCAAAAATATCCAACATTATTAACTTCTATAAAACTAATACTTATTTAATATAAAGTTACTCCTTTTTCTCGTATATTTACAAGATATAAATAAATCTAAAAAATAAATTATTTTTCTATTTATTTTTATTAATTTTTAGCGGTAATATTTAAATGTTAAATAAATTACTAAATTAATTATTTAAAAATATAATCTTATTAATAATAATTATATACTATTGGTTAAAATTAATATAATTATTAGGACAAAGTAATAAACCGATATAAATAATTAAAGCAAATAAATTAATATTATTATATACGGTTAATTAAACATTGTTTATTTTTAGTTTAATAAAGAAAAAACTAAATATTTTAATAATAATAAAATGGAAAGGTATTATTAATAAATAATAATATAATATAATATAATAAATTTAAATTTAATATTAAAATAAAAATTATTTTAATTAAGAAAATAAAATGTTTTTAATAATATTATAAAAAAGAGAATAAGATAATAATAAGGTAATATAATTAATAACCTTTTTATATTATATTTTAAAATCTTATCATTTTTAATTAAAAAAACCTTAATTAATTAATAAATTAATTAGGAAATATTATATATACATATAAATATTTATATTTTTTAGTATAAAATAACCATTATAATATTTATAATTTATATAAATACCTTTCTTTCTTTTTTCCCTTCTATCTTTTAAGAAATATTTTATTAAAATCTCTTTAAAATAAATATATCTTTACTTATATAATTATCTTACCTTTTTTTATTAATATTTAATTAATTTTTAATTAAATTATAGGTTTATTTTATCATTTTTATAATAATATATTATTTATAATAATTCCTTATTTTTCAAATTTTATTATTTTTAAATAATTTAATTAAAATGTCTTCTTTTAAAACCATTAATAATAAAATTTTTAAAAAATTTACTATTCTTTTATCTTTACATATTCTTTCCTTTAATTATAATATTTTAATTATTTTATTTAATAATTGTAGCAATAGTATCCGCAATAATAATAATAATAATAATACTTTTATCCCTAGGTTTTATTTTAATTTAAAAATTCTAAAATATTTTAATTAAAGTTTTAGCAAATTTTAAATTATAAAATATTAATAAATAATTAATAATATAAAAAAATTTTATTTTCTACTCTTCCAATTTATAAATAATTTAACGTTTAATAACCAATACGCATTTCTAATAATCAACAAATATAACTATTTAAACATATAATTATCCAATTTCTTAATAATGTGGTAACTAATTAATATGTTTATTAGGTAATTACTTATAATTAATTCTAAATATTATTAAAAATTTCAACACCATATGCCAATTACACTTAAAATCAGTTTATAAACGGTTTGTTTCTTATTTATATAAATATTTATTAAAGTAATTTAATTAAATAAATTATATCTTAGTTATAAAATTTAAAACATATTTAAGGATTAATTGTCCAAGTTTATAATTATTTAAATAAAATCTTATATTATATTTATAAAAAATATTTCTAATTTTTTAAATTTTCAATTTATGTTAATATATGGCCATTCTTTAATTACTAATTAATATTTAATTAATTTAATAATAATTGCGGTAACTATTTATTTGTAATAAAACAATATTTATTTTAAGAGCTTTGACTTCATTATTTAAAAGTTAATTATAATAAAAATCCTTCTATCATTAAAGATTTAATGCCAAAGAATTTGCTATATTTAAAAAAATATTATAATAATTTATTATTATAAAAGATTTTTAATAAATAAAATAATTTTATTATAATAAAATCTAATAATAATAAATGTATTAAATTAATTAAGTTACATTTTATATATATACCTTATAAATTTTTTAATTAATTAATAATAAAAGAAAAATAGTTGGTTTAAATCCTTATATTTTTATCTTTAATAAATAACAATTTAATCCTTTTTTATTTTTATTTAATTTAAATTCATTAAATTTAATATTAATATAATTATTATAGCTTTTTTTTGTTCCTTTAAATATTTCAATTTAAATCTATTTCTTAAATTATTAAATTATTTTATAATTATCTTTTTTAAGTTCTATTATATTCATATTTAATATTTTAAAAATAATCTAATCAAAATTATTAATAATTGGTTTATTAATCCATTTATTATTTTTAAAATTAACAAATTCCTAATATTCTTAATAATCTTATATAAATAATTTTAAACTATTTCTTACCACTATTTTTTAAATTTTATTTCTATTTAGGTTTTTAATAATATATTTATCTATCCTTAAAATATTACTAATCATATAAAGACTTTACCAACTATATTATAATTAACGTTTTTAAAATATATTTATATATTTAAAAATGTTATATTGTAATATTAAATTATCAATTTTTAAAAACTTTTTTCTTAATCTATATATATTTTATTAATTGTTCTTTTTAGCTATTTATTATTATTTTTTAATAATAATATAAATAATGTAATTAATATTAATTAATTATTATTAAATTATTCAAATACATATAACAATTAAATCTTTTAGGGTTTTAATTTCTTTCTAATTAAATATTTTTTAAGAAAATATAATTATTTTAATTAAAAAAATAAAACGTCTATTATAAATAATCTTATATAGGTTTAATTTATTAATTTTAATAATTATCCTATTAATTTATATTATAACGTTTATATATTAAATTTATTTTTTACCAATCTTTTTAATTAGTTTTATAAATTTAAATTTAATTGATTTATAATTTATTTCGATTTATCTTTAAGTTTGAAAAAAATAGGATAATTTAATTATTCTTTTAATCCCAAATTTATTATAAGTTTTAACAATTTTATCCTTAAATTTTAGGCTTTTATTTATTCTAATTTTTAATAATTAATTATATTATAAAATTATTTTTTTTCTTATAAATTTTATAATATTTTTAAATTTAATTAATTTTAAAAATAATGTTTTAAAATAATTAAATAATTATTTTTATATTTTGAAAATTATTTTATAATTATAATCATTAAGTATATATTATATATTTAAAATTTAATAAACTAAAATAATATTTAAATTTAAATAATTTATTTAATTAAATGGTTTATTATAATTAGTTTTCTGGTATTATAAATAAGTTTTAATTACGTTTATAATATATTTAAATATTCTTTTCTAATAATATATAGCAGAAATATATTAATATATTAAATTTTATTTTTTATAAATATATTAAATATAAAACTTAATAATAAATTTTTATTTTATAAGTTTATAATTAATAATTTAGCAATTTAATTAATTTTTTTTACCCTTTTTTTAAAAAATTCTTTTAAATATAATATATTTTAAAGCCTTATTTTTAAAATTTATATAAACCTTTTATTCTTTTCCTATTTAATCGGTAAATAATTTTTTTAATAATTTTAATATTATTAAAAATTAAGTAATTTTTTAAAATTCTACATTTCAATTATTAATTAAATATAATATTACAGGTTAAAATTTATTTTATAAATTAATATTATTATTATTTAATAATTTTAAATTAATTAGAAATAAAGTAATTATATTAAATTAAACGTTAATAAAATTATTTAAATTTCTTTTTTATTTTTTATTTTTTTAATTAAAAAATCTATTTAGTTTTCTTAATAAAACATTAATTATTATATTGTGTTTATTTATAATATATTTTATTTTAAAATTAAATATTTTAATATAAATAATTTATTTTAATAGCGTTATGTCTAATAAACTAATAAAATTATTATTTAATTAAGAAATTAAGATTTTTATATTAATTTTAATTAAGAATTTAATATTGTAAAAATAGTTTCTTAATTATCTTAACAATTTTATAATTAAAAAATACTTTTATTTTATAATATTATATTTAAATTCAGTTCTTTTCTATATTTCTAATTTATAATAATAAAATCTAAAATTCTTTTAATTATTAAATTATCTTAGCGTTAATTTTTATCTTTTTCCAAATATATTTATTTTTAATATTATTAATTAATTTAAAATATAATTGATTATAATAAAATAAAGTGGATTTATTAACACTTCTTTTAACTTATTTATATTTTAAATCTATAAAATTTCTTATATAAATGGTTTCCCCTTTTATAATAACTTTATTAAAGATAAAATCTTTATAATATAATTTTTAATTTAAATATAAAAATATATTATTAAATTTAAAAATAATTAGATTTTATAAATATCTTTATATATATCTTATTTAAGGATTTTTAAGATTTTAATTTTTCTTAGAAATTATTTATTAAATTTATATATAAACCCCATAATCTTAATTATAAATTTATAAAATTTAAATTTAATTAGGTTTATTATAGCTCTAATTAATTTAAAATTTAATAATATTTATATTATATTTTTAATATACTTAAATATAAATTGTTAAATTTTTAGGTAAATTTTTTAATTATTATATTTAATATTTGGATTTTTAATATTAACGTTATTAAAAAAAGGTTTATAAATATTTGGGATTAAGTTATATAATATATAATTTATTATTTTAAAAAAATAAGCAACTAAATTTATTATATTTATTAAAATAATTGTAAATTTTAATAAATTAATTAAAATAATAAATATTATTATATTTTAATTATAAATAAAAAGGTTTAATTAATTATATTTTAAAAATAAATTTATATATAAAAATATAACGCAAATTATAAACTCTTCTACAAATAAATTATAATTTTTAGGTAAGAATATATCTTAAATTATTTAAATATTTAATTTAATAATGGAATTAATTAGGTATAATTTATTATTTTTTTTTTTAATAATAAATTATATATTACGGTAAAGATTATAACTTTCTTTTAATATTCTTATTTTAATTTTATTATATAAGATTTTAATTATATAATCTTTTAATAGTATTAAGATAAAAATATTTTTAATCTATTAAACCTTATATTAAATAATTTTAATAATATATAATGGTATAATTTTATTTTTAATTTTATTAAATTTAATAAAATCTTATATTAAAATTTTTTCACGGTAATATAAGATTTTAATAAATATTTCTTTTTTTTAATTAATAAATTTTATATTTTTTAATTTAGTTTTTAAGATTTTAAATTATTTAGAAATTAATTATATTTTTTATAATTCTTTAGTAAATTTAAAGATAATATTTTAATATAGGCCATTTATTTTAAATAAATTTGGACTTTTAATATTTTTTAAGGTTTTTTTAAATATTTTATCCTTTTAATTTAATAATTTAAAAAATATTAATCTGTTAAAAGGTATATCATTTACTAAATAAATCTTTTATAATTTATTTTTATATAGCATATTAATCTAAATAGTTTAATTATTTTATTATTTATTTTTATATTAATTTTAGATATTTTAAAAAATTTCTATTATAAATAGAAGAAATTAATTATTAAATAATATTATTTTAACTTTTTTTTCTTCTTTTAAAAAAAATAAATATTTATCTATAAAATAATTATTTATAAAAATTTATTTAATAAAATTTATTTTATAATAATAACTAATATTTAATTAATTATTAAAAATTAAATTAATTAAATTATTAGGTTTTTAATTACTGCTAATTAAGCCTTAATTATTAACAGTTAAAAGTTTTCTTATATATAATTTAATTTAATAAAATCTACCAAAATCCAATTATTTAATAATTTAAATAATAAAAATATTTCAATTATTATTAAATTAAAAATTATAATTTTTATTAAGGTTTTATTATTTTTGATTAATATGGTTAATTAGGATTAAAAAATAAAATTTAGGCTTAATATAAACTTATTTATATAATATTTATTTTTAATAATATAAATAAATAATAATAATATTTAACTAATTAATTATATTAGATTTTTAATATATCTTATTATTAAAATTATATTATTTTAATTAAAATCTTTTAAAAATATTTTATTATATTTATAAGATAAATTATATTTTTTAACATAAGATTAAACTATAATAAATAATTTAACTTTTATATTAATAATTTTAATAATTAGTTTTTTGTTTTTGTAAAATCTAATTCTTACTATTAATTTTAAATATAATTTAAAATAAAAATTTAAACTATTTAATAATAAAAGAATTAATTTTAAATTTTATTAATTAATTATAAATTATTTAAATTTATTTATTAATAAAATAAATAATTTAAATTATTTTGGTTTATTAATTTTTAAGAAGTTAATATTAATATTAATATCTTTTTAAGCTTATTTTTTAATAATTTTAATAAATAAATTAAAAATAATTTTTTAGTTTTATAAATTTTTAATTAATTTTTAAAATATAAATTTACTAAATTTAAATATAAATCTTATTATTTTAGCCTAAATTATATTAAATTTTTTTTTACCATTTTTTCCAAATTTCATTTCCCAAAATCTTATAACTTCTTTATTATATAAATTAAGAAATTTTATAAATATAAATTTATTATTTTTTATTTAATTAATATATTTATTTTTCTTAAAATCTTTTAAATTACTCTTATTAAATATAATTATTTTAATTTTTTTAAATTTAAATAAATTAAAATATTTAATTTTAATAATTTTATTATTTAATTTCTTTTAATATTTAATTATATTAATATTTATTAATATAGTTTTTAATTAATTAAAAATCTTTTTTTTAATTATATCTTTAATATATATAACGCCATTATTATTTATAACTTTAAAAAACTATTTATATTTAAAAAAAAATTAATTAAGCCTTTTATTATTATTTTTAAACCTAACTATTTTAATCTTTAATATTATAAATAAAATATATTTAATCTAATCTTAAATAATTATAATATTAAAAATAAATTATTATTAATTTGCTTATTATTTAATTACAATTTTTTTAATATAATACTTAGTTTTTTTTTTAATATAAAATCCATTAATATTTTAATTAATAATATATTTATAAATTTTAATATTAATAAATTAGTTATTAATTTTAATAAATTATTATATTTAATTAGAAATATTAAAATTTTTAATTATCCTTTATTTATTATATTTATTTATAATATATATATTTTGGTTACGGTTAAAATATAAGAAATTATCAACGTTTATACCATATAATATTAAACATTTTAATATTATATAATATAAAAAAAGGTCTTTTTAAATATTGTAAAAATAATAAATATTAAATAAATAATTATTTAAATAAAATAGAGGTATTTTGACTTTTTTAAGGTTTTTTATATAATAATTAAATAATTAAAATAATTTACAACCTTAAATTTAATTAATTTATATAAATTAAATAAAATATTGAATAAAATTATTTTAAAGTAATATATAAATAAATATTAATAATATATCTTTAATAATAATTAATTTCTATT
Source organism: Daldinia childiae (assembly GCF_008694065.1). Classification (NCBI taxonomy): domain Eukaryota; kingdom Fungi; phylum Ascomycota; class Sordariomycetes; order Xylariales; family Hypoxylaceae; genus Daldinia; species Daldinia childiae. Next base: position 918,306 of record NW_022984648.1, read on the forward strand.
TAATTTAATTAAATATAATTTTTTATATATTAATTTATATAATATTAAAATATTTTACTAATTTATTTATTATTAAAAGGTCTTAAACCTTATTATCTTTATTAATAATCTTTAATTAAGGCTAATTAATAATATTATTCTTTTTTATCCAATTAATTTAAAATTATTACGATTTATTATTAAAATTAACCGTATTTCTTTTACTATCTTATTACCAACTTAATAATTTAATTTTTTTAATAAACTATTCTTATATTATCTATTTAATTCGATTAAAAGATATAACTTACATATTAATAAGTAATAAGTTAATAAAATAAATAATATCCTTTAAAATTTTATTAGTAATATGTTTTAAAATAATATTAATATAATTATTAAAATTAATTAATTAAATTATATTACTTTTAATATCTTAAAAAAATATAATATAATTTATAATTAAATCTAATAATTTAATAAAGTTATTAATTATAAATTTATTATTAAAATTTTATAATTTAAATTTATAAAATTTATATTAATAAGGGTTTTATATAACAAATTTCTTTTTTAATAAAATTTAAATTTAATCTTAATTAGTTAAACTATTAATAATTATATTAATTTTTTTATATATATTATTATTAACTATTTATAATTTAATCTTTTTTATATAATTTTAATTAATTACCTTATATTAATAAAAAATATTATTAATATTTTTTAATTATTAAATAACGTTTATTTTATTAAATAATTTATCCTTATAATTTTATAAATTAAAAAAAATAATTTAGTAAGGATATATAAATAATGCTAAATTAAAAATTAATATTTATATCGATATTTAGGCAATTAATTATTTTTAAATAGTAAAATCCATTACTAATGTATTAAGTATATTTGTATAAATAATAAATAATTAAATTTATTAAATAATTGGTTAAATATTAATTAATTTTTTGTTAAGAAATATTATTTTCTTATTTAATAGTAGTATAATATTTTATTAAAATTAATTAATAGGTTATATAATTTAAACTTATTTTAAATTAAATAGTAATTTTTAAAAAAAAATTTCTTACTTTAATTTACTATTAAATAATATGTATAAAATATCCTTATACGTATTAAATTTTAATTAATTAAAATAAATAGATTTAATAATTAATAATATTAATAATATAATAGGTAAAAATAGTATATTAATATTAAAGAATAATAAGTTTAGTTAAATCTTAAATTAAAATATTGTTTTTTAGTATAATAGTTAATTTTGAATAAAGATAACGTTATTTTAAAATTAATTAAGTATAATCTTAATAAATTAATCAATATTTTACTATATTTAAAACATAAAAAATATTTAATTTAATAATAAATAATAATAATATTTTTACGTTGTATAATTAATGTAAAAGTATAAAAAATATTTATCTTTATTTATAAATATTTAATTAACTATTTAGTTTTTATAAAATATTCTTTTTTTGGTAAAAAATTTATTTTATAAGTGGGTAGTTATAGATTTGGCCTTTATTTATACTATTTGAAAGTATAATAAAATAAATAATAATAAAGTTATTGCAATAATTTTAATAATATATTATTTGTTCTAATTTAATAATTTAATTAATAAATTTTTTAATATAATTATAGTATTAATTAGGTAGATTTTATAATTATAAGGCTTATTTTTTATTTATATTATATTATTGGTTTTAATAATATAGTTGTAAAGCGGCGTTTTAATCTGCGTTTTTTTTATATTAATATTTAATTATATTTTATTTATTATTTTAAGTAAACTTAGTTTAGTGATTTCTTATATTTATTCTATTATAAATTATATATTATTATTTATTGTTATATTTTTAATATCTTAATATTATTTAATATATAAGTTTATTTTATTAATTATTATTTTAAATTTTTTAATTTATAAATTATTTTATATTTTTTAAACACTATTTATATTTTTTCGGTATATTTTAATTATAATTATTTTATATTTAATAAAAATTTTATTAATTAAGTAATATTAGTAAATAAGAATATTTTTTAAAATTTTAATAACGATTTATTATTAATACTTAATATATTTAGGGTTTTTATAATCTCTTTATTTTTAATTATATATTATATTAACAAATATTTGAAATTAATTTTTTAATTTATAAAGTTATTTTAATTAACCAATATTTAGTTAATTTTCTTAAAATTAAAATTATAAATTTAAATCCTGTAATAATTATTATTAAATAAAAATAGGATAATTCTTAAAATAAGATTATATATTTAACATATTAGATTTTTATAAAAAATATCCCTAATAATTAAAAATAATATTTTATTTTCAAATATAAAACAAGATTATATTAATTAAAAATAAGGCTTAAACTTAAAAAAAAAGAATAAATATATATATTTATTATAGAAAAAAATATATATAATAAATATAAATAATTATGAAATAAATAAATATAAATAATATCTATTTATTAATTATTAATAATAAAAGAATATCAATGATAATAATTAGGAAAATGTAACAATTTAAAGACTTTATATGACCTTAAAAATTAAAATTACATAATAAACCCTTACATACAATATCACTGTAACACTACACCTGTTTACCATATATTAAATAAATAAATATATATAAATTTTTTATTTTAAATTTTTATTTAATAATAAAAAATTAATTATTAAAATTTTAAATAAAATATTTAAAATAAAAAACATTTTTAATATATATAATTATAAATTTTTATAATTAAATGTTAAAATTTTTTACAGTATAAAAAATTATGTTTATATTGTTTAATTTTATTTTATAAAAAAAACGTAATAAACATTTTTAAATTATATAAATAAATTAATTAATATTAAAACCATACATATATATTTAAAACACGGTTTTTTTACCAAATAAATAATAATTTTAAAAAGGTAAATCGAAATATAAATTTATAATAAAAATACATATGCGAAGCTCTTAAAGTATAACTTATAACACATAATGTAAAATTATATTAAAAATAAATCCTTAAAAGAAAAAGTTCGCCCGGATTATCGGTACCACAATTGCAATACGAGACACAGCCACGCGGAGTCCGCCATATAATTTAAAACGTTGTTATACGCTTGTTAAAGTATTTGATTACAAATACATATTTGTTACATATTGTCAAAATATAACATTTTAATTAATTAAATTATTTAATTTTGATTTGACATTTCGGTCGTTTTTAAATTGTTTATTTATTTTAAATTATATTAAATAAATTAATAAAATGGTATTTTAACGTTAACATTATTATTATTAAACCGTTAAAAATTATAACATTTAAGTTTTTTATTATTATTAATATTTATTAATGTAATTAAATATCGTCGATGCCGTATGTTTTTTTATATTTTTTAATATTTAAATATTTAAACTTAAATATATCATTAATTACTTATTTATTTATTATAACAAAAAAAAAAAAGTTTAAAAAAATTATTTTAAAATTAAAATGATTTTATACGGTAAAACGTTTTTAAAGTTTTAAAAGCTTTAATTAATTAAAATCTAAATATAATAAATTTTAATATTTATTTTTAATATTTTATTTTAAAAAAAACGTTTTATAACCGTAAAACCATTTTATTTCGTAAAATCGTTTCGATTTTTAAAACTATTTTATTAATAATATAAAATTTTAATAATAAAAAAATAAAAAATAAAAAAAAATAATAAAAAATAATAAAAAATAATAAAAAAAAAAATAAAAATAAAAAAAAAAAAAAAAAAATATTAAAAAAAAAAAATATTAAAAAAAAAAATATTAAAAAAATTTTTTTTTAATTTTTTTTAAAAAGATAAAATGAAAAAAATAAAAATAAAAAATAAAAAATTTTTCGAAAGTTTTTTTTTTTTAAATTAAAATTTTACTTTTTTTAATGTAAAAATTATAAAATTTAAAAATAAAAAAAATTTTATAATAAAATAATTCGATGAAATTAGCCATTTTGTCTTATTAATTTAAACGTTTATATTTTAAACTTTAATTTTAATAATAAAAAATAAAGTTTATAATTATATAAACGTAAAAGTGGTAGGTTTAAAAACCAATCCTTTTAATTTTTCGATTTTTTTCCTTTTTAACCCCATTTTTTCACGTGAATATCACGTGAAAGTCACGTGAAAAGGTAAATCGTTTTATTTTACGAAATCATTTTAGTAATAAAATAATTTTACGATGTTAAAATGCACCAAGTTAATTCCCATATTATTATTAGGTAAAATGGTTTCATTTATACGGAATGATTCTTTATACCCCCGGACCTCCCTTATGGTAACCTATAGAGAAACATCTTGTATCTAATGTTATCGATATCGGTAACTCCCGTCACGTTGAATTATACTTTAAAACCTTTCGACGGGAATAGGGGAAATCCCAATCGACTATTATGGTCATGGTAAATTTGGGGAACATTTAATACCTAATACCCAATACTCAAATTCGGGGGTAATCAGGTATGGATCTATAAGTATGGTTCGTAGCCTACATTATTAACTTACAACACCCAAATTAACCACGCGTTGACGGTAACTAAGTTTAAAAATAGCAAATAAATATTTTGTTCTTGTTAATAAACAGCAACAGCATACATTACAGCGAACAAGTCGATTCTGATGTTTAAGATCCGATCTATAAAAATAAGTAGGCATCTATTATGTAAGTTAGTTGAATAAAAAGAACATATAAACTTCTAAGTAGGTTTTGGGGCAAATCATTCTTAAACTGCTTTGGCGGCTGGACTTTGACCTGCAATATTATGTAATTAATGGCCGCATTGGCCATGGCCAATTAACTAGACCTTCGTTGATATGCCTCAAGATAATAATTACTTGCGATCGTCGAGTTATCGGTATTTTCCTTTCTTGCCTAGCCAATTAAGAGCGTCGTCACACAGGCTGCATATGAAGTATTGTTTCCTGCAGTTCGTTACTGTCCACCCACTGCAACGTGTCAGACTCTTGTCCCCAGACGTTCCGCAACAGCTAGGCGTAGATGACGACAGGAGACCCATTTGTTTGGTCCCACGGATGCACAAACGTCGGGTCTCCTGCAAAAGATCGTCGCTGGATCTCTCGTAAGAAAACGATCGGGACTCCACGGCCCAGAGATAGATCGCGGGGTTGGTATATTTGGTCGGTAGTATGTCAGCAGAGGAGAAGAAGAAGAAGAGGAGGTGGTACATATTATGTATTTAATACCCCCCCCCCTTTTTTTTTAGTGTGGCGCTTCGTGTAGCGCTTCTGCATGAGATCAATTCGCGCGTGCGACGGACAAGTTGGGAATCCGGAAATATGCAATGAGCCAAGCTAGGTAGGACATTGACGTCAGAGTATCTACAGCTTCGAGAAACAAAGGATTCAATAAGGGTCCGTCTCGCATTTGATGATACTTTATCATGTTTAATGGCGTAGTTGGCGTTGATAGCAAAAGCTGGATGGTGGTGTCTTACGCAACTATTTGTATATTTGTAAATTACCTTTTATTTCCAGTCAATTATATCCTTTATCCTGCATCTCTCTTTGCAGCAAGGTTTTAACTTTTTGATACCGTATCTTGCAGCTGCATTTGTCGATCGCATCGCGGGATTAATAAAATAGAGAATAGTGATGTAAATGTGGTGAACTATAGATTCGGCTGCATATGCCTACAACGTTCACGACGTCGACGCATCTTCCCTCTCTCGGAACGACCGGGGTTACCTAGATGCTTTAAATGGGCTCTGTTTGGTTGAGGCTCTATCGCCGGGTGACTTTCTAGGCTTGCTTTGGTGTGCAGTTGTCTAATTAAGCGGCTTGGCCTAATCAGCCAATCGTATAACAGGAAGTATAGTCCACCGCGAGGATCTTGAGGCGTCGTCCCGCTGGTCCGCTACAAGACGAGTCTAAGGCTATTAGAGCCCCACTGCCCCTGCTTTGATAGCTGTACTTGATAGGTTGATAGGCTGATAGGTCTTGGCCGGGTATGCTTGGACAGTGTACTGATAAATGATTTGCACTGTGATTTTGCTAAAACGAAACAAGTTATACATGCATGTGATTTTAAAAAGAGTTCACTTAATGTTATAATTCCGTCATAACTTTAATTTGGCTTGTAATATTCAGCTATTTCATGCGGCTATATTTTACGCTTGGGATAAATTTTTTTTCTTTTTTTCAATCTGTACCATAAATGCAAAATTAAGGGCTCGTGACAACATTGTAGCGGAGTGAATGGAGGGTTTAGGTTTGCACACACCGTTGCCCCATAGTGGAGCGATTTGTATGCGGTGTGGGGGTGTGCATTTGTGTATGGTTAGACACTGTATTCCTATAATTTGAAGTTGTGTAGCGCAAGTAACCTTACCGTCGGTACTAAATTAGGGACGATAGGCTATTGTAGATCATGCTCCCACCATATGTATGTACCTACCTTTTAAGCTTAGGTACCTACTATAAATCGGTAACCGACATCTATCTTGCGTATCGAGATAGTTTTCTTCTTTATTGGTAACTACCTAATTTATAAAGAGCTGTCTTTGTTACTTCTTTATATTATATCAAGCCACAAGTCGGCATTTCCATATACAATGGGGCGTCTATAAATAGATCGGATCTAGATCTCATTCAAGAATTCTCTGGTCTGGTAGTCTGGCCACGATGAAATGTCTTTCAATGTCTTTTAATTCGTAAGGCCCGACATGCTTCGTACAGTATCCACATGCGCATTGTGTCACTACCTTAAGTAACACCACCTAATATTACGTACCTATACCTACCTATGTTTTAGGTACATATAAACAAATACAGAAGTAACGACTAGACAAGTAGTAACTACCGACTCCTTTATTTTTTGAGCATTCACAGTGCTTAACCCCCCACTCAATTTAGTGATGGTTGGCCACTAGCGTAGCACGTTTAGCAAGTTTTAGCGTAGCAACTTGCCGTCTCCCTTGAAGCCAAGCAGTCCCAAGGCAGGTCCAGGATCCCCTATCAAAATTTGAACAAAGCTGAGTTGGAGCATGTGGGTCAAGGTTTCGCGTCATCTTTAAATCTTGAATATATCGATGATCTTCTCCTGAAAAAAAAAAATCTCCATCTCGGTCCAATCCACTCTCTGAAGTCCCGAAGGCATAGCGCTATATACATTCGTTTCCCGATCCAATTTCCATTCTTTTTACCTACTTACTCAGCTACATAACGTTTCATTAACTGCTCTTCTCCAGACATCCCCGACTTCTACCCATTTAATAGGGAATCAGGGATCGCCCCAGGAACATTCAGATCTAGACCACTTCGTTGTGTGTTCCAATCTGTTATAGCAGCCCTATTCAATAGCTTCATCATTCGTTATTCATCTCTTCGTCCTTCGACATCTGATCTGTAACAATAGCCTTTAACGGCGTATTTATTGTTATATCTCTTCTCTATCTTTCAGACTGATTTAGGGGCTTGGGTATTTTAATGTTTGCTAGTCATCTTACCCATAACTGGTAATAGCTCTCGGTTGATAAGAATTTCAACACCGCTTCCGAATCCCCGTTTGATAGGATACTTCCGGATTATATTCATTTCAATATGCCTTATACAAACAATAATAACGAATTCGACGAGAAGGGTTCTCCCACTCTAACTCACGCGCCAACTGTCTCAGACACGGCCGGCGAACCAGACAAGTATACTGAGAAATATCCCCCGGAGAGATCACAACACCTACAGGTTCCTGCTGAATCAGGGAGGATGTCAGTGGATCATGCGCACCTCTCAGATACTGAATCTAGAGACCAAGCTACTCGACTAGTTGACGATCTCACGCTACTTCAGGCAGAACAGGCAGTTAGCCATCGGGAATCGAACGACCTTCGCCGTGCTTACTCCAAATCTCGCAGTCATGAGCCCGAGGGGGAGGATGTGTTCAACCAACCCGCCCAAAGTTCTACTATACCGCTGGAGAATCCTAACCAACTAAATAAGGTCTTCAAGGAAATCAAGGGTTTACCTCGCATACTTCGATATTTCTTGTACAGCTTACCCAATGCAATTATTTTGCTAATCCCTGTCTTACTTGGGAGGTTTATACCAAAAGACCAACAGACTGTCATTGGAGGGCCGGGGGGTGAGGACCTAATGTGGTTTGGCATCTGGCTTGAGGTTGTTTGGCTCTCCCTGTGGGCGGCGAGAATAGCTACTTGTATTCTACCGGTTATCGTGGGCATCGTTGCCAAGGTGTTGGGCTCTGGTAATTCTAAGAAATGGAGGGAGATAGCCCGTCAGCTTGAGTTGCATACTGCGCTGTTCCTTTGGATGCTTGCCGTGCTGATCTCGCATTACCCGATCCTCAACAACCACAAGGTCAAGGCCAAGGTACCCGAAGAGGCCGATACAGAATATCCATTTATAAACTGGATTGATGTTGTCTACAAGGTTATCGTGGCATTTTTTGTTTTGGCTATCTTGAACTGGGTTGAGAAGATTTTGATCCAGTGGATTGCGGAATCTTTCCATTTGCGAACATATTCGTCACGTATTGAGACGAATAAGCAATGTGTTGCGTAAGTTACATTCTCTTCACTGCTCAAATTATTAGTAGATATCACTAACTGCTTAATAGATACTTAGTTCATCTCTACGAGCATTCTAAGGATAAGTTGGTCCCGGAGTCATCAGTTATGGATAATCAAGGACCGGGCTCTGGCGCAAGGACTCCCATGGCGATGTTTTCAGACAATGCTCGAGATACTATGGCAAAGGTTGGCGACATTGCCAATCGTGTGGCGGGTGATTTCACTGGACGTGAAGTTAAGCTCAGAAACCACCCGCGGAAAGTCGTGTCCGAACTGCTCCGTAATAGCAATTCCGCCCAAGTCCTCGCCAGACGTCTTTTCCGTACGTTCGCTAAGCCTGGCGCCGATGTATTAACACCGCATGACTTAAATCCGGCTTTTCCCTCTATTGACGACGCAGAGGCTGCCTTCAGTGTGTTTGATCGCGATTTGAATGGGGATGTCTCAATGGATGAGCTTGAAGCGTTCTGCGATGAGGTTCATCGGGAGAAGAAAGCTATTGCAGCTTCGCTCAAGGATTTGGATTCTGTCATCACAAAACTGGACAGGGTCTTTTTTATTATTATCTTCATCATTACAGTCATTGTGTTCATCTCCATCATCTCTTCATCTACAGCAGCAGCTCTGGCCTCTGCGGGTACTGCGGTTTTGGGTCTCGCGTGGGTACTTCAAGCTACTGCCCAGGAGTTCCTGCAGTCAATCATTTTCGTTTTCGTCAAGCACCCGTTTGACGTTGGCGACCGAGTCACCATCTACGGCAACACTGGATCCTTAATGAGAGGCGATGACTACTATGTGACTGAAATATCGTTACTCTACACCGAATTCAAGAAAATGCAAGGTCATATCGTCCAGGCGCCCAATTCCCTTCTTAACACAATATTTATTCTTAACCACCGACGCAGTGGTACTTTAGCCGATGTGTTCGAACTTCGAATGAGATATGGTACCCCGTCTAGCGTCATAAAAGAGCTCGAGTCTCGAATGACGGAGTACGTAATGGACAACAAACGCGATTTCACTAGCAAGATCCTTACGGAGCTTGTTAGCTTCGAAGATGCGTACTGCATGACGGTCAACTTTATTTGCTTCCATAAGACGAGCTTCCAAAACGAACTGACTCGTCTCACCCGTCACAATAAGTTTGCTATCGAGCTGATGAACCAGATGGTGGCGCTCGGTATCGAACAGCCTCGTCGGCAGTTCCAAATTTCTGGACAAGACTGGCCCGTCTTCCAATCGAACATTCAACCCCCGTCATATGAAGACCGTGCGCCTACGGTAAATCCTGCAATCTTGACTGCTACCCGTCGGCGTGCCAACTCACATACCCAGGATACTACAGGTGACATCTTCCAGGATGTCTTCGTGGCCCGTAGGCCAAGTAACTCGGGTATCAACCATCCTCCGCGCATCAACGAGGAACTTGCCGAATCCAGTGGCTCCATGAGCGGCAGCAGAGAGCAGCTAGAAAGGTTGCCTTCTAACGGAACCGGCACCGGTCGTAGTAGCCATCGGAATATGTTCGGGCGGTCGATGACTATGAGGCGGAGTGTCGACCACTCCGAACGAGATAGGGAAATGGTGTAAGGAAGAAGTGGGTGACTCAATTAGTGGCACTTTTCTTCTTAATTAATGATTTATGGAAAACAACATTTTTCTTCTAAGCAATACATAGACTGGAGCGAGACAAGGTATAGACTGGTTGTATACCCATTAGGAAAGCGGTCCTACTTAGTTAGATGGCGTACATAATTGGTTAATCCGAACTATGATTCTTTTTTAACAGATCTTTTAGATATTTAAGGCGTGTTGCCAATCTACTTGTATTGTCATATATATAGTGGTGCAAGGGGTTATGATTAAGTATCTATCGATCGGTATATTATGAGCCTTAGGTACCTACTGACATATTTTAGACATTCATTGTCCTAGTTAGCATGCTGTTATGAACACTCATAGACCTAAGCGCCCTTGTACGAACCTCTTCACGTAGATAGACAAATATATAAAATATATGAAGCGTCAAGATTATAACATAGCGTTTATCAAGAATTGACTAGATTCAAGAAGATATATCCCATTGCCATACCGTGTATTCTGCCTGTACCTGTGCTTGTGCCTGTGCTGTACATGTATGTATTCTTTAAATTCCCAATCGCCAACCTAGCCCAACCCCTTTTCTATGCAATGTTGGGCACCTAACCTACTACGCCTACGGGTATCTCAAGTATACGATTGATGAAAAAAAAGGGAGGGCCTAAATTTGTCGGCCGGAAAAGTTTACCCTGGTGTGAAAGAAGCCGTTGTAGTAGTAATAATAAGAAATCATGGTCTCGTGTCGATTTATTTTTCTTTTCTTTCGCATGACGCCTCTGGTAACGCCAATCCATGAATGGTGTGATAATGATGATAATGATAACGATAACGACGGTGACAACAATCCCATATGGCTGTCCAAATCCGTTAATTCGATTAGACAATTATTTCTTTTTCAATTATCGTGTCTCTTTCTGCTTCTTGGATACCCTGTTGCCAATCACGTTCACCAAGGATATATCCTGTGCCATTGCCATTTCCAAAAATAGTACCGAGTGATTATGACCCCTTATGCCATTGACTATATCCATTTGCTTGACTTATTATTATGACGCCTCTAATACCCTTCTGCAGACTTCATCAAGAATCTCCAAGTCCCGAGGCCCTCCCTTCAACCATTGCTAAGAAATTCGCGATATCGGCCAGATGCTCATCGGCGTCCGTAAGCGAGCTGGTTTTTGCATCTCCACTCTTGGCTCGCTTCGTATTGGCAGGTGACTCATTTCCATTTATAGGCGAGCTTTCCTTTGCGCGGCGTTTTCGCTTCTGGCTCCGGGTCTCTGAGGGTGAACTGCTGATTTGGCTTACTCCTAGCTCATCAGCTCGTATGAATGGCGAAGATGGACTGCTCATTACCGGTGGCGGCGACTGGCTAGGAGGTGCTTCTTCGGCAGCCGGTAATCCATAATCTCCAAAGCCAGGGATTCGCTTCCCTTCTCGCAACATAGGCAATGCTATTGACTCGTGCAGGAATTCGCCGTTCGGCATTCGGACAAGCCCTCTGGCTTTCAAAGCCCAATATGGATCTGCAACTCTCGATCGGGATTTTGATACCCGACTGTTATTGTAGCCGACACTTGAGCGATAGCTCGAGCTAAAAGTTGAGTTACGAAGGCTCCCGGTTGATGTGGACAAGGCATCTCCACTAGTACCGCGACAGCGAGCCCTGAGCATTGCTGTCTTTGACCCTTCTTTATAGAGCTTCGGCTCTGGTAGCTCTTTGAGTCGGTGGACTCCGCGTTCAATTCGGCTCCTATTTTCCGCCCTTAATCGCATCTTTTTCTCCTGGACTAGATTCGCCTGAGTTTCGGGGTCATAATCCCTGGCTGCGTATCGAGCTGCGGCTCTTTCATCCGTCACCCCATTGAAAACACCAGTAGCAAGCAGCGCTTCTTCGATGCTCCGTGACTGCGATACCGGACTTGATGATTGAGTGTATAGTTGTGTTGGAGTATCTGCCCTTTCCCGTCCTCTCCACTCGAGACTTAGCCTAGTTGATGCCCTTAGTTGGGCCGTTTCGTCAACTCTGTGCTGGCTCCTCCTTAGCATCGAATCCGTCGTTTGCTGAACGACTTTTTCCTGCTTCTCCCTAGCAGCGCGCTCACGTTTTGCTACATTTTCAGGTAATCTCCATTGCCTCGCTTTCTCCTTTTCTTGATTCATACGTCTGATACGTTGGCGTTTACGAAAGCCATCGTGCCAACGCCAAAAGTATTTCAGTTTGAGAGTGTTCTCTCTGAAATTCCGTATTTCAGTATTGACCTTTTCTTCTTCTTCCCTTTGCATGCGCTCAACTTCCCCAGTATGAAACTCATCCCAAATGCTTTTCAAGATGTGAGTAACTGCAAATTCTTGAAGATGTGATTCCATTAGCCCTTTGTCCGCACAAACGAACCAATGAGCGAAATCACTCATCAAATCCTTCCGGGCCGTAGTTTGAGGGGCAGAAAAGCTTGTAGGAAGGGGATGTTGTGATGTAGAAGTAGGGTTCAAGGCTGGCTGTGGAAATATTGATGGTTGACTTGAAAGGGAAGTTTGTTTACGAGTCTCAGTGTTATCTAAGGGTGTGCTATTCGTGAGTGGCGGTAATGGAGAAAAAAGGTTGGCCGTTGTAGGCTGAACTGTACTACTGATAGATTTCGATGAGATAGAGGGTTTTGATACTGATTCTGAGGTGGCAGATAAACTAGAGGGTGCAGGGGGTTGTGATCCGTCTTTGTTCGACGAGTCGGAAGCTTTTGCTCCAAGATTCGCGAAGAGAGATTTGGTCGGTGGAATCGATAGGTCTTTGTCGCTGTTTAGAAAACTGAAGAAGTTTGGATCTAATACGTTTGTTGCGGGCTGGGCTGCTTGTGCTGATGAAACATTGCTTCCGAATATAACATTAGAATTTGCGGTAGAATTCTTCCCATCCTGACTTGGATTTTTATTAGCACTATCTATGGTGGATTGTAACCGCGGAGTAGATGTTGCAGCAGTATTGTTGTCAGTGTTCGTAGTGCTAGGTGACATGGAGTTGCTTATTTGTGAAAAGAGTGAGCTAGGTCGCTGTCCTGTAAGAGCAGAAAATGCGGTTTCCGTCCTAGAGTCTCCGCTAGTTTGGGCGGAGACCGGAGTAAAAGAAGCCTCTTGAGAAGTAGGTATCGTGTCGGAGGGTGGCGGGGAGGGAGACTGTTTAAAGGGAACGGTAGCCGTCGGCTTGGTAATAGTATGGTTCCCAAAGGTTTGCGGAGGAGTATAGGAGCTTGCCGCGGTTAGGAGGCCGGGAGATGGGGTGGGTTGACTGCCTTCTGCCTGGCGACCATATCCATCAAGATTCTCGTGCCCTTGGCGGTTGCTATCCGCTGGGGGGGCATCTTGGGAATCACTGACAAATAAGCTTTCCTCGGAAGATTCATCTGAGCTAGTTATTGCTATGACATTCTCTTCGAAGACAGTTGTACGAATGACATCTGGAAGAGATCGCCTAGAACGTTTATGCTCTACTATGTCCCCTGAGAAGGAATGCCGTACTCGAGCATCGATATACTCGGTACTTTGGGAGAGAATAGCATACCCATCGTCGTGAAACTGAAAACCATGCTTTTTGAAAAACTCAACTGCCTCTTCTTCCGTATCAGTGTGTAGGTATTGCTTTAAGACGGACGGAGTTAGGTCTTTGGGGCCGAACCGAGGCCTCGAGAACGATTTCCTAATAACTTTTAATATCCCCTTTCGCACATTGTTGAAATGTATCTCGGCAAAGCAGGCCATGGTATATGAAACTGACGGATGGGCGATGAGCTTGAAGAATATCGAGATCGCATCAATAGCTAATTGGCTGTATGTTTCCGGATGCAGAGGGCCCTGCATTTTACGAATATTGTCGATGCATTGGACGATAGCTATTGCGGATTTGATTCCTTCGGCGTTTCCAAACCGAACATCCCAACCTTCTATTCTTTCCATGAGCGCGGGATTGTAGGCATTGAATACTATAAAATACCCCCGGAACTCGGGCTCGTTTTTACACTCAATCCCCTGATGTGCACAATCGTCATACACTTCCATTAGGGAGATTAAAGTCTTGCTTAGTTGCTCGACTTCTTGTTGCTCCGAAAAATCCGTGGGAGCGAAGCCATCTTGAGAGAGGAGATGAAGCGACGTAACGTGAAAACGAGTGATGGTCTCGAGGCAATAAATTTGATCCAGTATCTCATCAGGCGTCATAGCGTACTTTTGGAATGAGAAGTCTATTCGAATGGCTCGAGTTCTGTCCCAAAGGAAACTATGCCGTTGCGGTAATAGGTCATCAGACGAAATAAGATCGATCAAGTAATCTAAAGTGCGGCAGAGGGTCCGAACGGATCGCACGTCCATGGGGAGGGGTGCATCTTGCCCTGCAGCTGAACGAGCAAGTCGTTTGACCATAAGCGAGGGTATTGCGACAAGATCACCATTCTCATCTCTACTTTTCTCCGGTCCTCTGATGTCGTGCTCAACAATACGAGTCACTTGCTCCCACTCAGGACACATATCCTCACAGATTCCCTTGAACACAAGTGCCTCGTCGAGCCTTCGCCTTTTGTCTGGATCGTCGATTAGGCCAGCTCGCGTGAGAGACTTCCGTGCCTTTTCCCGGTACGCCTTATAAGTCTCACGAAAACGCTCTATTGCCTGGCGTTGTGCAAAGCTCCCTGGGTTCTCAGGCCATTGCGGTGGTCTGATTTTATCCTTGGCTAACTGGTCTCGAATCTTCTTAGCAAACTCATCCCGATCTTGATTAAATTTCGGGTTTCCCGGTACGTCTTTTTCGGTCGAGGTGTTCTGCTTATTACCCTGGGTAGGGGGCTGGGATCGACTATGAGCATTCTCTAGGCCTAGTGACGTCCGTGATAATTTATTCCTCCGCTCGATATCATCACCACTCTTTCGTTTCCCATTGGCTTGATTTGTCAGTGTTGTGGTATTAGCTGGTGTAGAGTTAGTAGTCTGTGCCTGCTTTGGCCACGCTGGTTGCACATATTCGGAAGCTTTTTTTAGGCCATTGACGCCGGTCTTAGTTGAAGCCTGAATTTTGCCGCTGGGTACTGGCGTTGGCTTCAAGAAGGGGTTTGGTTTCGAGGAACTGTCTTCGGAAGCAGCTGTCGGGTTGGAGGTCTGCGTAAAGCTAGGTCGGCCGAATGATTCAAGCTTAGGAGTTGAATCTTGCTGACTAAAAGGTGAAGGCCGTACTTCAGCACTATTAGTTGTCGGCGTCGAAAATGGGTTCTGCGTGTTGGAAGATTGCCCATTACTAGTGCCACTAAACGGGTTTGGCTTCAAGTTAAAAGGAGAAGCGGTAGATTGGCCGTTCGTGTTTATAGCAGAGCCCATGTTTTTCTTCTCAAAGGGATTCTTCATATTACTTGGCATCCGGAAGTCATCATGCCGCCCGTTTGCCATTTGAGTCAGGCTCTGCAGTATTGAAGAATTCGATGAGGGTGGTTGAGTAGAATTTGCTAGGAAAGGATTTGGCGTAGGTGTTGCGCTGCTGGGCTGTCCTTGCAAAAATGGGTTAACCTTGGGCGGAGCGAACGGGTTGGCCGGTTGGGTAGACGCCGGGTTGCTGAATGCTATAATTCGAGAAATAGAGTCAGTGGTCTTTAAACATCCTCACATCCTCATTTTTTTTCTTGCTTGCTTTTATATCAATATCGTATTCCGGCTTCACCTTTGTTTCTCGTTTGATCCAGCCGCTTTGTCGATTCCAGTGCCAATATATACTCCAAGATATCGAGGGTTGTTGGATTCACTCGTAGCAAATATAGCTTTTATCGTCGGGGAAGGAAAGCCATTCAACTTACGGTTGCTAGGCGGGTTCGGCACCTGGCCGACTCCCCAGCCACCCTGCATCTGGGGATTAAGCATTGCGCTTTACCGCCGGGTATGTTATATCATTTGTCATGGGTCGTGAAAAGTGATCGAGGTTGGCCAAGAGGGAAAGGTGCAAACTGGAGCGGACGGGGACCGAAGAAGTTGTGCACGGAAAGGCACAAAGAACCGTCGTCCTCGCGCGCAAAACGCTGTTCAAATGGGAAGCGCGAACAAAGAGTATGTACAGATTGAAAAGGACATTAATGAAAATATATGCTAGAGAGGTGCGATGTGGCCAGTAATACGGAGTTAAGTAATGTAGGTGTTTGGTTGTATTTTTGAAGTGAGAAGTGTTGAATTTTGCTTGCTAAACGATTGACGATGTTGCGATCGTCAACGCGGCGCGGCATTGGAGTCTGCAAGCGGAAGCTGGATTCCTGCCTGACTTGACCGCTCTAGGCTTATCCGTAAGTGACTTAGCCTGTTAGGTTAGGTACACAGTACCTTGTACAACACAACACAATCAGTAAATCGACCACTTGTGACTTTAGATTTTAGATTACGGCTCAGCTATGTAAGAAAGAAGGCTAAGAAAAACATTCCTCTCCCCGCAGTATTTCTCGGTGGCTTAATTGCTTATTAGGCGCCGCCTAGATTTTAAGGTAGACTTGGGAATGAGGTCATTGCAACTTATTAGTTATAACTTGTACTTTTACCGTAACTGATCCCTTCGCGGCTGTATTTTTAGTTGCCTTGCCGACATTATATTTGCGCGCAACTTTATCTTCCTCTTTCCCTTTTTTCCTCTCCCCTTACTACATAATTATTACCTATGAGCATTATTACTAAACTTTGGGGCCAACGCAACTTTGTTAATGCTCAAACGCTCAAATGCTTGAGTCCCCAATTCTTAATTCCCACCTATCCCCTATAAACATCACTCCGACTCCGCGCAACATCTTATTCCAAGGGTCCACGTAGTATGGAAACTTCGATCTCACCTGCATCAACCTCAACTGTATCACGATCACTCGTACAATATACACATTATAGGCGACTACCCCTTAGTCTCTCTTTACCATTACCAAATGGGTAATAATTCCTTCAGGATCACATCCCGCATGATTACTGGCAATTGAGCTACGACGAAACGAACGAAGTCAGACCGGAGGTCCGACGCGCGAGCATCTTCATTTATCTGATTAGCTGACTCGTCTTCCTCGCTATTCCCCTAGGAGATAGCCGTCCGGAGAAAAACAGCATCTCCATCGAGTGTCCGTAACGCGAATCTTGGCACTCACCTGTATACAAAACCCTCTTAGCACCCGCTGCTACGGAACAATGGCGTTTCTCGAAGATCCTCGTCTTCGGCAGCGATGGAACCAGATCTCTCATACAACCGAAACAGTCACCGAGAACGCAGCCGCTGGGATATGGAGTTTTGGTCACACATACATCACACCATGTTTCTCCTCCATCTTCTCGGCCCTGGAGAGCTGCTCGACCGTCTGCCTCGGCGATCGCGAAGAACGAGCACGACGAGCAAGGGAACGCCAGCGGGCACGAGGAAGGGCCGAATATAGCTTTGACTTCTACGATGATTGGGACGAGGAGCTGGGGGGCGGTGACGATGCAGGAGGACTTCTCGGCAGCTGGCGAGGTGAAGATTGGGATCAATTACTGGCGGGCACCGGGAAAAAGCGTAGCGGAGGTGATGTTCAAGAACAGCCGAAGAGGAAGCGCGGAATGAGCTACGGCACAAAGGGACCACGGAGGAGGTCCAGTATTCAAGAAGATCCAACAATCATTCCAAGCACTGCACCCCTAGGGTTTTTGGGCCGTCTACCGTTCAAGATAGGAGGCCCTTTGAGGTATAAACCTAGTGCAGCAAATCTACAAGAGCATCCCGGAGCATCAAGATCAGGATTAGACACAGAACGCGTGCCGCTATTGGACGAAAACGACGATGGGGCACACACTAACGAATCACAATCGCATAGTAGGAAGCGAAGTGGAACGGTAGGCAGTGGAGATACTAGCGATTCGTACAGGTCGAGAGGTGATCTTTTCCCAAGCGACGAAGAAGGGGAAGAAGATGCAATACCACTAGACGACGAATTCACCATTGCGCTAGATCACGTAGATGATCGCGAAAGTAATAAGACGAAGAGCAGCAAGGGGAAACGGATTGCAGACCGCAGGATACCAAGAAGTGTTTCAAGGACGACGATGAACTCGACAAGGCCATCATTGCATCCCAGCTTTGGCTCAGGGTCGGTTCCAGAGAGCCCAGCGCTGCTTTCAATGGCATCACTAGAAGACTTACGACTAGAAGAAGAACGGTTGGAACGGGAGGAAGATGAAGTGGTGGAGAAAAAGAGACAGGTTGCTGCGAATTTGGCTCTTAGGAGAGGGCTAAGCCGAGATAATCTTCAAATTGAATCCGTCCAGGAAGTAAAATCCGAAATAATCAGGGTAGAAAGAGTAGTAGTTCCGCAAGAAGCTATATTTGATAAGGGATCAGACTACGGACAAGACGAGGCCGGGTCTGGGTCTGCGGAAGAAGAGGCTCACCAGCCAAAATCGCCAGCACCGAAAGATTCGCCACAGGAAGGCTTTGTCCCTGCACGACTACCATATTTCCGATGAAAAATATCACCATATATCACCAACCTGTAACTCCGATCGAACTAACACTCTTCACGGCCCATATGCAATACGCTGGGGGATTCCATCCCAGGACTTTAAATTATGCCTAAGACGAACCAAAGCTCAAACCAGATGAGGTTTGATAATGTCCATATGAGCCATGACACTATACTTGATGATAAGGATTCAGCGTCATGTCGGAAACGTGTAATTGGCTACAGGCGACCAAGCCATCTCACTACCTGTAAATCAATGTCTATACGTGTAAATATAGAATTATGAAAGTTATAGGTTTGGCAGAACGAGAAGCGGCCTAAGCCTTATAGAGCGTATAGAGCGTATAGAGCGTATAGAGCGTATAGAGCGTATAGAGCGTATAGAGCGTATAGAGCGTATAGAGCGTATAAAGCGCCATGATCACGCTATAGCGAACGCCTTGATGTTATTATTATTGCCAGGAATAGGGATTTGGAGATTAATTCTAAACAAGATACCAAGTTTGAATATACTTATCTAAGACATGATATTGCTATCTAGAAATCTACTTGTATAACAAAGCTTGTCAAATGTCATATCTTAATGTAAATGATAGGTGAAAAATCGCCAAGTCGAAGGTCGGCCCCAACTTAACACTTCAGGTAAGACAAGTTACCTCATACCTAGGCCCATTATTCAGACCATTTACCGAAAATAGATATATGCCTCGGCATCTTTTTAGTTTACCCCAGATCTCCGCTTGACACCGTTGAGATTAGCTCCCGAGGACCATCGAGCTTTATCATACGGCCCCGTATAAGTTCAACAACTTCATTTATCTACCTTAGGTAGTCTTATACTCTTTACAACGTTTTATTTCTTACATTCCATTCACTAGTCTTACATATAATTGGAAGACACGTAACATACACGGAGTTTCGCATTCTCAGTAAAAACAAAAAGTTTGTCTCGTACGACGTCCGCAAGCCGCCCGCAGTGCTTCCTAAACCACGGATCGTTAGTAGTACCCTTGGTCCGAGGTGGCCGAATTCGGGTTACTCAATAAAACTGCTAAAATTCAGCTCTCGAGCTAAGCAACTTCTTAACTCTCTCGAATACAATCATACTTCACCAGCCTGCATCAAAGCGGCACAGTTCCCATCCGCGATTGTAGACTCAAAACACGTAAAAACGTAAATTAGAAATTCCAACCACCACAATGGCGCCGCAACCCCAAGGCCCCATCACAACCCCCCTCACCACCCTCCTCGGGATCCAACACCCCATCATCCTCGCAGGCATGGCCCGCGTCTCGGGAGGCGCTCTCGCCGCCGCCGTCTCCAATGCCGGCGGTCTAGGCGTCATCGGCGGGTTCCAATACACGCCCTCGCAACTCCGCGCCATCGTTGCGGAGCTCAAAGCCGCCCTACGGTCTCCAGACCTGCCGTTCGGCGTAGACTTGGCATTGCCGCAGATCGGCGGGTCCGCACGCAAAACTAACCACGACTACACGGGCGGCAAGCTCGACGAGCTCATCGACATCACGATCGAGAGCGGCGCGCGGCTGTTCGTCAGCGCGGTGGGCGTTCCGCCCAAGTACGTGATTGATAAGTTGCATAATGCGGGCATATTGGTGATGAATATGGTCGGACACCCGAAACACGCGGTTAAGGCCCTAGATCTCGGTGTGGATATGGTGTGTCCGCAGGGTGGCGAGGGCGGTGGGCATACGGGTGATATAGCCAGCTCGGTGCTCATCCCGGCTGTCGCCGACGTCGCATCACGCTACCACCCGCCGATGTTAAAAGGCAGCCCCGCGCTCGTCGTAGCCGCGGGCGGTATCAACGACGGGCGATCTCTAGCCGCAAGTCTGATGCAAGGCGCAGCGGGAGTCTGGGTGGGAACACGCTTCGTAGCCAGCGTCGAAGCAGCTAGCAGCGAGGAACACAAGGTGAGCGTAGTAACGTGCGGCTTTGAAGATACGCAGCGCACGCTGGTGCTCACGGGGCGGCCGCTGCGCATGCGCACCAACGCATATATCGCGCGGTGGCACGCGCAGCCGCAGAAGATACACGAGCTCTGCGATAAGGGCGTCGTGCCCATCGAGCACGACCTCGAAAACGACGTCGACGATATTGATCCCCCGCACCTGATGGGCCAGGTCGCAGGCGCCGTTACTAAGGTCCAGCCTGCCGCCGAGATCGTCCGCGAGATGGTGGATGGTGCGGTGCAGATGCTGAGGCTAGGGAACTCGTATATCAATGCGAGCGCGAAGAGTAAGCTATGAGGCTTGGACCCCGGGTTGGGGGTGGAAGAATGTGTGTAGGCATCAAGACCTGACAGTATCACCTACATACATATCCATAACCTACATATAGTATATAAAGTAGGATGAGAGATATACATGTAAGTAGGCTGACATAGGACCCTAGTAAATGCCGTTACGATCTGCGGCCGGGTCCGCAGCCGGGAGCCGGTACACACCTTACCGGCACCGAGGGAGGAGTTGATGGCCTTACTACGTACATGGCATGGAAGCAGTGTAACCTACCTCTATTTCGCGGGAATAGCTTGCATAAATGCATCCCGCCCTTTTTATTCTCACCGAGGGCAAAATCTTCAAGTCGGTCTCGGGAGGATCGGCCCCAAAGGGAAAAGGGGGCTTGTAAGATTATGAATTTGGGAATTTTGGAATTTAGGATCTGGCCTTGTTTTGGGGGCGGTGTGAACTTTATTGGAATTGATGTAGTATTATTCCCAAGTATGTATGTAATCATACCTAATAGTGAAAATTAAGGCGGTTAGAGAGATCTACCTGCCATTGCCGCCGCCGCCGTCATTTCATTACATAGTATCCCCATCACCGCCTCTTCAATTCAAGGGTGAAGAGAACGGAGATGAAGAAAACAAATCGACCGACCCGAGAACCCCGCAGGGACGCGTGTAAGGTTTGCGCGGAAGAGACATTCATGACTCAAATCGATCTCCCTCTATACACATATACTTAGCCTATCAAATATACCTATGCATGTATAGTACCTATAAACTTAGGGTACCTACGGTAGTCTCGTCTCGTAGGAGGTAACTTGCAGTTGTCCATGTTCAGGCTTTGGGGGAGGCTTGCATGATGCATTACCCATCGGATGGCCATGCATTTTGTCGCTGCGTAACAGGGAAATACAGAAAGAAAAATAATAGGGGCGGGCATTTGCGTCGTCGTCTGTGGCTTGTACCTGTCTCACCCCGTTTCTACCACCACCTCGTTTTGTATCATGTCGATCGATTTACCTAGCATCAGAAAAGCCAATCAGTGGGAATGCGTACGTAAGCATCGTAAATAGATAGGTAGGACAAGACAAGTTTAGCAAAACGAATTAGATTGCGTATGGATGTCTTAGAGGCTTATCGAATTCTAGGGGTTTTTTTTATCATAACACTGTTTGCCATGTATCAGGATGTCAGGGTCTCTGATTCGTCACTACCTACTAACATCATAATGAAGCAATTGATCTTTTTATGTTGAGCACGTTTGAAAGTTAGTCCCTATTCAAGCTAGAGATGAATAATTCTCTCATCTGTTTGGTTCAATTATTCATGGGTGTACAGCACGATGCACGGCGTAAGATGAGAAAAGACAAGACATGTCGCATTTGACGAGTGTCTACACTAAAAAAGGAATAGCGAATCAACAAGCCCATCTATCCCCGCGGCTTTTCCTAAACACTGCCGTCGACAATGCTGGTTCCTTCTCCCATTGCGCTGGTAGTACCATCATTAGCGTATCGATCTCCTCACGGGCTGCCTGCATCCGCTTCTTCATGGGATCCAACGTGCCGTTCTCTTGCGACTCCTGCTGTAACTGTAACTCCTCTAGACGTTGCACCTGTCCCTCAAGTAACTCCGCTTCGATATCTTGTGGTTCGTCTTCTATTAGCTGAGGAAGAGAGCCTAACTCGAGCTTCTCTGTGTCGTGTACAAATATTATTCGTTCTAGTGAATTTAAATCGACTTTCTTCCATCGTAGCACTCGCCATGCGCCCTCGGGAACAACTGCAAGACGTTGTACTTGATCCAATCCTTGCGTAGAGGCCCATAATGATGAGCATTCCGGTTTTAGCTCCGAGTTGCCGAAGAATAAGGTATCCCGGTTGAAATCAACGTAAACTCTCGGTTGTATATTGCCCACGCCAAGCGAAAGCTTGTAATGCTTAAGAGCTTCATATCTGGCCTCGGCGTTGACATGTAAGAGAGCAGGGATCTGTGTTGTTGAATACCATGTTTCCCCCTGGCTATATGAATCTAATATAGCTTCTTCTAACGATCTAGGTGTCTGCTTCTGTCCCGTGTATGGAGACTTAACGACGACCGTCCTAGGATCAGGCATAGCATGCTGCCATATTTTGATCCGTAGTTCTGGAGGGAGCTCATTGAACTTGCTGAATGTGGGACTTTGAAGTTTGTTTGAAACTCGCGATAATGTTCCCTCCATTGTGCTATCGATGAGGTTGAGAAATTGGTAGTATTGGGATTGTTGCCAACGATAAAGCCTTATAAGTAACAATATCGAACTAACAAGGGGTATGATGGCGACGGGCACATCGTAATAAATAGTTGGGGTATGGCTCGTCCTAGCCGGCATGATTGCTTATGTATAGCCCTGTAGGCTTTAGGGGGGTTTTGGAGTAGGATGGGCTACTTGATGCAGTAAGTAATCCAACTACCTCGTGAGGGTGTGTGCGTGATCGATGCGTAATATAGTAATTAATTAGTTGAAACGTCCTTATAGGTACAAATTATAGGTAGTACAAGAGAATCGGTCCCGCAATACGTTTGAGAGGATTCATAGGTACCTAAGGATTTGGGGTCTATAGATAGATAGATAATATCATACACGGGGAACTGCCGCATGCGGTTTGAGAGTTGTCAGGTTTATATGCGAGCAAAGAGGAGGGGGGGTTTCTTATTTCCATTCATTATCCAATGTCATTACTTGTTGACCCACACCTACGTTTGACAGATTAGGGGGATGAACAAGCAACTCGCTCTTAAGGGTCCAGGCTTTCTTTAGAGCGAACGCCGTGGACCGGCGCGAGACTAATACCCTAGGTACAGTTAAGCAGTTAAGGGTACTATCGGGTACTGCAAGTATGTAGTACCTAACCCTTAGCGGTGACTGACAAAAAGTTTCATCAGACAAGGGACTGGAACGTGGTTTGATGAGGCGGCTCAAAGCCACATCAGACTAACGAGTCACTAAACCAACTAAACGACCCGAATAAAAGCGGCCGCGGTCACCGACTCTCCGTGTACTTTTGTACTTTGACTATCAGACCAGACCGCAGGTTAACTACCTTACCACCTAACCACCTAACCACCTACATACATACCTAACTAACTAAAAGGTAATGCAGCTGCGGCTACGCGTAGCCTAACACAACTGTTTATGATGCGGTTAACCAAGGATGACGCTTGACACGTAACATAGTTTATTCCGCACCACGGCGAATCCCTTACGGTAAGCCGGCGTCAGTTTGCCAACAGGTGATCAGATTACTTCTTGGTATCCTGCGGCCTCGGGCGCGGTTAGCCGAACTCGCTTGAGTTCGTACCTTGAGACTCGTCGGTTCCGATGCCGAGATAATTAAAGCAAAGAAAGTGGGCAGCTTGCGACGTCCCGTCTGCAAAGTTATCTTCTTCTGCTTGTCTGCACGTGTAGCAAAAGGCACAAAAGGCAGGTAGAGCAACTTTCCACGGACCATACAAGCCAATAGTCACTCGACCTAGTGTGATCGTAGGAGCCGTAGACATGCGTTCTGCTGTATCCCGTGATGCGATGCTGATTACCGCCAAACTCACCTCATTACCCCAGAAATCTTGTAAAGGATTCGTCTCGAAGTGAGACGTGGCGGCCATTAAGAAACATGATTGGGCAACATAGAAAAGGGGTTGCAGGTTAGCTTAACTTAGCAGTTCTTTTAGCCAACCAGAGAGTAATTTAGAAGTGCTAGGATTCTAGAGCTGGGACCAAAAACGCAGGGTGGATGAGATTCATCGTGGGATATCGTGGAGAAGGGAAGAAGCAGCTGACATGGGGGCTGCAATATGCTAACCACGCCTAGAGAAGTTGGCATTAGAAACTTACCTTTTAGGTACATACTACCTGTGTAAGGTGGCTGCTATACTAATGACCCTAATGACCCTAATGTTCTATAATATTCTTAGTCTACTACGAAGTACATGTATGTATGTAGACTGCATGTAGTCGGCATCGCTATTCGCCTACAACCCGATAGAAACGTAAACAATATTCCAGATGATTGCGTCAAAAATGTGTGATGGAAACAAGAAATGCATCTAAGAAATTGAGTACCAAGAGAAAAAGAATACCTATCAGGGAAAAGAATGACAAAGTCTCGCTAGTCGCGGCTCCTGTCGGTAGTCGGGGGCCTTGGACTCCCGCCATAGTGGGGCTATGTAAAGGGGTGTTGACGCCGCTTACACCAAAGGGTGACGACTAAACCAAACCACCAAATCACAGGATATATTTCTTACCTATTGTAGAGCGATATTTCAGCCCCTTAAAGTCCATTCATCATTATACATATTCTTTAACCAATCACAAGAAGCTTCTACTCTTAGACTGGGGCTCGGTACTTTGAAGCTTGGCTCTTGGCAACTTTGGGAGCTTAACATAGGTACCTAGGTACATGTGTACATGTAGTAACGTACCTAGGTCAGATCCTAAATCGACCACAGCCACTGACGAACTATATGTTCAACTTACATAGAATTGCAATAAATTTCCACTAGATACCAGATCGTTAGTTTGCTACAGTAACGGCAAATTTAAGGATACGATTTAACGCAGCGGGCCTACCGGCATATGAGTTTTTTTTCTCGTGTAGTACGTCATAACACTGTATGAATTGCTGTGATCAAATAAACTTGTCGCCAGAGTCAAAGACCGACCGCCGACCGTCGACCGCTTCTTATTCCCAGTCAAAACAATCACATTTCGCAATCTGCGACTTTATTACTTGATGTCTGTTCCAGGGGCATTACCGGTGTCGTGACATGATGCTTCGTGGCTCAATATTTTGAATCATGAACCTGATCCGAATATGACGCAAGTCAGAGAGGCTTCTATGCTTAGGTAGGCCATTAGGTACCATTTACATACCTAGTACCTCTCATTAATAATTATATGTAAGTGATGACCCAAAGATCGAGGACGCGGGAGATCATCATTGAAAGCTTATTTCATAAGCACATTTCTTTTATGACGACATCTCACTCCATGCATAACCCATCAACACAATGCTTTGAGAAGTATTGGCGTGAGGCATCCCTCAGTCACCAGTGACTCGCCCAGCAACACGTGATAATCCGAGCCAGTGATTGCTCAGTTAGGCAAGTCTTTCCAATATCGCGGATACTGATTGGTTGATGAAAATAACTTCACAGATCTAACTATGCTAAAGTGGGATTTTTATATTACCCAATCAGCTGCGTCGTCTATAGAGTATCTCTCCATTATATATATATACTATGTCCCCAAGTGTGAGAATAAAGCTTTTTCAGGTATTAGAGGAGTTTTCGAACCAATCAAATTACATATTTCCAAAGAGATTTACGGCATAGCACTCTCACGCCTAAGGACATAGATCTAACTTACAACTTCAATCAATACACTATTGCTTGTACTTAGATCTATGGTACCATTACATAATAGATCGTGCCCTCTAATACATAACAAATAAGGTATAATCATCCGCCAGAACGCATGGTAAGTTTGCCCTAATATGAGTCCCAATTTGGAGTCCAGTCGTGAAACTTGTGAGTAGCTAGTATCTTTCAAGTATATCAATATTGACAAAACCTAGAATAATCTAATATAAAGCCAATAAGACACATAATAGAAGTTAGTTATCAAGGATTCGGATAATCCATATAGCCTAGGCAAATGGCTACACGCTATAGGCTTGACCAGCAGCCACGTGTGACGTATCTTATATAGCAAGAGCAACACCATCCGTAGGCGGTAAGTTAACTGGGTAAATCTTAATAGTAAACACGACCTTTATATATTACGACGTAAGTCAGAGTCACTTCACCGAGGAACGAATCTATTCTTAGACGCAAGACTCTCTCAGCCTTGAACAAAAACCTTCTCAAAAAACAGCTCGAAGTGTTACAATAAAATTTGGCAATGCCCCTATTATCAGCTCCAGCCCTTTAGCCACACCTATTTCTCAGCATCATCCGAGTATTACGTAGAAATATAGGCATATACCCCACCTGACACTTTGTTAATGATACCTAACAGGACCCTCCGAAACCTCCTGCATAGACATACTTGGCCGGCCAAGAACTGAGAACGTACATTCCACGGCACCGGGCACCGCGAGACATGTCTCAAAAAGCATGTGCAAATTATCATTGTTGATATAAAACACAAGCCCGCCATAGGGAAGAGGAACGGCAATAATAAGCGAACATGTGAATTTATATAAATAGAACTAATAGTTATATATATAAAGCATTATGAAATTAATAAGTGTTATACTAGTCTCTTGGATAAGCTGCAATATAAACCTTCTCATTCGATAATTATTATAGTTAGGCATGTTTCTGCTAGTATATATTTCGGTCTTTACTGAAATATGGCGTATTTACCAAGTAAAAGTATTGTGCTTATATGTAGGTCCTACCAGCTACCTATATTTTAACTTAGGTTCTTTTGATGCTAGCTTGGCTCCGGATACATTTGCTAGCCGCCGATAGCTCGAACCAGAGGCTCCCCGGGTCGGTGGTCGAAGATACTATCAATAAGCCTTGGCGGTGATTGCCTTCAAAGCGACTTTCTATGGAAGAAGCACAACAAACTCAGAATACTAGTACCAGTGATGACTATAATAAGCCAAGCCACGGGAAGCGTTATTCCTAGCGCAATGATTATGATTCTGCTTTAGTTATATAATGACCTAAATGGTGCCATTGCGGGCCTGCTGTAGCGCAATGCTATCAATGCTGTCGCCATCGCAAGTTTTGGCTGGGGCTCTTATAACCCTATTTGATACTAAGGGGACTATAAAAATACTACTTCGCGACTGGATAACCTTCACCGCTGTGATGGTTCTAACAACTGTCCACTCGCAGGAATTTCCCTACATGCCTACCTCTAGAGATAGAGCTCGTGGTCGTGAGACAATACCTTTAATATATGGGGAAGGTCGGGCACGAACGGCTCTGGTAATATTTGTCCCTCTCTGGTCAATAAATTTCGGGATATAAATTCAACGGTTCCTTGGATACCAACACTATTCACTGTGGTCATGATTTCACTGATGACTATGTTTCGTCGGGAACTTCGTATAATAAGATCGCGTGGAAGCTTTGGTGTCTTCGGATGGCTCAACTACACCTTCTCCCCGTCTTCTCAACATTTTGCTGCATTGTCTAGGGGAAACGAACTTAAAACAATCGAAAAAATAAATTCAAATGGTTCGTTTAATTTTCAATGCTAATTTGTATATGGTTCTTATACTCTAACCTATAGAATTTCACTGTACTCTCATTAAATCACTCCGATTTGCTGCCTTTGACTTTCAACTCCCCTATCATTCTACTAAGAGAATGAATCCCTAGAGCTTTTATAAAACACCAAATGTAATAATAAATTTATATTAAGAACCAATTCACACTTTAAAATTGTCATCAGCCATGTTCAATTACGCGGTGTACCTAATCAATTGCAGAGGACCACCAATTTGATTGTTAGTACCTGTGCCATAAACAATATTTATCTAAAGCACTGATGCCTATTAGAAATTAATTAGGGCTTGAAACTATCTAGTACAAGTTTCAGAGAGATTTATAGCGGATATATATATGCGCATACGATTCTCAGTATGAAATAGGGGGCTGAAGCACCCTATCTAAACCGAGTTACCTGCTCAATATCAACGAAAACACCATGGAAATACTAACCACCTACAATTGTTCTCATAAGACGTAGTCGGAATACTCAATACGGCTAGAACTAATGTGTAGGGTATCGCTGGACATGTGAGACTGGATTGCCTTTTTTAGAATCGCATGTGCGATGATGACTGGGGAAATTGATCACACACATAAATATCCGTCTTCTCTCTCTAGAATCATTTCAGATACTATCCTTTCTACCTAAATAATCGAAAACACAAGGCGGTGAACTACAATGCCAAATGAACTCACAACTCCCCAACAATAGGTACGGTTCAGTGGCTGTTTGAAGTCTTGCGTTAACTCAGACGTCTTGTTATAACTCCCGCCTGGGCATTTTTCATTCTGTTACTATTGCCAGCGTTGCGCTGATGCTTTTGCGTAGCCGGTCGGTACCCTTCTATCAGGAGAGCGTGTATTCCGCCGACTCTCCAGAAGATCAAGAAGGGTCGAAAGGCATCGAACGTTGGATGCGTTGTCCAACTCCACCGATATCAGTGAAGCTTGTCGACGACGTGTTTGATCGAAAGGCAAAAGTATCTAAAGGAGAACGTGCAGAGAGGGTCCAAGAAAAGCTCGCTGAAATCGAGAGCGTTATAAACTCTAGGTCATAGCGAAGAGAAAATATGCCCGATACGCTGAACGTACCGGCCAGGAGGCAGAGGACATGTGGGAGCGGGGGCCCCCTATGCGATTCCCTTCTCCCCGGTACAGAGGCGACAGCAGCTCCTTTGGCGGATATAATCAGCCTGTTTAACTCCAAAGTCGGCGAACTGACGGACGACGAAGAACACAAGGAGTATCTAGCTTGCCCTTTCTGGAAGCACAATCCCACCCGATACCTTCGTGTTAAGAACTCATGTACGGCTGGTGTTGGTTTTAAGAATATTGGGAAGTTAACGTGAGTACCTAGCTATTCGTTCCTGTTCTGATTATTTAAGGATATGCTTATGCTGAGAAATTCCCCAGGGAGCATATCAAGAGAGTACACTGTCTATGGAATGGCTGCGAAAAGTGTCTCATGAGGTTTAACAAAACGAAAAAGGAGGAAGTTGGTGAAATAAAACGGAAGCATATGGTCAATTGCACACAGCCTGCCAAAATTTTGACAGAATTAGATGCAGAATGGATGGACAAGGATCAAGATGAGGCATATGGACAGCTCAATTTCCAAAAGGATAAAGGGATCCCTTCTCGATGCTACGAGAAAATATGTTGTGCGTTATGGGGACCTGACCCAAAGATTGAGATCCCAGAGCCCTGTAAGTAAAACAACATGCTGGATTTCTTTCTACCTCTTCACCATGCTGATCAGGCCTAGACCACCTACCCGGTTTTCAGATGTCGGTCCTTCGTTGGCAGTTTGAAAAGGGGCTGGAGTCACTATATGAACAGAAGAAAGCTGAAAAGCCGCATCCTGACGCAAGACAAAATGCAAATGCTGCTGTGGCTGCGGCTACAGCTACAGCTACACTCTCTCCTAGTATTCGGAACGTCGATCCAATGCTCCTCTCGACACATACTTTAAACAACCTACCAAGCGCCCCCCCTCCATTTTTCAGAGGTCAACACAAAAAAGATTCAGGTGTATGGTCGGGGGGTCCTAGTGAGAACTATGCAACCTTTGCCAAACCCCTATTCCCTGATTTTACTTACGACAACGAATTGGACGAGGAGAATCCAGTGCAAGCACAGAATCAACCAGACTACTTCTGCACAACTGGGTCCTGGGTCGGCCTAACAGAGCCATATGCAATCCCAGATGGTCAGTTTGATAGGGATGCTGATGGGGATGTCTCTTTGGAAAATAATTGGTAAATATTGTCCGAGTAGCGCTATAGGAATAACGATATTGGAGATTACCTAGTTTTCTTAACATTTTGCTATCGTTATTTCAATATTTCTTGACTATCTGTCTATATTTATTCAGTTTAGCTTGCTCATGCACTACATTTTAATAAGACGGTATGATAGATAAATAGGTTACCTTAGATGTATTATCTACATGTAGTGCCTCTCACTCCTCCGTTGGCATCAATCTGCACGATCTAGGTAGGATAGGGGTATGTTTAAAAGTAGACGAAATCACACATGAGATGCACGGCACTCTCTATTTAAATCCTAGTCGAAATTCTTCCCATTAGGTAACATTCTTAATCCTAGAGGAGATATAATAAAATTTTGATTATTTAGAAGTTGTCGTAGTTAATAATGTAGTCTCCACCATGAGGCGCAAAACATAAGTGGGAAAATTGTATGCGGAATTTGATAGTGGGATAAAAAAGGAAGACACTTGTAAAACGTAAAGAAAAACAAAAAAGAATGATGAGAGTGGGACTTGAACCCACGCGGATTTCTCCATGAGGAAATGATATTAAGGTGACCTTAACCTCACGCCATAACCAACTCGGCCATCTCACCGTGACAGAATTTTGCGTTATTTTATATTATATCGCTATGTACCGCAGCTTTGTTACCCCGCACTAAAGTAAATATTTGCATGGCATTAACCTACACGTAAACTTCTAACCTTAGCGGCTACATGCTTTAGCCTCCCCGAGCATTACGAAATGCCAAGGGAATATATCTCTCAGAGCGGCACGAATGTACTGTATTCTATGGTAGTACTTGTTGCTGCTTGTCGGGGACCAACACAGGAAACAGGAAACAGGAAATAGGCCCAACGCTATGACCCAAAACGCCATTCTTTCTTCTGTCTCGCATTCAGCAGGACTTTGCTGACAGCGACCTCTCCGACGCGTTAGAGATCACACTAGCCGAGCTGCACGCTGCTATAGAGAAGGCCAACACTCGCCGTCCTATCAGGCCACGATATGCGCCTCAATACCAGCGCAATATCGTCGAGGGCTAGCGATGATGGAAGAAGTTCTGTCTCTGGATGAATTATCTAGGGGATTGGCGGGATAAGCTCAAGGTCTTGACTTACCACAATCGGAGCATTATCGAGAGCTTTATGCGGGTTTGTGTCAAAAGACGAAGCGCCAAGCTTAGATGCAAGTCTTCGCTTGAGAGGTATCTCCTCCAGACGTGGGCAGTCTACAAGAAGTACACTAACCTTACAGCCGACCCCCGGCTACGGACACACGCGCTCGATGTTGTTCCGTACATCCTTAAGCACGTACGCCGGTTGAGGACGGCGCCGAAGCTGAAGAACTACGTCGGTCTCAATGTACACCTCAACCTCTCCTAACATCAACTTCAGTAAACAGTACCTTGGGCCACTCGCCACACCCGTCATCAAAACCCCATGTACATTCATACCCACACCTACATCCATCGCTGCCACTAAGCCGGCTCGTAGCCCGTTTGTGATTCTGCCGAGTGCTCCTGCACCGGTCAAACTCCAGCCTCCAAGTCCGAGGATCGTTATCAAGCATCCCTCTAGCCCAAGAAAGGCTGCACCGTGTTCCAAGGAATGGCAAAACCCCGACCCCCATATCTTCTACAGACGCACATTCACCCGAACAACCATGATATAGAAGCGCGTGAAAAAATTCATTTTAAAATAAGAGGAAACCGCCCGTTGTCATAGCTAATGCAAAAGTATAAGAATAAAAAGGTAACTAAACAACAATTCTACTTTCCGCGCCCATACGTTTCACAAGCACCGTGTACGCCTGAAGCCCGTATTCTGATTCAGGATGGGCGAGGCGGTAAACAACGCTTTGCCGTCACTAATTAGGGTTATTTGAAGACGATATGTACGTAATGGACCATATCATATAGCAATGCAACCCAACTCCACACAATCACTGTCGTTCCCATTCCTGCGAAATAGACCAAGTTACACAATGTAATAGCGGCGGGGCATCAACGGTTTGATGGTAGCACGGTTTGAACTAAGGTCTTATTTCACCGTGCCCGTTGTTTGACCGTTGAACAATGGGCTTTCATGCTCCTGTCGCTGCGCTGTCATCTCGTAGCAACTAGAGGCTTAGGGATTGGCCTGAAAGTCACCTAGCCCTGTAACATCTAAACCAGCAGCGCGCAATTAAACATCCTGGCCTCATAGGAAGCACTGAATTCGACGATGTGGATGTATAAGGATTTGGTAACAACAGGAATATAATTCAGGTGTTCCTAGATCGAGAGCCAGTATGTTCGTCCTTCCCGCTACCTAGTAGATGACGACGTCGCTGATCGCAGTACCGTGTCCCTGATTGCTATTTACTAGCCATTGCCGTGGTTAGGAATGGCGTGACCTTGGACTTGTATCTTAACGGGATTCTTCTTCCGTGTGTTGTCACACCTACATCCCCAATGACCTCGCTGGCCCTGAAAATATCACGACTCTTATGATTCTTCCAAGACCTCGGCACCCGATAGACTATTCTCAGCCCACTCTGACTCAGCTATCCATTCATAATGAAGTAAATGGCTTTAATAACTCTATGACTACTCTGCGAATGGGAATTCAGTTCTACTCACCGCTGCGAGCTACTTTACAACTCCGACACGAAGCGAGCTGTGTGTCAGCTGTGATGGTTCACAACACTCAGCAGTAAACCTTCCATTTTGTGGACATGAGAGATAGTGTAAATTAACATTACGAATTGGTTTTTGTAGCTGATAAAACACAGACCCGCAAAATCGACAGGTCACACTGCTTTTCTTCTCCGGTTCAAGTTTTCGACATCTTAACGACGACACATTCGAATGATACCGAAACTTGAATATCGTCCGGTTTCCCATCTACTCAGGCACTTATGTTGCTACATGGTTACAAGTTCACAGATCTAGAATTCTCAGTTCATGGTTGTTTCTCGTTAAAGTTCACGTACTAGCCGCCGCCCGCTATTCCTCCTGTCAACCAAGGGCAAGGGCAAGAGCGACAAGCGTTTCCGGATGAGGACATCAGCGCATAAACTTCACGTCTTTCAAAGACCTACAGTCACGATATTGAAAGCTTGCATGAGTGGCGTCGCGGGCCGCAAGACTTGGCTCCCATGTCTCAGCCAAACTCGTGTACGAGGCCTCTGTCAGGACGTTCTGTCCAAGACGATGACAGCATCGTCGCTTTGCATCTCGCAGCTCAGCTGCTGACAGGACAGCATAGACGACAATCTTCTACAGTCTCGCTTCAAGCATGATTCAGCCGGTGAACCCCTCAGGAGTAATGGGATCGCGATCGAATAGGCACTTTCGAACCGCTCAGCAACCATCCCCACTATGTTCTCTTGCGAATTTCAACGTTGTCAGTTTGATAAGATCAAGCCAGGAAGACTTCGAGTGAAAGTATAAAAGACCATCTCTTCTCCCGTCTAATCCAACTTCTGTCCTTCATCCTCACAAGCATCAACTCCTCGACAATTCGATACAAAGCTAAGCACAACCCAACTTCACTTAACTCTTATAAATCATCATCATGCGCTTCTCCATCCCTGTCTTCCTTGCCGCCGCTGGCATCTCCACTGCCTTCGCCTCGCCCGTCGTCAAGGCGCGCGAGGAAATCGGCAGCTTCGACACCTTCACCGACGAGAACTGCTCTGAGGGCGGCGCCGGCATAGATGTTACCAGCGACAATCTCGGGTACACCTACCTTAACCCCGGTATCAAGTCTATCGACAGCCACTTACCTGACAACTGCGCCCGTGAGTAGATTAGTGTTTTGATAAGAAAATTAGCAGTGGCTAACTTGAGGCAGTGATTATCTGGATCGACCACCCCAACCAGCCTCCTTACCTTTCCATCCCCCCAAGCCGCGCCAACCAGTGCATCACGCTTGAGATTGACTCCAGCCGCCTCTTCTGGGTCGCTAGCTGCAACTAGACGGAAACAGTCGTTTCGAAATACACGCATGGGCTCTTGAGTGAAAGCAATGTTCTGATAAGAAGAGCAATGGCCCAGAGGAGATACTAGTCATGAATGATATGGTGGAGGAAACATTATATTGGATATTACGGACGATCCTTACATATGCCAAATATATATAATATAATAAAGCGAGGGGCCCCTTATGCTTATGTCATTCTTTTATACAATCTGTTTATATTATTTCTTCCGAGACTTAGCCGCTCATTCGATTAAGGTGACATGGACGCGCCGCCACGGTAAAATAATGTATCCACAGGTTATCCACTATATATACATATTTCATCCAGTAAATTTAAAGAATTAAGCTGGCAAGCCTACATGGGATACAATACAACCTCCTTTCCTCCTTCATGCCAGTGAGAAGAAAAAAAGAACCCACAAATTTTGTCTAGACGATAGAACCAACTCCCCTGGTCTACATACTCTAACAATCTAAATTCTACATAATCTACTATTCTGGGACGGTAGGTTTCCTAGTATCATCTCGGACATCTTCCAATCTTCGGACCCGACAGCCGTGTGAGCATAAAAGACGCCGAATGGGTCGTATTGCTGCTTAAGTCGATATAGTTTCGGATATTTGCTCCCGAAGAAGGCTTGGGTGAAGTTAGGCTCGATGTAGTCTGCCTCCGACATATATGACCCAGCTCCGGGTGATACATCTCTCCAGCGCTGCATCCAGCCGAAGGTCAGTCTGTCGCTTGCAGCTTTGATATCCGATTCGGTATTGGTAGCATTCCAGAAGGAAGCCATAATAGCATGCATAACAGTATTTCGCCATGCTGGATTTACCGCGTTATCAGGATACCCAGCCTTGGGGGCGGCGGCAATATTGAATGCCACTATGTACGCGCCTTCTTCAACTACGCTCTTGATAGCATCAAAGGTAGCATTCAACTTCGCGGCGTCTTGCCAGTTGGACTTCGGAAATAAGCGACTGGCCTGTCGGATTGCATTACTTCCCCATGGTTCGACGGGGAAACTCGCGAGCCACGCGTCATAAAAGTCATCGTATTCTGTATAAACCGGCTTGACTTCAACGCCTAGGTCTTTGAATTTAGCGAGCAATGGGGCCACTATGACTTCGAGTTGAGACCTAGACATCCCGGGGGCGAACCACGGGCCCATGTCAGAGACATATTGATCGTTTCCGACCTTTGAGATCCGAAAATACTCATAATTTCCAGCATCAGTATACGTGATGAAACCATCAAAGAACGCTCGCAAGGCAGCCCAGAACTGTACAGACGTGACCGTTGGTCCTGTCGCTAGAAGATATGTCATCGTCGTAACTCTGATCTTCGGATGCGCCTTGACGACGACTGATGTAACTATGCCAAAGGTTGACCCCCCACCGCCGCGTAAACCCCAGAATAAGTCGGGATAGCTCGTTTCGCTTGCAGTCACGAACCGACCATCAGCCAGGACCACTTCCATTGAGAGTACCTGATCGGCAGCCATACCGTAGAGGCTGGATAAGGGAGAATGGCCACCACCAAGGAGAAAACCCCCCATGACACCCACAGTCTGTGTAGTGCGATTAGTACTGGCTTAAAACTACTAACTACGGGGCTTGCAAAACTTACGCGACCCTCACCACCAACTATCGTGACATTGTTCTTCCTAGCAGCCTCATACGCTTCGAAAGCCTGGACACCGACACCGAGCTTGAAAGCAGGACCGCTATAGCGTCCTTGCCTATAGTTCTTAAAGAATCGGATGTCTTTCAGGTTGTGGGTCCAGATCGACAGTGCCCCCATTCCAACCGACTTCGCGCTGAAGTCGTGGCCGGTGTTTTTGATCACCAGACGCAGATTAAGATTCCGCGCGAAATTGACTGCAAGCTGGATTTGCGCGACATTGCGGATAGAGACTGAGTAGGTTGGATATCCACCGATCGTGCATCCACTCTTCGAAGGCATAAGTGCTGGTGGCATGCAAGTCGCCCCTTGAAACAGTACAGCATTGACTGATGTAGGATCTTCAGTACTATTTGGTGTCAGTAAAACGTCTGCTCTTGATGCTTAATACATGATCATACTGGTATATGGATGCATTGATCCAGTTATTGGTGATGAAATCGCATTTGGACGTGTTACGATTCCCAAAGGTATCATAGCAAGACGCTGCATAAGGGACAGTCTCGGTTAAACCACCGCCGAGTAGGATATTGAAAAGCCCCCAGGTAGATGGAAAAGGCCAATAGGGGTCGTCTGGATATGTCTTGCACAATCCAGATAAAGACCGCTTAGATAGCTTCTCTGCAAAGTTCGACTCGTTCTGGAAGCTGAATAACGTGACATTGGACAGCTCTAGATCAGTAAGGTTAGCCAAGACGGCATCAGTCAGCTGCAGGGTCTCTCCTTCGAACAGATCCGCAGTTGAATTTGAGATCCCGGCATCGACACTGGCTACGGCTGGAGCAACTGTAGACTCGTTGGCCGCTGGTGAGAGAGTTAGCCATTATATCCCACGCTAGCTGTAGGTTGTATAAACTAACGAACTGTTGAGTTGTCTATGACAATTGTCTGGGAATACACGAAGGGTAGCACGTGAGCCAAGAGAGTAGCCGCGACAGCTTTCCTAAGGTAAGACATCGGCGCTACACGTGCCCAGAGAGCCGGCACGAGCTCAAGTGGTGCAACTTGGAATGAATAAGAGATGCTAAGTATACTGGATTGTTGGCATAGAGCGAGCCCATCATCACCGTATATATTTCATATAGCTTCATGTATCTTACGATATACCTTCGGATCCGGTAGGGATGCCGGCTAGGGCACCGTCGTCCGTCTGCGTGGCCAGGGCATCAAGCATGGATGAACGACGCCGCTCACCAGCGAAGTACTACAGTAGCTGCAGATCCCTTACATGAGGTCCAGACAGCTTAGGAAGACGGGCAAAACTCGACAGCTTTGCCGACGACCCGCAGATGAGTATAATTTGGTAAGAGCCCCAGCCAGGCTACCCAGAGCTGCAGAGCCGAGATTATAAACATTACATCTAAGGGTATCATATTCTCACTTTCGTAGGGAAAGCTGGTATAAGCAAGTTTATGAATGGTTATTGGTTAACGCTGATGATCTAGAAGCAGTCTCAAATAACTTGGATTCCTCCTCGTAGAAAAGTACTAGGCCTGGTAAATATCAGTTGAAGCGGCCGAGTACGCGACCATATTTGCTGGTAAGTATACGATAGAAAATTTCTTTCCCCGTCCCGACAAAGCCGTGAAGAAGAGAGGTTTGAATTCTGCCCGGACCCTTGCAGGGCGGTTGCATTTGCGGGTAGTCTGGATAAAATGGTCGACGAATAAGACAGGGGGTTGCTAAGCCGTTACGAGATGCGATCCCCGATGCAGAGAGTAGGTGACCTTTACCCCAGGTATAACTTCATGAATAATACACTACAAAGACGGGCCGTGTTCTAGATTTGCATGAGCTAAGCTCCTCCTCCGCATTATATCCCTGTGATCTTCGCAACGATAATGCCGTGGTGCCCAGTCTTTCCCCTGCGCTGTAACGCTATAGAAAGTCGAATCTCGGTTGTTCTTCGATAGCTGACCATTAAGAATGTTGATTTTGAATACTGGCATCGGTAATACTACGCATAAGTAACATTCCTGGTCACGAAGGCAAATCGCACCGAATTGAGCGCGTGCCCATGAGGCAATTGCTGTTGGCTTTGTAAACACGGCACATGGATTCATTTTATGCTATTCTTTCGGATGTCCTCTATCATGGCTCGTGACCCTTTTCTATGATCTAACCCGACAGAATCAAAATCCTGTTCGAGTAGTTAGAAATGCTAGAGTATAAATCTTCGCTGCTAGATATAGTGGCCAGTAGCTCGGATAGGCCCGAAGACGCTATCCGTCGCATTGCAGGTCAATACCGTTGAAATCAACGCATATAAGCAATCATGTGTAAAGAATCATATAGTAGTTCATATAAAACATCTTGGCTGCAGAAAGATCCCGTCCGTACTTCACCAATCCTAATAAATGACTGCTTTTAACCAAATAGGGATGTGGTGTAGTGAAGTAAAGAGGCTGAATTCAGAGCTATTGTCGAACAAGGAAACTTTATGGCGTATGCAAGCCCTGCGGAGCTGCCCCTGGATGCGAACTGCATGCTGCGTACCTGTTTGCCCCGAATATGTAGGAATATATTGTTATATAGAGGATGCCGTCTTTGCAGCTCGAACAATGCCACTTAATCTCTGGATGGTTTAACGGATCTGCTGCTAGTTACGCAGCTCGTAAGGCAATGGAGTCTTCTCTATATGAGTTTATATCGGACGTAGTTAGACGACAGTCCGCTGAGGGTATTGGCAAGCCTTCTGGGGCCGTTACCGACGACTATCCCTATTCGCCGCTCCAGCATGGCGGTTTATTCATACTGTTCTTTTTCCCGACCATCGCATTTATTGTCGTAGTACTTAGAGTGTATGGAAGAGTTAGAAGCAGGCAGTTTGGTTGGGGTAAGTTGTCCAATACCAAGTCAAGCATAGAGTTTTATCGAATATATGGTTCTTCTCCTTTATCAGTAGCTGATGACATTTTGCAGACGATGGCCTGGCATGCGTGGCTATGGTAAGATGTGGCTCTTGCTCTTTGATATACCGCGGCTCACATGTATCAAGATGTTCTCGATCGCCGAGACGGGATGTTCCTATATGGGTATGTACTTGGACGGGGATTCGCTTGACTATATGTCATATGGGGTGACGGATATGACTAACCTTTCCCGCGACAGCCATGCGAACGGCATTTCTAGGAGTCCACGTCTACGATATTCCGATGACGGCCGACGTCAGCCTTGGAATGTATTGGAACTATGTGATACAGATTCTTTATAATCCGATACTCGCGCTCGTCAAGTGCTCCGTGTTGATGTTCCTCCTACGAATAGGGGGCCAAAGACGACAAATCAGATATTCGATTCACGCTCTCAATATATTCACCCTTGGATTGATGGTCGCAATCTTCGTGACTGCAGTCTTCCAGTGCTCTCCGATCTCATATTTCTGGGAACGTATTACCGATCCAATGATGTCAGGAAAATGCATCGATACTGGGATATTCTATGTGACGACTGCGGCATTGACGATATTCACTGATGTACTCGTTCTGGCTCTCCCCTTTTGGATATTCATGGGGTTGAAAATGGCGCCCAAAATCAAGTTCGCCATAATGGTCGTGTTCTTACTAGGAGCCGTGTAAGTCCTTATACTTACAATTGGGTGAACTGGAAACCAGGAAACTGACAACTTTCTTAGCGTTACTGTGGTTAGTATTCTTAGAATGCTGTGGATCATCGAAACTTCGCTCTACCCGATGAAATACGACTACTCGTACGATATTCGGTTTACATATTCAGCCGTCGAAACAAATATAGCGATAATCACAGCATCGGGACCAGCACTACGGCCTCTAGTTATGGTTTGGTTCCCCCGGTTCTTCTCTTCTCTCCGTGGAACTTCGAACCAGAACTACCGTTACCGAGACGGACCTTACGCATTAAATGATACGGGAAATGCCAACAAATCTAGCGGAAACGGCAATGGTTCTAAAGGAGATCATCTCTATGGCACATCGTCCTTTGCTCTAAGAGACATGAAGAGGCGAACAGAAATACGGAGTCATTCACCAACAACCAGTGAGGAAGAGATCATGACGTACAATGGCATCGTACGGACAACAGAGGTTGATATCCAGTTTGTTACACGGCCGCAGACAGCTCATCAAACACAATGACGAAAGTCCTACCTATTGAGAAGTAATGTAATATTGAAAAGGGGGATATGTAAATATGGGATAGGGCAAGGTCTGGCTTACGTTAACGTAAATAAAATGATGGTCTCGAATACTCGCGGAAAGAGTGCTGATATACGAAGTTATCACAATCTTTGGTAACTCCGAACTTTTTCCATTTTATCAAAGAGTACGGCGTTGGTATGTAGGCAGCTCTTAGCATGAGGTCGAGGTACATAGTAAAGGCAATGGGTAGCATCTACTATATTAATAATATGTAGGAATTTAGGGATATTTATGGAATCTCAAGGTTCTTTAATTCTTTATATATGCTACTATAGTATCGAAGAGAGCTAGTTGAATATTATTCGTCCAAGTATTTGAACTTCGTTTCCTCGATACGATTATGCTTTATATTAGGCATTGACTTAAGCATTCATTAAGCTTGATGTTATTGTCTGCCAAAAGGCCATCTTATAAATAGCATATATAGTTCCCAATATTAGATTGCCCTTCCCGATGAAATATTTCCCGAAAAGGTAAATAGATAGTACTCCTGTATTCCACAGTCATGGTCAATGTAGTTAATGGAGATAAAAGCACGCTGTGGGTTAGTTCAAATGTCCGTGAAGTAACAGGTCATAACCAATAATTTTATGAATGTATCAAGATAGAATCGTAATAAACTACAGGACTTAACAAATTTATCGTACCATCTGTTCTCTTCCATATTATGTTGTCGTTAAAAGAACATATAGTTACAAGGACTTCAGCAGCCCATCATCAGTCTTTGAGAGTCCTTATAGTACTTGTTACTTGAGAAGTAAAATTAATTAATATTTGTAATTATAGCCCTATTATCTCTATCCATATAATAGTCATAAAATATAAAACAAGATCCTAAAAGCTACATTAGTAATACAAAGCTAAGAGGAAGGGATTAGCTTCTGAAATTATATGTACCGTTATTGATAGTATTACTTTAGGTAATTCTCAAAGAAAAAAAATACTTACTAAGGGGTGTCTCAGTCTGATCATCAGGTCAAGCTTGTTTTGAACCTAACGGTTGAACTAACAATATATCTAGTACTACCACCGCTATTTTCTCTGTTATATTACTCGAGGGAATCGATATTTGGGGTGGGTGTACAAATTAAGTATACATAGTTGTGTAAGTCAGCAGCCGCAATTGACCACTAAACTCTCTCGTGCAATCTAGCTTAGTTATACCGTATTAAGATTATATAGATCTCACGAAATCCAGTAATTTGAATCCATCCAAGTACTACGGATCTCCATGATGAGTCCTATCGATGTCAAGGTGAGATGTAGTTGCAATCTAACACCGTATAAATACAGGGTGCGATCAACAGTACATCCAGTCACTACTTGTCACTTAAGCGGCGCCTTAAATGCTACCTTTTATATACAATTTACAAGGTACAGTATATACTGAAATTCCACTTACACTATATACTCCAGAAAAAAGACTAATATTGATTGGTCTCGATATGAACACCTTAGGGGTGGTTTCGATCAAGATATGTAGGCCATACTACTATTACGCGTATTAAGCAACACGAGTATAATTGACCCCATTAGGCAACCACCTTGCTTTACTCAAGTTGAACCCCTGTAGCTTACGGAAGGCAGTCCTAAATCCCGCATTATCATGCGTCGAAGCCACTTAAACACCCCTAGTCTCAATTTCTCTGCCAATGTCCACCTTCATGGCGCATGTTGTATAGAGCATTCCCGAGAGGCATACGAGGCATCGATAACTATGTCGGGATTAGAGATATCGCAAGGTTAAATATAATACCCTCTTCCAAGACTTTAATCGTTACTATCCCGAGGAATAGGTGAATAGGGGCTGTGGGTGGGGTGACCGTCTTGCCACGGCGAATAATGGGAACACTCACGTACGTTTGTAGATGAAAACTTCCGAGTTGCTTTTACTTTTTCGTCTTTGAATTCATCATCAAACGTACTTATGCTGGACAGGATTGCTGCTCGATACGATAGCTAGGGACGAGAGCAGAGCCAGCCCTAGCTCTGGAAGTCTCAGTAGAAATCAAACACTTCTTAGCCGTCTCTTAGATGCTGTAATGCACTACTGGAAGAACTGGGCATGTCGGATCATATTAACGTCTTAATAAGTACAAAGGGCGTTAGAAGTCCCTTGCAAATACCTCGTATTAGGGCGGCGGCTGCTT
The DNA here is from genome assembly GCF_008694065.1 of Daldinia childiae. Classification (NCBI taxonomy): domain Eukaryota; kingdom Fungi; phylum Ascomycota; class Sordariomycetes; order Xylariales; family Hypoxylaceae; genus Daldinia; species Daldinia childiae. The sequence goes on from NW_022984648.1 coordinate 960,744, forward strand.
CCGAGCTCTGATCAATGACAGAAACATTACGTATCCGGGAGGGGCTGTCAATATTAGTTATAAGCGTAGGACTTGACACTGTTATTGGGTCTCTCCGGAAAACTAATAAACACCTATTCTCACTCTCCTTCATATCACTTTCTTACTTTTTCTTGCATATTTTTGCCTACGCAAGGACTAGCCCAACACCAATTGCACTGGGGCGCAGCTCGGACAGCAAGTATAGCCTATAGACTACTCTTTTTTCGTATTATGACTATACTTGGTTATACTTGGTTATACTACATGGAGTCCTAAAGTCCTAGGTACTCGTATAAACGGCGAAGGCCTCGCAGCGCATTCTGCATACGCGGCTCCCTCATCACCCACTCCCGAGGCCGCCTGCATTCAACCCCAGGGCCAAGACAGGGGATAGGAACAAGCAAGATATGCTGACGGCACGGAACTTGTACCTTTCAGCGTCCCCGGCTTGGCAAGCCACCGTTGATCTAGCTAGGTGCCGAAGCTTCCGCGGAGTTACGGCACCGCCGCAATTCTGCTCGAACCCATTTACCCCTGTCTCTCTCTTGCATAGATCTTAAGAAGGCTTGGCGATGGACAAAAATGAGCACGGCTTCACACAGCATATCGCTTACCACAGCCGGACATATCTCGCCTCGCCCACGCCGAGACCCTCGCCTGACAAACAGCATATTGTCAGAATAGAAGCGACAATCGGCACTATTCCCATATCGCACAGCATCCTCCACCTATCGCCTCCATCGCAGGGATCTAATCGCTTTCCTTACCCCCAAATCTACGGGTGGGACAAGGGGGGGGAGACAAACACTTCTTCGTACCTGAACTCGTCCTGCGTGGCGAAGCGGGGAAGCGGACATACATACAGATCTCGAAAGTCGCGCACCAAGACAACAATCAGTCCAGATGTCAGCCGATTTCTCTTGTTCGTGCAAGCTATGAGATTAGGTAGGGAGGAAGAAAAGGGAGATGGGAAAAAAAAAATATTAGCTCGAGAGACAGCTTACAAACAGATTATTTACTTCTCGCGGTGCCGGAGCCTGGCGACGCCGGATTCCCCCCCCGTCCAGTAGGGTGAAGTCCTTGGCCGCATCAGATATATAAAACATGGGGGTTGCACGACGTAATACAGGGTATTCGACCAAACGGAGAGGCGACATGAAGAATTGGCTCGCGTGGTCTCCCTGACAAGCACGCGCCATATCGCCTGAGGTAAAATACTTTTCGATCGCGCAGGGAGCCATTACGGCCCAGCGCTACTGCGGGACAGAGTTCCACGATGGACGACCACATCTTTGGCCTGGGCGTACAGGATACAGATATGATGTATCAGACTTTTTATTCATTTGTCTGCGACGTCGGGCGTTGCTTTGAGGTCACTCTGTCTCCGCAGACTTCCGTTTACCCAGGTAGTTGGATGATGTGGCATGATGAGTGATTCGGCTATGGTGTGTTTGTGGCCCAGCTTGGTAGGGAAAAAAAAAAAAGAGATTGACTTTCCAAGGTTAGTTACCGATATGGCCGCACGGGCATTATGTTGAGCGTGTCGGTGCAGAAATCTACCTCCGCGAGACACGCATAACCCAATTTACAAGGACGGGCCTTGCAAATACGATCCGGACTGCCAACTGTAGGTTACGCATGGGCGAGGCAAGAAATAAGGCGTCTAGGTATCACAGCATAGTGCCGGGATTACATGGAGATGTGTACCCAGGAAATCGTACAGATCCAACCGACGCACTGATTTCGACAGGGGGAGTTCTACGAGTTCTAGACGCCGTTCAACCTTTTTAGAAGTGAGACAAGAGATGGCCTGTGGGTGTGGGACGTTTCACTATCCCCACAGAATCTGACACTCCTGTGGTACGCAGAATTCTGCAGGAGAGAGATGATATCTAACGGAAGATACGAAAAGTTGTGTAGCAGAGCATAGCAGAACCCAGAGTAAGCAGCTGAGCTGCAACGGGGATAGCTCAGCTGCCGACTCGCCCTGTTGCCCAGTCGCCTAGTCTCCCTAGCCAAGCCGACTGGAACACCGCTACAAACGGGACGTAATCCAAAGTGATGCATTTCTTTTCTTGTTGTTCCATTCTCCCGAGAGTAAGCGCGTATAAGGGAATGATCAGGAAATGCCACGTCAAGTAGCGCGGCGTGTGGTGGTTTAAGAATAAGCCAAGGAGGAGTACCATGACAGCACGTGCGGGAAGCTACAGCGTGTTGGACTCCTTACATGTGCATATAGCGTAGCCTTGTGACACTAGGGGACTGTGCGAGGCTCACTAATAATACGTCAGCCATATAAGTGTGTGTGTGTGCGAGGTAGGTATAGATGATGTATGTACCCAGGTTTTGTATCCCCAAGTACGGATTATGTGCGTGCGTATATGATATTTCGGACCTGCGGCCCTGCCAAGGTATACGAGCAGGGACGCCAAAAGCGAGCTGCAAGACACCGTTAATGGTACCATCAGCGGCGCCGAACCGACCACGTCTTTTTTTCGCCGATCCTGAGCGGACCCAGACCCAGCAAAGTGACCGGTTTGGTTGCAGGGCTGAGACGAATGAAACTCGGAAATATCATCCCGATCAGCGTGGTATTCAAAACCCGTCTGACCGGTTTTGTTCGGAGAGGGAGGGGGTGGTGGTGAGTAAGGCCCGTCCCAGGTGCCAGGTATTCCAGTCCGTGGGCTCCAGAGGACCGCCTCGGGCCCAATCTGGTCTAGGGTGACGGAAAGGTGCAGCAAGCACCAAGTGCATCCTGTTGCTGCATCACGGAGCTATTTCTGGGGTCCAAGCCCCAAGGTACGGCACAAGGCGATGCAGGGCTGGTAGGGTGTGTAGCTATTTGGACCCCACGGCACATTTTGATGACGCTCAGATGACCCAAGATTTCCAAGCTGTGTTGCTACTCCTGCAGAATGTACGATAGGAGATCTAGCTACTAATTCATGCTAGTCATTGCTAGTAATCCCCCCAAGGCGGTCAGGCGCCCAAGAGAGCTAACCAGGTCTAGGCTCAGGATGTCTAAACTATAGAATGACTGCAGATGAAGGATGGCCTATAACAGTAATCGTGAGCAAGCCGACGGAACGCCGTGATAGGTCTGAGAGTAGCGGTCGGATCAATAGTGAATTAGAGAAGGGGGGAAAAAAAAGGTATAATCGGGCTTTGGGGCTGCAGACCGGAGAATTTGTTGAAGAAAGAGGACCCCTAGTAAAAGCAAGCCACTTTCATCTGGGTAGACGTCAAGGCGGAGAAACTAAGTGTCCCAAAGGACTGGGACTGGGACTGGACAAGGGACGGGACGCGCGGAAAGGGGGGGGAGATGGCCACGGCACGGTGCGTCATTACGAACTTATTAGTGCCCAAATTTGCCGACATCTTCTCTACATATTACTAGGTTAGACATAGTTATCCTAAATAAGCCCGTGGTATAATATGATGCCGTATTATAAGGGGATATATTCGCTGAGTATTGCTCTATAGCCATCCTGCTAAGTCATACTACGAAGACATGTGCCGAAAGTAGTAAATGTCTAGACCGCAAGAAGACGAAGTTTAATTGTATAGTTCTTTGTCAGGCCTCTGCAGCGTACTCTTTTCGGATTACTAGAGTCCAAATCGGGTGGTCTCTGCTCGCGTGAGGTAGCCCAACGTGAGGTAAGCTGATAGCAGATTTGACAGAAAGTCTGCGTCGCTTAGCTTGCTGCAGTCATTGATATTTATTATTTTTATTATTATTTCCTTCCGTTTATTAATTAGATTATTTTACTTAATGTAGCTTGCCGAGACATTCGGCATGGTCTTAGGACCAAAACCGCGCTACACTAGAGACTCTAGAGAAGAAAAGCGACATGTATCCAAAGTTCACCATGCATGGCTGGTCCGTCACTCGTAAGTACCTCTACTAAATGCTACCCAGAGTACCAGACACCGTTTATTTGACTGCCCTTGTTGACGATCAGGTTCAACCCCAATAACCAGAGGGAAACCTGCAGCGAGGGGGGCAGGGGGGTTCGACTTCCTGGGTCGGCCAGCAATGGTTGGGAACCGTAATAAAATGACATGTCAAGTTCGTATCACTCACTTTGCTGCCGCTATCGCTGACACTCCCTATGAGGCTGACTGACCTTGGATATGCCATGGCGGAGTAGATAAAATCTCAGGTTACTAGCTTCGTCGATCTTGTTCAACAGCGACTCGAGTGGACTTATAGTAGTCTGTCGTGTCGCTACACAGTCGATCCTACACCCGTCACAATTTCATCACCGGTGGAATCCTCGGCGCCGATTATTCCGTTAGTGACGGACGAGCTTCACGAGACTCGTAGGTTTTTATTTCCTGCACGACTAGACTCCAGAAGCGGAGGCCCTCCGAAGAATGGCCTTGGTGATAGGTCAGGTAGCACACGCATGCCGTTGCAGCGTTTGAATAAGGCCGTTCTCGGTGAAGATTGGCTAGTTTCACCGACTGACCTTCTTTACGTGCCATGATCTTCTGCTATTGACCTTACAAGTCAGATATGAAGGAGGAGACATGCAGCTAGAGACGTCTGGGCCCATGGAGGCTGTCTTCGTTTACCATCCTTCCGCACAGATGCTGATCTATGAGGGGATGGGCGCACAGAGCACAAGGGCCGTCCTTCCGAAGATCGACAAAGACGAGCTCGTGTGTATGTTAGGTAGTATATGCGGTTGTGAATATGTATTATTTGAGAGTTACTCATGTCATCTTGGTGATGTTAGACGGCAATTAAAATAATAATTAAGGGTGCTGACGTACTTGACCATACGGCAACAGTAACATCGACTAAACGGCGTTTTCGCTTTGCATAGTTTAGCTCTATGTAACCGGGTAGCGTAGGGCCTAGTGTTAGGTACTCGAGGTGAATCAGTGCTTTACATAGTACCATAGTAGGGGGGGTTATGCCCACAGGGGCGCGGATGGGCGGTCAAATGTGACAGGTCATTTTATACTTGATTGCTGCGAACCGAAACACAGACCCGTTCGGGCTAGCTTGCTGCCCAAGCGGGATGCCGACCCCCATCCCCATCTCCTGTCGGCGCGATTACGACCCAAGAAACCAATTTCCCCGTGGCTTTTAAGCTTATACCATCAATAGGTGTGTTAGGTGTGTTGCTCCTACAGATTGGGTTCAGCCTCTGGGGGAGTTGGTTGCCTACTATCCAGAAAAGGGGTAGTACATTGCACGAATTCGGAATATGTCCGTCTTTGCGAATGACGTTTGCAGTTATTGACCCATAGAGAGACCCTTAGGACTTGTCATGTCTTAGAGGTATGTCTTAGGCTGGGTAGACCGTGATAGTTCAAGCTGAGCGCCGCTATTGGCATTTTTCTGCAAGCTCTCTCAGCTTGATGGAACGTCAGAGGTCTGTCCCCAACATGTTTCCTTGCATATGTAGCGAGGGGTGACCTCTGGTAATGTGATGTCGCAACCTATGAACATGCTTGCTTGAATCCTGGAGTGTCAGATCAGGCTGAGCACCAACCTGCATTGACAGGTCTGTGGGGTAATGCGCCATAAAGCCTGGTGGCGCACAATGTATTCTCGGTGCTAGTTTGCCGTCTCGACTGTTTCGAAGCTCATTGCATAGTAAGTAACCGAGACCATTATCAGACAAGCATGTATGGAATGGGGGTGTCTGTTTATGATAGATTCCGGGACTGTCCCGGCTTACAAGGCGGCGCTTTGACCCTCGAAGCCAAAGCTGACGTCGCTGGAAAAGGTAATCAATCTACACCTTCTGTCGTTGTTGCTGCAGTTAAGGGGCATCGTGTCGAATATATGTATATGTATATTGTAAAAGCACTATAGGAATGTTTCATATGTTGTTGTGGGTTGACTAAAGATACAAGCCGCGCGTCATTATCAACTAAAACGATAAGACCGTAGCCTCGGGATCACCCCAAGGGCAACTAAAAGGGGTAGTAGTAGATGACCCCTTGACAGCTTAACGGGATCCGACTGCGTGGTTAGGGGCCCAATTTTATTCACGTGTAATCGGAGAGGATCTGCCTGGGATGTTGGGTTAGCTTAGAAACGTTTCTTACCCGTTACTCATTGGAAGCTTTCTAGAAGAGGAAACGGAATTCGAGCAGCTCTCTCTCTCTCTCTCAAGTTCCTCGGCTTAATGCAGGACCGTTGCGTCCAATGAGAGCTTACTACTAGGGGTCGGCTCGCTCCAAATCTAGAGCTAGTTCCTCTCAAATATTGATGACACTCTGCCACAGTATACCTAGGGGACCAGAAAACTTGCATCTCGTCGTCGTATCGCTTAAGCTTTAAAATGGGGGAACTTCCAACCACGTCTGCAAGAGTAAATGAATACCCCCCACGATACGAAGCACGCTGTCGATGAGCGTTGATTAACGCAACGGCACATGACGAATATCGGCACGGTGAACCTTGGAACGCGGAGAGCCGGCACCAAGTGATGATGGTCAATCCGAGAGAGATGACCAAGGTAAAACCCCCATGCTATTTGGGGGGGGATCATGAACTTCTCTAAATTGTCGTACGATTGTTTACGATGTGGAGATGAACGAGAGGATTCTCTATCCTCTCGGAGAGACTAGAAAGCAAGCTACTTTACCGCAGTGACTAGCTTAATGTTAGAACGGGAATGTCGCTAGATTCACATGAGCACGGCAAGTGGAGATGTGGATTCATTTCTTTTATCCTAAGCTTTCTATTCGACTTGATGAGAGAGAGAGAAAAAAATATGTAGCCGTCGTACATAGTAAACCCGAATTGCATATGGAACTGTTTGGAATGCCATTCCTAACCGTGGAGCAAGAGAATTCGCGATAAGACTAGCCCACGTAGATTATGATTTATTTTTATTTCTAGGTATTTTTTTCAACACGAAAATGGGGCTGTCAGAGTAGATCAATGAGAAATTGCTGCGCTACTGCATCACGATAGACACTAACGATCTGATCTTGTGATAAACCAAGTTTAAACCTTGAAATACGAAAATCTGGTATCGGATTCGTACAAGTAAGTAGCCTTGTGTTATGTTGGTGGTAAAAAATGGACGGATTCTACATGATACAACTACAACTACATACCTAACATAGTACCTAGGTAGTTATCTTATATGAGGCACCAGTTAATTATTTTATTTATTTTATAAGCTAGGTAGTTATAGTAAGACTACCCGAACTAGAGCGGAATATGGCGCGCTCCTAGGGGCGTCTTTATTTTGATTGATGCATTGGTGAAGAAGCCATCAATAAGAAATCTATAAGGTGTAGCACAGACCAACGTAGTATTGCCGTGGTTTGCGATTGTCAAGTTAAATGGTGCAAACATCATCTACTAGGCTGTCCCCGGATGATGAATCTGACATATATTAGATCCTTCCGGCTAGCAATACCTCATGAGGGGGGTAGATACAGCGATACCTATCATGTATATGTATTTCATCAATGCGTATTTGGAACAAATCATGACAGCTAATACGGCGGAAGGGCGGAAGAGGGAGAGGGGTTAATAGTGCGCTATTCCCATTGTTCAATGCCAAAGTTCGAGACAGCTCTATTGATTCAACAACTTCATTAGACACTGGTAACCGAGAAGGTGTAGCCGAGCAATTGATGATTTGATATGTATAGTAAGTACTATAAGTGTATAAGTGCTGACTTGATGCTGTCGATTATTCAAGAGCGCACGTGGCGGCGGGAGTTAAAGCATAGGTAGACATAATACGGGATTACACATTACTTCCCTAAACGGTACATCCGAGGGTTTCCGTTTTATTAAAAAGGCGAAGAGCAAACGAATAGTGTTTGGACTGACTGCATATCGTTTAAGTTATAAGCATTTCTATTATTATAAGCTGTCGGATGCTTCGCTTATGGGGGGGAAGAAGGGGGGTAATGGAGATGATGGGGACGAAAAGGGTCAAGTAATAGAGTAATATGAGGAGATTGGTGGTTGTATTGTAGAAATTACTTACGGTGCGTATCGACTCTATTTTTATCAATGGTAAGGATACCTTGGCTGCTTGGATGGGGGACTGGGATCTCCTATCGTCGCCAAGAGGATTTATCGAACCAGCAGTGGCTGTTAATACATAGTACTTCCAAGTAATGTGTAAGTACAGACACGAGCCTCGTTTTCGTTTCCTCCCCTCTCCTTGATATCTTTAATAAATATCAAAGCATAATTGATGTTGGTCTTTACCGTGGTAGCATGGTAGCATGGGTCTACCGGCCCCGAACGCATTATCCCACTCCTGACTTCCGATACGCCGTCGCTGTAATACCATTGATGCATTATTGACAGCCGATGCTAGGGTTGTCCAGGCATACTTCCGTAGCGAGGTAGTGTGTAAAACCTTATAATATGTCCATCGAGGGTTATAATGTTGTATCGTATTGTAGTTCGACTCTAGCACGAATATGGATAGGTACTTACAAACTTATAGTAATAGGAATGTAAGCACGTAATATACCTACCTAAGAGGTACCTAAGGTATTAAGGTATGTTAAACAATAACCCCCATCCCCGGTAAATATAAAAATGCCGTATAAAGGGTATGGGCAGTTGAGCAAGTATATACCTCTATAGGTAGTCAAAGTATAGTTGAACTAAATATCAATCCATGTAAGTCTGACGAGAGATACATACTCGATTGCTCGACTACCTCGAAAGTAGCATCCTACCGGCTTTAGTATTTTTTTAATATGGCCTAACTATTCCGGTGCGGTCAGGTTTCAGCGCATTGCGCGCCGACTGCCTCATCAGGAAACTACCAAGCGAGTCATCGTAGTAGTGTCGGTCGATGGGGGCTGAAGTGATCGATTCTTGTAGATAGACGATCCCCGGGACGTGGCCCGTGGTCCGACGCGGGTCCCGTCTGAGGTTGCCGTCGCCGTACCCGTAGTCGCACTCATCGACCGATCGAGAAAGAAATACCGCGGATCAGGCCGTCTTGAAGCACCCTATCCGATAGTCTGGCTCGTGGCTTTTAAACGGGCGTGCAATATAATACGTACAGTAACAAGGATGCGAAAGATCGACGTAGCTATGAGGCGAGCTCTTTTTTTTTTCACCTGTAGAAATAAAAAGAAATAAAAGTTGATGACGAGAGAGGAATAGAAATATGGAGGGGCTGATCGCGAGGCTCGCCAGCCAGTCAGCTACAAAACTGCCGTGAAAAGATCAGCTCCCTGACAACTGGCTCGCATGTAGGCCCGGGCCGTTTTTCGCTCTGCACCGTAATGAACCATGCAATTACGCCCACATTCTCAGTAGAACACAGCTGGATCGGCGCATGGTGTAGGCGTTGTCTCCATAACACAGGTATCGTCGGAGCGGGGAAGGGGAGGGTTTTTTGGTGGTTTTTTTTCTTTCTTTAATCGTTGCACGTTTTCGTGGTATTGAGGGGACACAGTCCATTCGAGGTCTGGAATGGGCGCTGGTTACGTCCTCAATTTCCAGCTGCAGCCCGCGGCTGCAATCTCAAGATGCCGCACGTAACGACGAAGAAGAACCCAGAACCCTCCCGTAAGCACGTCTTGTCTTCCCTTTTTTTGCTTTTCCCGTAGCGTGCCGCGCAATGTAGGAGTAGGAGCTGGAGCTGTGGGAGGTCGACTACGTTATGCTTATTGCCATTTCGTGACAAATATCTCTCGAGGGATATAATCTACCTAGGTGGGAAAAAGTATGTGCATGGTGTTTTATGAAGAGTTCGACATGTGAGTTTAGTCAGCTCGCCGCCGTGCAGATGCCCACGTTCATGTCATGTAGGTTACATGTGAGAGTTGAGATAAGAATGGATATAGATCATCGGTCAACGAAGACGTCTTTAAACCGAACTTGAAGATATGATGGATCACGATGCGAGTACGATGCGAGTCCGGGGAAATTTCCCATGGTCATAAAACCAAAGCACGCGACATTGGAGCCTCGCCTTGCAACGACGACGCCGGGGACTATCCGAAAGGAACTATTCTGCATTACTGCGACGATACAAGTGTGCGGATGGTATCGTGGCCATGGACGGTAGTAACTGATGATGAGCGAAGAGTTGCATGATTTCGGGGGCCAGGGTGAGGGGTGCGTTCCGTCGATACCAAAGAAAAAAAAAACACTACATTACCTACATTTACTTACATTTACCTACATCGTGATCAAGTGGTTCCAAGATAAACGATAGCCCATTACCAAGAGATTCTCTGCGAGCCGCTTTTAGCGAGGTTGATGTGCAGGGATCCGTCTGCTGCAAAAGAATCGTCATTCTCGGAGCAGAATGTGGTTAGGCCTGTAAGTTAAAGCTATTCTGATTGTACAAATGCCCTATGCAACTGGTGGCTGTCCCTTTTTTCCCTTGTTTTATTTTTTATTTTTTATTTTGTATTTTTTTACGTGCATGGGGACGTTACCTTGCGTCGTGTGTTGATGCTGGACACGCACTCCCGGATCGACGAAGAGACTCTGCACTGCTTGCTCACGATCCTCTTTCCTCTGTATTGGGTACTGCAGTGGCGTCCAGGGTAAAAGGCCGAAGGGCCACCCCCGCGTTAGTAATAACCCGACGAAGAGGAGTAGGATCTCTAGAGGAAGAGGAGGAATGCGTGGCCGTTATTATCGCAGCCATGTGTATCCTACCTAGCCCATCTAGGAGCTCTTCTAAGATGATCATCCCTCTTCGGCATCGTACTACATGAAATGCAAGCTCTTGACATACGGGAAAGCCCGCCATCTACTATATAGGTGTAATACCGTACCTAACCTAACGTATCACGACCTCGGCGCTTTACGAACCTTGATACATAAGTCGTAGCGTAAACGCAGTTAGAAGAAATGCCCCAATACCCCCAATATCATAGTATCGCCCTGCATATGAAAGAGACGTTAGAACAGAATAGCATGGTCGAAAAAGTCCTCGTGACACATGCCCCTGGTTTGTTCCACGCGAATTGTTAGGAAGGATAAAGACGATAAGCCAATCAACTCGGCGATGGTATTCAATCGGCGGCCTCGACAGCACCAGTCAGCGTCCACATCAATTCCAAAACGGGTTTGCCCATTATGTAGTCGTAGCAAGGATTACACGGGAACCTATGATATGTACCCGTCTCGTCATCAAGATGGGGCTCCTTCTCGATCTCGCATTTGACGGATTCTCTACAGGGACTGTACAGGGAGATAGGGAGATCAACGACCATCTATTTGACAGCGGCAAGAATGATCATGTGTTTCGACGAAGCCCAGGAGAGGGGTTCAGGCCGCTTTGCTACCCTTTTATTTTTTAATTTTTTACCTATAGGTGACGAAAACGACCGAGACGACGGGCACCGGCGCATCGAGAGACAGAATCGTGCTCGTATGAACCTAGTCTGCGTCGCTTGATTTGACGGCTTGGGGGGTGATTTGACCCAAGGCGAATCTCCACCGTGAGAACAAAGTCTGTGCCGAAGATGCCGGTGAATCTCGTCCGTGACTCCGTGGCTTGCAGCTTTGCTTCTCCTCACGTTCCCTATCCTGGAAACATAGGGCACAGCACATTACGGGGGGCTGATTGGATTAGACGGTTGATCTGCCAACAATCCGATTTTAAAGAGCTGAAAATCGATCGCCGCCAAGGACAGCCCGACGGACCTTGCTCGTAACTTGGCGCTGCTACGTTCGAAGAACAGAATAAAAAACGTAACTATTATTACCTATTAACAAGTTTTTTTTTTCTTTCGGCCTGATTTACATTCACGTAAAACTCTCGGATGTCCGATAGTAATGCGCCGGGTCTAAGATTCCTATTTGGGTCAGGGAAGTGTTTTTGATGGAAGATGGCAGCCGAGATATTACCACAAACATGTCTATATGTTCTGCTAGTTAGTTATAGTAGTTATAGTTAATGTATGTGCAGTATATGTGCAGTATGGTAATGTGTAATATGCATGTATGTGTATGTATGTATGGTTCTTCCACTAGGACTGACTGTGACTGGACTGACTACCTAAATAAGTTCTTGCATGGGAATAAGCCAACCAGCTGCTCCCCGCCTTACGGGTATGCTAAAAATGGTTCTTCTCATTCTTACCTATACATACATACATAGTATAGTATGTACAGCCTTAAGTGGCTGTGTCTGTGCTGGAATGCTATAATGCTTGCTGAGGTCCCACGAAGGACGATACGAGCCAATGATTTTTCTATGAGAGTGTATCCGAAAGTGCTTTAACCCCTCGAAGGAGTAGTGCTGCTGCAGTACTGCAACCATTGAGACCATTGGGACTATTGGAGCCATAGGGTGCGTATTCTCCTCCCTACGGACAAATACGATACGAAAATACGGTGTTGCGCAAGTCAATGGATCGATGTCGAGCGACAAGATTACGATTGGCTAATGCCCAGGAACCCCCTGACGCTAATTACAACATGATGATGTGGAGTTGAGCACGCATCCAACAGGGTCCTTGAGCAGGGCTGCAGCAGAAGAGAGATCTACCTTCTCGAAGACAGTTTCGGCGTTTTGTTACAGCAGAAGGCGGTACTTGTGTACCGATGTACCAGGACGTGGGCATTTGTACATCCGATCGTCGTCGCCGGTTCCTCCACCATCGCCAGTAGATAGAACTCCTTAACTCCTAACCTACCCATTCTGTTATCACCAACCAATTCCGACCAATTTAGGTATGAAACCGCTTAACACGCTAGGTATTCCTGGATCCGGGGAAGATTATCTTGACGTATGTATGAAGTCGCACACCGTTACCAAATGATGATGAGCGAAGTGAAGACGAATGGGAGTTTTGTTCGTTGTGGAGAGGGACGAAGTTGATTGCAGGACCTGATGATCGCACTAGGAATTTTGACGTAATTCTTTGGCTCCTTATTCTTTTCTTCTTTTTTTTTTTTTCTTCTTTTCAGCTTCGGCACCATCTCCGTGATGCCAGACGCTCTTCTTTCTTCTTTTAGTAATAACTAGTGGTAACAAGGCGAGTTGGCTTCCCCACCGGCGCCTAAAATCCACCGTCGAAAACTTGGGGCAAGCAAAGCAGGCTAGGGCAACGGACCAAGACGGTGAAGGACAGGGGGACTAGAATATTCTAAAGCATTTCCAAAGTGGGAATGTCCTTGCAATAGTGGTATTTTTAATCTATTGAGGATAATCCTGTAGTACCAGTGCAGATGTCGCTATCGTCATCATTAACCCTATGAATGAGTCCTACTGTGTTGTGTAGAGGCGGTGAGCCAACGTGGGTTCTGTAAATTTTAGATTACCTAGACCGGCGAGCAATTGGACCAGATGCTCTACCAAGAATGTGAACTTCGGTCAGAATGTGTCAAGAGAGATACATGTATCGCGACTAACTGACCGCCTCGGTGTCGTTGGGCAAGGTGATATGAAGAGTACTGAAGAAATACACACAGACACAGAGCCGCGACTCGTCTTACGGTTGGGCGGAGGTTCAGCACCGCCGTCATACGAGACAGGAAGATCTACAACTACGAGGGTTGCGGCATGGGGCCATGCAAGGTCGGGCGTGTAATGGTAGGTTGCGTCTGGGTTATGGCCTTTAAGCGCTTTTAACTGGCTACGTAGCGTAGGCAACGTTTTATTATTATCAGGAGAGGATGGCGACGAGAAGCCATACATATACACTAGTTAGATTCGAAGATGGTCTGCCAAGAGACGCATGCTCTCTGCTGACCGCGAAATTATCCATCGGACACGACCCGCGAAGTTCTCAAGCGAGGGCCGCGGAGAATTCTGTCAGAAGCAAAAAGGAGCGGGAACATGTACATATTCCTTCGAAACGCGAACAGCAAAGAACAGCAAAACCCCCACGATATATATCTAGATATCTTGATTTGAGTGGGTTTCCTCTTGGTTAGAGTTGGTAGCGGGCGCGCATCATCGTATGTCTTGCAGCATTGCCGCCCCCAAGGTTTTAATTTACTGGCTTTAGGTTGACATTCCGACTGCCGAAAAAGCAACCTTGAACGGTTTACTACTTTGCGTTTTGTTCTTTTAGGAAAAGTTGAAAATCTTAAGAGAGTAATAAGGTTGATGGGGGACCTTGTTGTGCATGACCCCTGACACCCACGATGTTACTTTTAGATTTTTTTTTTTTCTTTTCCCTTTTTTTTCTCCTCCTCCTCCTCCCCCTTACCCGTTTGTAAGTTACACATAATAGGTCGAAATGAAGTCATTTCCAGGCCAAGCTGAACTGAAACAAAACATTAACGTAACGTACCGGATTCGATCGCAAACAAAAAAGAACGATGTCTACCTATCCATGCGTTAATAACGGCAATGTATATATGCATATGCATAATATGGTAAGAAAAGGAGACAGGGCATTGGTATGTAGAGATTACTAGATTGAGCTGAAGCGCTTAAAGCATTGCGGATAGCCTTTTCGTATGTAGCTATGTACCCAATTTTATTTTCGGGTTTTATTTTATTTTATTTTCTTCTTTTCTTCTTCCTTCCCTTCCACCCAGGTCTTTGGTACACCCCTGGACCCCTGTCAGAAGCATGCCTGTCGCTACATTTTTTTTCTCATCTTGGGGAAGCCGAGTGCGGATCAGGCTTAGATGGTCGATGATGTAGTTATGGGACCACCGCATCTGCCACCTGGCTCAGCACCCACCTTGGTTCCTTTGCCCTACCTTGCCCTACTCACTCTGGCGCCCTGTCATGCCCTGACCCTAGCAGCCTAGCTGTAGCCGTCCTAGTCGAGCTGGACTTTTATTACCCATTTCGGCATAGCGCCCATGTCCATTCTTTTCGCCTTTAAGCCGTTAAGTTACCGACGATGAATGCGCTCCGCCGATTTTTTTCCTGGCTTGTCAGTTAGATTGGACATGTCTCCTTTTTCTAGGTGTCCACCGACGATAATCTGAAAAAAAAAAAAAAAAAAAATAATGGCATTCACTCCCTCACACCTGAGAGAATCCACAACGAGTATGTTTGTTTCAGTTTTGTCAATCACTAACCCAAGTGCCCATCACAATAGGGTTATGGCCGGCCATCCTTCAGGAAGCATCTGCTTCTTTCTTGTTGATATCACAGCCTACCCAAAAACCAAACCGGGTGGATGCAAGTCGAAGTTGGTTGAGGAAGACTCTTGGGCTCTTGTCTCAGACATACAGGTAGCACTTAAGCTTTTTTGATACATGGACAGCGTACTCGAGCTTTCGATTCCCGTTGGCTCGGCCATTATTGTCCCTCGTCTTTTGTCATTAAGGTTTGAGTTGACAAAGAGCCGGCAAAGCGCCTAGCTTCTTGTTCGAGACGACAAGCGGGAGGCCACCTGACTCTATTCTCAAGTACATACCTAGACATACTACATACCTACATGTAAGGTTGTAAGGTAAGAGGTAGGTAGTGCAAACCGAATCACGCAATGAGCGGCTTTTCCCCTGGACCGCTTTAGTTAAGAAGTTCATAACATATCCGTGCGATTGTGCCATCTTTATTCGTGTGCCTGAGGCGACCCCCCCTTTGCGGTAACGTTGAGATATGACCATATGTTCGTGTAAAACGACTTACATAGAAGAACACGAAAAATAAATAAAATAAGCCATCATCATCATTAATGCAATACCTCGGGTGTAATCGTTTAGCATCAAGCTCCCGCTCCCCCATGAATCCATATATGTGGTACATTACCTACATATCTACATACTTCGTACATATGGTACATACATGTATGTACATATGTAGGTACAAGGATACTTTTCAGCCCAGTACCAAACAGTGGAAGAACAATGATAATGGTAACTTAAGTATCCACATTTACAAAGCCGACTGCTTTCTCTCTCCCATCAATATGTGTTCAATGTTGCCATTGATTGAATTATTGTGGACACGGTACAACGCACATGCACATACATACGTATGTGTATGTATATATGTATGTATATGTGTATGTATGTATATACGTACATGGTACATGGTACATGCACGTCCAGTTCGGTCCAAAACTGAACGTGCTGTCAACCAACAAGAATGAGCTTCAGTATCTTACTGTATTTTGTATTCTGTACCCAGACCCAGAATTACGATACCATAACGCCAACCTAATTGATCCCTTGGGAAATCTACTTAAGGTTAGGTTCTGATATGAGAAAAAATAGAGACCTACTATATTGATGAATATTACAATTCACACTAGTCCCCCCCCTTCCTCTAAAGCTTATTAGATTATAGTACCTACTGACAAGGTAAGTTAGTAGGTTAGGTTAGGTACACCGTTGACACAACATAAGTGTCTACGGGTATAGATGTACCTATAATCTAGTATTCTAGCATTCTGGAGGTGGGAACTAGAATAGGGCAAATACGTACCCATTATTTTAGGGGACCGTCTGCTAAACTATCTCTTCTTTTCCTCTTCCTGACTCCTTCCCTGCCTTTGCCATGCTTTAATCCCTTCCTTTTCCGCTCCGTCACTTAATAATTTCCCGACCCCATTCTCCTCCACCTGAAGAAGGGCAAGCAGAGCTGTACACCTCATCAAATTCGTGGAAGGAAAAAAAAAAATTAGTTCGACGTTATTACTTATTTATTTATTATAACGTAATCCACAAGTCAGAGGCCCACACAAGTCAGAGGCCTAAAAATATCTAAACTACCACCTTCCAACTTTAACAATTAATTATTTAATCAATTTATAATGTTTTAGCTATTTAAAGAGACCAGGATAAACCTAGCTTTTGGCGTTATAGAACGTAATGAAAATCTTAGTATGAGACGCGCTGTACGCGTTTATAATATCTTATATGAAACGTTACGCGGTAGGATATATGGCCGTTAATAACGCGTAAATATGATGAAACCACGACGAAAATTAACTTAATATAAGGAGGATACTGTTGTCTAACGTATTTTTGAGCTAGATGCTTAAGCTTTTCCCCCCAGGCCTTTTTACGTTGAAGAAATGGCTAATATATTGTTGTGGGAACGCGACGGGGAACCCGTTGGAAAGAATTGGGCTACAAACTTTATACGCCGGCGACCTGAGCTTAAAACGCGTCTAAATCGTCGAATTGACTATCAAAGGGCCTTTTGCGAAGATTTTGACGTTTATCGCGCGTGGTATAAACTAATTGCTGATATAATAGAAGAGGAGGGTATCCTATTTGAGGATATGTATAATTTTGATAAGACCGGGTTTATGATGGGTATGATTATTACAGAAATAGCTATTACAAGCTCAGATCGACGTTAGAGGCCTCGTCAGGCTATGCCTGGGGATAAAAAATAGTCTACGGCTATTTAATCGATTAATTCGCAAGGTTGGGCTATACCGCCTTTTATCGTCGTGGCAGGTAAAATGTACCTTACCTTATAGTATCGCAATAGCAGATTCCTACCCGATTGGGTTATTAAACTATCCGAAAACAGCTGAACTACGAATAAAATTGGCCTGAAATAGCTGGCGCATTTCGATAAACATATAAAAAAGCGTATAAAAGGCGTTAAACGCCTTCTAATATTGGATGGTTACGAGAGTTATATATCGATGGAATTTTGCGAATATTGCCGCAATAATAACATTGTATTCTTTTGTATGCTTGCCTACTCATTCCACAAGCTTTAGCCTTTAGATATAGGCGTTTTTTTAGTTCTAAAACGTGCATACGGGATGGCTATTGAGGATCTAATGCGACGGGGTTTAACCTACATCGGGAAGGAAGATTTTTTCCCAGCCTTTCGGCAAGCCTGCGATGCCGTTTTTATTGAAAAAAATATACGGGCCGGTTTTGAGGCTACTGGGCTAATTTTTTTAAACCCTAATCGGGTTATTTCACAACTTGATATCGTTAAAATCGCACGTTCTCCTACCCCAAACCCCGGGCTACCTAACCTATTTTGGGTATCTAAAACACCAAAAAACATTAACGAGGCTGTGTTATAGTTTATTTTCGTACGTAATAGGATCTTTACCCACCAATTTAGCTTGCCAACTAGGATTTTAAAGGCTGTTAATAAATTAAGCAAAACTACGTATAAGTTATTATATAGGGTGGCTATATTAGAAAAGAAGGCCTTAGGTTTTCGAGAGATAAATCACGTGTTTTTTAAGCGTCGACGGGTAAAAAATAAATAATTATAAAGGGGAGGACCCCTTACTTAAGAGGAAAGAAACGCGTTATTGGCCTAAAAAGACGGTGTTAACGTTGAAGGCGATATTACAGTTGTTGAAGGTGGTTTTGTAAAAAGGCGACGATAAGGTTAATAGTGCTATGGCATTTGTAGTAATATAGGTTATAACGCGCGAACTTGTTAAGCTGAATTAGAAACTTTTAATTATGAGAATTAGACTAATTTTTAATTGATTTTAAACGTTGTTATTATATAATAAATGATTTAATTAGATGGGTGTAAAATTGTGGGCCTTTGATTTGTGTGGGCCTCTGATTTGTGAATCACGTTATCTTTTTTTCTTCTTTTCCTTATTCTACCTACGTTAAAAACATTTGTTAAGACCCGGGTTCCGGACAGTCCAATTCCGCAATACCTAGAAACAAATACATTAAGCAATACCTTGACACCTACGCTGTCAGATACTGAATTTTTTTTGTACATTCCATTAACGTCGCACAAGGATCTTCGCTTCGTTGTACGCTGTACCGTAACAACTCATAAATTCACCCTGCCGGCCTTTCTCCTTTTACAATTTCTTCTTAGCTGCTGAGCCTCACTGGACGTCATCACGCACACTTTTGGCCAATTCTGTTGTACAACCGACACGCAAAAAAAAAAATTACTAAGAAGAGAGAGAGGGAGTCATCACTACACCGCAGGAGGATCCACCTTAACTCACAAGGAACGAAGCGGCAGCGCATAATTTATTATTATTTCTGGACGTGCCCGACAGACAGCCCAAACGTGGGGATCTGAAAGTTAAGAGGCCGGATTTATCGTACGAGATATATAAAAAGTATATATATATCTCTGTTAGAGCCTTCTTTCAAGTCAATCGCAAGCTAAAAGGCAGAGAATAATTAGAGACGAGTGTATAACTTAACTTACAGGGGGCTGCAGCAGAGCAATATCAATCCTCCTCGTCTCCTCTTAGAGGACTATCTCACTTGGAAATCTGACGCTTAGGAAAATATCCATTTCCCCCAACTTAGAAATACCCAAATCAGCGACCTGCATTCTGGCCTGCCACCTCACCATTTTTACCGTGAGCTATTGCAACATCAGTCCCCCATACCCGCCCTGTTTAAGTCCTGGTCTACCACCTAGGGCAACGCAGACGCACAGCACGCGCGCAGAGGGCAGCTGGCCGTGCCCCGTACCTCGACGTACCTCTGTCAGAGGGCCGTACTAGTGACAGGCCTGTACTTGATTTATATCACTGCTACTTCCTGCTGGTTACTGCTCGGCCGCACCCTTGCGTTCCGGACCGCAATCGACATCTACATACGTCGTGGGAAGGCGCCGAGTATTCCTGCAGCCTCGAACTTGGCTTCGATTTTAATAAGTAGCCTTCCCCGGTGTGTACATTCACTACACATCTACTTCACGTCTAAACCTACCTATATACATTACTTACATCCATACATCCATACGTACTCGCTTACCTACCCTATCTATTTACATTCACCCCCCCCAATTCCCCTTTTCCTGGGAGGTGCCTGTATGAAAAACATATCCGGAAAAATGAGGCCCACAAGTTCAGCCCTCCTCATATAGACGCTGTCTCATATATTTCTTGTACTACACGTACTACCAACGATTCACGCGTGGGCTGGCTTCCGGCCCCCCCTCGAAACCTATATCATGACTGCAACCCCCAACAATATCGATCCTTTACGTCCCAGCGTCGACTCCCGGGTATCTTCTTCTAATACGCCGATCATGGCTGCTCAGGGTTCTCTGTTGCGGCGGCCACGTCCAACTCAAGTTCAGACTAGCCACCCTCCTAGCACGCAACCTAGCTCGATGCCTACCTCAGCCATCAGTGCCTCGACGGCGGCGTCTGGTTCTTCCCAACATGATTCTCCTATCATGTCCCCAGACCATGCGGTGTTAACCAACACCAGCAGTTCCATCCAACCTTCGCCGGAACCTTACCGTGGCCAAGGCCCTGATGTCGAGCAATTCCCTCCGCCCTTCCACCTTGGCGATCCTCTCCTCGCTTGCAAGTCCAGCGGCAACAGCTCGGCCAACGCTAGCATTGCAGCGACGACTGGCAGCTCCATGGCAGAAGCCCTGAACAATAGCCATTCTTCTGGCAAGGGTTTAATAAGACGGCTCTCCAATCGTGCAAGTAAATTTGCCAGGACTCGACGTCAGTCAGCAGCGGCACCTATGAGGCGGGAAGGAAGTATAGGTCCCGGAATTCTCCGACGCAGGAGTGACAGCACCAACACGGCCCCTGCGGCGGAGTCTGTCCTGCTGACGGATTCCGACGACGAGTTTCACGACGAGACGAACGAGCTCGGCTCGATCTATGGCGCAGAGTGTATGGTACGGGATTTCTCTTCGGGAAGCGGTGCTCCATCGCTAGCAGGTTCTGCATCATTTGCAGATGTTGCTACCGGGCCCGTCGTACCCATGGCGTTAGTGAAAGGGACTTATCTTTACAAGATATCTAAGAAGAAAAAGTCGAAGCGGCTGCTCTTCATTCTCGAGGCAGCCGCCGGTAAGGTAATCTGGGAGAAGGGTCGTTCTACCAAGTGTATCTATATTGATGATATCAAAGAGGTCAGGATAGGTTCCGACATCCGGCAGTATCGGATTGACTATGGCGTCCCAGAATCTGAAGAGGGTCGCTTCTTTACTATATTCTACGCAGTTCCCGACAAGTCTAGGAGCAAGACGATGCACTTGATCGCCGAAGATGAGGAGACATTCGCGCACTGGGTTAATGCTCTGGACTTAATATCGAAGCATCGAGAGGTACATATGGCCTCGTTGATGGCGTTTAATGATAGCGCTATCCGTGGATATTGGAATGGTGAGATGACGAAGCAATTCGAGAACAAACAGCACTCGCCCGCTCAAGAGGAGATGGACTTCCCCGGTGTTGAACGCGTTTGCAGAAATCTCCACATCCACATGGCCCAGAGGGATCTCCGTGCCAAGTTCGCCGTTGCTGACACCACCAGGTCTGGCCGACTAAACTTTTCCGAATTCCAGGTATTCGTCCGTGAGATGAAACGAAGAGAAGACATTCGACTGCTGTATCTCAAGCTGGCTTCAGATGCAGAGCGGGGAATCACCTTCATGGAGTTTATACGGTTCATAAGGGACGAACAATGCGAAGACGTCGATAGCAATCCCAGCTTTTGGGAGAATAAGTTTCTTCGTTGGGCTCGCCGAGCTGGCGGATTCAGGGTAGAGACGGCATCGTTTCAGCGCCTCGACAAGGACTCGACTACGATGAGCGAGCAAGCTTTTGCGGCCTATTTAACGTCAAAAGATAACTTCCCACTTGTGCGCCCGCCGTCTGAGTACTCTCTGGATCGACCCTTCAATGAATATTTCATCTCCAGTTCTCATAACACCTATCTAGTTGGCCGTCAAATTGCAGATGTCGCCTCCATCGAGGGTTATATTTCGACTCTTGTCCGCGGTTGCCGTAGCGTTGAAATCGATTGCTGGGATGGATCCGATGGTCAGCCGATAGTCAAGCACGGATATGCCATGACTAATGCCATTTCGTTCCGCGAGGTGATCAACACTGTCAATAAGTACGCCTTTGCTGCAAGCCACTTTCCACTCTGGGTGTCGCTCGAAGTTCACTGCAATGCACCACAACAAGAGGTCATGGCCGACATTATGAAGGAGATATTTGGTACTCGCCTTGTCACTGAACCCTTAGACCCATCCTCGAATACGCTCCCATCGCCCACGGAACTAAAGGAAAGGATCTTGATTAAGGTGAAAGGGACGCATCGAAGTGCCACGCGTAACGGTGGTGAGGCTACAGGTCGTCGACGCGGGAACAGCCTGACCTCCCCTTTCTCAAAGCCGGTGTCCTCTGACAATACATCTATTCCAGCTCAATTCTTATCAAGCCCGCTCCTGGCTCCTACCGGTCAAACCCGGCGTGGTGTAGCGTCAAAGCGTGTAGATACCATTAACGAGGGCGAGGTGCACGACACTGTCAGTAGCAGCACGAGCGAATGCGACAGCGAAGAAGAGAAGAGCGGCAAGAAGAAGACTAGCAAGATCGTCAAGAGCTTAGGCGAGCTCGGTGTCTACTGTAGTGGCGTCAAATTCCACGGCTTTGAATCGGCAGATTGCAAGAAGAGCAATCATATCTTGTCTTTTATGGAAGGCACATTTAGGAAGCATTCTAAAGCTTCAGATTCTAAGTTGGCCTTGGCCCGCCACAATATGCGCTATATGATGCGTGTATATCCCCAATATTCCCGCTTATCTTCTGACAACTTTAACCCTTTGATGTACTGGCGGAGGGGCGTGCAGATGGCTGCGCTCAACTGGCAGACCTTTGACCTTGGCATGCAGTTGAATCAAGCCATGTTTGACGGCGGCACTGATCAGTCCGGGTACGTCTTGAAGCCTGCGTCGATGCGCGAGATACGCATACTCCCCGACGGTCTCCCTCTGGAAGCCATTGGAAAATTGGAACGCCAAAACATGTCCTTTGACATCGATATCATCTCGGCGCAACAACTCATTCGTCCTTCCAGCCTGGGTTCTAGCCGCACTCTCGATCCGTACGTCGAGATAGAAATCTTTCACACCAACGATAAGCGAGACAAGCATGACAGCATGGCGGGCATACCCATACTTACCGACACCCCACTCAAGTCTACTACATCCATTGTTAAAGAAAACGGGTTCAATCCCGTCTTTAACCACAAGGCTCATTTCAACGTCACGACTAAGCACCCCGAGTTGCTCTTTGTCAGATTCAGCATCAGGCTTTCCACTGACGGCGAGTACACGTCCGGTCGCAGTGCCCTTATTGCAACTTATACAGCAAAACTCGACAGCCTCAAACAGGGTTATCGGACCTTGCCATTACTGGATTCTAACGGGGATCAATACCTCTTCTCGACCCTGTTCTGCCATATCAAAGTTGACCCTACGACTAGCGTATACGTGTCGAAAGTAAACGAGAACAACGGCGGCGAGGCCGCTGTCGGCAAGTTAAAGCATATTAGTCGAAATGTGTTTAACAGATCAACTGCTAACAGCACGAAATCGAGCTTTGAAAAGAGCGTCGACGGCGATACACAACCACATTTCATTTGATCCAAGCACACCTCTATAAGCGAGGCCGGCCTTGAGTCATATTGTACTTGTACATCTTTTATTTGAATTAACAGCCCAGTTTCGATGATTTCCTATTTTGGTTTGAATCTATAGCGAATACCCTCATCGGATCACATACTCTCAAAAGGGAGGCGGCGTAGTACGGCCATAAGCGAATTTTTACGATCTGGTTTTGCATTTTTTTTTTCGAGGGCGTTCCATATCAGTCGTCCACTCGAAGTACTCCCTCTGAGCAGAGCCTCGGGAGCACGAGGGATTGGCGAGAAAGGCATATCATTGGTGTTGAAGGGCAATTTCAAGATAGATCTGGGAAATGACAAAAAAAACTCTCATTTGTTTTTCACATGGACGGTAGCATTCGGGTCAAAGGTGTTTTATTTGGCAAGGGGGTTTTATGACGACTTTTCTTAGTGATGAGGACACTATTCAGAGCATTTTATTGGACTTACATATTTGCATTCGCTTTTGCGAGTAGGACTTAGGGTGCAAGCTGAGGCGCAGGGTCGCAATGGACCAGCAGCACAAAGAAGAATCAATTCCAGGTGAAAGATTCATCATAATCTGACCGGGGGCTTGGGGGTTTCGGTGGCAGGGGCGGTTCTTGATATCTCGATGTGCATCAAGTTTTCACTTCGACACTCCATTTCTCCCGAGCAGGTTCTTCTTCAACTAGCATTGGCATGTCGGCTCGCATTTGCATGAACTCAGATAAACAATACCTGTGGCTCGCGCTGCACACTATGTACTGGATCCACAGCGATTCTGAATTACACAAAAGCTGCATTCATTCGCCGTCGTGTGTCTTTCCGTTGTATCGTGTCTTGGTCATCATGTTTATCACTGTCTTCATAGGTATTTCTATATTTTATCATTTGTGATAGTAGACTATCATAATGATGGCTGTCCACTAACGTGTTGGTAATTATTTACTAACTAACTGCTGACTACGAGCTAGAATCGATAGACTGTACAGAGGCTTTGAAGTGGCTGCTTACCTTTTACTTTTTAATGTAACGGGCTGCCAAAAGCGGTAGGAGTTCGTCCGCTATGGGCCATGGCGCGTAAGCATACCTTGCCCATAGGATGTCGATAGCTTGCCCAGACGGTGGGACTCGGCTGGGTTGGGTCTCGGAAATAATGTAACTCTACGGAAGTATATTTGGTTTATTGGCTTCTCATACCTTGTTCAGCCTCGATTGGGTCTTATTTGCCGTTTCGGGCGAACCCCATCCTCGGGACCTGGGAATATGTGGAATAGTGTAAGTGTACGTGTACAGTATGCATATTAATGCATTGTATGCAATGCAGCCCCCTCTTGGGTCTTACATACATACAGCTCATACAATTTATACAGCCCAGTACAGTCCAGTATCATCGCACGACGCGTCCAGTCCCGTGGGTCCTCCCAATCTAACAGCCCCGAACATGATCTGATCTGACGTCTAGGTAGCATATGTGACTACCGTACTAGGCAGGCCGCCGGAACTGCGGGATATTAATCTTGAAGTTACTCGCGGCAGTTTACCGTACCTATGGGTCCATCATAGGCCATGGTTGAAGTCGGAAGGTTTACCTTGAGGACAGACCCAGAGGATAGATCCTACTCTAGCTGTTTACAACGTAAATGCATGAAGTGTTGGCATTTGAACCTGTCGCAGCTGGGGCGCGAATTACCAGGTAGCTGTTTTATTACCGGGCAAGTTTCCTGGATACGGTAAGCCACCGTCAGCCCAGCCTTCCAGTTGCTGACGCTTAGAAGCTTCGAAGAGAAGTTAGCTCCGGAAACTTGGCTTACTCACCAATCCCGTCGCCCATATGAGGGTAACTACTATGTAAGTGTAAGAGACGGATAATGCGGACCACATGGCTTAGGATATGTATACACATACGTATACGCATATGTAGTGGCATGTGCAATAACCCAAACGATAGAAGCCTACCTACATATATACCCAGGTAATATCCGTCGTGGACGAATTACCTACGTCGTATTATAATACCCAACGCAGCAGCAGGTGTGGGTAGTAACGAGAGAGAGAAAACGGGGGACAGGGGAAGGGAAGGGAAGGGAAACAAAACGCGTCTCTCAGCTTTCAGCAGCTGCTGCCGACAAGAATCCCATGTCCTTGGAAGCGAGACAAAAAAAGCAAAAGATATAGGAATAAGTACCACGCTCAGCTGCAACAAGCTGCAACAAAAAGCCCCCGTGGCTATAACGTACAGCCATGTACAGCGTGCCTAGCATGCCCAGGACGCCTATTGTTGCTACGGCTTGCTTTATGCAATGCATGAGGCTGCACTCTTATCACATTCCTTCTTACCCAAACGAGCCTGACTCCCCCGCCTCATTGGTAGATGATGCGGGCTTACGGGACGCGCTTCCCAGACATACACCCCTCGACTCTCCTCCCCGTGTTCCATCCCACTGGAGAGATAGGGCAGGGCTACGCATGCAGTGCGTGATGACGAGCCGCTTACGAACCGCATATCCTAGGCGCCCAATGATTTGCGATCCCAAGCCTGTCAAATCCTCGTCAACAGCCTTACCATGCTGTCGGGTCCTGCAGCTCGCTCCCGAGTGTATCCCATCTCACCTTCCTGTTCACCTCAAACCCTGGCCGTGACGTGAGCGCTGGGACGCGGGGGCACAGTAGATGGATGAACACCCATCGACGCTAGCACATGGGGGAGTAAGATGGCTCACGCTATCGCTATCGCATCGCATGGCTAGCTGGGCAGCCTTCCTTGGCTGTCAGAAAAGGACCTGCAGGATCGATCAGCCGTACGTTGTACCACCACGTACGTTATAGGTACGTATGCGGCTTTTGCTTGGGGGCGCGGGATGGGGGAACATACGAAATAGCCCCCCCCTAGGTGTGGTCAATCTAAGCTACCTACTTTCCCCTGATTCAGTTCCGTTCTATTCCGTTTCGCTTCGCTTCGCGTCGGCGTTTTTCTTCCTTCCCGGGTTCTGTTTATCCTCGAATGGAACCTATATCCTGCGCTCCACATCAATACCTAGCAATATCCAATCCTCAGACCGGGGCATCTATCATCTACTTACAGTACTTGATTATGCTAGAGACCCAATCGAGGACATAAGGTGGGTAAGGAGGAGGTGGTGCAGCGAGGTGAATATAGACGATTCAGCATGTGTACAGGTTGCAAGTACCAGCTACAAGGTACGGTATAATACGGTGAAATCCATGCAGGAGTCCTGTCGTCCTGCCGTCCCGCTTCTTCGGAGTTGCCTCGATCGTGGTATGCATCATGTACGTATAACGCCATAGGCTCTTATACTTCGCTACCGATAATAACGACTCCATGTCCTCGGGATTATGATTTATTACTCGTATGTAAACGCCGCCAACTATCTTGTCGGGGCTCCTATCCTTTCCAGGCTCTTAAACTCCGCCGATGGCCCAACTCTGGTTCCGCGGGAGCCATAAACCAGGGAGGGGGCTAAAACAGCCTGCCTGTCTACCTGCCTAAACTGCCCAACTATAACATACAATTCACGTATACGCACATCTGCACCTACATGACTACATGCCTACATGTTACAAAATAACGCGCGGCACTATCTCTTCTTTAGCGGCAGGATCGGCAAGATGCGCTTCCCTGCGTCGACTCCACGAACCGCAGAGACGAACCGCATAGGATCGCCTGCCTTCCTACCTAATCTCGTCGACGGCAGATCCGTTAACGGTGCTAAATAGGGCCTTTCGCAGCGGAAAATTGGCGCGGGGGGAGGGGGAAGCTGCGTGTTGGTTCACCGCTCGGGGCGCGCCAATCATCAGGGATATGGAGGGCTCTCCGCTCTGCATGTATGGGCGCGGGCCGGGACGATGAGCTTAGCGTAAGCACACGCACAAGCACAAGCACAAGTATGTACAGGCACACGAGCATGGAAGCATAGGGTAGGATATATTCTCGTGGAGTGACGTAGTTGAGGGTTAAATAGGTAGTTGGGTAGGCTAGCTGGCTACTTGGCAATAAACAACACAGCAATTTAAACGGAAAACTTGGGATCGGCGGTACTTCTGCGGCGAGCAGTACTGTACTTTGAAGACACCTGGCCATTGTCACTTTGCCATTGAACCAGAAACCCCCTTTCCTGCATTTCTTCAGGTCCACTAGGTTAGGAGATGCATAGTTGGACGCCTCGAAAACATCGATGTGGAATCACAGGTCACTAGATCCTGGAGATCGATGTGCTAGCTGTACTAGCTGTGCTAGCTGTTATCACGAGCATAAGACGGGCTTCGCATCTTGGCTCGGCATCTGTGTATGCATCTATGTATGTATGTAGGAAGGAAGAAAGAGAAAGTCTTACTACCCCGGACTTTCGTGGTTAATTATCGTCTACTTACGTAAAGACGACAACTTCCCCTCAGGCTTTGTTTCGTGTCCCCCCCGAATAGCCTGTAATTCCACGTATGTATGTATGTATGTATGTATGTATGTATTAGGCATGTACAAATGGGGGACCCTTTGCGGTTTTGGACAGGCCCGCATGTGAACTAATGCTTTTTAAAGCAACTTGAGTGGAGGAGACCCCGTGGAACCGGAGCCCGCCCCGCGTCCCCTACCTACAGTCTCTAGCTGCGGTAGTCTCGATAGGCCGACGCCCCTCCTCTCCCCCGGCCGGAGCCAGGCTCCGAGGGATCAGGTTAGATATCCCACGCGCTCCAGGTAGCTAGCTAGACCATAACGCCTCCGAGCCCCGTGCAACGCGAGCCCCCAAAGCCGACGTCTGCCGCGCTGGGCGCCCCGCGGTCCCGCCACATGAAGGCCGCCGCTACTGTAGCAGCCCGAGTCCAGACAGACGACCACAGGTCACGCTGCATCTCTGCGCTTGGGCAAATTGGGCTCGACCGGGCGTGGCATAGCACAAGGACGTCGGGGGTAAGGTGAGGTAAGGCGAGGTAAGCTAAGGTAGGCCAGCTTCGGGAGCGTATCGGCGACTTATGCCCACCGCAGCAGCGGGCGTACCCCACCTTCAGCTGCTCGTGCTGAGGGCGGACTCGTGCGCGAGGAACACGTAGCCGGAGGGATGCCCGAGGCCCCTTTTTGGCTGGCTCGGTGGAATCTAAGCAGCGTGCCTCGTGGACGTATGTATGGTAGGGGAGTTGTTTCAAATTGGAAAATTCCGCCGACAAGAGTTGTGTAATGTAATGTAATTTAATGGATAGTAGCCACGTGATTAATATCAGGCAATCGACAGAAGGTGGATGGGATGGAATGAAACGTGTCATCACGAGCATCAGGTCAGTTGCGTAATCATTGCTTCATAAATTGTAATGGCATGTCCGGTGGCGCTCATGTGGCTCTTCTTCGAAAGGGTATCGGGCTTTGCTACTTACCTGCTTGGTATGGCATGCTGTTGGAGGGACTGCTCCAGCTGAGGGTTGTAACACCGCAGATATGAAGTTGTCGGTGAGGAACATTTATGGTGGCGATAGTGGCTACGAGAGTAGCGTGCGATTACTCGGGCGTACGGACTGGTACGAACGTGAAAAAGCATCAATGTATTTTATTTGTTTCGGTACCTAGCTCTACGTGGTATTTGATAATAATCTCTATTGAACACTGCTGCTACTAAAGCTGTTTGAGACTTAATGCATGTTATTAAAGTTGCAATGGATTTATTGTAGGAAATATGTCTTGATAATAGTATCAAGTGTTGCAATAGAAATGTGCCATTGAGATATCATTTTATATAGAAGACGAACACTAGCGAGACAATGTGAGAAGAAGAAGTAAAAATATACGGACATTAACATATCTATGTTTAGGAGTTTAATTTAATCAATTTAAGTTGCCACCTGTTATTTGTTTCATTGGAGTTAGTTAAACCAGTAGTTATATTCCGTAGTTCACCAAAGTTTACATCCCTTAACTACAACTGTATGCTCACCTTAGTTAAGTCACAACTCTATGTACTATTCTCTTTTAGAGAGCTTGATTTTAAATGTGTTTTAAATATTAATAGTTTAGGTACTTACGTAGATACTTTCTCTTTGCCCTTTTTCGTTTAGTATCTTGAGATGATACTCAATCTACCTTAATCCGTTTTAAACATCATTCATAAGATATTAAAGGACCATGATTTGGTTATAAATTCATTGGGTTATAAATATACGACTTGTTATAACTTGATATAAAATCTCGAATAATGTCAAGGAATAAATGGATCAGGGGTAGATTTAGGGATAGCTTTGTGGATCCTTAGCAACAGTGACTCAGGCACTTATACAATGAGGTAATCACTGCCTATATTTATGCATATATAATTAGATACTGTAATACTGATAATTAACTTAACGACGACGTCACCACTATTCTAGGAATTACAGATTTACGGGGATTAAGTGTGTAAAAGGTATGTGACCCCCTTAAAAGAGAAATGCAGGGGTTAATAGTTCAACTCATCGATCTTAAGATTCACTATATGTGCAACACAAATCAAGGGTATTAAATTGATGAACAATACTTGGTAGTTATAAGGGATAGTTAAACATAAAGCTATTAACTAACACCTCAAGGTTAACAAGGTCATTCATATTCATACACTCATCCGATGGGTACCTAAAACATACTCTCCTACGTAGTTAATCAATCTACTACGTTGCAGAATTTATGTGATACTATTTATCACTAAGATATAGTAACACGGTATCACGAGTGCACCGTAACAATTCCACCAGTATTTGGTAAGATCTAAGATGTCTTACCACAGTTTTATATTCACCACTGTTAATACTGCGTATGAACCGTAACAGTAGTGTTGATTTTTAGTTTATCTACTTGTAGGTTATATATTAGGCTAAAGCTAATAAGAGATAGTTAATGTCTTGTTATATGTACTTTAAGATAGAAGTAATATGGAAGTCGATTAACAGGCTGTTTGGGTGAATTTGACTGCCTTACGAGCCAACGCTACAAGTAAATAGGGGAAATGTAAATTGTGGACTTTTCTTGGTGGGTCATGCTGATATACGAAGTTATCACAATCTCTGGTAACTCCGAACTTTTTCCATTTTATCAGGTCAAAGTGATATGTAGGAGTTTAAATAATGTTATATATATGTATATTCAGCTGTATCGCATTCGAATACTTAAATATTAGTTAGGTTCTGGAAGTACCGTTTAATATGATAGTATAAGATATTGCGATGTCTTCTGGATGTCTAGAATAGAACAGGAAAGCCCCGGGCTGACTGGGCTTTAAGACTATTACCTTGTCTTGATGTAAAGTGTAGGATACTTGTGTTCTCAAGAATTTTTTCATTCCGAAGACAATGAAATATAACATAGTATGCACGATTTTAGATTTATCGTGGAAACATCTTAAGGCCACATAAGAGACGCAGAGAGCAGATAGGCTAGAGATTAAACCAGTTGAAAGGTTTATGAACTAAGTAGGGGATTGGTAATGTAGCATACTATATTTCGACGTATTTAGAATAATTTGTTACAACAAGTATAGCCTTAGTTTCAAGAGTTTAATTAGTTACCTTCGCTAATTGTGATAGTCTTTTGTTCTACTTCATAAACCATGCCACAGTCCATAAGCAACCAAATTATACACAAACTAAAAACCAACCGATACACAGTATACTACCATATTCTTAGATGTTGAGCTCTTAAGTCTTTATTAATATCAAAAGAAAAGAGTGAGAGATGAAATGATGATGCTTAAGTGTTGGCCCCTTTTCCAGAACAGATTATGTAAGCAGCCCCTGACAAGACTTAACTGACATGAGACTTCATTACTTTATATGCAAACATATAAAGAAAGTAGATTGTATTATTGTGTTAGAGTAACTAAAAATGTAGCTCTTCTCGAATATAACCTCTTATGCCTCTAGTTGTTCGAGACGCCTATTGCGTAGACTCACAGATACTATCCCTTTCCAACCCACCCAACACATATACGCTTTCGCACAACCTTCCCAATCTACCGCAAACTCCCCAATCAACGTAAAAATATATATAGTTCACCATATCTCATTCAACTAATCCTGTCCACGTGTCTCTATTCCCAAGAGCGCGAGGGTGGTATTCCAATATACAAATGTTGCCTCAGCAAGAATCATAATACATCTTATCCTTAATCCGTATACCAACCAACGTCATATACCGTACCTTTAAGGTGCTTAAGGTATAACAAACGAAGACGCCGAATATCAATCGTCCCTGTTACATCTGAAACGCCTGAGCCATGCATGCATGAAATGATATCCACGAGCCTAAAAAAGAAGAACCGTAGAGACGACAAAAGCGATGCCACACGCTGTGACAAAGCTTATTCGCCCTTTCATTCATCCCCTCATTCCATCCTTTTCCTTGCGGATCATGTAGTCGATACTCCTTTTCTTACTCCTCAGCCCCCCTCCTTAATCAACCTCATCCTCATCACTACTTTGCCGTTTGGTAGTCCCCTTCGTCGGTGATACACTCCCACTACTCGCACTCTTTACTCCTGTGCTCGGCTTCCTTAATAATCCACTGGCACCACTTCGCGCCCATCCGCCATTCGTAACCACGTTCATCGCCTTACTCTCCGGATCTTCCTCCTCTCCCCTATCCTTCCAATCATTTTCATCGCTACTGCTCTCCTCATCGAACTCATCTTCGATTGCCATACCCTGTCGATTTAACGTCCGCATCGATACCGAATTCGGCGGCTCATCTACGTATAGGCTTGGATCGCGACCTAGCACGCGATCCGCTTTAGACGGGACACGTCGGCTGCTGCGTTGATTTTGGTATTGCGGGGGTTGTGGCGGTAATGATGCCTGGTAGTGTCTCCCGGCACCTGCGTTAGCCCGCTCAACCGTGATCGGGACAAATCCCGGGTCAGGTTCGCCCCATCCAGCAGCCCTTTCCCGCTGTCGCTGTTGCTCGCGCTCTCGAGCCATCCGCTCCCGTGCTGCTATCCATTTGGGATTCGCTTCCCAGGTCCAGCCGTTGCCTGTCGTGTTGATAACCGGGAAAAACCAAAGCATGGGTTTGGGACCGAATAAGTGTAACAAATTTCGCTTGGCACCGAGGTCAAAGGCGTTTGGCAACTTCTCCGAGTCTTGCTCGTCCATATATTCTTCATACCGCTTCCTTGCGCGATACTGTTCTAGCTCCTGGTATGAGACCTGCCGCGGCGGAATATCGTCTCTAGTCGTTCTCACTTCGCCCTCCTCCGGCCTGGTGACGCCAGGCAGTGCGTTCGCATGGATATCCAGTAATTGTTGGCCGTATCTCGGTAACGGGATGCCTTCACCGTTGTGTTGCGCCTCATACTGGTGCTGCAGCGTCTTTCGTAGCGGGCTTAGATAGCGAGTCTTCTCTAAACACTCGATGGTTGTCTGGTTGCGACTTGCAAGTAATATGTGCCAGCCGGTGAAGGCGCCGACGACGAGACCAATAATGCCAGAGATAACGGCTAACATGATGAAGTTGACGGGCATAAGGGTATTAGTATATTGAGTTTGGGCGAACAGCTCGGCGTATACCCAGGTCCCGGAAACGGCGAAGCTGTAAAAACAGAATATAGTGGCATATATAAGGAATAGGAGGAAGGCCTTATGGTTGCGTAGGCCGATGCAGGTAGCCAGCCAGGGGCAGTGATGGTCCATCTTGAGGACGCAGCGGCGGCAGGTCGAGCAGTGATGCGCACGATCGGGTTTTCGGGCCTGGCATTTCTTACAGAAACGCAACTCGCCGTTGGACTTGACGGTAAAAGAGGTAGCTTGCGGTGGGGCGGCGGTAGGCAGGGTAGAATAACCGGACTCGTTGGTGGTGCTACCAGGGTTCGTGAAGACGGCGGTGGTGTAGCACCAATTAAGCATTAAGTAGAGAAAGACGCCGCCGATAGAGGTTTTAGTTCCTATGAATAGATGTTAGCTTTAGGCAAGCTTTAATTCTACCTTTTAACTTCTAAACCTCGATTTTCAACCTCGAGCTTGCGTCGCATAGCTCGGAGTAAAAAAGAAACAATAAAAACTAGACTTGGGATACTAACCTATCCAACCAGGTTTTGACATGGCACTAGAGCCGATATTAACGACAACCCATACGGCCCATGTGGTGATACTATAGACGAAGGCGAGGGGAAAGTAGGTGAGGGCGCCGCAGCAATAGCGCTCGATGCGCCGTGCCCATCTCCGAGCCATATTCGGAGGTGATCGCAACGAGGGCGAAGGGATTCTATCCATGAGGTGATAATAACGCAGGCATATAGTTCAACCCCGTTCAAAACAAGAAGAAGGGAAAAAAGAGAGAGATGGATAAAATAGATAACTAGCGAAAGAAAAAAAAGTGACGTTCTGCCTACCAAAAGAAAGAAAGAAGCAAGTATCACATCATGAAACCGATTCACTAGGTACTTTTTTCTTTTTGGGATGAGTTGCTTACGAACATCCCCTGACGAATTCCAGGATCCAGATTCTATCTAAGTGGACCTGACGTGGACCAAGGAGAGAGATAGGCAGGGGTTACGGAAGGAACGGGGCTTGGCTGTGGCTTAGTAGTACTCTTCTAATGCTTATCTGGTATGCATCAATTCGGTGTTGATATGCTTCTATAGATTATATGAAATAGAGAAGCTGTCGATCTACGACTTATTCTCTCGATCATAATTCATTATTACTCATCACCTCGACTTCTAATAAGAAATTTAATAACTATGTGAAATAATTCTTTAACTTTAGGTATTCATATATACTGTCCTATTGACTTACTAGTCTTCAAGGTCTCCGATAATTCTTACTTCACTCCCCTCCTATAATCACAACAGATACCCTCACGATGCCGTACCGTTGTTATAAGTGCTCCCCAGATCTCCCCACCTAATATTCATAAACGTAACGCTAGTATCTGGCCGCTTGCTCCGGATGAGCTCCGGGTTACCCTCTTCATACGTGCACGGCCCAGCATTTCCCGCGTCCAGCCAGTTCATGAACTGCTTGTCGTCGTTCCAGATGCTAAACGCCAGCACCATTCCCCTGTCTAGGGCCTGTCCCGTGTTCGTCAGTCCGCCCATGTTCTCGAAGTTGTCGGCTACGGCCTGGCAGTGCGACATGCGTAGCGAGTCCCCCGGAGGCACTAGTTTGCAATAGTTAACAATGGTTGCCCGCTTTGTTTACTTGATAAGGAGAGTTTAGGGGTCCGGGCGTGTCTCGGGAAATCCTAAGTCCCGAGATAGACTAAAAGGGGGAGGGGAAGGGAGGAGAGGGGGGAACTCATATCACATACTGTTACGAGCTATCACCGGTGCATTCTCAATCACCACGCCATCCTGAACGTATAGTCTTCGTACTTCGTTCAATATTCCCTTAGTAATATCTGCCGGATTCCCCTGCGTGAGAAATTGTGTCGTTACAGTGAACGGACGCGTAGTATCGACGGTAAACCGCGTCAAATTGCCGTTATCCGATGAGCCCGGCGGAGGCGTGCGAGGACCATAGTAAGTTGTGTTGCCCATTTTCCAGTTATTGTACGCACATCCGGACTTGTCGCAGACGCCCAGGGTGCCGCACTGGTCCCCTTTGCACTCGTACACGCCCGGCTGGCTGCATGCGTGAGCAGTGAATGCCGAGGCCAGCGAGTTGGCTTCCCAGAGGTCCATCTCGTTGCAGCAAGCCCCTCGGGAGTCGATATTGGCCTGGATTTATAGATATCCTATCAGCTTCAAGGTAGGAAGGATTGAGGGTGCGGTAAAACTTACCACGCCGTTGATAAACGGCAGGCTCGGGCATTGCGCATCACAGTATCCAGTCCCGTACTTCGCACCAGCCGGGTTGAGAGCGCTGCGGGCTCCAGTCTGATTCATCTCGGCAAGGTACATCGCGCCATTCATACCACAAATCAGCTTCGACACATCCACATCGAAGCTGATCTCCTGATTCTTAAGATGTAGGATCTCATAATCATCTTCATTCACGTCTAGCAGGTACACGCGCGGAGTCAGCGTCGCAAGCTTACCATCGCGCTCTCCGTACATATTCAGTGTAAGGATGTTCCCGTCCGCAAGCACGCCATTGCCCTCATAGTCGGCGCCGTCGAAAACGCAGTTCTTGGCGCACGTCTCGTGGTCTGGACATAGCTCCCTGTTCAACGCGCCGTCATACCCCCCGCAGCTACTGGTTCCGTCGACCTGCCGTAGAGGGTGGAAGCTCGCGTCCAGGACGATAGACGTGTTTTGCCTGACGCAGCCGCCCGCCTTAGTGCACTTCTCCGTCGTAAGCTGCGGGTGCGTATCCGTATTACCGATTCCCTGTGCCACCGCCTGACGGGCAAGAAACCACGCGACTGTGACCGCTACGCGTACGTGCATGATCGCCGTTGAAAAATGGCCGAAATTGCGATAGATGTCAGATAGATCGAAGGTGATGTTAAAATAGGGTGGCTGCCTATATAAATGCCCCCAAACGTACCGGACCCCTCTCCATTATCATGGCGTCGACCTGGTAATTAGAGTCCAACTCACGCATGAGGGTGCATCTGCCGACCCCCTTCTCAGTAAAGATGATCACCAGCCGACTGGGCAATATATGAATATGCAGGGTTCGACACCACGCCAATGCTCATCGTAACAATAGATTACCCGCGCTGCATTTGGGGAAGGCGGAGAACCCAGTCGCGAGTCGCGACATCCTTAAGCGCGGGAGCAAAGATGTCTCCTAGGGCCATATGGCGATGTCAGAAAGACTCAGATTGTTTATCTTAAGATAGATATAGAGTCATCTAAAATTAATACGAATGCTTTATGCATCGAAACTACGTGGAAAGAGTAAGAAGAGTCGACTCGCAACAAGGGATGGGTTGCCTACTCTGGTAATTAGCTCTACATATGTCTAGAACCCTGGCGGCTGAATTGTGTAGAGTGATGTGCGGGCAATTCAATCATAATCTGCATGGATAAAATGCCTTACGGTAAAGTACGGGGTTGTTTCTTATTACTTGATTGGCTAGAGCGTCTAAAAGTTACGGAAAACACCACGATATAGTAATCAGTTGTTGGGATCCAGTTGGTCCTCATTCAATATTACATCACTAAGCTGAGGCGGTATTGCTGAGAGAAATCATCGCGTATATTGGCAAGTTACGGTAGACCTCTGCTGACTAACAGTCAGGACTATGAGATATCAAGCTATTGATCTCAACTAGGTACCTAATCTAATGGCAAAGGAAGAAATTATTAACGCAAATCAACGCAAACCCGATCATCATGCCTTAAAATCGAACCATGATTGGTTGAACAACCAGCCGTCTCAAAGTGGAAACAAAGTGTTCTCATGAGACACAACCGTCCACTTATACCAACGTATCCGCAAGAAGCCTGTATTCCGCCACTGAGCTCTGAGAGCCTCACACTACCATGTGTACTCCTCGTGGGTAATTTTCGTTCCTGCGCCAGATTGGGACTTCTTCGGGCCTGGCTGAGACTTCTCCGAATCTGACTGAGACTTGGAGACCCCAGCTTCCTTCTCCTTTACCCACGCCTCCGAGCCTGGCACAGGACCAGGCCCACCACGTTGCTTGGATGTGGCCCAGTCATCATCAAACTTCACCTTTGCCGTATCATTCTCAAGCTTGATGAGGTCATCGATGCTCAACGCACCCTTGGTAGCCGTGCTCAGCACTTGTCTATAAAAGCCCGTGTTTCGAATACGGCACTTTTTTTCGTTTACAGAATCTGCGTGCTGAACCCATCCACTGCCGGATGTGAATACACTTGTGCATCCCGGGCATTGAAAACGAGTACTAGTATGCGCAGATGACTTTAGATGGGCGATCAAGCTCTGTGCAGTAGTGTGCTTCGAGCTATGAGAACGTTAACATTTTGTTCAGACGTGATGATCCGAGTGGCCAAATACTCACCCACATTCTTTGTAGCTAAAATTATCCTTGTGGGGACATTTAAAAATTCCCAATAAGGGATTCCAAAACAATCCCGCGTTGAAGCCCGGGTTGTCCGGGTTGGTGATGCGTTCTCCAGTAGGCTGGGCTGAGGAGGACGGTCTCGTCACATTCTCAAGGAGAGACGGTGGAGGCGGTACAGCGCGATCTGCTGCTTTCTCCGGGAATAGATTCTTCTTCTGAGCCCAAGCATTGAATGGGCGCTGTTCAAGGTTGGCTCCATCATCTCCCGTCAGCAGGTCTGTCTGCTTCGAGCCGCCTTGGTAGAACTCCTGCTGTGCGGTTCTCGGAAATCGCTCGGGGTGGTCTCGGGCATCAAGGCTCTGCTCCTTTTTCCATTCGTCTCCCCAGACATCACTGATCTCAGTAAACGATTTGCCCGGGTTGACGGTGTAGTCCACATCCTCGAATTTGGATTCGCCTAAGGCCTTCGTAATGGAATCTACGGCTTGGACAATGTTTCCAGATATCTCCGAAGGAAAGATTGCATGGCACTCGCCCCTTTCGATATGGCGCATCCATGTTCCTGCAGAGACGAACTTCGTACCACAACCGGGACAGGGGAGGTCTTGTTCCGCTTTATGGTTCTATATGGGTGAGTTTAGTGAGTTTGAGTCATAAGGAAAATGTCACAATTGAAAGGGAGACTTACTTCTTCTCGATGCTTGATTAGGGCATTTATATCATGGAAAGACTGCTTACAAGAACCACAAGCTAGGTGTCCCCGTTTCTGCTGATGAAGGTATAGGTCGCGCAGATCGGCAAATGCGGCCATACACTTTGCGCATCTTAGATGAGGGGTGCCAGTACCGTTCTGTTTGGACGCCATGGCTCCTCCTCTAAGAGTAAAAAGAGAAGGGTAGAAAATCCCGTAGAAAGGACGGACGGATAAGAATGCAGTTAAAAATTACCTCTCGAAGGTTTCTTGCTTGAAAGTTGATAGATACCGACAGCAGTGACTGCGGAATGCTCTTGTTTAAATATTTGATCGGCAAAGAAGGAATTATATCTAACGGAAGGCATGTGAAAATAAATTAGTTACCATAGGCAAGTGCGATAGCTAAAAAACCGTATATTCCTCAGTGTGCCTTCTCCAGGCAGTCGCCGTTACTGCTATGTATGAATACCATGAGCATATACTAACTGCATGTATACTAGAGCAACTTCCCTGAACATATCTTGTAGGTACCGATGTATCGATTAGAACAACCAAATGAGTGAATTACATGTATTAACTCTGCAGGTCAACTTGAACTAGACTTTAATTATTCCAGAATGTACTACGTTTGGATTGGAAGCTGCTGCAGTTGACTTATATTGTTTGTGCCTTAATAAGGAAAGGGGTATCAGTGGACGACATCTATAATACATGCACTAACAGGTATTAAAGGTCACCCTCTGGGTCCCTAATATAAAAGTCTAAGGTTTACACCGTACCGTATTTTATATAATAAAGTTGCGACCTGGAAGATGCTCATATAGTGATTAAAGTCGGGAGGGCTTGGATGATTATATATACCTCTTAATGTTAGATGTATAAGATAATAATATTGGTAGCTTTACAGGCCCACGGAGGTCAGTCATGGCGTTGAATACACACACAGACATACATGTCTTATACACATATATATATATGCACAAACCTGCACATAAAACTAAAACCCAAATATAAACAGAGGTAAAAAATATAGTCACATAAGGCAAGGAAGTTTGCATAAGGTAGCAAGGCATATGTCTCAAATATGAAGGTTTTACTCACATTTAACACAACATCCTAAGGTACCTGAGTCTTAGACATAGTCCCTGGCCTGATTTATAGAAATGGCAAGAACGCTGTTTCCATGAGGTAGTATAATATAAAATTAGCTTGTATTACCTATGGCAAGAGGTTGTAGTTACCAACTTCAATGCGAGATGTTACAACGCACGTGACTTAAGTATGATTGGAAAGTGTTAATTATCACGTGTTTTCGGCGTTATTGCTAGTTCGGCAGTGGCTTACGTAGGACCTTCGCCGTTTCATCTAATCGCAACAAGGGTCCCGGGTGTACCTGTCCTTTGTATTACCTATACAGTGCATGCATCGCATCAATTCGTGACTTCCAAGGTGTATCAAGACAATCTGGCCTCGTTTATTAGAACCAGTTAGCCAGGAACAACCGTTCAAACTCTCTCCTAACCTAAAATCCCACATATTTTAACTCTATTAGTGTTGATCTATACATATCTATTTTCTATCCCGTAATAAGCTCTATGTAATCGATAACCCCTCTACTCCCTCTACTAATACGAGAGACCATTGTGAATATCACCAGCCATCATGGCTACATCTACTTTCAATTCCAAATCGCCTACCATCAGGCGCATATGTACGTACAAGACTATTACTCCCTCCAGAACCATCAAACACATACTGACCAAACCCTAATAAACAGTAAAAGAAGCAGCTGAGCTCTCCACCTCCCCTTCTCCAGACTACACAGCAGCACCCCTCGAATCCGATCTCTTCGAATGGCACTTCACGCTACGAGGCCCGCCGAAATCCGCCTTCGCCGAGGGGATATACCACGGACGGATCGTGCTTCCACCGGCGTACCCGCACCGCCCGCCATCGTTCCGGTTTACGACGCCGAGCGGCCGCTTCGAAGCCAACCGGGAGATCTGCCTGAGCATCTCGGGGCACCACGAGGAGTCGTGGCAGCCGGCGTGGGGGGTGCGCACGGCGCTAGTTGCGTTGCGTACCTTCATGGAGACGGACGCGCGCGGCCAGCTCGGCGGCCTCGATACCAACGACGCCGTGCGCCGCAAGCTCGCCGTCGAGAGCCGCGCCTGGCGCTGTCCCGTGTGCGCTAGGACCAATGCCGAGATCATCGCCGAGTGCGAGCAGCGGTGCGCCGAGGCCGAGGCCGAAAACGATGGCAAGAGGAAGGAGGAGATTGAAATCCCGGCCGAGCTGAAGATGGGCTTCCGCGACGAGATGGAGAAGGCGAGGGCTGCGGCTAATAGCGAGGGCGAGAAGGAAGATGCGGAGAGCGCGGAGTTGGCGGAGGGCTTTGTGCAGACTGTGCCGAGGAGGGAAGATCCGCCGCCTGCTCTTAGACCTGCACAGGGGGTTCCGACACCCACGAGAACGATACCATTGCCAGCAGCTGTAGGGCAGTCTGCATCGCTGCAGACTTCAAGAAGGGTAGATCCGAACGCGGGAGTACCGCCGTGGGTCGACTACGCCATTGTATCATTGGTAGTGATATTGATTGCGATGTTGACGAAGATCATTATAGGTCATTAGTGGTGATAGGAGGCGGGCGTGGGCAATTGGCGTTACAGGCGGGGCAAAGGCGTAATTGAATTACATGTG
The DNA here is from genome assembly GCF_008694065.1 of Daldinia childiae. NCBI lineage: Eukaryota > Fungi > Ascomycota > Sordariomycetes > Xylariales > Hypoxylaceae > Daldinia > Daldinia childiae. The sequence goes on from NW_022984648.1 coordinate 1,001,292, forward strand.
ATAGCGGGTAGTGATACCATGGAAGAACTGAATTAGAGATTGAATTTAAGGCTTCGGATGCTACCCGAAACGAGCTACACGAATTTAAGCTTATAGGAACTTCTGGGAAGCTCGCAGTTGAAACTATCTCTTGGATGCAGATTATAAAATCGACAAGATGAGAACTGGGTGGTAAAGCTACAAGTCGATTAATACCACGGCCGTAAGTTATCCTAACGCCTAATTCATCAAGTATGAAAACATTCCATATGGACTTGATAACTTCTAGTAAAGTTCTAACCAAAAATGAAAAGAGCCAAGAATTTGGCGCTAGTTAGACAGAATCGAATCGCCGTTTACACGGGCCGTTATCTCAAGCCCATGAGCCGCAACTACAACGTATTGTCCTACCATCAACGTGGCTCCCTGTAGCTCGAGACTAGCGAGATAAATATATTAAGAAAATTCGGTACATGTTCAATTCTATGGGTGCATTGCTGTTGTTTCTTCTTGTTTTCTCTTAAATGAAACTATTGTATTATTATAAACTTGACCATTACTGTGCGATGTTGCCAAGATCATATCAAGAAAAGTCCGGCAATGCTTTGCAACAAACTGACGGATATCTCCCTCATCAAACGCCCTAATATGCTGCCATTCCATGCCATATAATGAATTTGCGTTGGTATAATTTACAATTAATTACTCTCTTCTAATTTTGGGAAACACCTCTTCCCATCACATCAAGTGCCAGTCGGCCCACGACCAACCACCACCACTCCCCCACTGTGGCGCTCTGTCCCGAGTCGTAGCGCTCTAAGATGCCTAGACCATCAATCCAATCCATGATTAACTTGGCCTCAAACGGCTCGACGAATGGCTTCAGCAGCACGCTTGCCGTCTGCGGTGTCAGCGGACCTTTGGTGGCGAACGCTAAGGTTGTCATGCTGAGATATGTAATCCAGCGGGTCTGGTCAAGATTTCCGAAGAAATCGACCCAGATCGGTATCTCGTTTAGAGGTCCCTGTTGGGGTACCCCAACCCGTCCTGCTTGTTGGAGAACTGGCAGGTCTTCGTTGAATACGTAGCTCGCCGTAGGTGACAATATTATGTTGAAGTGATAGTAACTTTTTGGGAACGTCCGGCCGTCGTAATTACCCGGTTCAAATCCAAAGGGAATATTGGGGATATTCATGGCTTCTGCGCGGATGTGGCCTTGGGCTTGGAGGTTGAAAATCGCCATGATTACTCCGTCGTCGGCAACGTAAGGGACGGCAAACCCTTCGCCTTTGCGAAAGCTCTCATCTAGTAGTGTTTTAAAGTTGGCAGATTGTGCAAATTTCTCGACAGTAGCTGGTTTCTCAAGATGCTTTGCAAAGACTCCGTGCAGTCGCAAGGACTGACCCAATATCTTCCCTTTGCTTCTTGACGCTACCCTCTCTGATATAAGCTTATCAACCACTTTCTTGAGTAGCTTGTTTGTTTCTGTTTCGTTCCCACCACTGAGACTTAAGAGCTTTGCACGAATCTCCTCGGGCATCTTTGCACCCCGTATTGGGGTTACACACAAAGAGCGAACCCACGACCTCGCCCGACCAATAATCTCTTCTTCAGCCGAAACATCGTGACTTAAAGGGATTGAAATAGGTTCGCCAGATGTTGCTTCAACTCTCGAATAGATAGAAGCCAAGTTTTGAAACCATGTCTCTCTCCAATCTGTAGCTTCGTTACCTACATCCTCAAGGGAATAGGTCTCTTCTAGATCGCGTCGGGATCCAGGAAGTTCCACCTTATCGTGTGTTTCTAATTTAGTAGCCCAGATGATTAGAGACTGCCAATCGTAGGAATCCATGTCGTCGTAATTAAGGGGCTCAACTTCTCCCGCTTCATAAGCCTCTAAAAATGCCGATTGAAACTTCTCCGTTAAAGCATCAATATATGTCTTCCGTTCTCTACTGACTCTGGGCCAGAATTTTCTTAGTGCTGAGTGAGAGAATTTAGGGAAAGCCTTTAGTATTGAGCCAATATCTGCCTTCCTATCGATCCCACCTAGGAGTGTTTTAAATACCACGAACGCGGCTATGACTTCTGTTTCCCCACTCAGACCAAGATTATCCTCATTCGGGCGTGGTATGCTCACGCGGCCACGATGCTGGACAGGTATTGGCCTGAGTGATCGTGTCTTATACTGAACTTCTGCTTGGGGTACTGGAGCTGTTTGTGCCTTCCTTCCGGGCTTCTTTGCGTTGGGTTTAGCTTGTTCTTTAGGCTGTGACTCGACAGGATGTTCCCTTCTTGGCCTACCCCTGTTGCGATGGGTTATTGACAAGCCCGCATTTTCATCGTCGGGAGATGCGTTTTTAATCTCTTCTGGCATATTCTCCACGGTATACTGGCCTTTACTAGGCCACTCGAGGGTAATAGGCTTCATATTTGCCCTTGACTCTTCGGAAGAGAGGGAAATGAATATATAATCCGGTGCGACCGACCCGTGCAAGAGAATTTGGGACCCTTCAGCTGATTGTTCCCATCTCTCGATGATGCCCACTTCTCGTAGAAATTTTCCATAGGAGGGGTCTGCCCAAGAGTTGAATTGGAACTTCCCCCGGAGAGATTTAATGATATCCCCGGAATTCTGTGGCAAATTCGCTCGTTGGAACCATCGAGCCTCTGGCATGGCTCCGGCCAATGTAAAGCTCGTGGGGTTCGACTCGAAAAAGCTAACCGGTAGCCAAGGCCAGCAACCAGTTCGCGTATTCCGAATCGTTTTACTCTTTGCGAACGTAGTGCTAACCCCTTCAGAGGGGGGGCTTGAGTTTTCTTCCATAGTTTCTGCATGATGTACTTCAATTAACATCATATCATCGTCTTCTTCCTCAGATCCTGAATCTTCAGGTATAAACGACGTAGAAATGGAAGGTTTCACAAATCGATCAACTAGGCCTTTCTCGACTCTTTCTGCTACGTCAGGGATTGTTTCATCACAACATTCCCCATTTCCACCGCCTGTCGAATCATGACTCCAAAGAAGTTCACCAGGTGAGTTGGCATTGTTTCTCTTCGGGGGTCCCTCCGTACCATTAGACCCGCTTGTGGAAACGTGTCTCATTGATACTAATGCGTTTTCGCGTGAAGTTCGAAGTGAAGATAGGATTCCATCAATACTAGGTCGCATGGAGGTGGCCTCTTGAGGCAAAGCTGACCATGCTCCTGTAGCAAAGTTTTGAAGATTGGCGTGTCTCTGTCCCCAATTTTCACCTGGATTCTGCTTTTGATTCCAAATGTATTTCGCAACTTTCGCAGTTGCCCAGTACTCGCGTTGCTCGCCTCGTTTCCTCGGCTTGGGCGCTCTTCTGGGCTTATCTATGGTGCTAGTATCCACGCGAATTTTCTTCGCGGGCGTCACATCTGACAATTCGTCTTCTTCGGCGGGCCGCTTTGAGCTAGCTATGTGTGTAGAAGCATCATTGACAACATAAGCTGGGTATTGTAATACCTCGATATCTTCGGTCACGTTCGACTTTCCAGATTGTTTTTGAGGTCCGTTGGAAGGCATGGAATCTCTATATTTCGATGCAAGCGCATCGAAGAGTTCGCTCTCATCCTGCGATAGCGAAAACTCTTCTGGGATATACGGTTCCGGGTGCATTTCTCTCATCTTCTCTTTGACCATGACCACTTTGGGGTCAGCAGCTAAATCTGTGACAGTAGGTCCACCTTGCTGCTTATTAGCAAGCACGCAACATTCTTGAAGCTTGCCAGTATCGTCGAGGAAAAAAAAGCGCTGCTGTGCTAGTACACCAGCTTTCTCCATCTTATTTACTACATTCTGGCATACCTTCCAGTCGGGGGGCTCAATATCACTATACTTTTTGACCCAGAGAGATACCATAGCTAAGTACAAGGATCGTTGTCCCGGGAAGACACCGTTATTCTTGTCAAGAAGATGCTGGATGATACCGGTTGTTCGATCCTTACGTACCGTGCCCACAGTAAGTGTAGATGACTTATGGGACTTTTTCGGAGTCAATTGGTTTGGTCCTGTAGCTTCGTTATGTAGCTGGCTGTCAAGCATCCTGGAATTTGGAATATCGTTTCTCCCATTGCCATTAAGAGGGCGGCTGATGGCGGCCAGCGGGACAGCTGCTCCAGATATATGATGGCCGATGGGTGTGGCCGATTTTAATGAAGTAGGTCGTAGATTGAAATCAGATGGCGCAGGCTCTATGTTCCTAGCTTCCGTTTGCTCTGAATGAGGTTGATGGACTGCAGTACAAGACTCGGGGTTCTCAGCTCTAGATTTTCGGTCGCGGTCGCGTGCCAAAGCAAGGTTGCTTTTCTGTTTCTGAGAAGTTTCCTGTGTACTAGTACCGGCCTGCCCTCGTCTGATATCGGGCTCGCTAGCTTGAGGTTTTTTCTTGGGTGTAACCTGGAATAATATTTGGTTCGCCTGATGCGTTGGAGAAACCGTACTATAGAGATTGTGCAAAGCCGCCTGGCTATTCTCTCTTCGTTTTCGATGATCGATAACATCATAAGCTTCTACATCTTTCAACACGATAGAGCTTCCAGCATATCCTTGCGCAGCTGAACCACTAGGGTCCTCGCTGTGTACGAGATTCTCACTAAGACGAATACGCTTAGGAGGTAGTAGGGGCCGACTGCTTCCAACGTCAGAGTTACGCTGTGATGGTTTGCGAGCTAAGTCTGGTAGTTGGAGATCATCGAAGCCCCGACCCTGCTCCTGGTCATCAGATGGTTTTGACAGCATCATCTTAGGTATTGGTTTTGGCTTCGCAAGTTGCCTGGGGGGTGGCAGCGGGGTTGGGACGTAAGCGGGATTGCAAGCAGTACGGGATTTGTTAAGGTGATAGTCCAAGCCGTTCGGATTCTTCCAGCTATTGCCACACTTATCACACCTAAATACCGTCTTACCGCCACGTTTGGTCGGTTTCTGCTTAGACTGACTTGGCTCTGGTTCTGCTAATAAGGTAGAGTTACCCTCAATTTCAGCTTGCGGTGGGCCTTGTGTCGGATTTGCAGGCAGGGAATCAGGTTGGTACGAAGAAAGCTCACTAGAGTTTGCTGGTTGGCTATTATATAAACGTTCCAACCAGGGGCTGAGTGAATTACACTTTAATGTAAGGACAAGTGATTTTTTTCGTCGCCCTTTCTTCCCGGGAGGATCTAACGAGTTGTCAGGTTCACGATATACACCAGGCGGTCGAGCAATGAACGGAGGCGGTAGAAGCGATGCAAGAGGGACTGGTGGCCCTAGGTCAAGGATAGGTTGTTGCGGAATGGCGGTAGGTACAGGAATAGATTCGTTTATATTTGGATGTGCTCCCTGATTGTCGTTCGTCATCTCTTCATTTCCCTGAATATCTCCCGATGGTGGTTCCTCTATTCTAGGTATTTTATTGGGATGTTCTTGCGTATCACCGCTCGTATCCTTAGTGGATTCCCCGTTCGAACCTCTCTTCCGCTTCCTACCCTTCTTTGGTTTTGGCGCTAGTAGGGTATCGTGAAGGTGAGAGAGCGAGACAGGCTCTGGCGCTAATTTAGATGATTGTGGTTGCGAATACACATAACTAGCTCCTGGAATCATCAAATCGTATGGCGAAGTTTGTCCACCCATAATCCGGCCAGCCAAATTTGCTTCTTGATCATTAGATTTGTTCTCGTTGCTGTTTTCGACAACGGAATTGCCGGCTTCGCCATCCGCGAAGAATTGATAGGTCATGGTCTTTCCTATACGGTTAAGCTGTGAGGTAACGTTGAGGTGTTGTAGATGAGGGGGTTGAGAATTAGGCAACGATAGTGTCCCGGTAAGTGCGGCAATATACTTGCGGTAACCATGTCCCAATGTCTGGCGACCGATTTCGAGATTCGAGGACCCCTTAGAGCCAGCTCTCTTGATTATTTCGAATGTTGTGTTGACCATAGGCTTATATGGAGTCCACAAAGATGATACCAATTGCTCTTTATCTGATGATTTATTTTGGCGCTCTTGGCTCGATGGCTGCTTGGATTTGACTTGGCTATGAGGACTGAACTTAGTCCCCTTATTATATCGAGCTCGCGACGCTTGCCCTCTTTTCCCTAGTCGCGCTGAGGGGACTCTAATATGAGCACTTGGCGTAGTTCGGAAGACTCTCCACTCCTCAGCCGTCGGTTCTCTGATGAATTTGACACAGTCTTTGAAGAGCTTCTGGCCGTTCGCGAATCTTGCTGCCACAAACGTAACTGCTCCTATGCTGGTAAACCACCGAGATGTCTTTGCTAGGGCTCTCATTTGTGGCACACGATTAGCATCCAACTTGGTTCGAACATCGCAATATCTCATAATGCCCCAAGCTTTGATGACAGCATTAAAAGCTTGCGCAATGGCTATATAATCAAGCCTCTCGCCATTCCAGCTAGCGCTAAACGGAACCGGCCGAAGATCTTTGGTTAAAGTCTCCTTTGATAAGTCAAGCTTCTCAAGATTGAGGCCGTCACGATTTTCTTTTGCGCTCTCGGCAAATCGAGCAAGCCACAGTTTACTGGAGCGACATCCTCGAAGAATAATAGACTGTTTGATAATGTAGCCCTTCTTTGCAAGAGCGTCGGTGCGCGTGGGGAGGGATCTCTTGTCTTGACCAGACAGCCGAACCAAATCCCCCTGAAGAATACCTTTCTCCCTCACAGATGCAATATCAACAAGTGCTTTCCATTCAAATAATGGTAGCCGTTTAAGGTCTGGGCCATGGCCAGCGATCGTCTTCCACTGCCGTTCATCCGAAACATGAAGACGAGGTCTGTACTTCGAAGAAGTTCCTTCCGGTCCTCGGTGGTTCTTTAGAGGGCGTTGTCGCTCATTTAGTGGAGTCGAAGTTTGATTTTTGGATATTTCAACTACCTCTGCGGAGGATGGGTTATCTTCCTCTTCCGGAAGAGCTAGGATATCCTCCAATTTATAATGGTTGAATTGCCTATTAGTGCCCACAGAGACGTCTGCCCTTGATACTAGCCATCCCCAGACCTTTGAACACATGGAAAGATCATAACTTCGAGCACCCTGGTTGGTCTGTGGTGCATCGCTTGGCTTCTGTCCTTCATCGCGATGCCCTGCAGCAGAATTACTGGCCTGCTGTTGAGCACCGCTATAAAAAGCTTCTATTGTCTTCAATAATGTAGAAACCGAGCATCCTAGTCGAATAAGTAAGCTTTGATTGAGGCGATTAAATAGAGCAGCTCTCAACAAATCCCAATAGGAATCGTCGAGAGACTCGGTAAATTCAAATATTTTACTCACCTCGAACGCCAGAGAAAGCAATTTCTGTTAGGAGAGACTCGATCAGCTCGTCAAGGCCAATCTCCATCTTGCACGTGGGTATTCAGGCATGGGAAAAAAGGGAGAAAATGGTGACAGAATTTTAGGCGCTAAAAGGATCGAACCAGTGTGCTTCGGGGATCTGACTCGCAAACACGCATGAAGTCGTTTCTAAATCAAGAATGGAAGAATGATTTGCAGTGAGGGGAACTTGAAACTTGGCAGTGAATTCAACTAGGTTAAGGTTGTGGGGCACCTCATGTAGGTACATTGGTATGTAGATACCACCCCCACTTGTATCAGGTGACTCATAGTTACGAATTAAGCGGCTTAATATCGGCTAAACTTTTCAGGTTATTCTCTCCCTAGGCCCTATTTTTACCTCAAAGAACAAAACACTCAAAGTTAAAAGTCAAGGTCAAGTCCATTGAAAATTCTTGGATACCCTCATGTAAGTTCACCTAAGTATATCCTAACAAGAACCAGTCTAGAAAAATCCCCACAATACTGCTCATCTACCTTACGCCGTCAGTTACACCGGTCATCATTACGAAATTAAAAAGTTAGATGAGAACCGCATTGAAGGAATAACCTATGAGACTAGAAACATTCCTCATGTGAATCACTACTAGGACTCATAGCTGAGTTGAGAGGCCTGCTTTAATAGTATGACATCTACTTAATTCATAGGGTTATCTTTCAGATGAATTTAACTATCTTGAGAATATTCATATACGTCGTATCCGTAACGTTTAATCGTCATACAAAGAGGACCCGTCTTTATCCCATCTTGACAGTTACCATATTATAAGGCTATCTTTAGTGGCAAACCATCTACTTACGGGATGCTTGGAATTCCCAAGATGGTGACTTCGTAGCTTCAATTACGGTAACACATTAAAAAACTTTATTCAGTGGATTGAAGAAGCTATTCACCTCATGACCCAAGGCCATAATGACATGACGCATCTTGAAAATAGTGAGTATAAAAAGACCCCAAGGACGGCTCGTTGTTGAGGCTTCTTCTCCATCAACATCCAGACACTCAACTCGCAACAAGACATCGAAATATAAGACTGGATACTTTTATCTCTATTCCCACTTCGACGATATCCATACAAGATGTATTTCAAAACCGCCATGTTTTCCGCTATTGCGCTCCTCTTCGCCGGCCAGGCCATAGGTGGAGATCCGATTGCCTCCGACGCGTGTTCGTTTACCTTTCCTAAACCCAAGGATTAATATAAGTCTAACCTCCCTATCTATTACAGACGCAGCTTGCAACTGCCCAGACAACTGCTCTTATAGAGAAGGCTCCAGATGCGAGTACTACGCCGATCATTCCCACCATGTCCATCATGGGAGTAAGTGATAGCGAGAAATTATAACCGAAGATTGTATTTGACAGTTGACTAATTTTCTATTGTAGCATGCCGTAGAAGTAAGAGGCACCACAAATTGACTGTATGTAAATCCAATCGTTATCCTTATTCCCCTCTAGCTTTCTTTGAGCAGACGAAGGAAGCTGCCGTTATCGAGAATATGCCTCGACAGTACAGATACTAATTACTAACTTCGGCGAATGTAGTGCAAACGTCATTAAGGAGCTCAAGCACTGATCAGCTGGGCATCTTGATGCAAAAGAAGCATGAATAGCGGATATATAGGTAGACAAGCTATGGAATCTTATACTGTGTATTAGATGAGGACGTTCGTTTGTATACTTCCGCAGCTTTAGTATGAAACAATCATTACTATAATCATACTCTTCACCTAGATTCCAACGTATCTAGGCAGCTTGTGTTGTGACACCATCTCTGAAATAAATTATTATGAAGAAGGAACCTCTAATTTATGCTATGCTTTTAGCAATAAACCTTGAAGTTCCCTGCCGCTATAGATACCTTGGGTACCTACCTAGGTTAGGTACATAAGACATTATCGTCGTCAACTAAGACTTTCAAAGGCCGTCGATATTACCATCCAATCAAGACTAGGGTTATAGTTTATTTAAGTGGGTTTTAAGTTCGTGTAAATTCGCATTGTAATTGGCAAGTTTATCTCATTAAGGGGCTGAAAGAATGTATCCACTATCTTAACTCATGGCTTCAACTTGTTCAAGTTCGCTACCGAAAATAACCTACGCCCCCTATATGATCATTCCCGTCTCGAGCAACTAATATGTCACATAGCCGATCTGTACAAATCAAGATGTCAAAAAGAGGATGTATTAATCATATTCCTGATGGCATGATTGATTGTATTGAGATCTACGATGCGTGAGAAATCAGAGTTCTCCTAACTCACATGATATTGCTGACTGATCTGGCAGATGCTTTAGGTACTTATACCGCCAGAAGCATCTGATCAAACGGCTCGGAGTATCTATTTACAATCTCATTTACAAGGTTAACCGGCAAGGCTTTCTAATTAACAGTACTCGTTGTACCTTTTTAAGTGGATATATGTGGTAAGACCGGCAAGAGTAGGATTATTTGGGTATCACCTGCTTGGTGGCTTTTGTCTATTTAAGCCTTTGTTACACTTGCTTACTTCAATCTAACAGATAAATCTTGATATTTAGGGTTATGTTGGTCGAAGAAGCGGTGATCAGGAAGTTCGCAAATATAGTAAACGTATATTATGCTGAATTTATTAGTTTTTAGTTGTCATTGTATATTGTAGGTTTTAGATACTTGTAAGTGAAACTGTCTTTCCAGCGACCTTAACTAAATATCACAATGATGAACTACTTGGAGGCTAAGCAGCCAGTGATGGCTTTGAGGAGTAGCTAAGTAAATTGTAGGGGATGTTGGAGCTTCTCCTCCTATAGATTATTGCTTTTACATACGGCCCCCGTAATCGACATGGTTATAATCTACACTAGTACTATTTATTGGTGGCACGAAAATTATTTGTCTCGCTCCACCATGCAGTTTATATAAATGCTTTGACCTGAATTTGTTCCATTGGTAAACTACGCCCATAACGCCACAAATGCCTTATAACTTATGGCTTATATGTTTGTACCTATGGGTTATAAGCGTGACGTTTCATAAATTTTTATATAAAAAATAAAACTTTTATTTTTAATAATTTAATGTAATATAATAATATATGAAATAATAAAATTAATAATAATTAAATAATTATTTATTATATATTATAACATTTTAATATTATTATTTTAATATTATTATATATATTATATATTTAAAAAAGTATATTTTAAAATAGTTTAAAGCCAAAATTAAAATATTTGAAATACGGGATTTAATTGGTCAAAAATGATATGGCTGAAAAGGTATAACTTAACGAACGAATATTTCAACGAAGGTATCAAGTCACTTAAAATAAGTCTCAGCCATATTGTCCGTGTAACATCGTGACAATATAGGCGGTGTGATATTTTGGGAAATCAATGGCATATTTGCCTCACAAGGTAGACATTTATGTAAGAGAAATATGGCAAATAGTCGAGCTAGGAAATATAAAAGGACTAAGAAGGTCCGGTTCTATCGACTTCTCTTCTTCACCAACATCCACTCTACTCCCCACATCATATAAAACCTCAAGACTACTCCCAACAATATCACCAAATATATATATTCAAAATGTACTTCAAAACTGCTATCATCTCTGCCTTTGCGCTCCTTTTCGCTGGCCAGGCTATGGGCGCCGCTCTCATCGCTACTAACCCAGGTTTGCTTATCCTTTAATGAATCTGAAACCTGGAAGCAAGGTCTAATTTCCCATAGATGCTGCCTGTAACTGCCCAAACAACTGCTCCCATGGGGATGGCTCTGGTTGCAAGTACTATGCCGGTCCCTCTGACAGTTCTTCGGTTGTTTCTGGTAGTAAGTAACCCCGAAAATTCGCGCTTTATATTGGACGACTAGCTAATCTTCCATTATAGAATGTCGTAGGAAAAACGGAGCATTGACCGTATGTAGTTTTAAGAAGCTCCTTTTTTGCCTTCAGGATATGCCGATTACTAACTTCATCATAACAGTGCGTTCCATAAAGGGTCTCCAGAGCTGATCATTCAGACATCTTAACGCCTAAGCCCGGATTGAGGACTATAAAGCATAGAAAGTGGCTGGTAGGATCTTACATAGAATACTACATTAGCATGGGACGGTCATTACTATATACTTTCATTCTCTGCCTTGGATACCTGTGTATCGTTCATGCATTCAAAACTTATCGCAAGTTTTAAGTAGTTATTACTCAATATAACTACTAAATTAACCTCAATAACTAAGGGATTTAGATTATACTTTTACTTCTGTGTCTACTATTGTGTCGGGATATAAGTGCTATGAATTAGGCATAAATCCACATAGGATAGATATATAAGGGGCGCTACGCGCCCTCGCAAAAGAGTAGAAGCCAGGCGTTACTAGATAAATATAATATACCACTTAGTTTATTTATCATAAACACTCGCTTTATTTATGACATTAATAAATTAATATTAATCTCCTAACAAAAGGGCCAGGTGACAGCCTCGGCAATTATCTTGAACACTCTCCATATTAGATATCTATCGATACTGTCCTTTGAATTGCGGGATCATCTGGTCTGCTTCGAGCAGAGTTATAGGAGAGACAGCGATCCTCACACTATTATCTCCATCCTCAATTTCCTTACCAGCTGCTTCTATTCTATCCGGCTCTTCCACACTCACAAGACCATCGAAGACACCGGTGGAGTCATCACGCTCTTTTCCGCTGTCAGTCTTGGAACCGATACGTGTTTCCGAGGGCGGAGATCCAACGATAGAGTCGAACACTTCTGCACTTATAATTTGAATGTGAAGAATCTTAGAACTCGCAAGATCCCAGAGTCGTGGATCGGAAGTGTCGGGGTGAATATGCTGGATGATGCTTACCCCTGCCCCGATGCCAAGAGTAGGTTGTGGGTACGGACGTACGACGAGTTCCAGGGTTAGCTTTCCGATTTTATCATACAATCTCGGATTAGTTAGTTCTAGAGATAACTTCTTAGCTTTTCGGATCTTAAAAGTAATTGGTATATATGAGACGTGGAAATTGTACCCGGAAGATAAAGCAGTAATCTGGCAAACTTACCACCTGTAAACTCAATCCCGTGATGCTCGAAGATTTGGCGATTTGGTAAGATTCCAAGTTTGTCATGTAGTATAGCTTTCAATTTTGTGGCCTGCATTGGAAACCCGCGGAAAACTTCCACTTCACCGACCATTACCAATAATAAAAGGGGCGGAGAAGAGTGTGACGAATACCAGAAAAAGGGCCAAAGACAGGGCAAAAAAAGGGGCCAAGGAAAGCCTGCCCTGTTTCGATTAGAAATAGGCATACTTTCTCTATACTCTCCATAGACTTCCAGTTTTATTTCGTACAAACTACCTGACGTTTCTGGGGCCTCCGCTACAAGATCTTGTATGAGCTTGGTTCGAATGATGCCACAGGCAAATTTTTCGGGAGCTCTAACATGAATGGTATCACCGTCATGCAGTCCAAGCTCCCGAGGAGTTTTCAAAACATCATATACTTTCGCATCTATCGGGACGGGTTGGTAAGACTCTAGGTAGTCCCCAAAATAACTAGGACAGACATCTTTCACACTGCCCGCAAACATTCGTTTAGTCTCAAACTTAGGGATAATTTGTAGTTGGATCCCGCCTGTTTCATCCTTTCCTGTCTTTTGCCATTCAATTGTTCGGCTTTCGTCGGCTATTTTACCAGCTCCCTGCACGTTGCTTTCGCTAGGTGCTGAATTGGAAGCGGGTAAAGTTAATGTTCCAGGTCCCTGATGTTGCTCTGTTGGAGATGATCTCGTAGCAACGAACTGCTTAACAACGCCGGGACGAGTAGCAATTCCATCTAGCCGAATTTGCGCGGGAACTGTAATATAATCCTGACGGGCTGTTTGAATAGAACTATCGGGTTCAGAACTGTATGAAAGGATACTGTCCCCAGTAATTCCATTGATGCCCCCAACAAAGGGGCGGACAGCAAAGTCGGTGGATTCGTCACAACTAAAACACATCGAAATTGCTTCTTTTTCTTCAAAAAGTGTTGAATTAGCCATTGAAGTTTTATGCTCGGATAAGTTAGATTAAGCATATGCGTACCGTGCATAGGAAAGAATAAACCACCTTTCGCCGTTACATTAGTAGGGAGTTTGTCCTTATGTGAAAAAGTATCGAATAGAGGGAAAGTCCCTAATCTTATTGGTTGTGTATACTGGCCCTCGTCTCCTTTTACGCGAATAGTGCGCATAAGGGATATGTGAAGATTTGGGTCGTCGCTTCTTCCGACTATAACAGAGTGGGACATGCCGGTACTAGATTGCATCTGCTGGGGATATTGACGGAGTTTGGCTGAAATTGGAGTCGGATAAGCCTTAGTAAAGAACGCTGCAATAGACTGCTCGGTATTGATTTTATACCCCGATGATTTGTTGTAACAAGGACGACCGCTGGTAACTTGAACTGGGATTGTGAAGACGTCTATCCATTTCTCTGAAATGGGCGATGACCGACCAGGGAATTTCAATCTATGGATGGGTTTCGCTTGAGATGGAATTAGAATCATGGATACTAATAAGGTAAGATCCTACTTACTTGGACGTATTTTATCAGATAAATGACGTCTTAACTCGGATAATCGCATGTTGCCACTGACATCCAAGGTTATACAGTCGTCGTTATGCTCCCCCTCTGATCCCAATCCCAACCGCCGTAGACCTGAAACTTGAATCTTGAATGTCTTGTACTCAGAGAAAGTATCAATCATAGTTACAGGTACATCTTTCTTGGGGTTCTCATTATAGGAGAGTTGTTCAATGTTGTTAGTTATGCCGAAAGTAAGACTTTTGGATGTCGAAGAGGATGCTGAACGCTCGACTGACCCATCTGATAGGCCTAGACAAGATCCGGTCTAAATCAAAGACGTTAGCATAATGGTGACATATCTAATATTATACTTACTTGTTCTTCGATTCTTTCTGCCACACCACTTATAGGTTGGGTATGTCTTGGACCTTCAATGAAGGATAATTGATTAAATATGCCTTGCCATAGTCAGTTAAATTAGTGATATATCGATAAAGTTAATACCTAGTATCATATAAAACATTCATGTAGTAATGACTTACTAGGAGTAAAAGAATTACTTCTTCTATGCATGATATATTTGAGAGAACCTTCCACAAGGACATACGTCGGATCGTTCTTCGAAGAATAGCGACATATGTTACGGTGATGGGTATTGACTGGGAAGACCCTCTCATTGGGAATATTGAGTCGTGCAGATTCTTCAGGTACAACCTAGAATTGTGTCGCATTAGCTATACTAACGTTAAACAGGGAATCTGATGAGAGATCTGTATTACTAGTGTAGTTAGAGGGCGTTCAATTTGTAGTTCGATAAACGACATGATATTTAGCCCAATTGAGAGAGGTAAGAAAGACTCCGAGATCTCAAGCAGAGTTGAAGAATGCGTGCCAAGTTCTTGAATGAGATCAGTCCTTATAAGCTGTGTTCCGGACGTGATACGGGCGAGATTCTGTAAAAAAGCGGTCCAATTTACAATCTCAGACCCTCGGTGTGGGGTTCCCATGAACACAATACCTATTGTGGAAGAGATAATATCGCCAAATTGATGCTGATTCTCATGAGCTAAGATAAGCGCCTGATGTTGTCAATATTTCATGGCTTTATCAAGGATTGGATGGATGAAAAGGGGGGAGATACCTTCTTAACGACTATCCCCCCAAGGCTGTGCGCTATAAACACAAGCGGTCTGTTTTCTGCCTTAATCCCACACGTTAGCATGTTACAGACAAGCAGGTCTCGATGTCAGCATACTCTGTGTCCTTGCCTCATAAACCATAATCTATTCAATAAATCCCTAGCAAAATCTTCAATTCTGCCTGTCGAGTTGCCGAAGAGCAAATTTGAGTTATATCCGAATGTCATAATACGAGCATTTGGCATCGCCTCTGGAAGAAAATCCTCCAACCAGAGCATACCACTTTGCTCATCCTCCCATGTCTCCCGTGCCCTACCGTTTAATCCATGGACCGCGACGATGCTAATTTTTTATTAAAATATATTTGAATCTAGCGTGAGATGTAAACTTACTCCACATTTATATGTTCTTGCTCAGCACGTAACTCAGGAGTAGGGTGTAAAATAAATAACCCGTGAGCAAAAATTTCGGGAACAGGTTCAGACAGGACGTGAACGGGAGGTATAGAAGGTCCAAGCACCCATGATTTTGTGGTCTGTTTCTTCCGAGAATTTGTAGCTTTTGATAATTTCTTTCGAATCTTATCCATAGTAATCGGCTCTACTAGGAGATTAGGAGATTCAAAAGATACTTTCGATCGGGACTAAAACTGCGGGATATTTGCATTTGGAACCACCGGTAAATAAGATTCGGAATGAGCATTACAGGTTGTGTACTCCGCAACAGTATAAGCCTCTAATTAGACACTGTAGGTCAGCCGCTGGAGGCCGTAGTAACTATGCTGTTTTATCGTGATCGAGGATTCCGATGCTACATAGCTCGGGATAAAAGATAATACAAAGTAAAAAGATTCGTTAAGCCTATTATTTCAGTTTAGAGCTAACCCCCATCACCATATATCTAGTTTACCAGACTTTTGGGATAATTCAAAACGGTGTTAGTGAAGGACATTTTAATATAGTACAATCCTAAGTTTCTAAAATGAAGTCCTTATACTACAATAACAGGTACCTACTTGCGCTTCAAGTTAGCAAGTAAAAGGTAAATCATGGATATACCGACTAGCAGCTGCAGACAGCTCTCTGAGAGTTTGGGGGGTGGATTAATCAAATATGCGTAAAATAAAAATGTATTTATAGTGAAATAGTCATATTTGATTCGGCTATTATATAAACATTTAGAATAAAACACTACCTAAGTTAAGTACTTAGGTAGGATATTGTAGTTAGATTTCTTAATAGGGGTAGTCTAAGCTAGAATCTAAATGAACTCAGAAATGTTATCTTCTGGTATGTTCACGACACTGGCAGTTGTAAACTGCCTTGAAGTATGCCTTACGTCAGTGTAACCAACTATGCTTGAGGTATGTACGGATTGAGTAGAAATCATGTCGGTACCAGTAACAACGGACAACCCACGGGATTGTCGATACTGGACTTGATCTGGTCCTGGAGGATTAGCATGTCTCCTTGTAGGGTTAGCTCCTTTGGGCACCGAGTTTACGGTAGACGTGCCATGCTCGGAAACCCGATTTAGCGATCGGGTGAGAATAGGATGTGTATCTGTCGGTTCTGCTCGTTGTGATATTATCGGAGATTTGCTTGTCTTCTTAGGAATATAATGGCTGATTAAACTTCTAAGCGATTGAGAAGTTTTAGCTGGAATACTCGGGTCTGTTCGTGCTCTTGTTTGCTCCCTTTCTAACCCAGAAGTAGTCAGAAAAATAGGCAAAGAATTAGTTGTTGTTGGTTGGTTGCTTTGAGCTGAGTTGTCCGTTTCCCCTATCCATGTCGTCATATCTGATGCAAAGTTTCGTCCACTGCTAGGAGATGAAACTATATTATCAACATTTGTCGCAAATGGAGATATAGGGGCAATATTTGCCTCTAAGCTGACGTTGAAAATGGGTTGGCCATCAAGCCAGTCACTAGAACTTCCGAATCGACCGTTTATGTTAAATTCACAGGCTTGTGATCTGTGCTCCCAAGTAGCATTGGCAACGAAGTGGATATTTTCAACTCGTTCTTGTCTTGCCGATCGCCATATTCTATCAAGATATCCCCGTCTTGTTTCTAAATGCGATGGCGCCAGTTGTGAACCAGGCTCGACTAAACACAACCAAGGCTTTTCCATGTGGTCGAGCCCCAAAACTAAAACAACCAGCTTGCTCTGTTGCTGAATTATTCGATAAGTTACGCAAGCTAAAGGGAATCTAACTCCATATGTCATTAAAAGACCACGTTCTTCACACCAAAGAAAACCTGGCGAGACCTTGGTCCTTTCTAGTTGCGCAACCTCCATTGTCCCATCTTCGCTGTAGATAATTTTAGGAATGCGTATAGAGTTTCGGTGGAGGACACGGAGGCAATCTTGAAGATGGTATATTTTATATGTGGCAAAAATATCGTCCTGGCTCGGAAGAGGAGCTTGTTCCGTGGGCAGATAAATTGTGTTCGTGACATTTGTTCTGGCATAAATATCGCCCCCGACCCATCTCAAATGGATCCCTAGTGGGCAGGAAGGTGTCTGATCATAACAATAGAGAGGCATGGTAAATAGAGAATCTGGCCCCGTCCCCCACAGAGCTGTAGTGAACTTGAGGCCTTTGCTGGAAACTGTAATTTCGTCGTTGTACACGGCGTGCTGTGTAGGTATGACGTTGTTAGCTGACGCAAACTCGCGTGGATGACAGGCGAATATCCCATGGAGGGCCTGATAGAATTTGAAGACACGATCGTTATGTTCAATGCCATCAATACCATTAATATTGTCGTACGTCAATAGATTATCAGAGTCGCACTCGTTGAGTTCCTTTACTACCCAAGCAAATAAGGTCAGATCACTGGTTTGCTTGACGATCTCTTCTTGAAGTCGAATGAATGCCTTCCCCCCTTCTCCGTACTTCGGGTACATGTGATTAATACCGAATATCCCTATTAGGCAGTATGCCATATCTTCCTTTTTGGCCGTTTTCCTCTTAGCCGCCCATGACATCTTCTGACAAGCTGGTACAGAAGACAAGTATCGTTTAATTCGATTGCTGTCGTTTAGTTTTAAAAGATCCCTCCGAATCCCTGAAATCTTAGAGATTGTGCCGCTAAGATCTGTAGCTATATCGTATGGGTCTTCAATTCTATACCCATTCCGACTCCCACAGTACTGCCAACTCTTATTGTAAAATAGGACTTGAGATGGAGCAATCAGCTCCTGCAATGTCCACCCTCTTAAAAACCATGATGAAAGACCAAGTTCAGTCCTATCCATATCGTTCAAGTACGCAATGCAGACCTGTGACTGTGCATACCATTGATACATAGAGCTGATTGCTTCCGAGAGTTCCGGCGCATCCCTTTTATTGATGCAGCAGTTGTCGATCCATATCCATCTGATATTGAGGCCCCAGGCGATATCCCTAGCCTTCTCGACTTTTTCCCAGCTCCGTGCTTTGCCTTGTTCAATGTTGTTTAACCGCGCCAGAACATCATGATAAGTCACCTCTTCT
Source organism: Daldinia childiae (assembly GCF_008694065.1). Classification (NCBI taxonomy): domain Eukaryota; kingdom Fungi; phylum Ascomycota; class Sordariomycetes; order Xylariales; family Hypoxylaceae; genus Daldinia; species Daldinia childiae. The sequence continues at coordinate 1,019,828 of NW_022984648.1, forward strand.
GGATTCCCGCCTGCATCAGTGAACCACCTGTGTGATAAAATGGCATACTTAGGAAGCAAATCGCAAAGATCAAACTCGCGGAACTTCCATTCGCCGCAATGGATGAGCCGGATCATGATAGCGACAAGGAGGCTGCCCTCTCACATATATCTATCATATAACATATAAAATTGATCTTTGATGCCACAGTCAATCTACTTGATTCTGACCCGAGAGTGAATTTAGCATAAATAGTAATCATATGCTTTTAGAAAATATAACGGTGAATTCGAGTTAGTAGACGTTGTATTCTTTCATGGAGAGTTCGGAAAGCCTCGTGGCTTATTACATGCATAACAACGTACCTAAGACACAGCCCCTTGAAATTGCCATGGTAATTGGTTATGCTTTTTTCAGAGCTATCGAAGACAATTGGTCCGATAAATGAAGACCTGGATGATACTTGTTCTACGCTAGTTAGCAGGTGGGCATAAGGAGTGCCTCATCACCCATATTCTTGAATGGGGCATTGGCCAAAACAGCCCCCAATGTACTACTACAAGCTAAGCCTCTCAATCCGTGTATCACGGTTGATAAAAGTTCCTATCCAAGTTTACGCTCTGAATCTTATATCCCCATGCGTACCTAGTTAGTGTCAAACGCCTCTTCTTTCGACCCCCGAGGCAACCTCGTTGCCCAAAACGTCCGTCTTAACTCGATCATTAAAAAAAAAACCTCCAAGCCTATCTTCTATTTGCCTCGCTGTCGTCCTGATGGCCATTATGAGGGCTAGTAATGCATTATTAAAGAGCGTCGTTGATATTCCGTGAATAATCGTAGTCTATATGCTCGATATATTCGCAAGAAGTTTGAAGATTACCATAATATGCTTCGGTATGGTTTGCCTAAGTAGCTGCTATCATTGTTTGATACGCTTTAGAGCTTACATATTGTATAGCTAGATCTTCAGCGTTATTGACGACAGTAGCTCCCTGGAGATATGCCTCGAGTTCTGGAGACCGCAATGAGGATGATAAAGTTTCATTATGATCATTTCTGAGGTTAATTGCCGGTGAGGCAATAATATTTACTACTACTAAATAAAAGGGTTTAGGTAACGAGACTCTAGCATTGAGAAAATGAAGCCTTACTATTCCTTCGCGGGTCTAGGGGGGGAAAGCAACATTTAACGTATTCCTAGAACCTAGGAAAAGGTATTGCCAAGCATCATACTGTATTTAATTATTAGCGATAGTTGGTTGGAGATCGACAACTTATGAGGTACCGAGAAGCATGGCGTTGAGCGAAGGATTGGCAAAGAAACGTTGTTCCAATCTTATATGTGTTTCCGAAAAAATGGTCTCTACTGGAGACTTCTGCGTAATTCCTTGCTCCACGCATGATAGTCAATTTGAAGCTACTTCTAGTGTATCCTTTCCGTTAATTTGATGTATTTAGGTTGTAAAGTGGCATTTCATGACGAGGTGGTCGGTTGCTACATTAGGTACACCACAAGTGGTATTCTACGTAATGCCCTAGCTGGATTTTTATTCGCAATAATATCGTAGGTTCTCGTGGTTTTAGGGTATCTACGTCGTTCAAAGTTGATATGGGATATACTCTAAGATTAGGTCGTATGCAAAGATGGCCGTTTCTCGCTCATCAACTTCCGGTAGGAGGCGACAATATCGTCCCTCACAGTCTGCAACTCCTCTCTTCGTCTTAAGCTTCCCGCAGCCTTCGGAATACCGTCAATCTCGACCGCTGCGCCTCTAACAGTCATCTTCCTCTGCGGCTTGACGGTAAACTCCGGTGGCGCCTTAACGACATCGTGCAAGCCGGCTTTCGTCTCGCCGCGTTTCTTCTTCAATGCTTCCCACGGATCCTCTTCGTCGCTAGCAGCCTCGCCCAGATACTTTGCTCTCTTCCCCTTCTTTTTCTTCTTACCACCACTCTGCGAGTCAAGTTTCCATGTGACACCTGATTCTTCATCTTCTAGCTCTTTCTCTGCTAAGAGTTCTAGTTCTTCTTCTTTCTTTTCCTTAATCTTCCGATCTTCTTCTCGCCATTCGTCGTATAACTTGTGCATCTTCATTTCCTTTTTTGTCTTCCATACTTTTAGGCCTAGGGGATCTTTGCCATTCCTAACCGAATTGTTGATCAAACCACTGATAGGAAGCGCGGCATCTACTCGAGCTGCGAAATCCGACATCCGCTCGCCAGGTTGGATTTTAGGAAGCTGCTTTTCTGTATTTGTTTCTGTTTTGGTTTCGATCTCGGTGTTCGTTACAGTGTTGGCTTTCTTCTTTTTGCTTTTTTTGGACGGTTCATCGCCATTATCTAATCCGGACCGCGGTTTCTTGCCTCCGGCAAAGGCCATCAGCCTTTTGAACGCTCGAGGCGCATCATCTTTCTGTTTCACATCTCGCTTCCGCTTTTGGCCCTTCCCAGGCTGACCTTGGGCCTGCTTCCCTGCTTCATTTTTCTGCGATTGCGACGTTACTGGTAAAGGCCTTGCGATCTGCGAAGGGGGTAGATCGTATCTAGGTAGGGAAGTTAGCTAGCCGTTGGGTTAACACGGTAGAATTGTACTTACGTGGAAGGATCCTTTTCTCTGCGTGTATGTTTATGCGGCATCTTGACCTAGATTGTGATCTCAAAAGAAGTCAATGAAGTTAGAAATTAGCAACGAATTTTGAGGCCCAAAATTTTTGAGTACGCTAACCCCACATTTTAAGCTCGAGACTATATAGTACAGCTTAGCTTTTTCTCTACCACATTCGCCCCACTTGAATTATAGAGATAAGATCAGGGACCAACTCTAAACTGGCCGCCAAGTCCGAATCTAGATTTATACCATTCTAAACCTATTGCCATCATATCCTACTTATTAAATATACCTCCTCGATATCTATATTTAATTTAAATGTTCTGCTTCCAATTAAGTAAACTCGATGTAACTTACCCTTCGCTACTTTCCTACTGACGTCAGAGACGCATTACCGAGTACAAAGAGTAATCATCGAGTCAAACAGACAATTAGAGTGGTGACCGACTCAGAATATTTCATCTTCCCTACCCAGGTAAAATAAATGAGCCACGCCTAGTCTGATAACATAAGAAGAACTAGCACTCCCAAATGAAGTTACCTTTAAGTAACGTCTGGAACCGGCAACGTTCTCATGACTATGTACCTGTCGATGGATCCGAAGAGAATGAGAACCCCACTACAGCAAGGATAGCCTCAGCAGATAAAATAGTACAATCAGCCCCGAAAAGGCAACGTTGGCAAAGCTGGCAAAGCTATCTCACATGCGGCAGCATCTGGGGGTTGATCATACTGTAGGCATTGCTATCAAAACATAGACCGCGTCAATCCGTACAACTAACCTTGAAATCTAGAGCTTCTATCTTGCTCATAAGCTTACTCCTCTCTATCGCTAGGAGTCTATGGGGTCTGGAAGATGATCCGGACAAAGTTTTTGGGAACTGGGGAAAGCCAGGTACAGCAACAGAGGGGTTGGCCTGGTACCCTACAGACTTTCTCCGTGATGTTATCCCGATTCGATGTCACTCGCATAACGACTACTGGCGCAAGGTGCCTCTCTTCTCAGCCCTACACGCTGGCTGTATCGGGGTCGAAGCGGATGTTTGGCTTTTTGATGATGATCCGGAACTCTACGTTGGACACGATGAGGCTGCCCTGACTCCAAATCGCACCTTTATGTCTCTATACGTAAATCCTCTAGTAGACCTACTCAATCGCACGAACCCGCAAACACAATTCTATAACGATACACGTCGGGGCGTTTTCGACTATGACCCAGAACAGACAGTAATTCTCCTTGTGGACTTGAAGACCGATGGGGCTAAGACTTGGCCACATGTCCTAGCACAGCTCGAACCCTTGAGGTCGGGGGGCTGGTTAACTTCCTTCGACAATGGAGTCATCCATCGGCGCCAAGTAACCGTTGTTGGAACAGGGAATACGCCGTTCGATCTACTCGCCAAAAACGCAACGTATAGAGACGCATTCTTCGATGCCCCTCTAACAGATATGTGGGAGGATCTAGACGCCTCGGACACGAAGTCTACCGAAGTCCCTATATATAATGACTCTAATTCATTTTATGCGAGCACAAGCTTTGCTAATAGTATAGGGATCGTCCTAGGCGGCTTCAGTGAAAAACAACTTCGTACGATTCGCGGTCAGATCAAGGGTGCTCATCGCAGAGGACTAAAGGTTCGATATTGGGATACGCCTAGCTGGCCAATTGGTATCAGAAACAAAGTCTGGCACACATTGATGGAAGAGGGCGCAGACATTTTGAATGTGGATGATTTGAGGGGAGCTTCGAAATTAGACTGGTAATGGGGTCTTATTATAGAAAAGAGGGCAATAACTATATCCTATTCCTGATTAAACCTCGTAAATATAAGGTACCTAGGTTTAGACTCTTAAACAACATTGAACTACACATAGGGAAACGAAGCTATAATAGCTCCACTCTACAGGGTAGTAGATAGTAGAGCTATTAATTGCCCCACCCCCGCTATTCCATAGGCGTTATGCATCTCGAATCAGAGCTACCCCTCCAAGCTTCTTTCATACTATTAACCTTGAAGCACCAGCTTAAAGTTATACTCATCTTCTCAACCGCCAAAATCCTTGCTAATCAGAGATGTCCGATCAAACTGCATTGGTCACCGGAGCCACTGGCCTACTAGGCAGACAGGTTGTAAGGGCCTTCGAAAGAGGCAAGTGGAACGTTAAAGGGACAGGCTACTCTCGTGCCGACGGGTCATCGATCCTCAAGGTCGATTTAGTAAATGCAGAGCAAGTAGAGGCTGCCCTTGATAATGTTAAGTATGTGATACTTATATTAGGATTGCTATCTATTCATAAGAGTCTACCTGCTTGCTAACATTGCTTTTCACTTCCAAGACCACAAGTCGTAGTTCACTGTCAGTTATAACCCATTCCTAGTCACTCGCCTATAGATTCGCGCGAAACTAACACTAGCTAGGCGCCGCGAACCGATTCCCCGACAAGTGTGACAACGACCCCGAGGGAACACGCGCCCTAAACGTCGAAGCTACTAGGAGACTTGCCTCCCTGTGCGCGGCGCGTGGTATCTTCCTAATCTATATATCCACCGACTATGTCTTCCCAGGCAAGCCTGGTGATGCACCGTACGAGGCTGATGCAAAGCCGCAACCTACCAACTTATACGGGCAGACGAAGCTAGATGGAGAGCAGGTTGTATTGGAGGAGTATCAACGTGCCGGCAAGGCAGGTCTTGGTGTTGTCCTACGTGTTCCCGTATTATACGGTGATGCCGAGGTGCCATCTGAGAGCGCTGTGAATGTGCTCATGGAATCTGTCTGGAAAGCACAAGAATCAGGTGCCAAGGTTAAGATGGATCACTGGGCACTCCGTTATCCTACCAATGGTAAGTTCAATATTACCAACATTACCACTGTTTTCGAAATTATTTTTTGCATGTACTATTTTCTCCTTGGATGCTAACATGCTTACAGTATGTTATATTGCCGTTTATCGCTGTTTCCTTCCACAAAGCCACACTTCAAATAATTATGTGTAATACTGACACGCAGTAGACCGAAGATGTAGGACGGGTGTGTTATGGTATGTTTCTCTGCATTTAACACAATTCCTTGCGTTAAGCTCGCTTGTTCATCGCTAACACCTGCTAATAGATGTTTCCCTGAAATATCTAAACACGGATGACCCATCTAAATTACCTTATATCTTACAATTCTCTTCGGAGAATAAGTATACCAAGTATGAGATCTGCCAGCTCTTCGGCGAAATCATGGGTCTATCGATCGCAGCCATCGAGCCTAATACCGAAGGGAACGACCCGAATGCTTCCGTCCAGAGGCCGTACGACTGCCACCTCAGCACGAAGGCACTCAAAGATATCGGCATAGATGTGGCTACTCAGGATTTTACCGGTTGGTGGAGGTGGAGTGTTAAAGCATTTAGAAAATGAGAATCTAAGATGTTTGCTTAGTGGTATAACTAATTCTACCTGTAAGAGAGCCAAGCATTTGGTCCCCGAATTTCTAGCTAGAGCTATAATTACCTACTCCAGGTACTTAACTTAAAACCATCAAGGCACCGGGTTTTAATGAGACAAGAAGTATACACTTACAAGGTATAAATATCAATATAGTATTTCTTACATATTATGTTCTATTCCGACACGAGACACGTTTTCGTCTAGTAACCCAACATAATGGAACCTCGTATCAATTCAACGATTATCCTTACCTACCTAGGTATGCGGACGAGGTGAAGTCAATAATAAACTCGACGGGCTTCCGGCTTAGATGTAGGGTATCGGCGAGCAGACTATTTTTGGTCTTGGACTCCCAGCTGAATACGATATTGACGGTGTTGCTAGCCAGCCTCATTAGCCTTTTGCATGGAACCTAATTTTGCTTGTGCCTGCATGCATCTTGCATAGATGCAGACCCTCTTTAAGACCTAATATTTCCTGCGAACTACACGTACGAAATGGAGGGTAAATCATGATAATGGTAACATTGAAGTGGGCAGAGTTTCGGAATATTTGGTATAACTATGGACTATATAGTAACCTTACGTAGCCATTTTGTCTTAGTTAATTCTCGTGTCTGCCACATGTTGATGCCACATGCATTCCGAGTAAGCGCGTTAAGACAACGGGTGGAACCAATTATCGGCTGGTACCAAAGTTGAGAATTTGACTTTTCTGTGCCTGACGAGCACAGGCCTTCAGTGGTCCCTGATTGTTTAGTGCATGTGGTCCAGTGGTCCAGTGGATCGTTGACGCGATGCGGGATCCCCTGCATTTTATATTTTATATGCAATGACCTGAATTGGCCCTTGCATGAGAAGCTGGAAAGTTACCGAAGCCAAGATTACCCAACTTAGATTAGTACCTAACGTACCTACGGGCTAGGTACGATTAGTGCATATTTCCCCTTAGCCTTCCCCTTCTTTTTTTCCTGCTCGTCATGCCAATAGCCAACTAAACCAATTCATTAGCCATCCACAATCATCCACCAGCCAATTAACCAGCCGAATATTATTCGCGATAATTGAGATATAATAACTCCACATACTCTGACCCGATATGGATATGGCCCGGTAGATACCCCTTGTTCTTCCTCTTCTACCAATAACAATAAGAGTTGATTTCTCGGCAATCTGCCAAATTTGATCAGTTGCTTTGATTGAGAATCCTTTTTGGCGACAGGATCATCCCCGTACGTCAGATGATCTGATGGTAACAGGCGCGTATGGAGATTACAGCGCTATCTCTATCTTCAGTTAAACCCCCAAGACATACGCTTTACTACACTATTCCGATCACCATGGATGGGAGGAGGAAGTAGACGGGAAAAGGAGCAAGCACCCTAGTATTCACCTAGTGTTAGGTGCCGTTCTACCGTGCGCCGTCGTCACCTTCATTTGCGACAAACGTCTGGATTTGTACAAATTGTCTACTTACTTGAACATTGAGCTTTGAAGCTTGTTCTGGGAGCGATCTGTTACTGGGCACTCTGCGCTCCCTGCACATTTCGCTACACATTTCGCTACACCATCGTCATTATCTTGTCCTAGTGGGTTTTAGCGGCACAGATTTCTCCTTATTATGTGCTTGTTGATTTTGTATCTTTAAGCGATTTGGTTCCACAAACATACCCCTGACAAGATGTCGACAGGGTCCGAGACGGTCACTTTACCAAGTGGCTCGTCACCGCCCAACTTCTCTCGTCTTGATTTCCCCTTCGAAAATAGACACAATTGGCGAGCTCCAAGCCTAAGAGAGAGAAGCCTTCCATTAACCGCAAACACAGTAGACAAAATGGCAACTCAACGTAGTCGTCGCGAAAGCAGCGAGCAGTACCAGAGTACCACATCTGGAAGTACTATTGCTCGATCCATGTCTCGCTACCGCAGGCGGGCAGGTAGCGTTACTGTCAACGTCGATGCAACCCAAAAAATTAATTCCGATCCACCACCCCCATGGGAACCTCCGATAGCCCCCCCTGTGCCTACTATACCACGTCGGTTAAGGACCGCCAGCATGACACAAAAGGGGAGTGATGCCCCGGCTACCGCGCTCGATTCTTCTTCGCGACATCAGATGCGCCATACCGAGAGCACGCGAAGGCATACGCTGCATCGAAGTATGGCAGATCAATATCAGAGCCGTCCCAGCACGGCGAAAAGCGCAAAGAGCGAAGAGAGCGGATGGCGAAGGCTTGCTAGTCGAGATGGGCGACGGAACAGGCTAAACAGCGGGGTGGACGATGAGGCGTTAAAGCGAGAAGTTGCGCGCTTAGAGGCCGAAAACCATCGACTATTAATCGAGCAGAAGAGGAAAGACCTCCAAAGGTTAGAAGTGGAGTTGGCGAATAGTCCAAGACCATCATTTCAAGCGAATTCGCCCAAGCCGAGAAGTCCTGTAATTGAAAAATTTGTCCTCTTGACCAAGGGGCGAAAAAGCAGGGATGGATTATCTCCTGGGCTTTCTCCAACATCCTCAACTACCAGTGTCGAACCCACGAAAACTCATCCAACCGGGATAGAGCCTGGCGGAAGAGGCATTGTACCACAGACGGATGCGCCTCACTCTGCGATCAATGCTGGAGATCGAGTAAGTGCGAATTGTGACTTGACTCAATCTACAATGTGTTAATGTGATATTAGAATGTCGCCGTGCGCTATAGACAGCATACCTTCAGTGTGGAAGTCACCCCCGAAACGACTGCGGACGATATAATAGCCTACGCCTTTAAGATGATGGGCTCCAGCGATATTAGCCCGTCGAATTACGTCGTTAAGGAAACTTATGGCGTATTAGGTCTTGAGCGCCGTTTGCGACGTTACGAGCATATTCGAGACGTCATGAATTCTTGGGATCGAGATACTCAAAACCAATTGACAGTAGCATTATCCGAGTCCGAAGAACAGGGTTGGGAGTTAGACATCGACTCAGTTCCAAGCCTTGACGAACCACCGCAAGGTTTCCAATTATATATGTACCACTCAAATCGCCCTGGAAAGTGGAACAAGAGATGGATCACCCTTCTTGAAAATGGTCAGATAATATGTGCGAAGAAGCCGAACGCCAACTCAACCGACAAGGATACCGCGAGCCTATGTCGCCTATCCGACTACGATATATATACACCTACAGAGTCACAGATGCGGAGGCATATCAAGCCACCCAAGCGATATTGCTTCGCGGTGAAAAGTCAACAGAAGACTAACGTCTTTATGAACACTGAGAACTATGTCCAATATTTCTGCACGGAGGACCCTAAAATTGCGATCCAATTTAGGGAAAAGGTTCAAGGTTGGCGCAGCTGGTACCTTGTAGATCGTAGACCAGCAGCCCCGAAACCATTGAGGAAAATCTCGATCAGGAAGACGGACGATAAACCGCCTCAAATAACATCCCCTTCGGTCGCTCAGGCACCAAAGAAGTCAGCAAATGTCGCTTCGATAAATGGTCACCGTCTCCAAGTGTCAGTTGATGAAACGCCGTATGCAATTGGCCAGTTTGAGCCGCTTCTCGACATGAAGCGCTTTGATAAGCGGTTATCTCAGTTCGGACAGGATTTCTTACCACCTGTGCCAGATATATCGACCATGCCAAAGGAAATTCCTTCCCATCACCTCATTTCCAATACGACGACCGAGAAGATAGACAGGAGCAGCAAAAACGAGCGAAAATTGATCGATAAAATTAATACGACAATTGACGATGGATTCACCGGCAACGGTCTGCTTGGTGATGGATATGAAGAGCGGAAACATACCCATGTAGAAACAGATCAGCCGGAGCGAGGGCGACAAAGACACAGAAATGACGGGTTTACGGAGGGCCCTTCGCTATTGAATCGGAAGTCCGAACCAGAGACGCCGGTTAAAAAGCCTAAATCTCCTTGGTTCCCTTCAGCTCTTGAGCATTCTGCGAGACAACGCAGTGTCGGCTCCATCTCCTCTTCCACACGCCCGAATACCTCTGCAGGCGTCATCCGTACACCTACACATACGCATACCTACACACGAAGACCCTCTCTCTCATCATCGTCACGACCTCCGCCTCTCCCTTCAAGTAGCAAACCCCTAGCATATGAACACCCGCACCCCCTTTCCTCACAACCGACTGGACTTTCGCACTCGAACCGTCGTGACCGGCCGAAACCACTGGTCGACTTGGAAGACAACACCTTCCAAGAAGCACCACAGTGGGCGAGGAAAAGTACTGGCCATGGCGTCAAAGCTCCTGCTGGCACAGCACATCTAGTCGATCTTATTACTGTCTCGAACCCAAGCAAGCAGAACGGGGATCCCGAAATCCCGCCCCGGAGCGCCCTTCGCCGCCCTCCCCACACAGCCCCCCTCCCGAGCCTTTCTCGAACCAGAAGCAAAACTCAAGGCGCACCTCCGCCAAGAACCCCAGTAGGGGGAAACGTTCCCCCTGTCCCGTCTCTCCCTGGACGCAGTGGTGATCGAGAGCAATTCAAATTGAACCCACCGCCACGAAACAGAGATCGGGAACGGGAAAGAGAACGAGCAAGAGAGAAAGAACGCGAGTATAGCTCCTACAATTCCGTGCCCGGCCGGACAGGCACTCTGAAAGTAGTATAATGACATTTACGAAACTATTTAACTACCTACCTACCTACATATTACACTATCTAATCCTTAATATCGCGCCGAACGTCGCATATTTACTTTGTCAAACTCACGGCTGGAGGGTACTTCGTTACCTACATTTTCTTACATACCTATTTCAAGATCATCTCTCACAAAAGCGGCGGAGTTCCGGGGACATTTGATCATGGAGGCCGAGCGAGCAGTCATGAAGATTATATCATGGAAAGCGAAGCGAAGAAACGTGATTTTTTGGACTTTTTATCACAGATCAACGTATTAAGATCTGTTTACGATGAGATATGGATGTCAATATAATGCCTGCGTTTCTTGCATGGTTAATACTGTTTCAGGAGGAGGATTCAAGACCGATAGATGTTTTGCCTACCGAACTACCTACCTACCTACCTTACCTATATAGCTAGCCCGCGTGTCTAGATACCTCTTTTGTAATACTTGCATCGAAAACTGATGCTTTCGATTAGATGCTGTATAATTAAAATCCCTCTTGGGGGTTTATTTGTTCTATCAGAGTTGATTGTTACGTGATATGCTGGTAGGTGAATGTATTCAACGGTTTACTATCCCTGCAGCCTTAGCTCCGGTAAAACGCATCTTATATAAAGCGCTGTGCTTTACTGTGGCAATTAGACTGTGGGACATAGATAGATACGTATGAGATTATCCCCTTGTCCCTAGCGAGATATTTTTAAGAAATACTATCTGGTTCCTGGTTGATGCCAATTCAGCCAGGTTTGAGACGCTTGCGTAAAGCATTCTGGCCCATGATTCTATAATCCGATAGGAAGCTACGCCCTTGAACGACGTTAAAGGAATCTCATCACGTTCACCGCGGACTAGGATTAGAACGGGCCCAATATCGAGCCACAAGTGTTATCATGAGGTGTAACCGAACAGTATGGAAACAGCTTTGTTGTTCCGCAAGGAACTCTAACCTAACTACAAGGGTCTACTCTACGTCTAGTTATACGTATTGAACATGTTGTTTGTTCTAGATGCCTCATGTAGAATCTTGATAAGTGTTACGACGCCCCCGATAGACATAGGCTTCTTAATCTTATAGAGTACCTCCAACCGTTATATTTCTACGAGCGCCACATATATGTTGCCAGAACAACACTGGAAATAAGTAAGCTTTAAAGCGTAACGTCACCAAGAAAAACACAACCAAATCGGTTAACGATCCAAGCCATGCTTTTAGCGAGCGAATACATAATCTTTGTATCCTAAGACAAGTTATAATTAGGGCGTTTTTTTTTATAGTATAGTGAGTCCTCCGGAGTTCGGACCTGTGCGATGCGCTTTTTTATATTGGCTTTGGTGAGACGTGAAATGGGACGTGCTTCATCAGCTTGATATTGACGGTAACGTCTCGGGAAGGAAAGTAGGCCCGGCTAGTGATTGGGGTTATAATCATATTGATACTGGAGCTGGTAACTGTAATTTATACTTGCATCACTGGTGACATTCGTTAGTCCTTCTGAAATATTCCCCGGTTCTTCGAAATTTCTATCATTGATTTACTTCTCGTGCGTTCTTGGATATGAATTGGGGCTAATTTTGTGGTAATGATGCTAGACGTACTACCACAGTCGCTTGTTCTAGGTGTAGTAAATACACCTGCTGAGCTATGTAGTAGAGGGCTTTCTATTAGGGCTGGCCTACGTCAGCATCCTTGTGCAGTGAATTTTACTCTGACGAGAAATAATATAGATAATACGATTACTTCTGGTTCTATTTTATTGTTGCGTATTCGGGGTCAAGGGTCGTCGTTGTATCTGATATACGCATAGTAATATGTTCTATGACCTGTTAGCTTGGAGAGTAAATCGAGGAGAATTCATAAATATGGGGTTTTCTGCTGTGGACCACGGGGAAATATCTATTTGCGTTAGGAAAACGTATAGGAAATATAACATGCTGGTCTCCAAGGGTCTTTTCCTAATAGCATCCCTCTCTCGGCTTTTCTAGCAAAACCACTCTTAGGGGATATAGGTACAATAACACCGAATAAGCTATTGTCCGTCACGATATTACCCAATCGAGATATCTACTCGAAACCTTCAAGGCCGAAGAAGCCCTTCCCAGAATACAATAAATACTACGATAACGGCGATGTGCCTAATATATTCCTCAAGTTTGACCCAGTAATCACGGCGATGTGCGGAAGCTTCTCAAGTCGGGCTTTGACGGGTTATTTGTGAAAGCACACGAGAATATCTTCCGCCGATATATCCACATGTTGATCAGGAATGGCGGTGAGCTCAGCTTTGAGATACGTAGTATCAGTGTCGATACCAAGCGAAGCTTTCCCTCAGCTAATGTTTGATATAATAGGTAAGAAATTCAGCTCTTGAGTTAGCTGATAAGGGATGCAGTGAGGGGAGCTGACGTTCGGAGATTCCCTCAATGCGGCAACTACGAACAAGACTCATTTTGATATTACCCCCCGCGGCCAGTGTCCACGCGAGAATACTCACTAGCATCATCAGAAGCGTACCGGGCCTTATGCCGATATCGTAGCTTACCTTACTCCCCGGATCGGCGTTTCGCGGTCGGAAGAGACACTATAGGTACGCCTTAGAGATAGCTAGGAGAAGAATGAACCGATCCGATCGTAAAAAAGACATTTTCACTCCGTTACTGGAATAAGATGACATCTCCGAGAGTCAGTTGTTGCTATAGATAAACTCGAGTTATTCAAGTAGAAAAGGTATATGAAGACCTAGAAAAGTCTCTATCTCTGAATTACTTTTATTAATAGTACTACTCTTCAAGGCAATTTTCTACAGCTTGAAAGATTCAAAAAGTCGTCAATATGGGCCCCAAACTTCTCTCTCTCCTGTGCTTACTTGCAGTATCTGCCGTGAAGGCTATTGGTGTGTTGCGAACCTATTAATCAACTACTTAAACAAGTTATATACTAACTCATGATATCAGATGTCGACGTGGATCCATGCTACTGGAGCGGCACCGCCCCTTTCTGTGCAGGGTCATGCGATGCTGGTTATACCGACTGCGGGACAGACAGTTGTGGTGATGGGGCTTGTTGTTGGACAGGCTATAAAAAGTATTGCTGCCGTGGCGACACTTGCCCGGATGATATATCGTTCTAGAAGCTCCAGAAGTTCTCAGAAATGATGAGAAGAACTCAGACGTCTAGGCAGTAAGTATAAACTGAGGCCATAATCTAGAATACATATATGATATACTTACATGTCAAAATTATACAGGATTTATCACATTGTTCTTCATTTATTTTCTCGTGTTTTGCTGCTGGTAAGGCGCGCTGCTTCGGTGCAGCGTACCTAAGATAGTTGGAAACACCCTCTTTTCAAGTCACTCACTAGATAGCCTTCAAACAGACATCGCATTTAATACCAAAGGTTCCTAGAAATAGTTAAACCACTTGATTAGTCATGCAACCATAAGACGTAATGTATTGCATCGATAATTAACCAAAATCCTAAAGCGAAATTAGTTAAACAAAAATCATATTAACCTTAGACAGAACAGCGTAAATATTCCCGCTAATAGCCTTCGAACTACAAAAGGTACAACCGGCGAGACGGTGAGCGATAGTTGAGATATGAGAGATAACTATCTTCTACGAAAGATCGTTCGCAGCCAATACCCTTCCTGCCTAATACCGGGCTTAGGTGTTGCGCGGGTATCATATAAACCACGTAATGAAGTTGGTTCATGTTATTAATATCCGGTAGTTTGAACCCCCAGAGAGTGGATTAGCTCTGCGGGAATATATATGTTGCGGAAGAAGACCCCTCTCAATTTGCAATTCCATGAGAAGGATGGCCATGATCAAGTAAAATAAGTACTGTGCAGTAACGTATGGGGTCTTCCATTCTGGACCACCTGAAGTTAACGAGGGACCTGTGTTTCGTGAGAATGTAAGTAAAATATATCGAATTATAAATTTTAAGGGTATTATTCATGTCGCTGTCTAGTTAGAAATCTACGGCCATTTCGAAGAATTCCTCCTGCGTCATCCTAGGCATCCCTTTTACCAGTTGATTCGATTATCAGATAGATTTCATAAGCTTCGTTCCCCCATTTCGACTTCTTTATTTGCTTCGCTTGTAGATCTTCCGTAAGAACTCTTCGAAAATACCCTTCTTTAATCCTTCGCTCTCGTCCAAATGGGAGATCAACTGTTTAATCTCGCCGACAGCCTTCTCCTCGTAGTCCTGGTACAGTTTATCGAGGTTCATTTCGTTGTAGAGCTTCTTGATCTCGGCCTCGTGGGCCTTGTCCTTCCTGCCGTAGTGTTCCTCAAGCGTCTTGCGCTGCTCAGGAGTAGCTAACTTTAGGGCTTGGTTGACGAGCCAAGAGCATTTGTTGTCCTGGATATCGGTTCCGATTTTACCGATGTGCTCCGGAAGACCGAAGTTGTCCAGGTAGTCGTCTTGGATCTGGAAGTACTCGCCCATGGGAATGAGAATGTCACGAGCTTGCTTCAAGTTGTTAGGGGTCGCGATATTGAGCATGTGCAGCGCCAGAGCGACGGGAAGGTAGAAGCTGTAATACGCGGTCTTGTAGATGACAATAAAGGTATACTTCTCTAAGCTGAAGTTGTCGAGGTTCACGACATCCTCCGGAGCTGTGAGAAGATCGCAGAGCTGGCCAAGCTCGGTTTGCAGTGCTACCTCGTGAAATAACTCTACCATGTCGATGTAAGAGGGGTGGGTCCTGAAATGCTTCTTGAGTAAGGTGTAGATAGCAGACTCGAGTATGAAAGAATCGTTGATAGCAATCATACCGACGCCTTCCTGGCGATACCAGCATGGTTTCCCACGTCGGGTGATGCTACTATCCATAATATCGTCGGAGACGAGGAACATAGCTTGAAGAAACTCAATCAACCAGCCTAGAGTAGCAGCTTGAAAATACTGCTCTTCGGATAGTTCCTTGCCGAGAAGGATAGACACTGAGTCAGGAACTGACATTCCACGGTTGCATTTTCCGCCAACCGTATTTTCTTGGAGCATCTTCGTGTAGGGTTAGTATGGGATGCGGCAAATGATATTTAACCAGATTCAATGCTCTCAGAAGAGCATAAAGTTGGGTGGTAATAATAATCGAATCTCACCTTTCTGTACCAATCTTGCTGCTGCTGAGGCAGGTTGTATTGCTTCGCCCAAGCTAGGATATCTTCCTCGAGCTTGGGGAAGACAGATTCAAATTCCTTGAGAGTAGTTCTCTTAGCCATCTTGTCGACGAGGTGTTGAATATTCAACTGAAAAAATTATGTCTTAGGATATGTCTCTGGATATAAGGTCTAAAGGGAGGAAATAAGGGAAGTAAATGTCTCCTCTTATGACGGCCCGGGAAGTTGTATAGGAGTTGCCCCACACCGGGTCGACTTTTTTGTTGACGAACCGAGAATTTCCTAACCCAATGTATCTTAGTACGCTAGCTTAGAATGGTCGGTGCTAAAAGTTTTGTAGGTTTAATTTCAGTACCGCTATGTGTGATAAATAATTGTTGCACGGTACTACGTAATACATTATTTAGTATTACGGTCGCTGTCCCGCCATTGTCACAGCATGAGAAATACTGTGCTAGAAATTGAGAACGTGTAAAACTTTTGGCTTGATTTTTTTAGCTCAGTGCAGGGGTCTGGTACCTAATCTTTTTACTATGTAGCACCGTAACTAATACTTTAGCTACCTCATAATACCTACGATATGATATACCAAGAAGGCGGGAAGATAGTTCTAACGTCTAGTAATAACTTTCGTAGCTAAATCTCTCCCTTCAACTAATATTGTTGGAATTATCTGTCTTTAGTAACGCAAATCTCTAGAGGCAAATCTTGTACTCCGCGTAATTTGTCCTACACATAGCTATCTTCAATACATACTTAAAACTGATGGCGGTGAGGTGCAAGGGACCATGCGCTATCGGGTCGATCTTGTGGATATCTAAAGATGGTGGGTTAGGTACGCCGGTAGGTACATAAATTGATTGATATCTTATCGTTACCTCTTATCGTTATCTTATCGTAGGTCAATATTGATTTTCGAGGGGCAGCGACAGCTCCTGTTCATCCTATTCATCCTATTCATGATTCATGTGCTAAGTGCTAAGAGCTTTATAAAGCTTCGTTACTGTGAAACAAACCTGGGAGGACCACTTTTCTTGAAAATTCAATGTGTATAGGTTATACTGCCTCCAAATTTCGTTGCCATTCACACCTAAATGCATACAATCCAAAGCTCCAAGCACAATTGAACTGCGACGCGGTTTCGTCGTCGTCGCGTCTAACTACACCGAGCTATACGACTCATGAGGACCAGCCATAGGCGACATAACAAAGTTTCTTTGGTCATCTTCACGCATATATAACACGCAAACATGTCTCTTAATAGTAAGGAAAAATCACAACTCCGAAGCGCCCTACAGGAAGCAGTTATAAAATGCTCAGAGAGATGTCTTTATCAATCTTCAAAATGGTATTCTTTAATCCCCATTCCTCGCAACATTACACACTACGGATCCTAATCCAAGATATTATCTAGGGCAGCCGAACTACTTAACGCAATTGATGAACCCGAGGCATCGCCTGACGATTCTCAGCTATCGGATGCATCTAATGGATACCCATCGACAGCATTCGCCCAAAATAGCGACCCGGAAGAAGCAATACTCGAAGCTAAAGAGATAAACAAGTACCTTCTAGCCAAATCTCTCTTCGATTGCCGAGAATATGATCGCTGTGCTGCAGTTTTCCTTCCCGACTCTACCTTAGCTGGCATGGCATCCTCGAAAGAGCCGAATAACTCGACGCCCAAAGGCAAGGGGAAAGGCAAGGCCACAGCACCTAGCACCAGGACAAGCAGCGCAGAGATATTACCACAATTGAGTCAAAAAAGCCTGTTTCTTGCATTATATGCCAAGTTTCTCGCAGGAGAGAAACGTAAAGATGAGGATGCCGAGATAGTAATGGGGCCTCAGGACATTGGCACATGCATCAACAAACAGCTATTGACAGTCAGTCGCATTTTAGAAACATGGTTCGAGAAACGGAAATCGGATGACGGCGAAGAGATAGAAGGTAGCCAAGGGTGGCTTGAATACCTCTACGGTATGATTCTTGCCAAAGAAAAAAATGAAGAACTGGCCCTGTATTGGCTGGTCCGCAGCGTACACCTATTTCCTATGAATTGGGGTTGCTGGCTGGAGATGACTGCTCTTATCTCACGGGTGGAAGATGTATGTTACAGCACAATCTTGTTCGAGTTCGCGATCGCTAATTCAGTACAGTTAAATCGCATAATGCCTCGCTTACCACAAAACATCGTCTCCTTTATGTTCCATATACACACCTCGCTCGAGCTCTACCAGCACGATCCAAATCTCGCTAATTCCCTCGACCAACTACTCAATATATTCCCGACGTCATCTTTCCTGCTCACATGCGATGCGCTACTATCTTACCACGCAAAAGATCTCGTTGCAGCAGAACAACACTTTAGCAATATTCTATCGCTACACCCTCATCGACTCGACTCGCTTGACCATTATTCTAACATACTTTACGTCATGAACTCACGACCAAAACTCGCATTCTTAGCGCATCTATGCAGTAGTGTTGACAAATTTCGCCCAGAATCTTGCGTGGTAATTGGTAATTACTACTCGTTGTTATCCTTGCACGAGAAAGCTGTACAATATTTCCGACGAGCGTTGATGCTGGATCGCTCATGTTTGTCCGCTTGGACACTTATGGGCCACGAGTACGTCGAACTTAAAAATACACATGCGGCCATTGAATCATATCGCCGAGCTGTGGACGTAAACCGAAGAGACTACCGTGCATGGTATGGGTTAGGGCAGACATACGAGATTTTAGAGATGCATGCATATGCATTATGGTACTATAAGAAGGCAGCTGGTCTTAGACCATGGGACGGAAAGATGTGGATGGCCGTTGGCTCGTGCTTACAGCGCATGGGCCGAAATCAGGACGGGATCAAAGCTTTAAAACGGGCATTGCTCGCCGAGAGCTACTACGACACAGGTAGTAGCATCGGTAGCGGTGGTATAGCGGGTAGTCTCCGAGGTGCACACATGGACCCGGAGATCCTGCTACAGATCGCTAACATGTATGACGGCATGGGTGAGGAAGAAGACGCCAAGGCATACATGGAAATGTGTGTGGCGCAAGAAGACGGCGGGGTAGGCGACAGCCAGGGCGAAGGCATCGCAATCCATACTGATTCGCCAGGAGAGGGCTCGGAAGACGACGGCGATCGCGCTGGACGTGGAGAGGGAGGTACGGGGGTGACGGCGGCCACTAGCAAAGCCCGGATATGGCTTGCGCGCCACGCGATGAGGACGGAGGACTATGTTATGGCGAACCGCTTAGCGAACGAGCTATGCCAAGACGGTGTTGAGGTCGAGGAAGCGAAGGCGCTCATACGAGAGGTTAGGTCTAGGATGGAAGCTAACGGAATGGAATTACCGTCGGCGGGATAAGTCCCCTATAGTACGCTACGACACTTACGAATTACGACTAGCTTAACATCACAAGGTGCTTTGGAAGCTATGGCTTGTGCATTGATTGTGGCTAACGAATTATGATATCTGCATGAATGGGAAATTAGTGAAAATGAAATTTTCTCTATGGATACGACATCGACCTTTGCGGGAGCCTATGTGAGTCCTAGGTATCCCGTTGAAGATGGGTTATGGGATGGTGGTTTGCTGTGGGTAACCGAACCGTCAGGGATCCCGGTTCAAATGGCATGCTAGTTGCTTGACTCTAACCTCTACATAAACCTCAGCAACGTAACATATGCATACCAATACACAAAATTTTCTTCATCAGGATGACCAGAAGGTTTGCGGCCTCGTAAGCCCGAATAAAAGTCAGTCATTAGCACAAGTGAGATTCGTATTCCCATAACTAGATATAGAATAAGAAGTCTTAATAGTATGACGTGTATTAGATGCAGGCGGCCTCGTTTCCCAACTGTGTTATGTAGCTGTAGAAAGCCGATACCAATCTATCAAAGTTCGTTCAACACCGGCAGACTTCTACACTAAAAACCACTGAGATCTAGATACTATGTGGGGGTGTAGTGGTTGGTGGTATGGGCCCTTGCATTCGACCTTCTCTCTTCAGGTACTAATTACTAAGACCGTTCGATGACGGGCAGGTAAGGTATAGGTATATAGAGAAGGATAGAGAGGACCCAGATAGTTAATATATTTACAACTAATCATAACGTGCCAACGCATGAGACATGGCTTTTTTTTTATCTGTCTTTTTATTCGCTATTCCGCGTCTTCCCTTATGCGTGGTAGTATACGGATTATAAGATACCGGGTCGGAGTTAAAGATATTCCACATATCGAAGATGCTACTGTAACTGATCGGGACGGATATCTACTGCTACCTCATATTACGTAGGTTACCTACCTTACCTACCTACCTTGCCTTTTTGTATGGGGTTACATCGAGCTCACCTCGGTCCAACTCTCCCTTTGCGCCGCGAGTGAGGTCTGGGTCTGGGTCTTGGTTACCGAAGCCAGAGATACGGCGCGAGGATGGTCGCATTGTGTCTTAGGTGACGCCTATAAAAAGATACGGATTCTTACGGCTAGGGTAGAGGATGTGTGTATTGGTATTAGTAGGATTACGAAGTAGGTATAGTAAGAGCAAGTAAGTAAGTAAATCTAGCTCAGCTCTCGTAACAAGTGGTAGGGATAGTGTGACCGGTTTGTTACCAGACTTATCTTCCTCGGTAGACGACTTAACTATACATATAACTATATGGAGCTTATATTAACTATTTGTGTTACCGCAATCGCAGATTCATACCTTCGATATGTATCTCAAGTTGTATAAGATGGGCAGTTTAGGTACTTAGGCATGCAAACGCCGTAAAAGTATTAGCTGGCGAGGCAGAACGGCGTTCCGCCTACAGCAGAGACATGTCTCTTCCCTCATATAGACCAATTGCCAACTAGAATCCGCACAAACTTCATATATACAACACCTAATATACCATAGATCCCTATTTCAATTCCCATATTATAAAAATACCTAACCTATATATCTCACCTCCAACAAACTCTTAATCACGTCAATTATATATCGCACGAGCCCAGCAAGCGAGTGAATGACAGCCCGCCGTGAACTCCTTGCTTGCTTGCCCCGCGCCAGCTCGCGGACTAGCTGCATGGCGGCAGAGGAAATACGAGCTCCATGGCATCTTGGCGGCGCAGACATTCCACCTGTGCGGAGCGCAATCACATGCATATCGTTACATTTTCCCAGATAGTAGATACACACATATACACATACCTAAATAATATACTCAGCACTCCCTTACTACATACATATATACCTTGGGAGGTACCTACCTATGTAGGGGCGGGAGAGGAGCTAAGTGGCGGCCTGTCCCAACCAGGAGACGAAGAGGAATTCTCGGATGATGATGATGATGTTAGATAGGTATGTAGGTTAGGTAGATAGCCACCTTTAAACGGGGGCGTCATCCAAAGTTGTTCCGCTGGTAAGCTGTCAGATTTGCAGTAGATACCTACATACCCTTTAGTCACTCGTCTACCATGTCCCTAACATAGACGGTTCGTGAAATTCTGTGTCCAAAGAAGACCGCCTGTCAGCGCCGATTTCACGCTGCAGGGGTATCGAATCGAATGCGATGGTGCAGTCGTACAAGAGCCCGAGCGAAGAAGCGGGATATCGATGGGTATCCCTCTATAGGAATCTCTTATGTAGGTATGTAGATAGGTTAGGTACCTGGTAGGGACGTCATACCAAGCCTCTCAACAAAAGTAAGCCTCGAAGAAAACTTTTTTTTTTCTTTTTTTTTTCCCTCTTTCGACCTAACTAACATACATATAGGTTAGGTAGGCTGGCAGGTAGATAGGTAACCTAGATAGGTACGACAAAAACTTGGAAGTCCGTTCGTCTCTGTACATACATACATATGCAACGTGCATACACCTATCTAGATCCCTACCTCATGTGGAGCTAAGCCGACAAAAGCAGCAATAAGCAGACGGCTATTCGCCACCGCTCGCTGCTCGCTGCAAGCTGTGCCGTGAGCGACTATGTAGATTGGTGCTGTCAGCATTAGGGCCATACATGCACGATAAGAAAGAGAGACGAATGCAGAAATGCTCTGCGTAGTGGGTTAGCTCGCGGGGGCCAGTTGTCCGAACTGAGAAGAGGAGGAGGGTTAGGTTAGGTTGGGAACGCTGGGCATGTAAGAGGTGCGTGCGTGCGTGCGGCTACGATTCACTAAGGTGGTGTAATTCAGAGCGCAGTAGTGCTGCGGGTTGGGAAGATGGCGTTCAGCTCAAGCTAAGATACGCCAGTCAACGACAACCAGGCTGAAGATATACAGTTTTCACAATGAGAGTTACGATTGAATATAAGGTACAGCTTTGGTGTTTATTATGGTATTTTCTATATACGTTATTATTGCACCACCCAGATACCGGGTTAGCTTCAGGGAGTGTAGTTTCGAAGCTTGTCGGCATCGAATTAGCCAATATGCGTGCATACACGCAGATTAATATACTGGATATAAACCTCCCCCTTGTGTGAGCCTCAACATAACTCCGCCTTCCTTTATGCTAGCCCACATTATCTCGTCAAAGTCATCCATCATAAATAGCATGCCAAGCTCCCAGGGGTATCGCTTGGTTTAATGAGGGTATAGAACGAGGCCGCTAACCATTTCCGCTTCCAGATGCCAACCATATTAAATCATAGCTTCCAAAAGGTGAGGGGAATCATTCGCCGCCTAGGTATTATAAAAAAGCAAAAATGGGTATCTGTAAAACGCGATAGTACGAAGTTTCGTATTACTTCGTTTACAGAGCGAGGGCAGCGAGACCAGCAGCAAGAAGAGCACCGATGGGTCCAACCTTGCCGGCAGCCGCAGTGGGGATCACCACCGGGCCGGAGGTTGTGGGCGGGATGGGGACGTTAGTCGGTACTGAGGGAGTGGTGATGGGGACGGTTCCGGAGATGTAAGTTGACGGCGTCGGGGTGTAAGTGATGACCGTAGAGCTCACGTTGGAATAAGAGTAAGAAGGGGGAGGGGCAGTTCCCGTAGGAAGAAGAGTTGGCGTAGGGTACGAAGTTATGGTAACCGGGGGAGGTTGAGAGTAGGTAACAGTGCAAGGGCAGTCTTTTAGAATGTTAGTTTCCGTAACTTTTAGTATAACGAACTACTCTAAACATACTGGTGATGGTAATAGTGGTCTCTGTAGTAGCAGTATATGTCACATTATGCCAGGCGAAAGTAGTAGGAGACTAGTCGAAGCGTCAGTTAGACAAATGTTCAAGAAGTAGTAGTTATGATGTATTAGGATATTATACATACTGGGCAGTAAGTAGTATAGTCAGTTTCCACGACCGTTGTCCAAACTGCGGTCTCACCCCAAGCATTCGCAACAGCAAACAGCCCAACGACGGGCGCGAGGATCTGAGTTAGCTTCATTTTGATCGGTATATTAACCACGACGGTAAAGCGAAAGAACCGATATTATTATTATTCGACTTGAATCACTAAGCGATTGGAGTTTGCAAAACGACTGTGATGTCAGTTGAGATTCGACAAGTAGCGATTGAGAGATCCCGAGTGATATAAGATGTTGAAGAGATAAGTATGTTGGAAGTGCATGCAGGACAGCCACCTATTTATTTTTCTCTCGGACCTGGGAGGGTTGAGTTCTCATTGCAACCTTATGGTGGGCAATGGCAAACAGCCCGATCCGGCCGGTCCAGCCCGTAATCGCAGGCTTACATACAAGCTCAAGGGCTGGGAGCTCTTTGAATGATGCCATGCATATCAATGGCGGGCAGTTACCATATCGACAGACGCTTGTCCGGGGTTAACAAGCCACAAAGGCAGCCAACCATACGACCGATACATCTCTACCCTCGTAGCCGTCGTACGGTCGGATGCGTGATACGGCCATTTCATCGTCCTGATAAATAGAGGCTGCTATTCTGGTCACGATTCATCCTAAATTGCCCTGTCTATCTCGTAATGACTCGTCGTGAAGCTACGAGAAGAGCTATTGATACTTAGCTCCAAGGCTAGGTTATCTAGATGTCCAGCCTAACCTTTACGGAGCGGCGGTAAGGTACGTTGCATCCAATTTAGGTCCCATCTAGCGATACCAGGCCAGAGTAGGAGTTCTACTATAAAATGGCCATCTTCTTTAGTGTGATACGAGGTAACAGTCTCAGTAAACGGTTGTTACTCGTGAGATGTACGGACATGTCAGCATATCTCTTCAACAAATAGCTCTTTTAGATCGTGCGATAGATAAGGTAACAAAGATAGTCAGGCGGGGTTGGTGATGCTGAGCTGAGAATATGATAGGCGTTCAAAGAGCCTCCCCTGCCATTCTGGTCCATCAACAGAGGCTGACCTGAGCTGATTGGGCACGTCATATATTTCGACTTTCGGTTTTTGGTAAGCGGGCTGGCAGGGCTGGTGCAGAGACACGGTGGCTGTTAGGAGTCTATACCACTTGCGGCCTTATCAATGTAACGATTCTACCGAAAGGGCCGAGCAAAACCTCGTGTTGCTGAGCTACCAGTCATCAGTCACCAGTCTAAATAGAGTGCCAAGCCCTCTAGAATATCAACATTTTCTCATCTCTCCCACCAAGATGAGATCTAAAAATATGAGGCGTGAATATCTTCAAATTTGGTAATTAGCGATTGACTGATAAATTTCATATGATGTTTTATAAGAGAAAAGAGTAAATATTTGATCTAGGTAAGTTAAAATCTGAAAGATATGTTGTATTGTTGAAGGAAGGACTGTATTAAATTGTGGGTTGGTTGAGATTTTATAGGTTGAATTGGATAGAATGTATGATAAAGATATGCGAAAATGTACTCAAATATGTATCACTGCATGATAGGAAAGAGTGATACCGTGGTTCAGATCGCAGACGGAGATTCCAATCCGGTCAAAGCTTCCAAAAAGGTTAGAATACCTAACTCAACGCGATAACCGTGACCGTGGCTTCTGTAGATAAAGATAGCAATTATGATAGGCAAGTACATACGACGAGCATTAAAAACATTCGGATAATGGAAAATGGAATTTCCCCAAATATTTCTCTCCATTCGAAACTTTAACCGCAACCTTGGAAGCAAACCTAAAGTTGCCATCTGAAATATCTCGATAACGTACCTTGTGCTTCTCCGGTTGAAGTGGCATACTTGGCTCAATGTCTCAACGACAAAATATTGAAGTACAGACAGATCAGATAATATGGTACCACGACAAATATGTGTAAATGCTGCGGATTATCTTTGGATCAGCAAGAAAAAGTTAGCGAGCACCGATTGTCTAAGCTGCCGAAAGAAATTTATTAGGTCTGACAAGAATACCACGGGATTCATCATCATAACTGCTTCGTCTCTCCAGCAATCCAGGATATGGATAGAGAAACTCCCAGCGATGTCGGTTAACTAGCTTATCTAACCGCGGCTTCTTATGAGAGTCAGTCGGCGATATTCGGAGGACCGGCGACAAAAGTGTGAGCTTTTTGGACTTCTGTTCAAGCTACCAATACAGCGACCGCAAAGAATGACGGTAAGAGAAGGCTTTCCTCGTTGGGCCAATGATGGAAGAGGTATTTTGTTCTCTCCCGGATGAACCACAACCCATCCAAAAACGCCAATAGCACGTCATCACCGACATTTCCGTTACATCGCGGTTCCTGAAAAATTTGATGGGCTCGGCTTCAACTTGCAGTTCTCCGTTGATGCCTATTGGATAATTAGCAAGCGAACATGCCAAGCAACGGCCCGGAAAATTTTCAACTCCCAGCTTTCTTCTGATAGGTCGTCCGTATGGACCTGCATAATGGTATCTTACTTCTTGCTGACTGTTAGGTCAACCCTCACCGGCTTCGAATAGTACATTCAACATCTCGGTGTCTCTCTAAAAGGTGTACCTGCAGGCTGGCTTTGCTCCAATGAACTGGCTAACACCATGTGATTTGGCTGCAGGAGGAGAGGCCAGCTTCAGCGTCGAGGCTTGGTTGAAAGCTGTAATTCAGTGCATCTTTCTTCACCCTCTCAAAAAAAAACTTGTTTTATTTGATGGTTAAAATCTGCTCACAAGTCTCTTGATGAATCATCATACCCAAGCCATATAATCGTTCGCTAAAGCAGTATACGACTTCAGGGTTACTTGGAACTTCCGCGCGCCGCTCATGCTAGGTGGGATATGTCACCTCTCCTTCTAAGAATCGGATTTGGTCAAGGATTTGATACCGATGCATTAGTTTATGGCCCATGGCAACAGGCAACTACGATGCCGTGGATAGACTTGAAAGGCCGCATTTTGGCCGATGGATTAGTTGGTCGGTACCTACACTAACGTAAAGGAAGAGTGAAGAGATTTTAAGCTTCGACCAAAATCCTCCGGTATATGAATGACTAAGGACTGCCGATTGTCTTGATTATAGTTGGCTGTTAAGTTATAGCTACCTTGGCCACCATACAAACATGTCGTCCGCTACGGTTTAGCAATATATCCGCAAGTCTTTGTGGATCGCGATGCATGCGTGGCAAAAGCAAATCAGGATCCTATCCTGTCTCTTGGGTTCCCCCCTCCCTCGGTCCCGTGGTTGATGGTGTGAAGGCGCGGCCCCTAGCGCTCGACGGTCCGGAGTTGCGGGTATCCAACTCGGTGACTAAATCTCTAGGCGTTGGTATCGGTCCATTCCGGCTTAACACCCGGGTGCCTTAGTGGCTACGCAGCTAGGTCAATACTGGATCATGGTTTTTTTGTTTTTTTTTTTTTTTTTTTTTTTTTTTTTTGCTTGCTGATCCACTCGACCGTGAATAGCGTGAGGCCGACGATTTCGACAGCTGAGCCTTATTGCTCATATTTACCGGGACCGCACACCAATAGCTATGCTAAATCCCTCCAAGGTTCCCACAAGTTTTATATCACCATGCCTAGCCAGCGAAAGACTAGAACGTCTACCTTGTCTCCCTCACGAGATCTAGTCTTCTTGGTTGAGAAATTTGCTCGGGCACCAGTGCTATAGCGCCTTATCGAGCTCATGCAACTGCAGTCCGTTCAATAACTCATCACATATGTGTCACTACGTTGCGTTGGCTACGGAATGGCAAAAGAAAATTTTGCAAGCTGCAGTCATAGGTCAACCTAGTTCGAGAAGCCTCAATTACTAGTCTGTTTACCCCGTTGCGCTCACTCAGTTGGCATCATATTCCCGTATGAAGTTCCATCTCGGGCGCAAGGGATGTGCTTATTCTATCCCAATATCACCACCTTCGCGATGTTCTACAAGGTTGTTGTCATGTCAGCAGTGTATTAGCAATGTGAACAATTTACCTAAATGGTACCACGTATAGATTACTCTCGGCAGAGCGACTGAGCAAAGAATTTCATCCGAAGCGCAAAACCCAATGGCGACAGTCCATTAAGCTACATCATCGCAGACCTAGATGCGGTGATAGAATATACCTCTTTCTCATATTTATCGGGCGAGACTGCACCCTCTCATGGCCTGCCACATCAGTGCTAATGCCACATGGAATATGTCAGGTACCAGGAACAAGATCTTAAAGCCGACCAATCGGGTTCTAGAACCAGATCGAATCCAGAAGTTGCTAATGCAGGGTAAAAAATCCTTTACCTGTTTTCTTTGTGTGCCACCCCCTTCTAGTCCTTTGTAAATTTTCATCTTATCCTGGCAAATAGCCCACCCGAGTCTCTTGGATTGGTGGAAGCACAAGTAAAAACTTGTGATGCCTAAGTGACTGTCCTCACAAAATTCATAAGCTCACACCCCATCGTTATCTGTCAGCCCTAAAATAGTATCGCCAAGATTCCATCAGATGCCGTCCGCCAGGCTCCGCGACTTTCGAGGATGCGCATTTTATTGGGGTACTGCTGACCACTAATGTTTTCTAGAATAGCTCGGAGGGCCATAATTCAGATCAAGAGTTAATGCAATCACTTTAGCATTCTATATTTCACCGCCACTAGACTCATGCTGGGCTCAAATATATGGGTTTAGCAAAGTTTATCCCGACTAGAAGGAACCATTAGTGCGAGGCCCTTCATCTAAGTTGCTGGGCCGGCTGCACTTAGGGATGCAACCCTGATTCAGGAACAGGCAGACAGGTCATCCTTCTAGACCTCTACAGCTACCTCACTCAGGCTGCTGTGGCTGCGCTGATACATTCACGGCACCAGGGGGATTGGATGGATCCTGGATCATGGAATTGGTCTAGGACCCCCGCTGCATACTAACGCAGCACTCGCTCTAGACGTGCTTAACGTTTCTTGTACATTGGATACATAGAGCTCCTCGACGATTGGTTGAACTGAACAATGATGGTAGAGCCACGAGCCGACCTCGCGTGGTCTTTGTCCCTCCGGATTTTATATAAGACTTTGTATCATCCCGCATCCTAAGTCTATCTATCACTTCTATACCGCCATCAATCTTCTGATTCCATACATTCTCTTTCAGCTCTTGGTAGCTATCATTCCTTCATTTCAAAGCTTATTCGTGATACATTCATTTAACACGAAGCTATCAACCCTTAGCTACAACATACATTCCCTATCAACTGAATCCAGAAACCACAAGGCAACAAGCCATCAGATATAGATACTTTGACTATCACTTCTATCAATAAACAACAAACAACAAACAAAATGGGCCTATTCGCTAAAATCGCCGCCTTTGCTGCTGCTTCGGCTACTCTGGTTAGCGCCAACTCGTTCACATTCGTCAACCAGGACGGCGCCACCCGCCACATCACCTTTACCCCGGCTGCAGGACAAGCACCTATCGCTCCCATTACGATTGGAGGAAACGGTCAGGCTAGAGTGGACTTCCCCCAGGGATGGATCGGCAATGCTTACGCTTTCAACGAGGGTGCCCCTGACGTCCCGGGCATGCTCGCCGAGGTTGCCTTCAACGGCTGGAACGGCTTGACATACTTTGATGTATCGGCCATCGTGAACCCTAACGACGTTAACGGTGTGAAGGAAATGTACCCGGCTAGTCAAATGCAAGCCGCGTCCAAGGTTGCCGTATCCGGGTGCCAAGTGTTCCCTTGCGGCAGCGCTTACTACCACCCTGACGACATCCAGACCGTCACGACCCCAGAGGCAGACCTTATCGTTACCCTCGGCGGCGGTGCCCCCGCCCGCCGTGACGTTGAGGCCATGGTGGTCCCGCGTAACTACGTTCTCGGCAAGCTCTCTGCGTAAGCGGAGCTTTATCCTGCCTTGAAGGCGTTGTGCGCTGGGCGCTCGGAAACGATGACACGACTTTACTTCTACTGGCATTACCCATCCTTTACAACCGCCAACCCGCCGCGAGCCTAGGTGCTCTGCGCAACACTCACGACCTCGAGGGATCGTGCTGGTAAAACAATTACTTCCCTGGCGGAGTAGAAGATGGCATGCTGGTCAGGTTCCCTTCCTGGAAACAAAACCAAACAAACAAATAAACAAACCCGATACTTATCACCTTTCCCCGCATTCGTTGTCTTATATCTTGCAATTTTCTATTTACATGTATATACTTGAGGGTCGCACTTCTTAGTTTGCTTTGGAAGGGACAATTATACCCCCTTTTGTTGTGCTATAGCGAGATACCAGATAGATGGAACGAATAGACGAGCTCACGGTTGATTCCAAACAAACGAAATTGTTCATTATCCACGTGAAATTATTGCTTTGTTATGTCTATTGTCTTGTAGTGAGGTCTAGACTCGAGCCCCTTTGGCATAGCGTCAAAGCCGTAGATACGCACCTCGACACGTGGTTCCAATTTACTGTTTCTGATTATCTCTTTGTTTCTCACTTTCCCCTTTCCCGAAATCATTTCCCGCTACTAATTTTCTGTGAAACAGTTCTACGTAACTCATCAAGATGGAGAGATATTGGAAGTAAAAGGCTATCAACCCTGGTGGTGGTGGAAATGATCGACCCCCGCAGGATTGCGTGGCGCCTCGTCGATAGAATTACGCGGCACAGCATCGAAATGCACCCCAATCTCGACCCCGGACGAAAGCCACGAAACGATACCGAAATAAATCGAAACAAAAAGAAACATAAACACCAAGCCCAATATGTATATTAGAATACGCATTAAACTAGGTACTTATTCTCCTAGGTTAGGTTTGTATCATATCACGGAAATTCGAGATTTGTTATAGTTGCTCAATTCGGCCCATGTCATTACATATTTTTTTTTAAAGAGGTTATATTTAACTTGTAGTCCTAGTCGACGAACAGGGTGTGTGGGCTATTTATTGATATACCACTTACCGCGTTGGGAACCTTCACCCTTCCAACGTCGAAGTTCGGGTCGATCCCCCCGGACCTTAAATTAGCTTATCAACTTCCCGATACCGACCCGCCGCCTGGAACGATCGAAGTGTCCTAGGCCATGTTTCGTAATAGAGTATTTGGTAAGTCTCTCGCCGAAAGACGCATTATGTGCGGCTTGTTTCGTTTCTCACGCCGCGATGTCGCCTTTTGCTATGTAGATGCTAGATAGGTAGCCATGCACTAGGTACTCTCTGGCTTGAGGATCGGCCCCGGGGTCAGTGACCTGCGCCACGATGCACTGATGGAATTAGGTACCACAGGTGCGGTGTTGCCGCATTGGAAATATCCTAGAACTGACTTTCCTTAAGCCACGGGGGAGAGCGCGTGCATTGCTATGTCGGCGATGAGACGAGTAGGCTATTGGATAGCGCTGCGGGAGCACTTACACTTACACTTACACGGGCCCTGATACTAACACTAACACTTACACCAACACGACCTTACCTTCTTGCCTACCCAAGGTATTTATGTTGTATGTAGATATGAAGTAAGTTGTGTATAGGTATGTAGTTAGATGGAAACATGAATATGTACTTCGCCAAGACCTGTCGCGGTTCAAATAAAGACAATAAAAAAAACGTGCCAAAGCCGCAAACCGCCAAGCTTTTTTGATATCCCGGTTCGATGCCACAATGCGAGGGTGATCTTTCTTATCTGTTTTAACTACCTACACACCCCCTCCCCCTAGTATCTTAATTGGTATGTACGTGTATATGTGTGCGTATTGGAGATCTTGTTATGCTTGGCATGCGAGACATCGAGAATTGCGAAGACTTTAACTATCTGACCTATCTGTTATACTATGTATGTGTATAAGGGGCATGTAGTTGTGAAGGGTCGCTATATGATTGATAGACAACGCTATGCAGATCGCTGCAAATCTGTCATCCAGTGACAGCGGCTCTCAGCATCTTATTTCTTTTTCCTTTTCCCCTTACCTTACTTTACTTCAACAGCCCGCAGGTAAGACGGGCGGGTAGAGCCTATTCGTCCTCCATAAGCAACTATCCTATCTGGCTCAATACACCGAGAAACCTGCTACATTCTAAACGGCTCCAAGTCAACCAATTACAAAGAAGAGTAGAATCAGAATCGTCCCGTCTATGTATTCAGGGTCTTCTTATCTTCCTTGTATAAGTGCCGAGCGGCTAGCAACGTGAACACGCTCCGGAATGAAACGAATAAAGGTCTGCACTCCACGTTTTCCCGCTACTAAGGAGTCTTTGCCGTCGTACAGACGTACTAACTAGTCAATATTCATCAATATTACATGTAGGTACGTCCTCGGGGCTGATACCCGGTGCCTGAAAACGATCTACACACCCTCCCTACCTATCTGCCCTATGCACCTTTTCCAAGGTTTCCTTCGCATGTCACCGAAGCCGGCATGGCTCTTTGTCCAATATATTCACGGTGCATCGATGCATGCATGCATGTACACCGATATCGACTTGGCCTTTTTCGGGATCCAGCATCTGTCTACCGGTAGTTAGTAATTGCTGTCGCAAGCCGGGCGACCGCGGGGCTTTGCCCAGACGGGCAAAGCAGCGAAGTAGGCCATTGAACGCGGCCGGCTCACCGTGCTACCTGCTGATGGCCGAATGGAGGGCTCCAGGTTAGCCGCTGTGTTACTAACCGGACGTCCTATCGTTATGACCTGTCATTTGCGAATATTTATTGGTACCTAGGTATTTACCTACCCCTAAACAAGCCGTGTATATATAGATACCTTATATACCTTGTAAACGAAAAGAAATCTAAGAAGTGTCCTATATCGCGACATATTAACGTAGTGGCACGTAGTAGGGCTTAGTCGTTTCTCTATCTACTCTAAGTCATTATGAGGGACACGAAAACGATGTTTTCAGCGTCGAGTTTTGTGCGAGTACATGTGCCTAGCACAGCACAAACACAGACCCGCATAGGTACCAGGTATGTAGACACAGATGCAAGTGCGTGTGGAGAAGACGGGAAAGTGAGACAGTATCTCGCGGGAGAAACACGTGGGCTAGGAACAAGACGGCCTAGACAGCACGTAAGGCAAGCGGTCTGAGTCGGACGGGTGAGGTGGCTATAAAACACCTACATTAGACTGGATATGTATAAGGTCTACACTCCTATGCTGCAGTATATTGCGTGATATAGATATCTTAAACACCTATAGAATAACAGTAAATATGCATAAGTATAATGTATGAATTGGTTATTGTAGATAAGTGTATGAAATAGAACATATAAGATATCACTTACATACCTCTTACTAAAAAGCTTGTCATCAGAAAAACTGCTATGACAAGTATATAACAGCAATCCAATATGGCAAGCTAGACTGAATATAGAATAATACATATGTAGCGATTAAAAGGTATAGTTACCTACGTAACACCTAAAACTTCATATTCGAACGAGGCATCAACGTATAACTACCTACGTACACATCTATCGTAGCGGCGGGATACGACATTCATACCATAACAACTAAAGTTTACACATCTTCATCTGTCTTCGTCTTCCAGTCAAGAAAAACAAAAAGCCAAAAACACTTCGCCGCAATACTACAGCGTAGTCCTTTCTTCACTACAAAAATAAAACGCCTGCTTTCATGCCAAGAACGGATTGATGTACAAGCAAAAACACAACAAATAAAAACAAGACCAAACCCCGTTAATTGCTCTCCGTAGTCTTTTCTGCAGTTTCACCTGCATTCTCTCCGTTGGCGCTGTTTTCTTCTGATTTGCTGTCATTTGGTTTGGGCGATTCGGGCTTATCATCTGACGCGGGAGGCTCCGGCTGTTTCTCTGGCTTCTTCGTCTTGATGATGCCGAGTAGACTATCCCCCGTGTCTCTAAAGCCGTCTATCTTGCTTAGTCGGCTGATGAGGTATTCGATATCGGATTCCATCCTACGATCCCCTTAGTTAGTTGATTAAGTAGATGATGAGGAATGTTAATATCATTGCTTACCGTTTGATACCTGTCTCGGTCTTAGGTTCCAATCCCTGTAACGTTTTGCCCACCTGGCTCTTGTAACTGTCAAAGACGGGCGTCATGATCAATCTTACAGTGCCTTCTGGCAGATGTTTTGTGAGCACTCTATGAAGCGTGACCGTCTCCTTAACCAGCGTTTCCATGTATAGATTCACAGTTGATTCGGTCTTCTGGTCCCAGTCGAGCGCCCTCATACTCTTTGCATGAGCCGAGGCGCGGCCGCTCATGATCTCGACTAGCTTGTCATATATGCTGTTTTGGTGTTCTTGGAAAAGGCGCTTAACCTTGTCGAACTCACCCATGAGGTTAGCAACGTTGCCATGGTTGACGTTGGGACCTGAACCCGCATGCCGGCGAACGAATTCGCGGACGTGAGGAATAAGCGTAGAGATAAATGCTAGAGCTTGCGAGGCGAGGGCTAGATGTCTCGTCGTGATGTTTTTCAGGCCTGCTGAACGAGTGGCGCCCGCGCCGAGGATAAGTTGTGTGCACCGAGAATTAAAAAGTTGCAAGTACCCGATTAGAGAGCTGGATACGTCAGATGCCATGGACGGAATTCCAGATATGAGATGTAAGAAATGAGACATCCCTTCTATGCATAATATTGCTGAATTGGGTAGTATAAACGTCTCGCCGTCTATTATGGCACTTCTTGTCCTCTCCTTCGTTGCGCCATTAGATTCAGCCCGAGGTCGCCCGTTGGAGCTCTGCTTGCTATCCGCTTCAGAGAACGGTGTCCAGATCTTGCTTCCTTCTAACCAGGCATCACTATCCCTCGTACTACTGTCTAGTATACGTTTGAGTAAGATGGTGTTTTCGTCAGTGAAATCTTTAGCGCTCCACTGATCAGATTCCATGCCTTGGGCCAATTTTTGCTTCTCTGCATCGCCATGTGACTGGATGAAATCTTTAATTTGGGAGTTAACGATGTTTTTTAGTGAGGTTCCGCTTCGACCAGAAATTGCTTCGCACTCGTTTGCAAAGTACAGGTTAAGCGTAAAGTACCGCAAGAACCATATCAAAGGGAGATGTGAACTTTGTTCAGATCGGACGCGAAGCACTTTTACGATCTTTTCCTGGGAGACATCAACCGCCTGTCCGTAAAGGTTTGCTAGGTCCATGGTTAAGTGGATATCCTCCTGCAAATCGCGATTTGCGCTATTAAGAGGAGGTGATTTTAGAGGAGGCGGTGACTTCAGGCCAGCCTCGAAATCTATGGGCTGCTGACCCATGGAGCTCGCAACATCAAATAGCACTTTGACCTGAGTGCTCAGCCTCCGCAGTGTCTCTGTGACGCTAATATACATCTTGACGAAGAGAGCCTCAGCATCTTGTTCGTCAAGCGCTCGAAGATTCCGTGCGAGGATAGATGATTTTTCCTGCTGAGTTAGGCGCTTTGAGCTCATTGTAGATGCAGACATTACAGATTCATTGTCATCGTCGTTAGAAGTCGGAAGTGGCCGTTTTATGAGCTGTCGGATTTCCCGTAGGACGACCTCTCGATAGGACGCTATGGCAATTGTAACATGCTTGGAGCGGTGCAATCCATCTAGAATTGGCATTAGTTGGGCGCGGAGACCTCCAGTTGCGGCCAAATAAGCCGGATGCGCTGTCGATTCTCTGCTGGGTACACCGCGAGATCGCATGGCTGAACTGCTCCACCTCAGTAAAACCTCCTGGGATGAGACGGTATCAACATGGTGCTTCAAATCACCTAACAATATATCGATAAATTTAGTCTCAAGCGCTTTGCCTATGCGGAATCGAAGAGTAGAAATGTCACCGTTCACGCCCTGGAGGGCAACGGCGTCTCTGAGATCACACAACTGATAATCATGATTTTCAATCTTTCCGTAGCGTGGTATCCGCTCGCCAGCAATTAATTTCTCAAGAGAATCGATACTCTCCAATGCTTTTTCGACCTCCCCTGAGTCTACCAAAGCTTCACATGCCGCGACTGATTGAACAATCTCCTTCAACTGTTTTACGGCGTCATTTAGCTGCTGTAGATTCTCGCGTCGTCGTTGCTTTTGGACGATTTCCAATCCATTGGTGGCAATCTCTTGGTCGAGGGTCTCGAGCTCTTGCCGTAGCGTCTTTATCCTTTCTACCGATTCAGCTGCCTCGGAGTGTAATTCTCTTAACGACCCTAAAGCTGTAAAGAATGTTGTAGAAGCCGTTGATATAGACGAGATGAGGTGCATTTCGATAGTATCCATATACCATGATAATTTTTCCTGTAATATCGCATTCGTAGCGAGGGTTTTACGGGGAGCCGGTACATCCCCATTAGAAGCATTTTTCTCTCCTATAGAACCAGGAGGTGGCCGTACGACCTCGGATCGTTCGCTAACAACATCAAATGTGCGAGGATTCTCTAGATGAAAATCATCATCGAAGTAGACGTTCGGAATGGTAGATAAGGGTGGCGGACCCTGGCTCGCTATTTTCCGGCTAAAGCTAGAACTAGATCTTCTACGCATCGGGCGTACCGTAGGTGATTCAATCGGTGATATCGACCTAATCGAAGATCCTGACACTTTTCGAGAGCTGGAAGGACGACTGCCCGGTTTTAGACGCCCATCGTCTACAGCACTTGCAAACTCTTCGGCCCTACCACGTCCAAATACATGCTCACTTCCGTCATCGTCGCTCTCTTTTACACGCCTCAGCTGTTCATAAAGAGCTCCAACCTGTGTCAGGTAAGGTTTGAACTCGGAAGGATCGACGTGAGGTATGTTGGTTAACGTAACAGGTGGTATATCTCGCGCGGTGGGCGGTTTATGAGCACTAGAAGCGGGAGCGGATGTATGTGGTAGTAGACCCGTCCGGACTATCGGTGGTTGAAGTAAGGTAGAGATAGCATTTTGTCCCGTTTCGTGAACAGTTTGCGACCAACTACTTGATGTATCGAGATGACCCCCAATAGAGCGAATAGAGTGTATGGAGCTCGCAGTCGAGCCTCGTCGTGCTGTGGCATGCGAAGCAACGGAGCCTTGTCGATGAAATGGGAATTCGGATCGGGCGGTGGGTGATAGAGGTGGTAGGCTGTCGACGGACTTGCGAGCTTCTGCGTTGGAGAACATTGCGAGGGAAGCCGGAAGGCTTATTGACAAAGCTCGCTAAAAGGGCTACCGGGGAATCATAGCTATGCCGAAGCTAACCAAACGTCTAGTATAAGACGCCAGTGAATACAAGTTGGTTGCGCCGAGGAGTCGCAACTCGATCGATATAAAGGAGGTAGCTAGAGGATTAGGCGACGACGAGTTTCGATTATATATTTAGGTCTATACGTTAGAAGGTCAACCAACTGGTAGATAGGCCGTTGATATATGTTATACGTAAGTTGACACCAATACCAATGTGTACCTAATATATGGTATCGCAAATAGTTGGGTCCTGAATCTTAGTAAATGTTAAGGTATGCGCACTTGTAGCCAGCTAGCTCAAATGTACCGAATCAGATAAGTTCCCATACGTTTCATTTAATGGCGCTAGTAATCGAAGGTTACATGCCGTTTTCCGACGGTAATTAATGCTGATAACTGCATAATTAGCCTGTCTAACAATTGAGATATGTACGTATTAGAGATATCATATAACACGTGATATTGGTGGATGAACTTGAGCCAGCTAAAGAATATTCAGGGGTTAACCCATTGAGGTTCGAATAAAGCCTAGCGTTATATGCAACCTCTCAACGCGCCCCCTACGGCGGACCATTATGACATTAGTGCCAAAATCAAGAAAATAGGTCAGGGCTGTCCAAAAGAGGCTAGTATGAAAGGTGCACAGTATACTATGCGGGGTATATACAAAATTCTTATATTAT
The DNA here is from genome assembly GCF_008694065.1 of Daldinia childiae. Classification (NCBI taxonomy): domain Eukaryota; kingdom Fungi; phylum Ascomycota; class Sordariomycetes; order Xylariales; family Hypoxylaceae; genus Daldinia; species Daldinia childiae. The sequence continues at coordinate 1,056,758 of NW_022984648.1, forward strand.
TTAATAACTTTTTGAGTATTCTTTCTAAAATTTAAAGAAAATATCATTATTTCAATTGAAGTATGAAAAAAATCATTAAACTAATTGTGTAATTGTTTAAATTTATTTCGTAAAGATAATATGTCATATATGTATAAATAACGGACTTCGTCCTGGATGATATATATACGGGGTCATAAAGGGTATCACGTGCTGTATATGACTTACTGGATATTGATATAATACGCTATACGATACGCCAGCCAAAAGATATATACATGCAACCTGTATCATTATTTTCGCATTAATCAAGGCTATAAAATGATATTAATTATATTTTTGGAAATCGTATATTGGTAAAGTTATTTGAATATGTGTAAGTGTTATTAAATTCGGATATTTTGAGGCTAAGGTAAAGGCTAGTTATATTTGATTGGCTATTCGACTTTTGGTTGGCCTTATATTTACACTTACAAGCTTTTAATAACACTACGAATATTGGGTCAAATTACATGCAACCTGGATAGCAATTTTTATCATTTTTGAATCAAAATATTGGTGTATTTTGAAAAATAATTGGATTAATATTCGTAAAGTTATTGCGGTATAAGGTTAAAAGGGGTGTTAATTGTGTATACAGCGTATATTAATTGAGCTTATACTGTATTTTTGCCTTACTATTACCTTATTAGACATAGTGCCACCTATTTTCTTGATTTTGGCACTAATGTCATAATGGTCCACCGTACCCCCAGCAAAAACGCGTCTCCATTTCGCGTGTCAATTAACGCGGGTTCCCAAATTAAATCTTTCAACTTTCAACCCCTCGATCCATAGTCACCATAATCGCTAATGATCCTATAACTCATAACACTTGGTTCAACTATTACGATTCTCTGAATAGAACACTCAAGGACGTACATATCCGGTATCCAAGATGGATCGCCAATCAGTCTACTCAGTTTCCGTCTTCCAGTCCAACTCTGGACCAAACGAAGATAGCCGGCTGCAAATACAAGAACAACTTGTAACTTTTATCCTCGAATTCAGACACGACAATATCTTCGTCTATCGAGATCAGCTAAGAGAAAATGCGTTATTAAAAAAGTACTTTTGCGATGTTAACATTACCGACTTAATCAAATATAACGAAGAGCTTGCGCACCGAATAGTCACAGAACCCGCCGAGATTATTCCTCTCGTATGTCATATACTACTTACCGAGATATTGATCCAAATTAACTAATAACATATAATAGTTCGAAGGGGCCCTCAAGAAATGCACACACCGAATCATCTTCCCCCACGAACCTAAAGCTGTTGTCCCTGAGCACCAATTACTCCTCCACTCCAGCGCAGAAGATGTCTCGATCCGGAATCTGGATTCTGATACTATCGCAAGGCTTGTTAGGGTGCCTGGCATCGTCATTGGTGCCTCTGTTATGTCTTCTAAGGCCACAGAGTTACATATTCAATGCCGAAATTGCCTACACACACAGATGATCCCCGTCCTAGGTGGATTTACCGGTGTAACACTTCCGCGAACTTGTGGTCGCCAGAGACCTCCCAATGACCCATCCGAAAAGTGTCCTCTAGACCCTTACTTTATCACCCACGAAAAGTCCAAGTTTGTCGATCAGCAGATTATTAAGCTTCAAGAAGCCCCTGACCAGGTGCCCGTAGGAGAGCTTCCACGACATGTTCTCATCTCCGCAGACCGATACCTTACGAATAGGGTCGTTCCGGGATCAAGGTGCACGATCATGGGCATTTTCTCTATCTACCAGAACAAGGGTTCCAAGAACTCGTCTACAGGCGGTGCTGTTGCTATAAGAACGCCTTATTTACGAGCCGTGGGTATCCAGACAGATATGGATGCCACAGCTAAAGGACACTCAATCTTCTCCGAGGAGGAAGAACAAGAATTCATGGAACTTAGCCGAAGACCTGATCTCTATGATGTTATGGCCGATTGTATTGCCCCATCGATCTATGGCAATCGAGATATTAAGAAAGCCATATTGTGCTTACTACTTGGAGGATCCAAGAAAATCTTACCTGACGGCATGAAATTAAGAGGTGACATAAACGTGCTCCTCCTCGGTGACCCTGGTACTGCGAAGTCGCAACTCTTGAAATTCGTCGAGAAAGCTGCTCCCATATCTATCTATACATCGGGTAAAGGTTCCTCGGCAGCTGGTTTAACAGCTTCCGTGCAGAGAGATCATTCCACGCGAGAGTTTTACCTCGAAGGTGGTGCAATGGTATTAGCAGATGGTGGTGTGGTATGTATCGATGAATTTGACAAGATGCGAGACGAAGACCGTGTCGCGATCCACGAAGCTATGGAGCAGCAGACCATCTCGATTGCCAAGGCAGGTATAACAACAATTCTAAATGCGCGAACCTCAGTCCTCGCGGCAGCCAACCCCATCTTCGGCCGGTACGATGACATGAAGACGCCGGGCGAGAACATCGACTTCCAGACGACCATTCTGTCCCGTTTCGATATGATCTTCATCGTGAAAGACGACCACAACAGAGACAAGGACGAGCGCATTGCAAAGCACGTCATGGGTATCCACATGGGCGGCCGTGGCCTCGAAGAGCAAGTTGAGGGCGAAGTACCCGTCGAGACGATGCGGCGGTACCTCAGCTACTGCAAATCGTGAGTCGTGCCCCTTTTCTTAACTGCCCCATAACCAACAAACGCTAACCTATCTTCCAGTCGCTGCGCTCCTCGCCTCTCCCCCGAAGCCGCCGAGAAGCTATCCTCGCACTTCGTCTCGATCCGGAAACAAGTCCACGCCTCCGAACTTGAAGCCAACGCGCGCTCCAGCATCCCCATCACAGTGCGACAACTCGAAGCCATCGTGCGCATCACAGAAGCTCTCGCAAAACTTACTCTTTCCCCCATGGCCACCGAGCAGCACGTCGACGAAGCCATCCGGTTATTCCTGTGCTCGACGATGGACGCCGTCACACAGGGGACCGCGAACCAAGGCGGCCGCGAGCTGAACGAGGAAGTCACACGTCTTGAACAGGAGCTTCGCCGACGCTTGCCTATTGGGTGGAGCACCAGCCTGGCTACTCTACGCCGCGAGATGGTTGAAGGGAAGGGGTTCAGCGAGCAGAGTTTGAACCGCGCGCTTATGATACTGCAGAGACGGGATACGATTATGTTCCGCAATCAAGGTGCGCAGGTATACCGAAACGGTGCTTAGAGTGGATGGGATGAAGTGGTTAGATATGGCCTATGTGATTGATTCATGACGGAAGCTGCTTCATTTGGCTCGGCGTTCAGGTTGTGCTCGACAACAAGGTATCGACATACGTGGTTATGATTCTGAGATGCAATTTACGTACGAGTGTGCCATAGTAGTAATTACGAACGACGTAGATGTTGAATAAAGGAAAAAGAAATTATATGCTACGTCTCATCTATGGTATTGGGTTTAGAATAATTATGCCATGATTACGGACATGTCGTGAGAACTAATGGAAAATACATAAATCTAGTCAAGGCAATGGTATAGAGATATATCAACGGCATTAGCAGTTTGCTATCTACTTGAATCACAATAAATAAAGGGGTCATTCCGTCCAATCCTCCCGATGAGAACAAACCAGCCGTAGGAAAATAAACGAAATCTTATTCCATTCTCATCATTCAATTTCCTATCATAGTAATCCTTACAATACTCTCGTCAAGCCTACACGTAAGCGATCGTATTATCCACCCTAACAGTACCAACAACACCCAACGGCGCTTCACCACCCGCAACCGCAGGGCCACGGGCCACGATCTCGCCGGTGTAACTCTCATCGGTGATCTTGTGGCCTTCCGTATCTCTGAATAGAACCTCGATGGCGCTTACAGGGGGTCCGAAATGCACGCTGCTTCCATCGCCCAACACGCGGTAATCGTTGAACTGAGTTTGGGAGACGGCACCTGCAACTCGAGGAGCAGAAAGGGCATAGATAACGCGGGCGCCAGTGAATACGCGTAGGTCTGATAGTGTTTGCTCCGAAAGTCGAGGGGCGTCGGTGCCTGCGGGGTCTGCGACGTACAAGAGGCGGAGTTTGCCGGGTTTAGGAGTTGGGGTTGGGGAAGAGCCGATCTGGGGGTGCAGGGAGTCGTTGTACGAGGCGAGGAGGGAGGCCGCGGGCATAACACCATCTTGGATGAGACTGCGTGTTTGCGCCCAATGTGAGGCACGTGTAAGGAGCGAGGCGCCAACTTTAGTTTTAGTCTCTTCGTGGGTCTTCTTGAGGGTTTGGGGAGTAGCGACGACGATGGTGGGCGCGACACCAGTGGTGGCTAGGATCAGGTCGGACGTAACACCGGCGACGGAGTTGAAAGCCACAGAGGCATTAGAGTAGAGAGCCGCGAGTGTTAGGACTAGAGGGAAAGACGCCGATAGGGAAGCAGAAGACAGGAAGAGATCAGCAGGTGAGAAGCGTTCCTTTTGAGGGATTGCCGTAAGCTGGGCCGAGATGGCGGACACAAGGTTTCCTTGGGTGAATCGGACCATCTCTTCAAGGGTGCCCGACTTAGACTGCCAAAAGACAACAACATCCTGGATCTCAGCCTTGGGGTCGGCCGGGGGCAGTTCAGTACCAGCCGTGACAGGGTTGTCGTTCAGGATATCTTGCCAAGTAGAGACATTGACGCTGCCACCCACACCCTTAGGGACCTCGTTCCAGTCGAGATGCTTGTTACCCTCATCAACAACCCAGATGAGCTGGCGAAGACCCGGGTAACTCGAAACAGCGTTATCGAACGGGAAAGCCCCGGGCGCTGTAACAACGGTGTCCGCACCAGACCTCTGGAGCATCGAGATTATCGCATCCTCTGGCTGGTCAAAAGGCAATAGAATAGCAGTCAAGTTATAGAAGCTGCAAGCAAACAAAGTGGCAATAAATTCCACAGAGTTAGGAAGATAGATAGCCACCTTCTTTCCGCCTTGAGAAGTGATATGCTTTCCAACCAAGTTGATCTGCCGCGTGATATCGCCTATATTAAGTTATTAGTCGTAATTCATTTCCAAAGTTGAGAAAATTGTCTTACCGAGATCATGTTCGATGACTTTCTCACTCCCTAGAACAGTCAAGATGCGCCCCCTTGTCTTGGGACCACTTTCATCGGAAGGGCCGGATACAGCTCTACGCCAGACATCTCTCAGATCTCCATCTCGACCTTGGGCCCATTTCGAAGCACCCGGATCTTTAACATTCAAACCAGTATTGAGAGGTAAACCATGAGGAGCTGAGTTGCCGCGGTAGACGGGTGATTCTCCCTCATTACGGACTGGCGAGCTTGAAGCTTGGCGAGCGAGAAGCATAGGGTGGATATCAGGCTCAACTCGGTTCATGATAGAATATGTTAGGAGCAGCACCAAGGCCGTAGAAATTAGCGTAGAGTAGCCATTCCACTGGGTCAAGAGGGAGCTAAGTCCCTCGTCGAACTGGGTCAAAAGACTACCAGCGCTCATGTTGGTTAAAGTTAGATATCGGCTTTTATATTGCTAATATCAAGTTGCAATTCGGTAGGTTTCCCCTCAAAAGGATGGTTAAATAGATTGCAATTATAGGTAGTTACGCCATTAAACGACGGAACGATTGGAATCGTATGAAAAAAAAAAAAATAGAAGGTAGGTAGACTTGAAGAGAGTCGGAATCCTTTCTAAGTGAATCCGTCCGCGGTCTAAGAACGAGGGACCCCGATGAGGTGAGATGCTTCGGTGGGGACTTGGACTTGGGACTTGGGACTTGTTAGGGAACTCGTTGTCAGCCCTGTGACGCAAGGAGCATCCGAGCCTAAAATCCATACTAAGGCAGGTACCAAAGTACCTAATCATGGCTCGTGCGGCTACAGCTCCCCTAAAGTAAATCTTGGCACTAAGATTAAAATGCTACAAATATGATGACTAATAAATGTAACAGTAGATTTGGGTTGTTTTCGCAACTGACTTGACAACCAAAATCATCCTCCAAAGAAAACAAAGCAGAATCATTCCATCAGACGTAGCTCAACGACGAGGGCTGCGCTCTCAGCGCCACCATATTATACTAACCTCAGGTACTAACTAATAAGACAGGTAATAGCAGCAGATAAATGTCATTCAATTGACTCCACTTCCGATTCAAACATCCTTTCTCCTTTCTCTTCTACAGAAATAGGTCATACTATCAGTATTGTTTCAAGACGGCAGCCTGCACACGTATTTTCGACACGAACGTCTAGTTCATTTGTCTGTACTCTCGACTTCGAGACACCCGACCAGCGATAATAATCATGTCTCTATCGATGGCAAAGACGATCGTAACCCCCAAGAAACAAACACCTTCTACGCCACCAGTCACGGACAGCCCAGGCACGTGGCGACATCCGCGCCTACAAGAGATTACCCAGCGACAGGAGGCTACTACATTCACCGATGGGAACGTCAAGCGCATCGCCGTTAATATCGTCGTGCTTATAGCATTGATCTTTCTGCATTCTCTTCTGGCGCGGGTACTGCCATCTAAGAAATCATTCCCCTACGCGTACGCTTCCGTATCCTAATCTAACTAGCTCAACGACGCTAACCTTCGCAGTGTCTGGAACTACTCGCGATACGCATACTGGACGGTTCTTGCCATACCCCTCTTTAACATCGGCACGAATCTCCTGCCTCTGCTCAGGCCCAAAGATGATCTATCCGATATCCCCCTAACCCCTGGCCAGCGAAGATTACTGGGCCTACCACTCACCTCCGCGCCGCCTACGCCAGGCTCTGCATATAGCACGCCGCCCCGCTACTCCCGAACCCCTTCAATCTCCGGATCTGCGGGTAGCAAACGCAGCTTCTCCGCCTCCCCTCGCAGCTCTACCTCCAACTTTGGCAGTTCTATTGGACTGAATGGAAATGGCAATCTCGCTGGATTAGCGTCTCCACAGAGTCCCTTACTACAGAAAGCCATGAACGGTGCGCGCCGGTCTTCGATAAGCTCCCTGGGATCTCCTAGTCCTATGGGCGCCAGCACAGGATTCTCTTCGTTCTACGGCGGAGTCCCTGATAGCCCTAGCCCCAGCCCTGCAAACGGGAAGAGAAGTACGGTTGGATTGAGCAGCAAGTGGCTGTATGAGAGGGGACGCGACCGCAGAAGTTCATCAAGCAATGCATGGTTACATAACTAGGGAAAAGGATAAATAATGTAAGGTAGAATGCGAAATACTAGCTTTCGCTACACTCATGAGCCGCGCGTGTGAAAATTAAGTATAGACGTCAATATAGGCGAGACTAGTGCAACGCGGGATGTTACAGCATATTGGAGTTTTTGTGGACGCAACTGAGGTTTGCCACGGTGGAATAAGCCAGGAGTTGTCTATTGCTCGTTATCATAGCAAATGCACAAGAATTTAATTGTAGTCCTGATACGAGGTTGCTATGTGTCTTGTCTAATTCAGTTAATTAGGTAGCATAGTTACCAAGTAAAAATGGCAAGTATCAGTTGATAATAGCCTTCAAAATCGCATACTATTAACTCCAATAAGAGCTGTCGCAACTTCTTGAGACAGCACTTTATTACCGTAGATACCAAAGGTAGGTACTCAAAATAGAACCTTTACCAGAGGATACTCCTTCCCTTAGGCTTCCAAGTAACACCTATTCCAACTTATTCTAAAAGGCAGTTCCCTCAGATATAACCGTAGGCTCCTGCACAAATTTTGGGAATAGCTGCTCAATGTAAAGCACGAGCAAAGCAACTGCGATAGGCATTAAGTCATACTTTTAAAAATTATGCCTTAGACCTAGAATTTATAACCCTCACAACTATAATTCCTACTAAAAATTAGGTACTTTTCTATCCTTTTCTTTAACTCCCACTTAATCAACATCCAGCCCGTCCGTGACGTCTCAAAAATTTCATCGGAAATAACTATTCTAAACAACACTACATACAGAGGATTAAGCCCTAGAACCGTTATACCAACTGTTACATTTTAATGGTCTTCTTAAATATACAGACATATCACTAGCAAACTAAACTCCTGCTGGTAACTAGGTACCTATCATGGCAGAACGACATAGAAACCGAATGACGATTATATCACCAAGAGGTCTTGAAGTGTCCACCGTCACACTCATGGGTTTCCAAAATTCCGGAGCCTACGCAAAACGATTCGTGGATCAAAGCGAAAGCATAACCAATTGCTGCCGAGTGGCCGCTTCTCTGCACGAACATAAAAGCCTACCTTGGGCGCAGAAGATAACCGCCGAAAGAACCCGGATTATCACCTTCGTGACCTTGTTGCCTCCAGAAGTCAAGGCTAAACATCAATCCCTTCCACCTTCTGCCAGGACCACGCAGAGAGCGCAGAGCCAGGAGCTGAAGCCGTATCCAGATGAATGGATAATAGACACATTCAAAACTTTTTCACGATCATAAAAGAGAGTCCTTTCATTTCTGGTAGCTCCACTCCGTTTACGACCTTACGAAGACTTTGCTGCGAGTCTTCTATTACTAGCGTACAGATAGAATACTCTCTGGAAGTAAATGGACTCATCTATCTAGCTAGACTTCTACTAAGCCATGGTAGAAGCACAATCTTCCAGAAAGAATATCAAGACAATCGAATGCTTAGAAAGCTCGGGAAGCAAAAGCTTCCGAAATATCAATCAACTCTTCACAAAAGCTCAAGGTATCGTTACACATTAACCACATGATGGCAACAAAGTCTTGTCGCAACACCTAACAATAAACCTACAACAAGTCGTTGTCAAAGACCCCTTCATCATTTGAAAATTTATTACGCCAGTTCCTTCGATCGCATCAGCAAAATTCCTCAAAGGTCCTTGACGGATAGTCCTGTCACTTAATGCAACACCACGACAAAGCTGTCGCCACCTGTGTGCAAGATGCCACCCAGGTTCGAGATCCAAATACAAGGGCGTACGATGGATTTGCAATAAGATAGATATCAACGAGGACGTTGAAAATCTTGTTTCGTAAGGGGCCATTGATAGACCTATCAATATGCCCAGTCGCTAATCACGATCAACGGCCTCAATGTTGCCCAGCCCGGGACACCCTCGACCTCGAGCGATGACAACAATAATATCTACTTCGATAATAAAAAGCACGCCAGGCTCGATCGCTCATAGTCCATAACGAATATCGAGGCTAGGAATGCCAGCGTGGGTTATACCTTCAACAGGCAAGGTGCTAACTTGGAATTATTCAATTACATGACTACTCTCGAGCAGGCTCTATTCAACATTACTTGACTATGTCTTGTACCCTTGAGTTGGAAACAGTAGGGAAAACTATTATATTTCCTTTATTTCCAGCAATAACAATAAGAATGGTTTAGATGTCGAACAATCAATCTTGACAGAAAGCGAGATTACATTCTTTTGCACGACAACAAGACGGGGTGTAAGATATAAATGACGATGTTGATGATGTGATGGTGATGTGATGATCTCGGGACGATAATACTGAATGCAATGAATTGAGAACGAAGCTTTACGAGGAAAGATGAAGCGATGGATTAATGCAATGCCTTATGATACAATGCGGTGCTTTACAAGTAGTTAGTTGTCAACGAGGATGTTGACTTTTTTCTTTTTCCTCGCGAAGGGTAAATCGATAGTCATAATTAATTAATTAATGCCTCATATTCACGCTTTTCATCGCTTGTTCTATGGACTTGGAATTAAACGTAGCTCTGGATTAAAATCCAAACTAGATTATTCTTCGTAGCTTACTAAAGTAGCTGCTTCTGTCATTATTTCTATCGACTCATTCATATTACACTGTAATGTATGTAACTGTGTAATATAAGCTATTTACTGATGCCACCAACTAGAATCTACATACTGGTATGTATGACTCCGTATACTCCAGTGACCCTGATGCTCATTCAGAATGCTCGCTATGTCCAATTGCTGAAACTTTTATAAAAAAGCATTCCCCTTAAGTAGATGGGATGTTAATGTTTAGGTAGTCATAGCTCATTTCCGCCATCGTTTCCAGAACTTCCATCCCGTCGTTGCGTTGCCGGAGCCAGTCTCCCGCTTGGCGACCTGGTCCCGACCCTGTATCCTCCAAAAAAATACCGGAATCCCAGATAGAACAAATGTAACGACGATGAGCGTCTTCAACGGCTGAGCAAATATCGCGCGGCTGAGTAAGAACAGGCTTACACAGCAGAATATTATGGGAGTCGTAATCCACGTCTTGTATGGCCGCTCTAGCTGCGGCTCCTTCACTCTTAGGATGATCAGTCCTAGAACGGTGAGGAAATAGAACGAATATCCTGCCACCCCATAAAACGTAACGAGTTCCCCAAATTCACCAACGATCACATATATAGCCGTCAAAGTGCCGTTCAACGCTAATGCGTACAGCGGCGTAAAGAAGAGCCCCGTTTCTTCATCGCCGATCATGTTGTGTAGTCGTTTAGAAAACCAATTCCTTGTCCTTGTAGTTGCCATACCAGGCTCCCGGGAACCTATACCCACACGGCTAATAATAGCCGGGACATAACCCTCCTTCGCAGCGGCATAAACAAGCCGGCTGCTAGTAAACGTAGATGAGTTGAGAGCGCCAAAACAAGAGGCGCTAACAATCAGTGCAAAGATAAGTGCGCCGACAGGGCCAAATACTTTATTGCCGAACATAACAGCAACAGTATTAGTAGAGTTGAGGACATCTAGAGGTAAGACAAGAAAATATGAAAAGTTGGCGAGGAGATAGCAAATAATAATAAGAGGCATCGCCGTGTGAATTACACGCGGGAGATCCCTCGAGGGGTTTCGAAACTCGCCAACTACATAGTTCGTCTATGTTGCGATAGTTAGCTATACTGAACTGCCAAGACTCTTACCACCGAGATGAAAACTCACATTATCCCAACCGTCATAAGCCCAAAGTCCGGCATATAAAGCAACAGCCCAATGGGTCGCGTCCGTGCTCGTACCTTCGAACCACGCGTGGTTCTTCCAATCCACATTGGCTTTGCCAGAAGAGGAAAACCCAGTAAGGGCCACCACGATACCACAAATAGTAACGCCTATTAAAGCAATGAATTTTAGGAACATAAGCGTGTCGTTTACGCGGGTTCCAAGCTTGGTCGATATGCAATTCAAGAATGTCACGACGAACAATCCGACAAGGCCAACACTCTTGTTGATCCAAGGGTTTACTGTTTCCGCTTCTGCTCCGATCACGGCGCGCACAAGGTATTCGCCCATGATAATTGCGATTATAGCGGCGCTACCAGGCTTGAGAACGAGGACAGCTACCCATGTGAAGAGAAACCCAGCCAATTCACCCATAATCTTGGATAAATAAGCTTGCGCGCCTCCGTTGAGAGGAATGGCGCCCCCCAATTCCGCATAACTCGCCGCGCCCGTCCAGGCGAGGACGCCCGATATCACCCATACAACTAGCGATGCGCCAGGCGAGCCAACATTTACATTGACCTGGCTAGGGGACGAAAAGATCCCTGACCCAATTACTAACCCTACAATCAACCCCAACCCGTTCAAGTATGTCAGTGTTTTGTGTTTTTCTAGCGAGGGTCCGCCCAGTCCACCATGGCGCTGTGCGGCCGAGGTGGGCGCGCCTAAGGGAGCATAACCAGGAGCGGTAGACGAGGAGAGCGGGAAGAGATTCGCAGCGTAATCGAAGTTGGAGTTGACCGAATACGTTCTTCCATGACCGGATCTTAAATCGGAACGACTCGCGGGATTATTGTAATCTAACGGGTCGTCTTGCTCGAGAGAAAGTTTCCGCGAGGAGGATAATGATGCTCTAGAGTCTGTGTCCGAGTAGGTATCGGGACCGCGACTGGATGATGCTAACGAGGCTAATTCGAGGGAGTCTCGAGCGCCTGGGTGAAGGGCGGACGAATATTGAGCTGGCATCGCAGCTAGCTGAGAGCTATATCGGTACCGGTAGAAGATAAGTGAGTTCGGCTATTGTCTATTTTCTATGTCGTCGAAGAGAAATCATGGTCGGTTATAAGTGGTTCGCGCACGTACGGAAGAAATTCGTGGCGTCAAGAGCTTGTGATGTCAGACACTCGAATAGCCAAGGATATCTGAATAGTTAACGTATTAAGACTTGGAGTTAAGAAGATGCAATGCTAATATTGAAACAGTTGGTATGATTATCTTGAAAAAAACCCAAGCCAGGACAATAGACTGGACAAGTTATGTAGGACTCTAGAAGGAGGGAAAAGGCTGAAAGGTTAGAATAAACCAAATACGGAAGATGGAACAATGAGATTGCGATGGTTGTTTCTGATCTTCTACACGTTCCCCCCACAACTCCTTCCCCTTATTCAAGTCAAGCAATGATAGGGAGGTCTGTGCGGGACCAAATAATAATTCAAGTACCGTACATAATCCTTGGCGCATGATGGTTACCTTACCCATTGATTACCTAATATTAACTTACGATAGATGCATATACCTTCACTGCTTACGTGCATATATTCAAGCTCTTATCACCAAACAAACACCCTAACGTTGTCTTTGTTTGAGGATTGGAGCAAATAAGATTGTTCGTCCTCGCAAAAGGTTCGCAGCTAAACCATCTGATTATCATCTTTAAATGTTTAACAAGCATCTTTACCTTACTATTGAATACCTACCCTGTATATATACGTCCGTCAAGATGCATTCAAGTGAGGCTAATCACAACTTCGGACAACAATCTCAGAAAATACACATAATAAAACAATACGAAGCTATTATAACCGACCTCGAATATGTCTCATAACAGCAATACCGATAGCCATTCTAACAACTTATCTTCTCGTAGCTCTTCTCGTAGCTCTTTTGTCACCATCATCTATGGCGATCCAAATGCTCCGGATATCAATGCTGGGATAGTAGGACTTGTCAGCTCTCTCGCGGGTCGCGAAGTTAATTTTTCAGAGCAATCTGAAGAGGCTAATGAGATTCGTAGAGTAATTCTCCATCAAATGAGCGATCTTCTCTACCTATTGGAATCGGAAGGTACTTCTCCTGATAATAATGGCGATTCAGAGACTGCTGATAAACGAATCCAAAGCGTTCCCCTAGGCCGTGTAACCGCAAAAGGTTGGATCAAGAACCTTGGTCGCGCATGGACTAGAAACGCGGCAGTTAGTTCGCACCTCATGAAGTTTGAAGAGCTATATCCTGACTGGGACTCTACCGACAACTATAAGCTTGCGCGGATTTTGGAGCTGGCTTTTCAAAATCTACATACAGTCCTGCAAGATCTTGAACGGTTGTTTCACGAATTTCCTGATACTTCGGATGAGGAGGACATTGAAGTGGGAGATGTTGACCCTCTGAACCCCTTTTTGAGCGATGACGAATTTGTTTTCAGCGATGATGAACCGGACACGTGTGTTGAACACTGCGAGGATAATTGCCAGGATACTGATGAGTCTGAGTCTACTGATGAAGAGATGCCTGATCTTGAAATATCACGACTCCATATAGATGACAGTTCCAACCTAGAAGAAGTCGTCTAATCACCTAAATCTCTATAGTTATTTGTTGATGTTGACACTCGCAAGACTTTAACTTTGTTACTTAGTAGTTAATTTACAGAAGTGTTGAAACTTACTACCACATAGTTCTTAGATGATTGAGCTATGATAATTTTACTTGATGACTCAAGTGACTAAGCTCTTTACAATTCGTGATGTCTTAGTTAGGTACCTATTATGTTTTGGTTTAAAGATTTTGAATGATCGGATAGTTCCATAAATACAAGCTTTCCAATTAAGGTTAGGCAGCATTGTTAGCGGATTATTAATGTTCCTAATAGCGGGGAAAAATTGGTTACGTACCTAAAGTCCGTTTAACAAATCATGCAAATTCTAATAAAAGGCATTAGTTTTTAAAAGATACACCGTGCAAACGCGGACGGGGTCACGCAGCTAGTATTATTATCACTGATCATTATATTCGGCCAGCAGGCTCGTTCTCTCAAGACAACGGCCATGAGAGCTACCCGATGTATTCCGTTATAAGAAATATTGCAGGTCAGTCGAGACCATACTTGAAGTTTAAAACCGTATGGTCTTCAAGTTCTCGAGCATGCATTGTTCGTCGGACGTATGCTACAGCACAGCTCGACTTGCCTGCTTTAGACAGGAAATGGCGTCAAGCTACGAAGCGCGGGAGGCACCCGGAAGAGGGTAACCGGCTTCGTGGTGAAACAGGCGGTGCTACTGCTTTAAAGCGTGATCATTCCCAATCCACCAACAACCATATGTACATACTTTCCATGTTTCCGTATCCCTCAGGCAACTTACATCTCGGCCATCTTCGTGTTTACACTATAGCCGATGTAGTAGCACGATTCTATATGTTACAAGGCCGTGATGTTCTTCTTCCAATGGGATGGGATGCCTTCGGGTTACCTGCTGAAAATGCAGCAATTGAACGCGGCATTGACCCCGCTGTCTGGACGAGGGACAACATTGCTCGCATGAAAGAGCAGCTCGAGTCGATGAATGCGAGCTTCGACTGGTCACGGGTTCGTTCAGATATATCATGATAATATCAGCGCACCGAATATTAATAACCACGTAGGAATTTGCAACATGTGACCCGGAGTTTTACAAGCATACACAAAAAATATTTCTTCTTCTTCATAAGCATGGCTTTGTAAGTCAGCGGAAAGCGACTGTAAACTGGGATCCTGTCGATAAGACTGTGTTAGCCAACGAACAGGTTGACTCGGACGGTCGGTCGTGGAGATCGGGCGCAAAGATCGAGCTGCGCGAGCTTGAGCAATGGTTCTTCCATATCACCCAATTCAAGGAATCGTTGCTGCGAGATCTCAAGAAACTTAGCAAGGATGATGCTTGGCCCGAGAGAGTCTTGACTATGCAGAAAAATTGGTTAGGACGTACGGAGGGTGCTTACTACGAGTTCCTCATCAATACCGAGAGAAGAACCGAATTTCGCAAGGTAAAAATATACACAACAAGACCAGAAACTATATTCGCAGCCCAGTTCCTTGCTCTCTCCCCACATTCACCTGTCGTACAAAAGTTAGCACAAGGTGATCCAGAACTTCGAGAGTTTATAGAGCGCGTAAAGGATCTTCCCCCTGATGCTACAGAAGGTTACCGGATACCACACCTAAATGCAATAAGCCCGCTTGCCTCCATCAAGGACTTCCGAGAAGAAAATCTCAAGCCTCTTCCAGTATATGTTGCTCCTTATGTTAGAGGAGATTATGAAACTGGAGCAATTATGGGAGTACCAGCCCACGACGCAAGAGATTTTGCATTTTGGAGAAGACATCGCCCCGAAGAGCCCCTTAAATATGCTGTCTCGCCCGACTCAGACGGATCTATCTCTACTCTCAAGGACGAGCCTTACATAGAGGCAGGATTTTTGACCCCTATTACTGGTTCTTACTGCGCAACGCCCTCTAGCGCTGCAGCGAAGGGTATCGTCTCTCAGATCAAAGCTGCGTCCGGCCTCGCAGAAAGTAACACAAAATGGAAAATTAGGGACTGGCTGATTAGCAGGCAGAGATATTGGGGGACTCCAATCCCTTTCATCCACTGCGATATATGCGGCCCGCAGCCTGTCCCCGAAGATCAACTTCCAGTCACCCTTCCCAAAGTTGATCATCATTGGGAAAGTGGCCGCCCCGGTAACCCTCTCGAGTCCGCCGCTGATTGGATCAACACCTCGTGCCCAAAGTGTCACGGCCCAGCCAAGCGAGATACCGATACGATGGACACGTTTGTGGATTCCAGCTGGTACTATATGAGATTTGCAGATCCTAACAATTCAGAGGTCCCGGTGTCCGAAGCCGCGGCAAAAAGCCATCTCCCAGTAGATGTCTACATTGGCGGAGTTGAGCATGCAATTCTCCACCTCCTCTACGCCAGATTTGTGTATAAGGCGGTTATGAGCATTTTGTATCCCGAAATGGGTGTCAATAGTAAAGATGGTAGACATCTTAACTCGCCACTAGGCTTTTCAAGGGAACCTTTTAAGCGGCTCATTACTCAAGGCATGGTACATGGCAAGACGTACACGGACCCTGATAGCGGACGCTTCTTAAAGCCGGATGAAGTGGACTTGTCAAATCCTTCTCAACCGAAAGTAGTGGCATCAGGAAAGGCTGCAACAGTATCCTTCGAGAAGATGTCCAAGTCCAAACACAACGGTGTAGACCCAACCTCGTTTATTTCCAAATATGGATCTGACGCTACAAGAGCTCACATCCTCTTCCAAGCCCCGGTTGGAGAGGTTTTGAACTGGGACGAAGATAAGATTTCTGGCGTTACGCGCTGGTTGCGTCGAGTATATGACTTTGTCCAAGGTGTTCGAAAGTCAAGAAAGTTTGAGCCATTGTCCAGCACTAACTTCGATGGGAAAGCTTATTTCAGCCGCTCTGTGGATGACATGCAAAAGATGAACGAAAAGGAGTCGGCGCAATGGGCTGCTGATGTGGAGGTGTGGCGTACGACGCAGAACACTATCGCGTCCGTTACCAATGCGCTAGAGAAAGTCTACCCCTTAAATACTACAGTATCAAGCCTGATGGGCCTCACAAATATACTGGTCGAAAACCAGATAGCTTCAGATATGATCAAGCGCGAAGCTACACGACGGCTTATACAAATGATGGCGCCCATCACTCCTGCATTTGCTGAGGAGTGCTGGAGCATTCTTGCGCCTAACAGCCGAAGTATATTCGCCAAGGGCGAGCGTATCTGGCCCGTTCAAGACGGATCAGTACAGTTTCTGGGACGAAGCCACGTTTCTTGCGCTGTCCAGGTAAACGGTAGGGTGCGGTGTGTGGTGGATATACCAACGAAACCAGCAGAGATTGCAGATGGTGGTGATGAATTCCGTGACTGGGTTACAGAGGAAATCCTCAAATCACCGGAAGCGCAGGCTAAGCTAGTTGGTGATCTTGATATCAGGAAGGCAAGCAAGGTGTTCCCCGTCAGAGGAGGCGCGGTCGTCAATTATGTAATTCCAAAGAAAAAGGTGTAGATAAAAGGGGATAAAGGAGTACGTATTTTATTAGATACCCAGCTCAATGTTTAGCTAGACGTGTATAGCTAAGATAAATGAATGTATATAACGAAACACAGTAACATATAGAACACTTCCGGCCAATAGACCTCTACATCATACCCAAGATCTAGGTTAGGAACTTTGAGGCCTCGTGTATATGATGCGCTGTAGATGAAATGCTTTTCACCATTATCTAGGTGGGTGGCCGCTATGATGCTCCTTCGCATTATAGTCTGGCTATGTTTAATATATACCATACCTCATCAACCTACTTTAGAGTAGAATTCAAAAACTGTACGTGCGTACATGGTATGACTATAAAAGACTCGCGGTTATACGTATCAGCTCTTTCTCCCCCCTACTCCAAAATTCCTTCCGTACCTCATTAGAAGTCCAGATACGACTTGAGAACTACCTACGTTCCACATTCTGAATACGAAGAGATATAAAACTAGTCTCATACTACGGCAAATTTCTAAGCGGCATCTAAACATACACCCATCATCATCATCATCATCATTGCCACAATGCCTCAACAACTCGCCCGCAAAATCACCAAAACCTTCTCCCTAGCGCTCTTCCAAGCCGACGTCATCCACAACCAACTCAACCCCGTGCGTCTCGCCGTCGGAATCGAGTGCTACCGGGTCCAATCGCAAATACTACGTATTCCTGACCGATATGGAATATTCTCGGCCGGCCCGGCCCAGCTCCAGGTCTACCAGGCAGGCCGTTGCATGGTCCTGTTTTTCAGCCTCGCGTACTTGAACGCTGTGGCTTGGACGCCGGCGATCGTTCTACTTGCGTTTCTGGGGGGCGACGCGCGCAGAGCGGCCCTTGCGGTGGGGGCGATGGAGGGCTTGGTCGTGGCGGCGTTTTGGATCGCGATGTGTAGTGATCGTCGCCGGCGGGTGGGGTTTGTGTGGGGGGATTGGAATGGGAAGAGGGATTGAGGAGGTTATCGTAGAGGGGAAGGAAGGGAATGAGGGAGGGTTGCTTGGTTTTTTGGGTAGAGGGTAGAGGGTATTGTGCTAGTGTATAAGGAATGAGGGCTATTGGTGTCGCGATGGGATCATGTTAGAGGCAGACGGTGGAATTACGGAATGAGGTGTAGAGAATATACCTTCTCAGCACCATCATGGAAGCCTCGGAGTTTCCATAGGTTATATAACCTAATGCTTTCTTTTTTTCAGTCTTCCGATTTAAAGGCATGTTATACCTACACATTCATGTTCAAAGACCTAATGGCTTCTATGTGGGACTGAGGTAGCGTAGTCACCTAGGGAGCGGCAACTATGGCAGAAATAGAAGTTGATGATACTGTTAAGACTTCTATATAATATATCTATTTCGGTTATATTTAGTTGTAATCGATCCCCTATTAAGAATAAGGAGTATTGAAGCCAGCGTATACGTATATATTAATCGTTAACCAATAGACGTGCTTGATTCTATTAAAAGCGGAGCCGTACAGTTAATTCCTATAGGTAGAGAAACTATCAAACAAACCACTAACAGTTCACAGCCAAGCCTGGCGCATATTTTATACTTTCTCCCCTATACATAGTGCAAATGCCACAGCTCTCGCCTCAGGCTACCCGGAGCTTACATGCTAACACGCCTCTCCTCGCCGCTCTACTCCCCACTTGTAAAAACCTAAACTCGGCGCGCAATGAGCTGCGCTGGATCCGCGAGCACGTATGGTCTTCCACCCTCGCGCCACAGTTTCAAAACATCCCAGAGGCAAAAGACAACGATGAGAAGAGCAAAAATGCCCTGCTACACCGTCTATGTAGTCTTAGGGGCCGCGGATATCCGCTGCAGTATATCCTAGGGACCCAGCCCTTCGGCCAGCTCGAGATCAAGTGCCGTCCCGGGGTGTTGATCCCGCGCCCCGAGACGGAGGCTTGGACTATGCATCTCGCGGATATTGTGCGTAAGACCTGGAGAGCGGGGAAAGTTAAGAAGGATAATGACATAGAATCGAATCTGAGAATCCTCGATCTGTGTACCGGATCTGGTTGCATTGCGCTACTACTATACTCTATCTTAAACCGCAAGTTTCCGAAGATGCATGTCCGAGGGCTTGATATTGAACCTAGGGCCGTCTCGCTGGCAAAGGAGAACCTCGCGTATAATATAGAACGCGGCTCGCTTCGACAGCGAAATGCCAACGCTGTCTCGTTCGAGGAGACGAATATCTTCTCTACGGACTGGCTCGTGCCGGTCCTCGAGCAAGCGGGTCTTATTAATAATCTCCGATTTAAACAATCGGAATTAAAGAGAGGCGCCGTAGATATACTCGTCTCCAACCCGCCGTATATATCGCAAGAGGGCTTCGACCGCGACACGGAACCTTCGGTGCGCGACCACGAACCCCGTCTTGCTTTGGTCCCCGAGCCGTCGGCAGATAATTCCCCATATGCGACTGTCCTACCCGAAGATGTGTTTTACGCTAGGATCCTAGATGTTGCAAAGGTGCTCCAGCCACGGTTTGTGGTCCTGGAGGTGGGCGACTTGGCGCAGGCTGTCCGCGTGGTGCAGATGGCGCGCGAACGCTGTAGAAATGCAAAAGAGGCTGAGATATGGAGGGATTGGCCTGATATGAAACCTAGTGAAGGCGAGCCGGAGAGCGTGGACGTCGCCGGTGTGACTGTGCCGGTTAGGGGTGGTGGGAATGGAAGGGCTGTGTTTCTTCGTTGACTTGATATACCCGAACTCGTAAATAATGGAATGGTAGTACGATACGAACGCCCTTAAGTAAGTGGGTATTCAATATTTGAGAAAACTTTAGTTATGTACATGAAAGCGATATTTACAGCTAATATAGTATACAGCCAACACTACCTTATATATATACGAATATTACTCTGTCCCTCGAAACTATCACACAAGCACATCTACTCTCTTCATGGCTTAGTAAACTTATCGAAGAACTCCATGATTATCTGCGACGCCTGTATGTGCGTCGGTCCCTGTCCCGCTGCCACTTGCGAGAAGTTGATCTCGGTCGACGCCCAGCAGTGTCCTGCAGGAATATCAGAATGTAAGCGAATAACTCCCATACATGTACAAACATCACGTGTGTAACGTCTAAAAGAAATAAAAAGAACTAGGTTAAACTTACCCATATCATCGATCTTCCAATGCTGCAGCGCACCCTCCTCACTGCCGCAGTTCCAGGTGGTATGGTGCACGTCGCCATCAAAGCTATCCTCGACCTGCTTCGCGCTGTCGTCGCACCCGTTCCGCTGCGCCCACCATCCTAGCCAGTTTGAAATACTCGGCTCCTCGCCGCCCTCACCATCTCCGCCGTCGTAGTGCACGCTACCGTCAGCGCCTCCGTGGACCTCGAGCAGAGGCAGCGGGCTCCGCGCCGGCTTGCAGTCCTCGTGCGCCGCGTCGTTGTCTGTGTAGTATGACCCCGAGGCCGGCGCGAAGGCGGCGAACTGGTTCCCTACGTCGTTGCATGCGATGGTGTTGACGAAACCACCGCCGATGGACATGCTGGTTTTTGTTAATGCCTGCGTTGAGAAATATAGGGCTGTTAGATGCGAAAGGGGGCTTTACCCTGTAGCGTAGATCCGGCTGTCGTCTACGCAGTATGATCCCCGTACATCGTCTAGCAGATCCGAGACAAATTGCAAGTCCTCTTCGACCGAGGCCTCGGAGTAGTTTGCGCCAGCCCAGGCGCCCTAGGGTAGTGTTAGCTACAGCAGTTCATTTGAGGATGAGGTGTTAATGACTTACGCCCACGCCATTAGGATAGACCATAATTTTCTAAGCAATTCTTCTATCAGTATCTAGTCATATTCTATAATAAGATAAGATTATAGAAACTTCATACATTCGCGCTAAACGTGTCGGAACTCAAACCGGTATCCACCTCGAAGAACAACCCAATACTGCTTGAGCCGTGGAAGCCGACCACGACCGGATACGGCGTCGTCTCGCTGTAGTTCCCCGGCGCGTGGATGAAGTAGTTTCGCTCACGCCCGCTGCTCGTAAGGCTATGGTATTTCGTTATGCCGGGGAGTAAATGAGATTTGCCACATCCCGCGGTCCCTGCTGAAGTCGCTGTTGGAGCGGCGGTGACAGGGGTGTCGACGACGCTCGCGGCGAGGATACTTGCGAAACTAGAGAATTTCATCGCGCTGATTATCTGTATTATTCGTATGAGTAAAGAATGAATGGGGTTAGGAAGAAAAATGAAGGTGAAAAAGAGGAGGCTCATTTAAGCTTCTTGGTCAAGCTCATCTGATCCAGGGGTTCAGGTGTTTATATATATATAATACCTTATAAGAGCAGCCTGCTAATACAAGATCGGCGGTACCGATCTATATTTGTCGATCCGCGCGCACCGAGGGACGGCGCGCGATAGGTTAAGTTAAACACCTGCCCGAATAGTCAAATGTAAGTCTACGACGTCTGGTTGGACGCGGGGGGCATATTAGTTTCACGGGGAATGTAACGTTATTATTATACATTAGGTAGTCTTGAGAGCTTGATGCATTTCATTTTATTGTATTGTCTTAATTGACTGACCGAGACGTAGGCGAAGTTATCTCATGCGATGTGACTTGTTTATATACATTAGTTGGGTAGGTTTAGGTACATGATAGTAGTAGCAGTGATATTGATTTGGAGTCAGTACAGTACTTCGCTGATGCCAATTCGGACATCATCTTTGCATCGATGGCATCTCGATGTTTTGTATCTTTCGCCGGTTCATCCTGTGTTCGGACCACCACGTTGAGTTGAATTCCATTTCGACCAGGGAAACCCCCAATGCGTGCTGGTGCACAATTATGTGCCCAAGCCGACATCAAAGGGTGTTTTGTCGAATGCGTCATTAAGTTAAATTATTATTGTAGGAATTAAGGAGCTTCCTCGGAATCTGAGTTATAGTAGACCGTAGGTTATGAGTTACGAACCATAGAACTGACCAAATCGGCCTCGCAATAAAGCCCATCGGTTATAGTAGAAAAGAGCCAGCCTGGCGGGGCAAGACCTGTTCCCAATTGCGAAGTAACCGTAGCTGCTGAGGGAGGGCAAAGGGACAAGCCACTTAGTTCACAAATTCCGATAAGGCGCGCCACATGACAAGTGAGTGTATGGTCCCAAGGTTGCGAAGCCCCCATTATCATCATCCCATGTTTCTTCTGCTTCGATGTCGATCCAACTCCACTGTTGGTAGCTTTAGAGCTGGAGTATAATGAGTGCGAGCAGAGTGATTCCCGGCCAGTACCTCCACCACCTGGATTAGAAGATGAATTGGGACTTGTTTAAGGGGAGCTTGCGAAACTCTTGTATTCTAGGGTAGATGGAGTTAGTACTTGGCTAGCTTATTGAAGGTAGTTGCTGTTAAGTTATATCATGCGCTTGTTTGCGAACATGCTATTCATTTCAAGCAACATTCATAAGTGGCACTCATGATATGAAGTCAGGTCGGAAGGGAAGGAGGGTGAGGGTATGAATAAGTTGTATGGTAAGGATAGGTGATAAACAATTTTTAAGTAAAATAGTACTTACGATGGTGACACCACATATAGATAAATAAAATATTGGATAAGTCCGAGAGAGTTATGATCAGGTTGGCATCGTCTTGGCGGACTCGCCCACGACTTATTGCTGCTCTACCATCATTCCCCAGGGGTAGTAGTCCACCCATACCAAGGTGAAGATGGTAGAGGGTTGTGTAGAATATCCACTCAAAGAGATTGCTGGTGTTGTTGGTTGACACTGGGGCATATACAAGATAGATAGTCGCCATTATTATTGTTGCCCACGTGGAAAGAAACAGTTCGTACCAATGGAGTCAGGTTGGAGTAGTAGTGAGATTCATGGTATTGTCGACAAAGTTAGGTTAAAATAGGAGTAGGCGAGGGAGTAGAAGTTCGTATTAGGGGTTAAGCCGGAAACACCCCATGCTAGGGTGGAGTTTCCGCGGCCGCACATATCGGCGATGTTAATGTATAATTAGCAAGACAGCCCTTACCATCCCGCGACTGGCCATAGGTAATTATGACATATTTGCTGAAAGTTTCGCACAAGTAGTCTCATTACTGTGAATAGAAATGATTGTGCTGTAAAGCCAGCCCTGTTTAGGGACTTTCCGTTCGGGTGATGTTATGTTGGTCGTATTAGGGTAGCAATGAAACCTGTGAATAGAAAAGACCTTAGACTGGAAGGGAACAGGTATGTGAACCCAACCATACTTCTGAATACCTAGGTATATTTGTTGAGTAATTGTTGATAACCCAAGTCTTGTTAACTTGACGATGTTGTACCTCTCTGTTGACTGTAGAGAAATATTAAAGTATTGAAGTGAGTATGTTTAATGTTTAATGAAAGGAGTTATTAAAATAATTAAGTATTATCGAGTTAATGTGTCACGTTGTTAACGGACTATATTGCTCAGCAGGGGATATTTGCTGGTTTAGTTTAGGTGTTTAGTTGGTTTAGTTATAAGTTGATGAGAGAAAGGAAGGAAGAAAAATTATCTTCGGCGAGAATACGCGATGTTTTTAATAGCGGTTGGAAAGGCTTCGCTCACCGCCAATAATTACTGCCGTGGTTACCGCCGGCAGTATCTAAGGAACAAACTGTTCCTTAGGTAGACATTGTTTCGCAGGTATCTACAGCTGTCCGTTGCTACGACTAACGTATTCCATACGCACCGGCGGCAGTTGCTACTGCCGCACGGTTACTTCCCTTTTTGTTCAAAGGTTTTCTTACAGTACCTGCCTAACTCGAGAATCTTTTATTGTTACCTAGTAGCAGTGTATCGATATTTGAAAGTTGCTAGTGTTAACAGGATCACGTACCACAAGTTCCTTCAGCTTCAGTCATTGTGTTTCTTTGGGCTATTAAAATGAGGTTACAGGTTATTTCTTGAACTAAATTACCTACGCTGTTAAGAACTAATACCTATTCCTGTATTATCGGTGTGCTATGACATGCCATACGCCTTGAATATTTTATATAGGGTGTTTACAATAAAAAGGTCGGAACAAAAAGCAAAGTATCAACTGAGTACTCGGGTTCAGGCAAGCAGCTTCAGTTTACATGTACTTGCTCTACCTGAGCATCAACGTATCGTACTAGATTTATTAGGTTGTTAATATCGCGTCCAAAAATCTAGCCATATCTTCTTTCCATATTTCAGTCCTTGTCCATATAGAAAATATGCAGGTCTACCAATTTGGTAGTTACTAGCTATCAATGTTTTTATCAAAATTCCCAAAAGCTTTGGGATCACCCCCTGATTCGAGAAATGTGGCTGGCCATTATATGGCTCTAAAGGTTCTAGGTTAATAGCAATCTTAATTTTTTCTTTGTAACTATAGCTAGAAGTATCTACATTTCTGGTTGGTCCAATAACACTTAAACTCCTGAAGCAGGGCTACGTGGCTGACGATAGATAAGACCTATCTTGCATGAGGTGAATTCGCCGCATATCGGCCAATGGTGATCATGCGGGGTTGTATATAAATACCGGCTGTCTTTGCAAATAATCAATAATAGGAGGCTGTTGTTTCTTGGTTAGACTTTGTCTTAGGTGGCATTTAAATGAAATCCAGTAACCAGAGATATTAGGGATGCGCCAAAAGTCACAGAAGCCATGGATAGGTACTCGGTGTTCACCACAGCCGAGAAATGGTGTATTGTCTCAATGGTCTCGTATGCCGCCTGGTTCTCGACTTTAAGCAGCTTCATCTACTTCCCAGCTGTACACCTCCTATCCGAGGACCTATCCGTCTCGGTTGACAAGATCAACTTAACTATCACTTCGTACATGGCGGTAGCAACGATAGCACCGACGCTCGTTGGAGATGCTGCAGATGTTCTTGGTCGGAGGCCCGTGTACATGATTACGCTGAGCCTCTACGTAGTAGCGAACATTGCTATTGCCTTATCTAAGTCGTATAATGCACTGCTAGGTCTTCGTGTCTTGCAGGCCTTGGCAATCTCTGGCATGAACACGCCCTATCAGATAGCTTCGAAGTCATTATTGCTAATACCGACTGTTTTCAGGGACATTTTCGGTTGCTTATGGGGTAATCACTGACGTCGCGTCTCCCGCTGAAAGGGGTTCCTTCGTGAGTGCGGTGTCTTTCGCGTGTGTAAGGCCTCAGAATCCAGTTCTATGTTTTCTTTACTAATAACAGTATGCCTACAAGTATAACGATTGCACCAAGTCTTGGACCCATACTGGGAGGAGCACTGAGCTACGCTGCTGGTTGGACCTGGATCTTCTGGTTCCTCTCCATCGCCGCGGGACTATGTTTGGTCACCATAATTCTATTCCTTCCTGAAACCTCTCGAAGCATCGTTGGAAATGGGTCAATCAGACCACCTAAGCACCTAAGACTACCGGTCCCGACATTGATGCGTCATTGGACGGATACTGACCAGGGCACGGAGCATAAATGGAGGATTCCTAACCCCTTAAAGTCCCTGTTGATACTTACTCGCAAGGACAATGCTATAATTATCTTCGGTTGCGGTTTACTATACGTCGTATATACTTGCATTAACGCGTCGCTTTCCGTTCTATTCATTAAAATTTACAATCTCAACCAGTGGCAAGCTGGCATTATATATCTTCCTTTCGGTGTAGGTGGGATGGTCTCTACTTTCTTCTCAGGGCCCCTACTCGATAGAGCATACCGAAGAGCCAGAACAAAATGCGATCTATCTACAGATAAAGCTGTCGGAGATGACTTGGATGGTTTCCCAATTGAAAAAGCGCGTCTTAGTGTTATATGGGTACCCCTAATCATCACAACCGTCTCAATTATAGTGTTTGGTTGGACATTACATTATCATAGAGTGAGCTCGCGCCCCCTCATATCTACCTAGTTACTTGACCTAACCTAAAGCAGCATATTTCAATTCCTCTTATCCTTCAATTCATCGCTGGTTTATGCATGCAGCTCGATTTTAGTGTGAGTTCTTCCTTCTCTCTCTCTCTATATATATTCCTCCTCTGACTAAACTGAGCGACTTCAAGGTCTACAATACCCTGCTGGTAGATAAGAATCATAGAACCCCAGCGGCTGCACAGGCTTCCAGTAATATAGTGCGCTGTACCCTGGCTGCTATTACGGTATCCTTCCTCCAGAACTTGATTGATGCTCTAGGCATCGGTTGGACGTTCACATTCATGGGTGGTCTATGTTTGGTTGTTCTAGGCCTCTTCCTTGTTGACTATCAGAAAGGAACGCAATGGCGACAGAGAAGAATAATCTCTGATTCAACATAGTATGCAAATTTTGTTGAAAAAGTAATATCGATGCAATGGGTCGCTGACTAGGGTTATGCAGAGAGATGGGTTAAACCAAGTCTCGGCACTTAACAACAGCGACCTCTCCATTCCTTGGGCATAGAAAAGATCTCTCCGTACCCCAGATGGTACATAAGGACAAGCAGTCCCTATTAATCCAATCTCCCGGTAACACGAAAATTCCTTTAAACTGCTTCGTAATAGAATTATTAGATTGGTGGCGATTGGGGGTTCCTGGCAGTTCTGCGGAAGTCGCAATACTCCCAGGTGTTGGCACATGTGTGCTTAAATCAGAAGAAAGTTTCCAGGAGCAAACCGAAAAGTTTCTAGAAAGAAATATGAGGCGGTCTTGGGCCCGGAATGCGAGCGGAAGAGCAATTTCAGATGATATATCTTGGGGGAATGTCTTCGGAGTAATCGCTGTTGGGCTCGATTGTATTCCCAAGTCGGAGGTTTTGAAATAATGTAACGCCTTCTCCTTCAAGTTATGACTTTGAGAGGACGTTTGAACTAGCAAGTGCTTTTTATCTTGAGTGGCAAGGACCCTGTTTACAGTAGCATGGCTGGGATGTTCTTCTAAGTTGATGGCATAACCCCGAACTTGAAGTAGATCCCAGGTCATAATCTGTATTCGCCTAGCCCCAAACCCGACGACTAGCTCCGGGTCTTCAGGATGTGCAATCCAGCTGCATTCAGTTGCGTCCAATTCCACTGATTGAGTTACTTCTAGTGTCGCGATCGAGATTGCGTGAGCTGACTTAGGCGTGAAGACTAAGAGACTGTTTGAGTTTGGTTGAAAAAGAAATTGTGTTATCGGGCCCTTCGCTATGGTCTTCATCGGAATCTCTACCTTGGTTTCTATAACTGGTTCCGAAGTACCTATACCTGGAGTTATTGACTTTATGTAAATCTTTTTACTAGAGTCGGAGAAACACATATATCGCCCATCATGGCTCCAGCTCATTTGCTCAATGCTCAGGAACCCCTTTTTCGTGTGGACGTCAATGACCTTTTCCTTATGCAAGTCGATTAAATGCACTATCCCAGTCTCCGTGCCGTAGCTGTATAAACGTCCCGTTGGCGCTGCTGCCAATACTGTAATAGAGTCAACTCTCCTAGATGAGCTAGAGTGGGTTGAGATACTATGGTTAAGACTTTCGGTCTCGCTTCCGCCATCGACGCTACTTTCTGTCTGTTCTGAAAATTTCATTAACGCATTCGGCTCCCACGCATTTCCGTAGTACCCTCTGATATCGTAGAAGCGCCGGTGGTCAGGACTGAATGCTATGCCGAGAACAGTGTCTTGAGATGCCAATTGGTAGAGTAAGCCAAGATCGGATGTGGTATGAACCTTCACAGTTCCATGCACGTCACCCGTTGCAAGGAGGTTACCGTCCCCGCTAATTGCTAATCTGGCTGCCCCTGTTGGCATCTCAACAACCGCTCCATCATAAGGGCGCCATTTGAAAATTACGCCTTCGATATAAAGACCCAAAACTTCAGGGGCGTGTGGATGCCAGACAGCATCAATGACTTCGCCCCTCGCAGCCTCTTCTCGAGCTCGCCAACAATGCCCTATATGGACAGGTCCATCAACCTCCCATGCGGAAAGTGGATGTCCTCGATAGGCGACAGCGATTAGAGTCCCATCCCTATTTAAAGCCATATAATTCGATGAGTTTAAAAAGTGTCCCTCGAGCTCTGGCTCTTCTAGTTCTACTACGAGATCTAGGTCTGGAGATCTTTGACTTAAATCAAGAGATCGTATCCGTCTGTCTTCACTACCAATAAGAAGTTTGGTGTTGTTTTTTATGAAGCGCATGGAAAGTGGTCGAGGCCGTGAGTCGATGTTGTTAACTGAAATTTTACATTTTCCACTCGATGTCTCCCATATTTTAATCGTCCTATAACCATAAGTAACTAGAAGGCTCGCAGTGCTGTTAAGTTCCATTCGGTAAACACGTTCGCCATGTTTAATAGGAGAGGCCGCTGCTTCTTCAAAAGTTAAGGAGTCGTACATGAATACGCTACCTGGCGAAGCAAGTATACACACAAGGTGCCCAGAGGCCGTGATAGATGATGTATAGCTGCCAGAGCCTGGTGATATGCGCGCAAGAGAATCATCCCAATTTTTAGTAGATATACCTGATATAGCAATGTTCTTTGCCTCTGACTTCCCGAATAATTGGTAGATCGAAGAATTCCGAGGACAGAAAGGTGGGATAAGCTTGTATATCGACTCTGGATCTTGTCGCAAGTGAATACCAAACTTCCCTACTAATTTCACAAAGTCTATCGACCAACTTTCAAGAAGCTCTTGCTCCACGATGTGTTGCCCTTTGTCTCTCTGTAGTGCGTTGTGTCGCCGTTGCCTAAGACAATATTTTGAAAGATTTCTTGAAGCTTGAATAAGTATTCGTTGTTGATTGCTTGAAGCAAGGATGTGTATCCATGTCAAAATCCAGTGGCTAGTCAAGAACTTCTTAAGAACTTCGCCAACTTGTTCAGACTCGAGAGACGTTGACAATAAGTGTGATGACCAATAGCTTGAAGCATAGTCAATAAACTCGGGCTTCTGATTTCGGTTCACCTTTGCTCGAAGCCCGATGGTCATGAGAGACTTCATACAGCTTCTAAACATATGCTCGTGAGCCTCTTGGCGATCAATGCTGAAAGGATGGCCGCTGTTGCTAAGCAAATATTCGCGTGCAGTTTGATGTATCATCGTAACGTTCCCGCCGTTATCAACGGCTACGAATCCACCGCATAGGTCTACAATTGACCTTTCAAAGTCTAGCAGCTCTGATGCATCTTCATCCAACGCCTGCGATAGCTCTGTGACCGTCAACCCACGAAATGAACATGCGACGCACTGTAGAATACTTGATGCCAAGGCCCTATCCGTCGGAGATGGGCTTTGGGCAATTGTCGACGCCATACGATCATAAAGTGCTTCCATACCGACTGGTAACTCTTGGAGTGCGATTTCAACGTCCGCGAGTCTATGACATAGATTCAGTTTGCTAACAGCAAGTCGTACCCACTACACAATTAGCCCAGACATGGGAAAGGGTTCTTATACCAAAAAGGATGCAACTCACAAGGAAATTATTCTGAGACCCCTCTACAATTCTTTGTATAACATTTTCTTTGAACTCGGAACCACCGGACATGCTAAGTTCCTGGCGCACATAGCACCGTAGATCTTCTAGATGACCTTCAATATTAATTGTTCTTGATTTCAAAGAGTTTGATACCTTTTGAAAAGAAGATTCGATCTCCGAGCTTCTACGACCTATGAGTACGATGCGAAGTGGAATTGAAGAATGAGCGACGTCTGATAAGAGTTTGATGATTGCACGAGGATCGTGCGCCTCATCCAGACCATCTATAACCCAGTACAGAGGCTTTCGTTCTTCCATATTAAATAGTATGGATTTAAAGATACGTTCCCAGATCGTTCTTGGATCTGCGGTTTCGTAATCAACGGCTTCGTCGGTAAGCTCAAGGAGCCTCTGTAAAAAGCCCGGGATGGTTAAGGCTATTTGATAAGCAATTGAACGTAGCAGCGAACTTAGTGTACGTTTCTTCTGATCGCCAAATCTTATGAAGTAATATTGACAGCAGGCGTCTCGCTCCGCCAGGTGGTTGATAATAAATGATGACAGCACCGACTTCCCAGTTGCAGCCCCGCCACTCAACCATAAGAGGGAGGACGTTGATTCAGACACCTGAAGCCATTCGACGAAATTTACATCTTGAAGGATCCATTCACAAGTACCTCGTGCCCATTGGTCTCTGAAAAAGCTGTAGTCTATAGCTGGTATCTCTGTAATTGCCAAGAAAGATCTTAGATCATGCGATTCTCTTCGATTTGACGGACCCGGTTTCCTCGAATTATTTGTTGATATGATTTTGCTGAGAAGTGATTTAAGTACGTTCCTCACAGTGATGTAGTTAGGATCCCTGGGGCTCTCGTACTTGCATACCCCGTGGTGGTCTGCGTCTAACGCTTTGGAGGTCTCTCCGGGATATCCAAGTACGGAGGAGTCCTTTTCCAATACCATCTAAAGGATGTCAACAGGACGTTGTGTATTAGGTACTTAATGTAAATTCTACGTACGATTCGGGGGCTCTTCAGAGTAAGCGAAGTAGGTTGAGTTTCATAGAACGAAACAATGTCTAGGCGAGGCGCAACATGTCGGAATTGCTCATTAAGCTTTTGTAAGGTGAAAGAATTCTTTGCAAGGTCAGATATGTACTGCTTCGAATTGGTGATCATGGCTGTTTGTAAAATGCGGTTCAATGTTTCAGCAAGATGTGTCCCACGGTGTGGTGTGGCGAGGAAGGTGATTGCTGAAATGGCCTTGATAATGGACTCATATTCGGGATCATTCTGGCCTTGCATGTATGCCTTCTCCTTGTAAGTATAATAACAATTACGTTGAAAAGTATGCGCACCTCTTTAACTATGAGTCCTCCCATGCTATGAACAACAAATATTAATGGTACCTAGTGCCAAGATTAGATATGCCTCAAGGCGTATGTATCATCTGTGCTATACTCACACTTCCCATATTCAAGTCTTCACCATGGTCATCCTTGGCGTACTTCAAATCGAACAGTAGATCTTTAGCAAAGTCCAGCACTGAAGTACCAATATTCCCAGATTTGCGGAAATTGGCATTGTAACCAAAAGTTAGTATTCTAGCTAGACAAACGTCGGGCTCCAGAGGTAAGAAGGTGAGTGGCCAGAATAAATCAGGATCTCTGTTTTTTGACCACGTCCACCGACTAGTTCCCCCAAGCCCATGTATGAATACGATGTCCGCCTTGTGAGCATTTTCGGGGGTATATACCACAGTAAGACCAAGTGGCCCGGCATCGGTTTCACTGTGCCTTCGGGAGTGGACATCGCTGTTAGCAATTCCTACGGGCTCCAGGGAGTGAAGGACCGTTCCAGGATCGACATGATTTTCATGAATCGGCTCCGAGGTGCCGGATGGTCTCGAGTTAGAACTTTGAGGCTCAGATGCAGTCCGATGAAACCTTGGTACACGATTTTCATCGCGGTCTTTCCTTCTGAAATGGGACAGTCTTCGAAACTAATAAAACATTATTTTCCGAGTCCCGAAGAATGAATGTGATAACTGACCATCTTGTCTGGGCATATTATTTAGTCATGCAAGTCGTATTGACCATTTTTTTCATGAGCATAGGCTGTGCATACAAAGGCGTGGAAAGCGAAGGGAAATATGGTACTGGATCATTTATTCAAATGGTTCCTTCACATTTGCCAAATGCGATAGATCGTCTGCGCCCCCCACCTTCATACGTAGGAGACGACCACCTCAGCTGCACCTACAACAGGGGTAGTCGAAGAGGCACAGCCTGTATTAAGCGAATCAATGAGCGGATAATCTTGATAAGCACCCCCCAGCTCAGTTAATAGCGCTCGAAGCATGGTTCGGTGTGGCTTTATTGCGTGAAACCTGCGGCCCCATACATATGTAGGATCCTCTGTGATAAGGCTAGGATTCGTCTGGACCTTATGGTTTAAGCGCCGAGATGTAACTCAGCTGGCCTCGCCGAGATTGTGGGCTGAGGCTCGCTTACATTGTGTATCGTGAAAAGCCTCGAGCCTCGCTTCGTGTTTAATACGTTAGAACCTCCCCAGTGTCTTTTCTAATCAAACCTCTTTGCGTTCTCTAGCACCAAAAAATGGCCTCCAGCTCATCTGAATGGGTGTCAGAAATCGAGGGAAACTTCCCTATAAACAAGGCTGTCCTAAAAGGTAAGCAAATTTTTGAAAATGATACAATGGGCTTTTCTGATACAGAATCTCTCATTCACAGTTATGCCCAGTGGGACTAAGATTATATCTGCCGAGTCGAGCGGTATATCAGCCTGGACGAGAACAGCAAAGGTATCAGTTAAACTTCCAGATGGGAGTCCAAAGAGATACTTCTTGAAGGTAAATAGCATGTCATCTTATGAAGATCAAATTCTTACAAAATGATACAATTAAGCGCGCTATGGGCCAAGGCGCTCGTCCGTTAGTAGAAGGAGAGTTTCACTCTGCGAACGCCATTAACGATGTAATAACTGGACTCGTACCAAAAGCAATTGGATGGGGTGAATATCAAGACGGCGAATCAACAGTCTACTTTTTTCTAGGCGACTTCCATGATATGGACTTTTCCACAGCCCCAGAGCCGAAACTCTTCATGTCTAAAATAGCAGAGCTTCACCAGCAAGGTACATCTCCAAATGGGATGTTTGGATATCCTGTTCCGACCGTATGCGGCAAAATGGAACGTACCGTAACTGTAAGCACTCCTTGACCGCCCAGTCCGCCCTATTACATTGCAAGACACGGAGTATGTTTCATTCAAACACAGTAGAACCTAAGATAATTAGATTAACGCTCAGCATATATGACTATTTTGAGTTACTTATCAAAAATGTATAAAAATAATCTTATCACTGACTGCCTCTAACGCAGTGGGAGAAAAGCTGGGCAAAGTCCTTTACACATCAGCTCAAAGACGTCATCAAGTACGACAATGATACTAATGGCCCTTGGCCAGAATATGACGCTGCTTGTAAACAGCTTATCGATGTAGTCATTCCTAGACTCTTAGGTGCTCTACAGTCCGATGGCCGTGATATTACACCGGCCTTAATACATGGTGACCTATGGGAACGGAATGTCGGAACCGATATGGATACAGGCGAAACAGTCCTATTCGACCCGGGATGCACATACGCCCATAACGAAATGGAGTTTGGAACCTGGCGGTGTACATGGGCATACTACTTCAACTCGTCTACTTATATGCGCATGTATCAGCGCCACATTGAGCCCTCAGAGCCAACAGAAGAATGGGACGACCGTAATCGCCTCTACAGCATCCATCCATATCTGAATGATTCGGCCGGGCACCCAGGAAGTAATTCAAGGAACATGTTAGTATTGTCCCCCCGAGGTTAAGATTCGGTAAATAATATTTTACAGAGCTTATAACGATATGCTATATCTTTGCGAGAAATACGGTCCTCTGGATAGCCTCGAGAAATATAACCCGGAAAAAGATGTCAAGATCACAGGGGCTCACATACCTTTCGAGATAAAACAGTTAGAATGGGAATAAATACTGCGTATAATTAGCCGCATTCTCCTGTTAGTTGGCATTGTAGGATATATAGGTATTGAAGGGGCGAGGGAAGGATGATAGTGAGTATAAGAAAAGAAGTTGTTTATTTTCATTCGACTTGAAATTGCAGCTCGGTATTATATATAGAAATTGGACGCGGTACTTTCTTCCATTTAGGGGACCCCTTTTCCGAATATGCATGTGTGTAAGAAATACCATAAGCCATTCCGGCCAATTAAATCCGAAGAATTGGCACTGAGAAATGCGATTACCAATAAATGCGCCGCTACTGCATCAATTTACCGACCCGCCAACTCGGAACTCCGACTCCTCGGAGCTACGTACACAGTACAACCGGCAAATCGACGTAATGGACGAACCACACGCACACACAGATTAGAAAAAGCGCGAAGCCGAGAATCCTAGACATTGTTGACATGGCTCTGACTAGACATACTTGTTCTCGAGCGGGGGTTGCGAACCCGTCTTACAATCGTTATGTCTTTGCGATCGTTACCTAGAGCGATTTGGTGGAAGCGCGCCGTCTCATCCCGAATAAGTCATCCAATTTCACTTGCGACGACAGCTCGACGACGTTTGAATACGGTCCCGAAATGTCCGGAACCGACGTGCGATTGTGCTGACACGCCGTCGATGCCGTTTGGACAGAGTATCGATAAGAATGGCAAACTGAATGGCCTCATAGCGTCGTATGCGCAACAGGTCTTGATCTGCACCGGTAAAGATGACTGGTCGTCGCGCATAGAAGAGGATAATAGCGGTGACAACTTGGCTGCTGACCTCAAGGAGTTGATCGGTCGAGGAGGCATGTACAGTGACGTGAGTTTGGCTGCTTGGTCCCTAGAGGATCGTCCCTAAGCACTCTTAAGTATTACAGAGTATATCAATAGTCATATTAGCTGACACAAGAGAATTTATAGCCTTTCCATAACATCTCCGTCGTAAACACCTCGTTCCCCTCTGCTATTTCGACGCGACCCGAGGTACAAACAACATCCGTCTACCTCGTCCCCAGCTTCAAATACATTCCCTTTCTCCCGAGGGTATCGTTTGACTCTGTACAAGCTCTGGTGAAGGGATATCTACTACCAGAAAAGCTCCATCCGATGAATGAGGGACTATCGCCTATACATAAGGACCGGCTTTTGCGGAAAGAAGCATATCAACAATTGCTATACGGCGTGCGCGATGTCGAGGATGTACTTGTGTTGATCTGTGGGCATGGACAACGAGATACCAGATGTGGCATCTACGGGCCCATTCTGCAAGAAGAATTCGAGAAGCAGTTGCCCCGAGTAGGAATAGA
The DNA here is from genome assembly GCF_008694065.1 of Daldinia childiae. Classification (NCBI taxonomy): domain Eukaryota; kingdom Fungi; phylum Ascomycota; class Sordariomycetes; order Xylariales; family Hypoxylaceae; genus Daldinia; species Daldinia childiae. The sequence continues at coordinate 1,091,564 of NW_022984648.1, forward strand.
TGTCCTTCACGGACCGGCGATAAACGAGAGTGTATCAGCACCACTGCTCCCCGGCAGTACGACAGGGACAGAAACGCCACGCACGGCGAGGGTAGGCCAGATCAGCCACATTGGAGGGCATAAATTTGCCGGAAATGTTATTATCTATCTACCGCCAGCCCTCACAAACAGCGCGGGTAATCCACACCCGCTAGCTGGCCACGGAATCTGGTACGGCAGGATAGATCCAAAGCACGTAGAAGGTGTTATTAAAGAGACCATTATAAATGGAAACATAATAACAAACCACTTTAGAGGCGGGATCAATCAGAATAGCGAGCTTATTAGATTATAGACTACTATGATGTATTTAAAAGTAGCGGGGTGTCGTTTGGTTCGATAGACTCGCGGTCTTGTACTATACCATACACCGTTAAACCTCAACTCATGAACATAGAGCACAAAGCACAAAACACAACCTCTCGATACATGATAGACTATGAGAAGCGCCATTGGATTATACGTGAAGATATTAACTGATATTATTCCAGATCTCAATAAGGAGGAATTCGTGGGCTTAACCTAGATGATAACCAAGTGCCACTAATTCGTTACAACTGGCAGTATTTAAAATGCCAGGTTATTCCAGCTGGCACCACATAAATAATTTTGATAGCTTGAACTTCTCACTTACACAAATCCGACTCACTCAACAAACTTATATAATATTCATAACGCAAGTTGTAAACGTGTTCTTACAAAATCGAAATTTGAGAGGTTTAGTATGAGTTATAATAAATGAGTCTCTCATTAACAATAAGATGCGCCGGCCGGACAATACCGCGCCTACTCCCGGGACCTCAGACGCTCCGTCTTAGACCTCTACAACAAGCTTCGCCAAGGGGCTGGCCGTTAAGCAAGACCCCTTATTTCCCACACGGCCGCCACTTCTCAAGTCTTCCACCAGGCCAGAGCAATGAAGCCCAGGTGCCACCAACAAACGAGCCGCAAACAGCGCAACAGCAGCAGCAGCAACCACCACCCCCAAAGCAGCGCCCAACATGGCGCACATGGGTCCTCTTCAACCTAGCCGGTCTCAGCGGCGTATTCATCGTCGCAGTCGTGCTCAGAAGCATAAACTCTCAAGACGGCGCCAAGAATTCCCCCATAAACACGACGTCCTTCAGCCCCTTCACCATCACCGCCAAAGAGCAGGTCTCGCCCACAGCCTTCGTGCTTAGCGTTCGCGCCGAGCAGCAGAAACTAGGGCAGAATGGAGAGAGTTCGTCACAGCTGCTACAGCGGTCCTGGGACCATGGTCTCTGGTCCGTGGAGATCAAGCAGCCGCAGTTGCAGATCGCGCGGCATTACACGCCGTTGCCTCCTCTGTCGGGGTCCTGTGGTAATGCCGAGGGAGAAGGAGGCGGGGAGCTAAGGTTCTTAATCCGTAAGGTCGACGGCGGCGAGATGTCGACGTACCTGTCGAAGCTGCGCGTGGGCGAGAAGATATGGCTGCGGGGCCCGCACCTCGGGTTCGATGTCGCGCGGCGCCTGGGCGATGCCGGTAGACACGTCGTATTTCTCGCCGGGGGCACGGGGATCGCGCCTGCATTGCAAGTTGCGCGGAGGGTCTTGGAGGATTACGGCTCAGGGGTTGAGATAAGTGGACAGGAAGGGAAGAGGAAACCTACCGTCTCGATCCTATGGGCGAATCGATACGCTGCTGACGCGCTGGGACGACAACAACAACAGCAGACTCGGGGTTCCAATACTAACAACCTACGATCATCATCATCCTGGTTCTGGCGCAGCGCAACCCCAACTCCAGCACCGTCTGGTACGATCAACCAGGATCTACAGACCCAAGCAGAACCAACCCTCGCACTCCAAATCCGCGAGCTACAACTCAAACACCCCGACCACTTCCACATTTCGTATTTTATCGACGAGGAAAGACATTTCATCGAAGAACAAGATCTGCACCTCGCGCTAACAAACACCTCCTCACTAACCTCTATCCCCCTCCCTGCCTCCCCATCCTGTACATGGCACTCTCCAACCCAACTCATAACACTCCCCGACGACAACGACGTCGAACGGCGAACTTCACCGTGTACCTGTCTACATAACAACCCTTCTTCTTCATCATCTACGCAGACCGGGGCAGGCGCGAATCTGATCTGCGTGTCGGGCCCGTATGGCTTTGTGGCGGCGTATGCGGGGGCCAAACGATGGTTTGGGGGGAGTGAGAGGCAGGGCCCGGTGCGTGGGATGTTGGGGCAGATGATGCAGGATGAGGGGCGGAACTGGCTTGTTCTTAAGTTGTAGATGGCTTAATGTTGGAAGGGGCGAGAGTATGATGATTTTGAACTAAGAGTGAGTGAGTAGGCTAGGTTTAGAGGGTGTTAGAGAATTATATGTCCATGAGGGGATTCCGTGTATTATATGGGTGTTATACGATGGGCTGGTTTAAAGAGAAGAGTTGGCGTAGGATATAGAATGTATAGGACACATGCAGGTTTATAAACGGATGTATGAGAGTGCAGAGTATATATTATTCTACGTTATTATATAGGGCATATGAACTCTAGACTCTAAGATGTAAATGTCATATCAAAAAATCTCAACCCGAGTTGTTAAGAGAGAGTGCGTGTCCACCGAATTAACTAAGCCAGCACTTAGACTATAGACATGCCCCGTATTCTTACAAAATGTAACTTAAAGCTTACAGGTATGTATTAGAACAACACTCTAGGTTAGCTGTTTAGCGCCTAATTTTATGTCCTATGTATTCTCAGTAATACCAACTTGCATCTCATTCTACAAGTAATCTATAGTCTATAATCTATCCAGCAACTACAAAACTTAAAGCACCTCGTAAATTTTAAAGCCAGGATTATCCATTCATAATTCCGTTCCAGGCCACTTCGAATACCCTAGTCGCCCTCGAAGAAGGAAGACGCCGCCATAGACCCCTAAACTCCTACCCGCAGAGTAAAACTCACTCACTCACACGCTATACGAAGACACATAGTACTAAAATGCATTAGTACAGCACAAAACAGCACGATCCTCAAAAACAAGAATACAAATGACAGACAAAAAAAAAGGAGAAAAAAACTCACCGTAACAACCGAGTCCTCCGCCCCCGTATCATCATACTGCGGCACGTACACATACATAATCAACGCATGATCATCCGCAAAACACGCAATAACGCGTCCCTCCAGACGTCCCACACTTAGCACCTTACTCCAATCCTTACCATCCACCCGCACCGTCGCCCACTTGTCGGGCCCCGCCTCGCGGAACCGGGTGCTGGGGTGGTCCTCGAGCGCGCACGGCAGCTGCGCGGGGTCCAGCTCCGGGTTCTCGAGCCCGGACCACCGGCTCTCGACGTCGAGGGTGTCGGTGTCGAGACGCAGGCGCAGGCCGCCGTGCATGTTGGCGCTGAGCTCGAGCTTGGGCGAGTAGGATGACGATGGCGCTACTGCTGCTGCTGCTGTGTTGGAGGATGTGGAGGCGCGGGAGGCTAGGGCTAGCTTGGTGAAGCGGTCGGAGATTGCTTTTAGCTGGAGTAATGGGGGGAGTTGGATGTGGACGTCGGGTTCGCGGACTTTGGGCTGCATGATGGTTTCCACGGTGTCGGGGTGCAGGACTCGCACGGGGATGTCCTGCGTGACGATTTTTTCGCGCTCGCGGTGTAAGCTTGTCTCGAGGGGTTCGTGGGCGAAGACTCCGTCTTCGTCGTCATAGTTATCTCGGCTCCCGACGCCGGGGTTAGCGCCTATAGCGCCGAGACGAGCTACGCCCTGGGGTTCCTTGGTCGGTGCGGCAGTGGTGGTGATTGTCATCGATAGTACGGGTATACCGTCTTTCTTGGTCAGGCGGATCGACGCTGAGACGCCATTTAGAGCGGACTTGAGGGCGCGCTGGAGAGGTCCTAGGGGTAGTTCGAGGTTGATGGTATTGTTCGGTTCGGCGGATTGGAGTGCATAGTTGTCGAAGATGAAGTCCAGCGAAAACGAGCTAGATAATATGAGATGATCAGAAATGCAAACTCTGGTTGCGCAAAGATTAGAATAGCAGGGTCTACGAACGCCCAAACTTGCGACCCGGTATCCGGGATTACCGTGAAGCGAACGGTATCATCGTCAAGACGCAGCCAGGCGATCTTCTCGAGGGACGAAAGAGCGGCCACCAATTCTATTCAAGATTCAAGATTCAAGATTAGAAACATGCATATATTTCGAAGATCTTCCAAGCTAGCTCACTCGAGAATGTGCGCGTGTTCTTGAGATCCGATCTGAACCTCATATTGGTTGTATCTTCAAAAGACAATACACCACCACCATATCCCCGGTACGACTTATGTGAGGAACCTGTCACGTAAGACGGGGGACGCGACAAACAATCGCGCAAACAAAAGTTGATCGCGGATAAGAAATGGATATCGACGGCTCGTGCTCCGAATGCAGGTGAAAACCAAACAAAATGATATGTAGCGATTCATCAATTAGCTTAATCGATAAGCCTAAAAAGCTACCTAATCCTAGTGTAGCTGATCCTAGCATGTTTGTTTATAGTGCGGGGTAAGCGGTACGTTAGCTACCCCCTGCCGCCCCCATTCAGCTTTCCCCGTTAAGGAGCCAAAGGACCAAGGAAAGTGGAAATCCGAACCCCTCCCCCCCAGCTCCCATCCCCGCCTACGCCGTTATCGTTAACAAAAAAAAAACAATGAGAGTAGAAAAATACCCCGCCATCAGATTCAGCTGTATGCAAGAGGTACGTAGTAGGGAAAATGGTAGAATGGGTTGGGCAACTAACTCGGCAAGTAAACATCACGTAGATATCCACTCGTTCATCTGTCCAGCAAATATTCCTATAGCCTAACCGAATCCATAATGCAATTGCGTAGATCAAATACCAACCGAGCGCAATCCCGTGTAGACCTAGCCTAAGAACTCCTAAGCTTCCTTATGACCCGTGCACTCCGGCTACGTGATAGACTATTCGCCATAGCTATAGCTTCCGTTATCAAGTAGATGGGTAGACAGATCTATCCCATGATCCGTCAGAACATTGAAAGACTGCAAAGAAATCCATCCTTCCGTCCATCCATCTAGCCTGTAATCTATCCCTTCCCTCCCGTCTAGTCCGTAAATTGTACGCTTAATGCTGTTAACATTAATGTAGTCCTTTATATGCTGAGACGTCTATTATACCCCGGAGGTGGCGTCGAGTGTCGAGGCATCCGGCGTGATGAGACATGCGGCGAGACGCAGAAGACACTTCGCGGATGTCTTTCCTCGTGAGGATCAATGCCCACATGAATGACTGTCGTGCGGACGGTGTTCGTAGATCTCTTTAGTCCCGGTATGATGGACTTGATAGCGGCTGCAGACCGGCCGCCAGCGCTAGTCGACGACCCACCTGTGTCTTGCCGTCCACGTTCCCTAATCCTGCTACGCAGCCGCTCCTCAAACTCGGCATTCTCGATACAGGTTCTACATTCGCCAACCACCTGGGCCCGGCGACGAGGTTGAGGTGGGGGACGGAGTGGATGACCCGGTCGTCTGGTAAGGCGGCGACGGACCTGGTGGCGTCGCGGAGGTGGTGGCGGGGTTCGAGGTGATTGCCAATCCAGATGAAGAGACGGGAAGGGTGGGGGACTTATCAAGTGTCCGCAAGGATGCTTAGCCGTACTTCGGCAGATGGGGCAACTCGGATTGATATTCGGATCGCGGTTGACAGATTCTTGTAGCCAAGTCTGGATGCAGTGTGTGCCAAATTTATGACCGCAGTGTAGTTTGGTCCATGATTCAACGATACCCTCGGGATTAGCGATACCGACAGGGTCGTGACATATGGGACATTCTTCAGGGGGTTCAGGCAATGATTGCTTCTTGTTCTTAGGAGAACTATTATCTTGTGCGTCTGAAGCTACCGGGTCAACATTGTTGCCTTTCTTTGGCAACAGCTTCTTTAGAAGCTTTAGGCCGACCTTGGGTATTATCTTCATGGTTGGTGGGTTGGTGGGTCGCTGATTGAAGCTTCGAATAACGCGAGGTGTTGAAGACAAGGTATATGTATTTGAATTGAGAAGAGAAGCAAAAAGAATTGATGGCAAGGCTGTAAGCCTGCCTGCCTAATGAAATCCTATGTCGCAAAAGGTATACAAGCGTAAAAGTATTTGTTCTGGATTCTGGATACGCGATAATGTCAAGGGAAATGCAAGCGAGCTGTAACCACAGTATACGTCCGAGACCGTACACACAGTTAACTCAAGTAAGCTGTTAGCCTGTTTCGGCTTTTGACTGGGGAATCCGGTCCAATCAATGGACAGTGCAAGTAAGACGCCTTTGCTTTTCGAGACAGACCTGACTGTATGTTTGCTTGTTTGTCGGTACTCTCGTAACTTGCCGTCTGCAACTTGGGTTGACCTTGACGCAACGGGAATATTTCGGTCGGGTGAACGTTGGAATAGCTCACGATTACGGAAGTATCATGCAGTTGTGAAAATTAGTAGGGATTAAGTGTTGAGGAGGGAAGATTCAGTATGTCCATATAATGGCCTAATGATGTGATCAAAATGATTCAGATACGGTCGCGGCCAGAACACGATTGGTTGCTAGGTATCTGTTTTTAAGTCGCTCAACGTATATCCGGCTGCAGCTTCATTTGTGAACCGAGTAGGTCGAAATAAACTGCAAAAAAAAAGTGTTGCTCAAATCAGCACTGGCCTGTGGACCTGTTGGGCTCGGGTAAGGTCCAATGTTAAAATAGAAAGAGGATATTTTGAGGATCCAATGGTCTTTCTCGTCTAGATTAGGTATATATGTCTACCTTTAGTCCTAGGATTTTCAACATATTAGATAGGTAAGAGGTAGTATAATAGAGCGAATGACGAGATAACTTACATCAAATACAAATTCGCATTATACCTGGTATATCCAGGTATAACCAGGTATAATATCGATGGCTAACAGGTTAATTAGGTAACTAGTTAAGTCAGGTCCTCCCTCATGGCATCATGTGCGCTGAATTATATCGTAGTATAGGACCCCAAAGGTAGATAAGCGTTCTCATGTGCATATTATTTACCGTTTAGAGCTGTCCGAATCCGTGATGGTTGCCAGTATGCGAGATAAGACTGGAATGTGATGCTAACCACGTGCAAGTCGGGTGCAATTAGATTTATTAGCACGTATTGACATAATTGCACTAATGTACGTACGTACATGCAACTTACATATGTACATACATGCCATACCTGCCTCCATATATGTAGATGCAAGCGCGGGTAGAATTTGACTAGGCAGGTGCATCAGCTAGTAAGCTTCATGTTGGTTATTCCGCATGCGGCTTTTGAAAGTCCCTTCCCTCGAAAGTTGGCAATTGCCTCTCCCGCGCTAACCTTCGTAATACTCGATCAAGCTTTCGGGTGTTGGATGACTAATGTTTGTGACACGAAGGCTTTTAATATCTGCTTGAGACGTTACTGAGTTCAACAGTAAATATGTACTCGAGGCCGCTTTTGTCTCTCTTCCCTTACCACCACAACTCTGCTAGGTCGTATCTTAAATAACTACCTGGTTACGCAACCTAGGTAACAGATTGATTTCGAACATCTGCTGGTCATCGAGAAGCGCTATGAAGTCACTTTTGTGACCATTGGAGACTGCATGCTGGCCATATTGATCTGGGGATTATCCGTGTAAACTCAAATGCTGATACATCCGCTCATCTTCAATGACGTGCTGGCTTTATTCTTCGTTATCTCACAGCAGGTGTCCAATACAATGGTGCTTCAGTGGAAATGGCGTATAAGAATTGACATTGCTGATTTAGATGTGATTCGTTAGCCCATATGTATGTAAAGAGCGAGTAAGACAGTCTTCCTTTTCCATTAGAAGGTTATTTATTTTAAATAAAATCTAGAATATTTCCAGAACAGTCTTGGGAAAATAATAGGTTCACATTGTCTAGCAAGACATTAGCGTTTCAAATTTCATACGTTACATTTATGGAAAAGTAATAGTCGAGATGACTTGTCTTATCTTAATAGATTCAATACCTATTCCCGAAATAGCATGAGTCAACCTATGATTTCCAATACAACCTCATTGCATTAATTAACCGCTAGTTGCAGTAGTCGGGCATTATCTGTTCGACATACAGAATCATCCGACAGGCTTAGTAAATACATATCCCCTTGGCTGGCATAAGACAGCAACTCCATAACTTTCAGTATTGATACATACGGATTGGCTAGAAAAGAAAGAAAGACTCGTGCGATACTAAATCGACCAATAATATTTGCGAGTTGCGGTTTTAAAGACTAATTATAAGACCTTTTCCTATTATGTTAATGAATGACGTTAAGCCTTATGTACTAATACTGAAAGTTATGGAGTTGCTGTCTTATGCCAGCCAAGGGGATATCGTCCCAAACTATAACGCTGGGTATCCACAAAAGGAGGTAGTATTCCTGGCGTATCAAAACACTTGTTTGGGTAAGAAGTAAAGTTAGCAAAGTGAACTTGGGTTGGGGCTCACAAGGACTGTTAGTTTATTCCTCGATAACCTATGGCAAAGGCCTCACGATAGGATCTGTTAACGTATAAGTTACCTTGTCGTACCAGGTATTCAATGATATAGACTCAGGCAGATATCTGATCCCATCTGACACAACAGGGATTCAGAACATCGCTCTCAGAACAAACCACCTATAGTTAGAGATGTGCATAGGCTAGGCCCTGAAGAATGAAGATCCATTCGAAACTCCAGACTCACTAAACTGGTTTACAAGATCCCCTTACGCCACGCGTTGCAGTATGGCTCGCACCCAACAGAATTATGACCAATTAACAATGCAACAGCTTTCCAACGCTCTCCCATGTATTCAAACAGCGGCAAATCGATTTGCCCAATGATGGTGTAATTATCCCAAAGACGTATTGTTAATGTCATTATCTAACAACAAGAACTGTTACCGCCTGCTTCGATGCGCGTCATTTTCCTCTTCGCTGTCATCTCGGAAGCCTTCCTCTAAACTAGGTCCTGGTAATTAGTCATGTGTCTTAATGTACAATTGCGATAGTTTAGGCAGCGGGCTTCCTTAACCTACTCTCTGCTTAGTCTCCTTGTACTATCCGCACGCTCGGGATCATGGGCATCTAATGATATCGCGTGCCGGCGATCGTCGTTGACTTCGTCCAATTCTTCGCCTTCTTCGGAGCTGAAACCTATGTCGGATGCGTCATCGGCTCCGACTACTACGCGGTCGTGCATATTAATGCGCCACCTCGATGGGACCATCCATCGAGCTATTGCATCTTGTACTCTGACGCGTAGGGATACCGTATGACTCGAGATCGTGTCGAGAGGGAGGTATTGGCTATAACGCGCATGGTAATGCCGCCATAATGGGACAAACACGTAGGTGGATAGGAGAAATAGGATAAGGGAGATGACGGCGGGTATTATAAGCGTCTGTAAGAGTTAGGTTTGCGACAATTCATTATGTATAAGTTATAACTCAAACTGACCTTGACTACGGAGATTGTGGTGGCCATCATGCTGGCGGTGTTGCGCAATACTCCTTTCTACCAGGAGAGCATGATATGAGGTCAGGGTTTGTAGGTTCTAGCCTTCTAAGACCGGGCTGATCCGACTCTAAAATCCGTGTTCATGTGCGACTATTAGTTATAAGGGCGAAGAAGAATCGACAGCGACTGTTTATATAGAATTATTAGAAACGGCAAGTCTCGGTAACAAACACGTCTTTCGCACCACGTAGAAGCTCTGCATGAGTTTACTTCTTTGGTCAATTGTACTTTGTAAGGCTGAAGACGGAGATGGTTACGTACGGCTCGGCACGCGCAGTCGCAACTTCAAGTTTCCCCATGTAAGTGCTTACATAATTATAAATAGCGGTATCCACCCCTATATACGGATTTAAGACTTCTTTGCTATTGGCTGAATTATTTTAAAAGGTAACACAGCGCTGGTTCTCATGGTCCACTTATAAATATAGGTATTTCAATACATGTACCTCTTAAACAACCTTACATTTGTGTTACCGATATTGGATATTATTTTATATTCTTGTGTAATTGTTCGGTATTTTTGATCGATATTCTTCTATGTCTACGGTCTACCTCTGGCATGCGTAGGGTGAGTAGGTAAATATAATAGCGATATTCATAATCCCAGTAGCAAGCCCCGCGATTAGGATAGGAAGGTAGAACGGCTATCGTCAAGCGAAAATGGAGCTTAATGTGTCTACTGACCCTGAATCCTTCTAGATTCGACATGGAGTATTCTAATAGTCTATCTTAGGCGCCGAAGTATACTACACTAAATCTACGTAGTAACCATCCCCCAACCAGAACCGAGGGGCCAGAAAGAATAGAACAGACACTATTACGAAATTACCTCTTGGTGGTGTAGTGGTGTGTTCGACAGTATGCAACCCCTTTTCTGCGCATCGGCTAAAGACTTCTTCACGAGCTTTAGGCACTTGTAGATGCCCTCTTATATCCGCACTTTATAATATCTACCGTCTCTGTGCCTACGGTACACTTCTAATCTGTGGTCTTGAGTGCCCAGGGACCCAGGACCTCTCCAGATCGCATCATTATCGCCATCGCTATGTGGGATCTTCCAGGGGTTCATGTTCCACTTGATGTTTCAGAATCGTCCACACCTTTCCATGGTGGCATTGTGGGATTTATCGATACTTAAAATGAAAATATCTACACACTATGAATTACACAAGATATATACCATTAAAGAATTATTAATATAAAAATAATAATAAAATAGTGTTGTTAAAATAAATCGCTAATCTGATTGATCATTGCTTAAGCGTTAGTGTTAATGACAGGTCTTATTACTGCGCGTTTTATACATGAAAGACCCCTGATTAGGTACATAATTGTAATTACAGAAATCGGATATTTCTTCCTCAGCTGAACTCCCGCTTTAAGACAAATTCATATGGGCTTATCGCAAATTGGGGGGGCGAAAAGATGGGAAATCGTCAACGTGTAAATTCAATTGGTAATCCGCTTTGTACCCTACAAGTTGCATCCTCCCTACCACAAGCCAACCACAAGTGCTCGGTATTATCTATGGTACATACTGCGACATTGCACAACATTGAACCCGCAACCCGCAGCCCGCAACCTTGCCGTCTCATCAGACGGTAGCAACCTCCTTTGAGCAACAATATCACATCCCGATAACTACAACCACTATGACCACCTCTTTCCCGCCCCTACTTTGAATTCGAATTGTTTAGCAACTGACGTTTGCCGACTCAATAACGAAGAACTGTTGACATTTTAATTTTTTCTTCTTCATCCGCATTTATGTAGTCTAGCGCCGTGTTCAGTTCTATGTGCGTATGGCCCCCCCCTTCTTCATTGCGCATTCTCTCCTTTCACTAAATCCCCGATTTCACCAAAAAATTTACCCTTGTATTTGTCTGCAATGCTTCATCGCCAAATATAATGCTAATACTACCACACATTAATGCAGGCCTTCATTCGATCCTAGATCTGCAATTTCAACCTGTATTTTCCTTGCCAACTCTATATTCTTTGCCGGAGAACATGATGCAATTCATTCAACATCTCCAACATCCAATACACTGACGGCACGAATCCGATATCCCCCATAGGTTTCGATTGCTTCATTCGCCTCGTCCTGAAAATCGTATCGACACGTTCGACTACTGGGTAAATATATCATCAATAGAAAGCGACTAAAGCGCCGGCGTTTCAACGCGCCCTCTCCGCCTCACGCAGTCATGTCGTCCGGTGGTAAGGGCTTCTTCTCTAGGAGTAAACATAGGAGTGATAAGAGACACACCGGTAGCGAAGAAGGGCGATTCCTCGGTTTGGATAATGATTCCTCGTCGCGTACCTCTCGACATGTTAGGGACTCGTCGATAGTATCGCTCGACCGTCCGAGCTCTCCCGAAACCGGCGTTAATAACAACGCTGGTGTAATTACTGCCATCCCCTATAACAGCACACATGCCGACCAACGAAGTCCAATACCCGTCGAATACCTTCCTCGAAGCGAACAGCCGCCTGTGCGCCGGGATCTTCTACCCCAGCCCCATCACTTGAATAAAGGCACCGGTGACTTCCATCAGTATCCATCTTTCGATACGGCCTCGATTGTGAGCGTTGCTAGTTCTCAGCACTCGGTTCAGCAGCAGCAGCGCCCCAGCACTGGTAATGGTGGGAATGTCACAATGGCATCTACCGGTCGGCAGACTCAATTTCATCAGTGGGGACCAGCCTCGGGCGGTTCCCCAACGCCTCGTGCAAGCACAGCTTCTTCGATGCAAAACAGCAGCTACAATGAAAGATGGGATTCTCTACCAGGTTATGGTATGCCCGGCTTCGGCAGAACATCTAGGCAAAGCGACCAATCCAGCGTATTTTCAGCAGGTAATGGAGTACCCCCTAATAGTTCCACGAATATGCGCTCATCCAGAATAGCGCTGCCCAGTGCTACCTCCCAGAGTTCCATTGCATCGCTACCCTCGAGTAGAGATTCTCATCGCCTAGTTAAACCTCCAGGAAACCCAGTATTTCCACCCGGAAGTGGAGACGGGTTCCCACTCACCAGACCGGACGACGATAGAATTACAGAACAAATGTTCTACGAGTTGATGAAGAAGCGAGGTTGGCATAATCTTCCGGAACAAGCACGGCGACAAATGCAGGCATATCCATCATCCAAAAAATGGACACTCATCTACCAGGATCGTCTAACAGAACTACAAGGGGAACAAAAGAGGCGGCAGCAGGCAGCGAAAACAGGAGTATATCCGACATCAAATGTTGACGTAGCCGCATCCTCTGACGAAGAGGGATCTCCCGAATGGTACGTGCGAAAGGTTATGGACAATACCTTGGATTTGAAAGGGTTAGGTAGTCTCGAGGTCAACTTGCGAACTCAACAGATCGGTTGGGTGAAGCGATTCATCGAATGTCAAGGGCAGGTCGCTCTCACCAACGTCTTGTTGAAACTCAATCGGAAGAGCGCTGTTGGACCTGCAGCCCCATCCGACGTAAAAACGAGCGACAAGAACCTCGATAAGGAATACGATATTTTAAAGTGCCTAAAGGCCCTACTAAACAACAAATATGGCGCTGACGATGCGCTCGCCCACCAGCAAGTGGTCGTGGCTCTCGTCACGTCGCTCATATCGCCAAGGCTCACGACACGAAAACTAGTCAGCGATGTGTTATCCTTCCTATGCCACTGGGACGGGGGTGAGGGTCACATTAAGGTGATCCAGGCTATGGATGTAGTGAAGACCCAGCAGAGCGAGAATGGCCGCTTCGACTCTTGGATGCGACTCGTCGAGGTCACTGTAGACGGGCGAGGGAAGATGGGCAGTCTCGTCGGGGCCAGCGATGAAGTCCGCAGTGGTGGTATCGGCATGGAGAACCTCCTAATGGAATACGCGGTTGCAACGCTCATCCTCGTCAATTCGATCATTGATGCCCCTGAGAATGATCTCCAGCTACGCATGCATATCAGGGCGCAGTTCGGTGCTTGTGGGATCAAGCGGATCCTCACGAAGATGGAGGCGTTCCAATATGACCTGATAGACAAACAGGTCGAGCGGTTCCGGACAAACGAGGCTATCGACTACGAGGATATGCTTGAGCGGGAGAATAGTAGCATGAAAGATAGCGTCGAAGGTGAGGTTAAGGACCTCAACGATCCGACCCAGATCGTAGACGCTATTCAGCAACGACTCCAAGGCTCTAAGACGCATGACTATTTCATATCTGCATTACAACATCTGCTTCTGATCCGAGATAATGACGGAGAAGAACGGTTGCGGATGTTCCAGCTCGTCGACTCGATGCTAAGCTATGTGGCCATGGACCGGCGTCTGCCGAACATGGACCTCAAGCAAAGCTTGAACTTCACGGTCCAGAGTCTTTTGGATAAGCTACATACAGATTCCGAAGCCAGACAGGCTCTGGACGAGGCTTTAGAGTCTCGGCAGATTGCCGATGCTGCCATGGCAGAGCGGGATGAGATGAGAGCTCAGTTAGAACTCGGCGCGGATGGTCTTGTTGCTAAGCTACAGAGACAATTAGAAGAGCAAGCTCGCTTCATCGAAGCCCAAAAGCGCCAGGCGGATGGTCTTAAGGCCGAAATCGAGAACATGCAGACGGTGCGTGCTAAGGAAGCGCAGCGGTACGAACTAGAAACGAGAGAACTGTATCTTATGCTCAGGGACGCCCAAGACGTAGCCGCCTCTCAGGCCGTCAAGGGCGTCTCTGGGAACAAGATGGCTGATGAGGATCCTACTCGAATGCAAGGTATTCTAGATCGTGAAAAGCTTATGGACCGACTTGCTATGCAGCTCGAACGACAGAAGACCCAGTACAAACTCGAGGGCAGAGTCTGGGGCGATGCTATCGGTCCTTCAGACCGCTTGCGTGCGCTACGTGAGGAAATGGATGGCTATGCGGAGAGCTATCCTGAGACACCGGAAGGCGCAGGACTCCCGCCGTCTGGTATGCTTGGGACAGTCAACAGACAGACAAGGTTGTCCAGGAAGCCCGTTGCAGGACAGCATATCTCTAGCGCTGACGAAGGTGCCACCGAAGGTGACGACGACATTGTATACGAGAAGCCAAGAGTCGTCGAGATTAGGAGGCCTGTTATGGATCCTAAGCAGGCTGCTAGCCTCATGTCGGAGATCCAAGCGAAGGGTAAGAGGGACGATATTAGCGACTCCGAAGATGGCGCGACAACCAACCCATCTCACCCAAGCCTTGAGTCACAGTCACCCATCACCCCAAGCGAAGTTGAGCCGCCGAAGATTCAAGTAAGCGACACGGCTGCTCCCCCTCCACCTCCACCACCTCCGATGCCAGGCCAACTTCCCGGAGCACCGCCGCCGCCTCCTCCTCCCCCTCCTCCTCCAATGCCCGGTCAACTTCCGGGAGCTGCTCCTCCACCCCCGCCTCCGCCGCCACCACCTCCCCCAATGCCAGGAATGCTATCACCCTCATCTGCAGGTGGCCCACCCCCTCCGCCTCCGCCGCCTCCTATGCCTGGGGCTGCCGGAGGAATGCCTCCCCCTCCTCCGCCAATGCCTGGTGCCATGTCCGGTCACTTCCTCTCTGCGCAAAATAACTTCGCACCGGGTCCCACAATCGGTCTGCCTGTTGTCAGGCCGAAGAAGAAGCTCAAGGCCCTCCATTGGGACAAGGTTGATACCCCCGAAACCAGTCATTGGGCGGCCCATGCTCCTTCGGCAGAAGCAAGAGAAGAGAAGTATGCCGAGCTTAGCAAGAAAGGTATTCTGGACGAAGTTGAGAAATTGTTCATGGCCAAAGAGATCAAGAAGCTTGGTGTTGGCACCTCTAAGAAGGATGACAAGAAGCAAATTATCTCTAGTGACCTTCGGAAAGCTTACGGTAAGCTCAATTCCCATATTAGAATTGCCAAAAGTTATAAAATACTAACTTATTCTAGAAATTGCTTTTGCCAAATTTTCACAGTCCTCTGTAGAAAAGATCGTCCAGATGATCATTCAATGCGACAAGGAGATACTTGACAATCCTGTTGTCATGGATTTCCTCCAAAAAGATGATCTGTGCAACATTCCGGACAATACTGCGAAACTCATGGCACCATATAGCAAGGATTGGACTGGTCCGGAAGCCAGTAAGGAAAATCGTGAACAGGATCCAAATGAGCTTACCAGACAAGATCAAATTTACTTGTACACAGCTTTCGAGCTACACCATTACTGGAAGAGTAGAATACGTGCGTTGGCCTTGACGAGAAGTTACGAAGCCGATTACGACGAAATCAACGAAAAGATTCATCACGTCGTATCGGTATCGGAGGCTCTAAGAGACTCGGTCTCTCTAATGAACGTGCTCGGGTTGATTCTCGATATCGGAAACTACATGAACGATGCCAATAAGCAAGCAAGAGGTTTCAAGCTCAGCTCGCTCGCCCGCTTAGGAATGGTGAAGGACGACAAGAACCAGTCGACACTTGCAGATCTTGTCGAGCGTATCGTTCGCAACCAGTACCCCGAGTGGGAGGGCTTCACGGGCGATATTCAATCCGTCATTACCGTTCAAAAGATCAACATTGAGCAACTACAAGCGGACGCCAGGAGATACGTGGATAACATTCGTAACATACAGATGTCACTAGACAGCGGCAACCTCAGCGACCCTAAGAAGTTCCACCCTCAGGACCGTGTCTCGCAAGTCGTCCAGCGGTGTATGAAGGATGCTCGCCGAAAAGCAGAACAGATGTCTTTATACTTGGAAGAAATGATCCGTACATACGATGACATCATGGTCTTCTACGGTGAAGATCCGAAGGACGATAACGCCCGTCGCGACTTTTTCGCCAAGCTAGCTTCCTTCCTCCAAGAGTGGAAGAAGAGCAGAGACAAGAACGTACAATACGAAGAGACGAGACGTAGGAACGAGGCTAGCATGAAACGAAAACATGGTCAGCTCAGGGTCACGGGAGCTGTCGAAAGTGGCCCACCGTCGCCGGCCTCCGCCGGTGCGATGGACTCGCTTCTCGAAAAGTTGCGCGCCGCGGCACCGCAAACAAGAGATCAAAGAGACCGAAGAAGGCGTGCGCGTCTCAAGGACCGTCACCAAGTTCGCATCGCTTCAGGCCAGAAAATACCTGACCTCAGTGAGGCAGCAGAGGCCGAAACTAATGTCAATAAGGAGAGTACCAATGGTATCGCAGATTCTGATAGTAACCCCCTTAGCCCAGATTTCCCATCCCCCGGCGAAGCTCCTTCAACGGCTGGAGATGGAGACGGAGAGGATGGTTTGGCTCAGAGGGCTGCAATGCTGCTACAGGATATGAGAAGCGGCGATGCAGCGGATGATAATGATCCGGAGAAGAGAGATAGTTTGAGGAAATCAGCGGCAGAAGAAAGGAGGGCTAGACGACGGCGGCTAAAGGGCGGCTCCGGTCCAGGCTCCGGTACTGCCGAAACGGACGAGGGTGCCAAAACACCTATACCCGAAGAAACACTGGCAGAAGTTGCTGCAGAGGAATGAAAGGATGGCACAAAGAGCAGTGTCGAATCGAAACCCCACTACTTCCATCTATCCAACCGATATAATGTCTACAATATATTACCTAACCAACCCCAGAGGAATTGTGTCCGGATCACCGACGAACGAATTTTGCAAAGCTATTGTAAAGTAACTCGAAACCAAGGCTCATATACGAGTAAAGTCCGGATCATAAACTTACTGTATAATTACTTGTTCTGAGCCTTAAATCGCCGAATCCAGCACCTCCGTTCGACGAAGGCTTTCAATGACTCGCCATAAGTTATTCTCAACCTCATTTATCTTCAATAAACGTGTATTAGTTACACTTGGCTTGGCGGCAAGATAATCCAGGCTATTAGAGAAGGGACTCTTTTAGAGGTTCGAAGGAAGAGACACGGCCAGACCGGGCCATATTCCCTTTGTCAGCGGAGGAAAAGGAAGGGAGGGAGTTCTTGGACCGACCGGCCAACCCCTTTTCTCATGTCGGAGGGTGGGCGCGCTTATAAGGGCCGGCGAGGGTTACCCAGTTGGAAGAGTAGGGGAAAGTGTGTGGGAAAAGGGACGTACATAAGCATAGTATATTACCTAGGTTTGTAGGCTCTACGATCAAGGGATATCTTAATAATTCGCTTCTTGCTTAACTTATCTTGTACTTTTATGTGATGCGGTGGTGATTATGCGTGCAGTGTCCTGGAGACATGAAGCTATATTTTTTGATCGAGTCTCTACCCTGTACAGTATTGGAATGTCTTGGTCACCGAAACTATAGTAAGGCTCACTTATTTGAGTAAATGTTAAGGTTTGAGGATAGTGGTGAGAGTGAGACCGATATTAAGGCTTTATGATGTGATATTATATTATATGCTACACATGCCTCCGCCACCTATTAGTTATAAATATAATTTTACTTTCAGATTCAAGGGATAGTACTCATAGAATTATGTTATGATAAAACCCCTACGGCCTGCTCATCTCATGCTATAATATTGGATACGAGGTTCCATGAGGTTGTTTTCAGGTATCAGAGTAAAAGGGGGTGGGGGGAAGTCGATTATAGCATTATCATCCGATATGAGAGTTATGCAGCCTTTTCAAAACAGCTACTGACTCGGGAAAATGTAAAAGGGGGAATAGATAATATGACAAAGGAGCAAAAAAAAGTAGCCCGGGTGGGATTTGAACCCACGTCTTTCCAACCTCGACCTTTCATCTGCAGTTTTGTCAGAAGCGCGTAATGATGGAATGTGTTCCCACTGCACCACCGGGCTTTTAGTTATTAAGAGGTTTGAAGTTCATAATGATATGCTGCAGCCTTAGATTTACTTTAGGTACCCCTATTTCTGCATGTACTTTGCTACATCTATGTAGCCTAGATGACTACATTATTTTGTTTATATGATATCAATAACGTATACGGCTACACTGGACCTATATTATATATTAACTAAGCACATATGCTTCATTAACAAATCCAAGCTGTCTGAAGCATTCAAAACAAAGCCATTTACTCCCTCCCTCCCCATCCTTCAATCTTACCCCTATTCCACACCCCTTTAACCCCCTATACACCTATCCAACAACTATCTACACATCTCTCCCACAACACAAACCCCATCCCAAGCCCTGCCACCCTAAAACAACTCACCCTCCCTAACAAGCACCCCCCCATTCAAATCCCCCTTCCCCACAGACCCTATCCCCGACAAATGCAGCGTAAGCTCCAGATCCCCCAGCAAACAGCGCAGCACATGCGCCACGCCCTCCTCGCCCCCGAGCACCAGCCCGTACACGTACGGCCGTCCGACAAGACACATATCCGCGCCGAGAGCAAGCGCCTTGGCGATGTCGGCGCCGCTGCGGATCCCGGAGTCGAAGAGGATCTGGACTTTCCTCTTCCTGCCCCCGCTGTTACTTTCCGTGACGGTGTGGACAGCTTCTACGACTCCCCTCAATGCCCCTAGCGAGCTCACGCCCCCGTCTGCTTGTCGTCCTCCGTGGTTACTCACGACAAGCCCGTCGACGAGCCCCGAGGCCGTGATTGCGCGCGCGTCGGACGCGCTCTGGATGCCCTTGAGCACGATGGGGCCGGCCCAGTGCTCGCGCAGGAAGGCTACGTCGGCGAGGGTATGCTTTGTGCCGGGGAAAATAGTGCGCGTCCATTCTGCCGCGGCGGCACCTAGGTTGTCGTTGACGGAGACGCCGGCGTGTTTGTCTTTGAAGTGTGTCTGGAAGACTGGATCCGAGAGCCCGATTGCGATGCCGACTTGGTCGGAGCGGAGGAAGGGATTGTATCTTATGATTTGCTCGTTAGTATATACATACCCAAGGATAGGGGCATATCAATATCAATATCAATATCAATATATATAGGGAAATGTGAAAAGGAGGCACGCTTCTCACCCATTATCCATATCACTCGGCCTCCAGCCCAAAATATACGTATCCAGCGTAACCACCAACACCCCAAACCCCGCCCCTTTAGCTCGCTCCAATAACGACACGGTGATATCATCGTGTTCCCTCGCCGGCCAATACAACTGGAACCACCTCTCCGCCGTGCCCCCATCCCCATCTGCCGCCCCCTCATCGCTCGCCCGCGCCACGTCCTCGATACTAGAGCTACTCGCCGTGCTCAGTATAAACGGGACGCCCTCCCGCGCCGCCGCTCTAGCAGCCGCCAGCTCCCCGTCCGGATTCATGATCTTCTGGACGCCGACGGGCGCGCAGGCGATGGGGTACAGAAGGGATCTACCCAGCACGTTGACGGAGAGGTCCGGGAATGGGGATTTCCCCTTGTTCCTTTTACTATTATTATCGCTGCTTTTCGACGACGATGAGGACGATTGGCCTAGCCCTAATCGCCGCGGCACGATAGACCATTTCCCAAAAGCCTCCCTGTTCTTGCGCGCCGTCTCCCCCGTCCCCGCGCACCCGAGCACGTAGCCCCGCGCGTCGGCAGACATGCGCTCCGCGGCGAGGTGTTCCCATTCCAGGGGCTTGAACGTAAAGGGAGGTCGCTGGTACCGCAATCCGCGCTGGTACACCTCTGCTTCGTAGGCGATGGGGTTAGGGTCGGAGTGTTTCTCTGTGTTGGGGCGGGTGCTGGGGTGGGATTGGGAGGACATGTTGTAGGTGTTGGATAGGAAGGGATATCTAAGATGGATGATAGTAGGAATCAGGACTTAGAAGAGTGGAATTCCTATAAAGATACTCGATTCGTCTATAATAATACCTCAGTCCTCTATGCCGTTGACCGAGACCGCGTCATCTCCTATGCAGGTACAAACTCCACACCCGGTTTATACGCGGATCTACGTTGTCATGATGTCATGTTATAAGGAAATAGAGCGAGCTATTTACCTTGTAGCACAAGAATTAATAGAAGATTTCACATTGTTTCTGTTATGTATTATATCGTCGATTTATTTAAGTAGATATTTATTGTCTGGGTAACAGGTCCGGAAAAGGGGTTGAAGGCAGTTCAGATATAGTTATAAGCCTCATGTATTGAGATATAATACGTACTAAATACAATATCATATAACTAAACGTTACCTTCAAACGAATAAAAGATTCATCACACCGAAATGCAAATATCAACTTTGTAAGTATCACCAATATCTCTTAAAAAGGGAAACCCATCAATAGCCGTTCAATTTTACTTCACCAAGAAAAAGACCAAAATAAGAATCCAAAACACCATTCATTCTCTTTTAGCACACACACGCGCACCGGCCTCAAAAGCCGGTCGTCGTTTTATTACAAGAATCTCTAGGTCTATATAATACAAGCCGGCAGCGCGCACGCGCGTATCCGAGCTTCGAGCCGTAACAGATGTATCGATGTAAGCCTTGCGCCCGCGCCTTTGCCAATCCCTATCTCCTCCGTTATGCATGTATCAGTCAGTCAATCATTTATCACAATTCAATGCATTCCTTCTTTACTTTGCCATGACGTCTACGTAGCGCCCTGTCTTCTTCGCCTTCTTGCCTCCCTTCCTCGGCCCCGCCGCGCCGAGCAAGTCGTCGATGCTGCTCGCGTTGCTCAGGCTTGTAGCCGGCCTGCTAGGCGGTGCGCTAGGAGGCCCGCCTGGGGCGCTGCTAGTACTCTGACCCGAGACGGACCGCATCATAGGCGGAGCGCCACCGGGAACCATGAGGTTATCGTGCGAAATAGCACTTCTAAGCAGTGTAGGCGCAGGCGTAAGATGAGCACGGGGAGGGCCGGTAGGAGGGATTCCCAAGCCCCCTGGAGGAGCGGATGTAGATCCCGGCGGTGGAGGGGTACCAGCTGCACGAGGAGGAGGCGGTGTTGCCGACTTAACAGGAGTGTTCTCAGCTCCCGATTTCTTGTTGACCCAGCGCTTGAGGTCCGGATCGTATACGAAGCTGCTGGCTTCGCCAAGTTTGGCCTTGATGGGCTTGTTGGCCGGTTCGAGTGACTCCTTTTTGGCACCACCGCCGAACCATCCTCCAAAGCCCCAGCCTTTCTTGGCTGCCTTCGCCTCAGCAGCACGTTTTTCTACAAGTCTGTTAGTAACATGTGAATAAGGGGCGTTAGTTTGTACTCACCCTCTTCCTCAGCAATCTTCCTAACCATCTCCGCGTTCTCCCGGTCTATATCCGCCTTGCTCTTCCCTTGTGACTTCAGGCCAGGAATATCATCCTCATCATCGTCGAAAAAGCTCTTTTTAGGCTTCGACTCACTGGGAGAATCGCCTTCGTTGCCACCCGGACCCGGCTCGTACGATGGAGGCTCAAAACCAGAAGGTTGGTATGAAGGTGGTTCGTATCCGCCCGAGTAACTTTCGGTCTGTCCTGTAGGAGCCTCGAAGGAGTTCATCGCTGGCGGTTCATATCCGTACGAAGGAGGCTGATAACCCTGCGTCGCGTTGGCGTCATTTACTAAAACTGCCGGTTTCAGCTCCGTAGGTGAGGGTTGCGACTGAGAAGCATTAGGGTTTGGCGAGGTTTGTGCGGCTCCATATGGATCGTAGCCCGGGAATGAAATTCCAATACCCGTCGGTTGTGGGGCTGAGTCTGATCCTTGGGAGACTGGCATATATGGAGACGTCTGAGAAGCGGCCGGTGCTGCAGGTTGATATGTAGAAGTGGACGAGTTATGATTAGGGGTATAGGGACTTCCAAATGTAGACTGCATGTCTGATCCTCTTCTTGTTGGTAGCTCAAAGGAGCTCCGTGTAATCTCGCCCGAGGTCCTTTCCATTGAAGATCTGGGAGCTGGATTGTAAGAAGCATTAGGGTCGTATGGGTTATTGGAGGGTTGAGATATTAGTGGCGCATAGCGTGAAGCGGCCTTAGTGGATGTGAGGGTAGGTGATGGGTTACCGTTTCCGTATACGTCGAAGTTCGAGACGGACGGAGACCGACTGATCGTCGGTGTCCCGCCTGCAAGACGAGAAAAGGGCCCAGACTCAGCGCCAGCCTCGCCCGACGCCGCATTACCAGAACCATCCTCATCATCGCCGGCAACAAACTTGTTGAAGCGGCTCCACATATTTGTAGACACCTGGTCCATCCTAGGCTTCGGGATCCACGAAGATGACTCTTCCTTTGGAGCCTGCTTCAATCTTCTCATAAGATCGTCTACGGAAGACTCTAAAACGGGGTGGTAATAAGGCGACCTCTTCGTCTGCGCAGTGATAGCGTTGTAGATACCCTCGCAGTATTGTAAAGCCTTATCTCTAAATCCATGTTCAGCAAGGGTCATAGCATATTGTAGTTTGTAAGCAGCCAAGTGTGGGCAACTCTGAACAGCATTTGAGCCTCCCGCAAGGGATAACCCATACTCGTACACTTCACTAAGTTGCAAGGCCTCCGTCTCCTTCGCGAACTGGTCGGCTTGGCGACGGTGATCGGCTCCAACAAGGACGAAGTTAACATTAGGGTCATCAAGACCGCCAAAAATAGCAGAGTTTCTAGCAAAGATGTAGCAGATGTGAGCTGCTTCCGCTCTTCCATATCCAGAGAGCAAGTTACCAAGCGATCGTAGAGCTTGAGCATCGCCAAAACTCCTGTTGCTGAGTATTAAGCCAAGTGTCTCGCGCCATTTGTCAAGACCCGCCAATGCATCCTGCGATGCGCCAATAGAAGCCGAAGTAGATATAAGCTGAAGACCTGCCCGCGCATGAACTGGGACGAGCTCATCTACCGACTCCTCAAAATTTCCAGAAAGAACGCCATAAAGGGCCGCGAGCGACTCATTTCCGTGACCCGGATGGTTCACCTCCTTCTTGATGAACTCTTGAGCAACCTTTTTATATAATTCCGGACTTTGCATCGTATTCGAAATGAGCATCGCGTGGCCCCAAAGCCTCTTGTCCACCGCAGCCCAAACGGCCTTCTCTCGGTCACCGGATAGCAGATGGTGCCGGATCTGCTCGACAGTCGTAGAATCGACGGCGTCCGCTTGCATAGTAGTTATAGTTGAAGGTATTCCCGTCAAATCGGCTCCAGTAGAAATCGCAGGAGCAAGCTCAGGATTATCAGTGTCAAGACCAGGTGAGATAACCTCCCTAACAGCCTTTTCTACCGTAGGATTTCCTTCGAGAAGACCGTCGTTTTCAATAAAAACCCGTAGAATCTTCCATAATAATGCTCGCTCAACAGCTCTCTTGTCCTCATGTGAAACGGCGTGCAAGAACGAAAGATTTGGAAGACTTCTTTCAAGAGTATCAATACCAGCCGTCAGCCATGCAACTGTTTCTTTCTTCTTCGATTTGCCCTTCAAAGGTCCTGGGAATTTGACAAGACGCTCTTCCAACGGTTGAATATCCTTGACATGCCGTACTTTCACCTCACCTGGGCTGCGTACGATCATCGGGAGCGCCTGACTAATGCCATATCGTGGAACATCCGTCGGGAAAGAGGTCACAAGTGTTCCTCCCACACCCCATGTAATGACGGGACAACCTCGCCATCTCTTTAAGGGGTCCTGCTCTCGACCATCGGTTGGCGGGACAAGATTGAGATGCTGAGACATGCCTCGGGCTCTAACAGCAGGTCGAGCTGCATCCGCATTCGGTATCTCTCGTGGGGAAGAAGCACCTTGTACGGAAGACGGCCGAGGGACAGGGTCGATGGGCCTTATTCCAGGCCGATTTCCATAAAGAGCTCCAGGCGATTGGGTTTGAGACCGAGGCGGTGGTACAAAGTTAACCTCCTTATGTGGTACGGATGCGGGAGACATCGGGACATAACTTGATACCGCTCTCTTAGGGGGAGATATCGCGTTATAGGCAGGAGAGTTAAGAGGCGGAGGAGTATGCCTGACTTGTCTTGGACTATATTTGGATTCGGACGGAGCTTTGGGCGCAACTGGGGGAGATCGTAGTAAAGATTGTTCCTCCTCAACTTCCTGCGTTGGTGGTAATGAAGGCACTCTTGTGAGACGAGGCTCATACTGAGATGAGCTTCGACGTTCAGAGGTGCCCTCAGCGTTCATAGGAGTTGGTATTGGCTTATCGTGAGAGATTTCAAAATGAGAGTGAGCAAGGGGACTGGAAGTTCGTGGTTGGTGTGCGAGCATCGGGGGTGGAACAGCGGCGTATCCACCACTAGACGACCGGACAGAAGGCGGAGCGGGCGAATATCGGCTAGAAGCAGGCGGTGGAATACCGTTTGCTACTGATAATTGAGGCGGCGCGGGAGAGTATCTTGAGGTCGCGACGGGAGGCGCACTTGGCGTGGGTAGCGAATTGGATTGCACCGAGGCATAAGGATTAATACGCTCTGGAGCAACTAATGACGCGATACCAGTTGCTTGCTCTTGGGGGGAATGAGGAGGATAGGAAGCAGGCGATGTTAAAGGGGATCCAGGAAGAGGACCGTGTGGTGGTTGTCCATATGGGCTAAGTTGAGGTGAGGCGGAAAGGTGACTGTGTCGTGACGCGGGCCGGGGCTTCGACGATAGAGGTAAGTCCTCGAAGAAGCTAGATTTAGATTTTAACTGGGGGGTAGGCTTCTGGGCTATTGCTGCCGCTGGTGGTGGTGGCGGCGGTTGGCTTGAATGGCTTGAACTAGGAGGTGATAAACTTGCGTTCGAAGCTCCCGGCGGTGGTGGTTGGGAATACAAACTCGCACTCCTTGGGGGCGCGGCTGGTGGTCCTAGAGATGCGTTGTTTGCTCGTGGAAGTTGCTGCATACTAATCCGCTTCTTCGGTTTCACAACTTCCATCGGGAGATCGTACGGAGATGTATACCCGCCTTTGGCCTTATCAGCAAAACTTTGAGCTTTAGGCATAGCTGGCTTTTGAGGTGGCTCAAATCCACCCATTGCCGGCGGAGGAGCCGTGGCCGGGTGCGCATAGGAAGGAGGTTGTGGCGGTTGCATTTGATTGACAAAGGGGGCTGGTGCATAAGGGTTTGGGCTTAACTGCGCCGGATGCTGGAAACTATCAGGAGTATAACGACCATTTAAGCCTGCCGACTGAGGTTGCGCAGCTATATGAGGCTGTGATATCGATACTACTGGTGCCGCTGGCATCTGCTCAGTCGTATCCTCCAAGAAACCTTCGTCGTCACTTCCGAAGATATCTGCTGGATCCAGCTCCTTATTTTCAGCAGTTGAATCCAATAGAAAGTCCTCGTCATCGTCAAAAGCAGCAGCCCACTTTGCATCGATATCGACGGGTCCCGGTTGAGTATCAACTCCCTCCTTCGAATGAGTTTCAAAATCACCGTTCACAGCCCGCTGCGCAGGCGTGTCTGAATTCGCTGGTTCTTCCGACGTAGCATCCTTGACTGGAGATGGGAGCTCTGAATTCGACTCTTCTTCCCTTGTCATAGAGTCTATGACTTGTCCCATTACCATAGATGTGGATTTCCTCTGTAGAGTATGCTCAAAGCTAGCATCTTCTCCTAGATGAGAAGCATCCTTAGTTACTTGGCTGAAAAAGTCATCACCCTCTTCAACATCATCCTGCGTAAAGGCATCTCCAAGACCTGGAGCCTCAGGTTCGTAATGGTTCTCTAGGTCATGCTGTTCGCTTTGTGGAATCAACGGTAAACCCTCCTCGAATCGAGCATCCGACTCCTCCTCTGCAGTACCCACAAGCTCTCCACCAACGTATTGCTGGGATGAGCTTCCATTTGCACCAGTTTCATCATCGACGGGCTGGTCTTCGCCAAGAGTATCGGGAAATTCAGATTGTGCAACGGGGTCAGTGTCTGAATCATCCTTCTCCAAGCCATGCAGGATATCTTGGGCTTGAGTTGATGGGGGTGGGTGATCGAATTCGTCCTCAGTCGCATCCTCTCTTTGCGGTACGGCGGGAAATGAGTTTGTCCTCTCATTCGGTGGCATGAACTTGAAAGGGTCCGTGTCCGATCGCTGCAGGCTCAACTCGCTATCCTCGTCATCGTTAAAGCTTACCTCGTGAGACACGGTACGCGCAAACGAAGTTGTGCTGGAATGTTTGGCCGCGTTGCTCGTCCGAGTAGTTTCCGCTTGGGCAATCTCGTGTTCGTAATCAGGTACGACAGCATCATCACCTTGCGCAGTCGCAGCGTGTGAGGCTCCTGAAAGATCCCATGGGTTATCCCCACCGTCATCATGATTAAATTGGTCTAGGAACGCGCTGTCGCTTGGTTGCTGAGGCTTAGCGCCGTCTTCTATTATTTCGTTATTTAACATATCCTGAGCTGAGTGCTCAATCGCGTGCTCGTTATCGGCATTCACATCTTGATTTTGTGTCGAGTCGAGCTCTGATATTTGATTGTTATCGTTATTAGTGTATGGCATCTTAGCCGGATGCCACGTCGCACTTGAGGCATCCATCTCCGAGTACAATGATCGCGAACTAGATAAGCATCGAAATGGAAAGGCCCCCGTAAAGTAGAATTAGGAAACGGTACTGCGAGATCGGGACCAGTTAGTTGGGTAATTCACAATAGTATCGTGTCATCAATAAGTACGGAACGAAGTCGCATGCCAGATGCTAAACTAAAAGTTGATAGGGGCAAACAGCGCGATGCCATAATTAGATAGCAAGGGAATAGGAATGAGATGGATCGCGCGACTCATACTAAAACAAAAAAAACCAACTCACTTATACAAGAACAACTAATAAAGACGTTTATTCTGGACTCGTTACAAGCCAAACTCCATGATCATATTTTAGAGGAGCAATTATCGTTATTGCTTTCTTTCTTGGGGTACTTGAGAGGAAATTGGGAAAGAAAAATGGGAAAGTTGAGGCAAAGTGGCAGATCCACAAGATGTTACTTTGAACTTTACATACTACCTATATAGAAAAAGGTATCGTCCGTTGAGGCCATGTTCTCATTCAATGACCCATGTACCCATGCAGCTTATGCACAGCACAAACCCACGCTAGGAGGTACTTGGGTTAGCGAGACTGATAAAATAAATGACATAACCACGATGGAATGGATGGAATCTTAGAAGACAACATATCCGTTTATTGTAATTATCCGACAAGTCAGCACATGCCGAATAATTCGACTAATTGAGTTAATACCTACCTACCTAGCCATATATAGCTTATATCTCTCAAGCCCGAATATTATTCTGCCGGTGGGCAATAAAATCTGGCATCTCTGCTTATTCGATAGTGATTAAGTCGTTATTAATGTATGTACCTATATGGAGACGACCTGAGGCATGGACATGACGGGAGTACCCAAATATGTACATGTATGGCGGAATCTTGGTAGATGAGTACATTATGTACATACTTCCACACGTACATAAATGGGAACTTTGACGTAAAGCACGGGCAGAACGGGTCCCTGATTCCGTGCCTGCATTGCTTCCATTTCTTACTTTCTTTATGATTGGTTAAGTCATGGGTGGATTCTATCAAGCTTCGGCGGCCAATTAACAACACAAGCTCCAGCCCTGGAAGCTTATTTTTAGGTACTGACCCTTTAGCACGGTGCGCTCCGATATCCGACTTCCAGTTCTCCGGTTCAGGTCTCTGGTTCGTTAAGCAACTCCTAAACACTCTTTAAATCTTGATCGCCGGCGTATCCGTTAAGCAGTCAACTTCAGGTCGAGCGATGAACAATACAATACGGCGATAAGGAGTTATGCAGAGAAACTTCTATTCCAGCTTATCACAATCTCATAGCTACCACCCCTTGTTCTCCCTGTCTCCGTGCCGCACGATATATTATGTATCTCCAGATTTCTCCCCCACCGTCCTCTAACGTCCTTCATTAAAACTTCAGATAGATATCAGCCTGCGCCCGTCCTATGGTAGGAGCCGCAACCAGCTCGGAAATCTTCCGAAGCCGTGCCGCACTAGTTTCGTAGACAGCCGGCACCCCGGTCTCCGAAAAGGGGCGGCCGTCCTTGATTATCTCGGCTAGCCCCTTTGCGCATAGCAACACGTTCGGCATGCCGTGACCGTCGAAGCCGGCGCAGATGTATTGCCCCGGTTTAAACGGTACGTGGCCGGTGTGTGGCGCACTGTCTGCAGAGTACTATAAACCTGAGTGTTAGTCTAAGTCAGACTATCAAGAGATGATACCTCGATATAGCTTCAAGAAGAGTTAGGACACTCACACCCATAATGCCCGTCCAAATACTCTCCGTCTCAGTCTCGAACCCCTTCCACCCTGTAAACGTCCTCGCAGCCCAGCAGTCGAAATATGGCGCCGTGGACTCGATCAGTGTCGAGTCGTCATAATTCCTATACCACTCTTCCTTATCGTCGACAAACGCGCTCTTCCCGCCTCCCACAATAATACTGCCATCCTGGCGCAAGCCATAGTATGAATCGATCGAATTCGGGCTCTCCATTTCCAGTCCCGCCGATCCCAGCGGTATATTCGTGGCCGGCGCATCCGGCACAACCCTACACACAGTACCCCGAGCCGCATAAATCGCATCGTCGTACTCGGGCAGCAAACCCGCCGTATACGCATTCGTCGCAAAAACAACCCGTTTCGCGCGAGTCGCCCCCCTAGCCGTCGCCAGCGTCCAATAGCCCTCCCCATCCACCGTCTCGGAAACCCCGTGCACCGTTGTCTTCGTCTGCAAATTAACCCCCTTTCCCACTGCCCCTTCTAGAAGATGCATAACCAGCTTATACGGCCAGACCACATGCGCCGGGTACGTGAACGCGACCTTGGCCCCGGCGATCCCCGACACGCGCTCCGCGTCGCTCGGCCCGTGGTACGTGACGGAGCGCAGGGTCGGGCAGTTAAGTTTCGTCATGGCGTCCCATAGCTTCTTGATCTTGGCGGCTTCGGCTGCGTCCACGAACACGTCGCCCGTGGTGACCGCGCGCAAGTCGCAGTCGATGCCTTCGTCGCGGACGAGTGCAACGACGGCTTCCGCGTTGGCGGCTTCGAAGAGCGCGACTTGGTTCGCAGTCTCCAGGCCTTGCGCTTGCATGCGCGCCGCGAGGGCGACGAAGAGATCAGGGCGGATGTGCCCGCCTAGTAAAGGTTAGTAAGTAGGCATAAGACCGCAAGTCATATAAGAGTGTAGGTGAAGTATAGTGTAACAAGACTCACCGTTCCTGCCAGTAGCCCCTGAGCAAGCTTCCCGAGCCTCCAAGATAGTAATACTCGGCTTCGGTTCACTCTCAGGGCTATCCTTAAGCAGATAGTGCGCTAGAGCCGCGCCCGCAAACCCGGCGCCGATGATAACGATGTCCTGCTTCTCGGGGAGTTCCGGGGTACTGCGGTGGGAGTCGAGATGGTGTAGCTGCGTCCTCCAGTACGGGACCGTAGCGTTCTTCACAGGGAATGGTCCGGCCATTGTAGTGATGAGCATTGAGATATTAGTATTAGAACTAGAATTATGAGTAGATTTTTAATATATATCGATATGTCGATATTAACGTCGCAAAAACAAGGTATTGAACTCAATTACTCGTTTGTTTGCTTTCGCTGTGATGATATCGCCATATTTACGTTCATGATGAACCCATTCTTATACTCAACTTCATCGTGATAATGTGAGATATGTGTTCTATTTGCTTCAGATGAGTCACTTCTAGAAGCCGTCGTAATCAAGTGCGCAACAGGCTGATATCGAGCCAGGCCTAGAGACTCCCAACAATATTGGTATAGATATGGCTACGAGTTGTGTAAGAGCAGTGCGCGGACTATACAGCATCGTCAGTATACTCCAATACCGTCTATCTACTTCCTAGTCTCTCCTATCATCATCATCATCACGATCATCGTATCCAGTGATGGGTTAGTCCTCACAAGCGACATGCACTTCCATATCAGTGTACGTCAGCTCAGCAAAAGCTATTAGTCCTAGACTACATGCTCTCCACGAGCAATCAAAAGTGCGCGTATGTAGAACCACGTAGTCCTACACATCCATCGCACATCCGGTAATGACTCTACTCTACTCTACCTCGGATCACACATGGTGATTGTTAATCCATATACTCCTTCCCCTCTCCGGCATTGTATACCTTAGGTAGGTTAGGTAGACCAGACATACGTTAGCATTAGCATATATTTCGCAAGTCTACCTATAGTTACATACTAACCTAAACTCTTGGCACGATGACGATACCATCCCTGGACACATAGGGCTGCTGGCCCTTACAGATTCTAGCAAATCTAAGCACCCAACAAACCCCCCAGGCGAACGTAAATTATACCTCACCGCTCCTCAGCCCTAGGAAGTTTACGGCAGGAGGTAAGGTATAGATAGTCGAAAGCGGCCGGTCGCGCATGTGACGTTGTAGTAGAAAGCGCTTCTCCAAATGGAGCCTCAATCGCATCATACATGAGTGATGACGCGGCTCAGATAGCCCACGTAAGGCCCCGGTAGAAACAAACATTTCTCTGAATAACCGCAGCCTTACGTGCTTATCATAGAAATTATAGAGGGAAAAGACCGAGATATGGCTTATGTGTTAAACATGAAGAAATATTATATTCACGCATGGAATTAGAACTATTCCCAAATCCTCGTCTAATAGGATCAGTCCATTGTCTCATTTTGAAAGCTGGCTACACTATTATTCTCTTGAATATATAGCCGCCCTAAACGCCCATGTCAAATTCCATATGCCCCTATTAAACATCAACCGATGGTATACCTCAACGCCTGTCGCAATGCTGTTTAAAAACCCCTCGAAGATCCTCTCAAAACCCGGTATGGTTTAATTTCTCTGTCGCTTATTAGAAAACCCGCCCCTACCCGAACTCTCCCGAGCCCTCTTGCGCTCAATCTCCTCCTTCATAATGCGCTCAGCTTCGCTCATCTTCTTCGGCTCTCCAAAGGCCGGTGCTTTCTTCGACGCTCCCGCGAGCGCGTTCTTTTTCGCAGCCGCGAAGACGTTCTTGGGTTGAGGCTTCGCTGCCATTTTAAGCGAAATAGGAGCAGCGGCAGGTTTCTGGGTCGTGGGAGGTTGTTCTGGTGTAGCTGTTGATTCCTCTTTCTTCTCTGCGTCTTTCGGTGGCGGCACTGATATCTCTGGGGTAGATTTATCTGGAGAGGGTGTTGGTGCCGGCTGAGTAGCGGGCTTGACGCCAAAAGAGAGCTTGATCTTCTCTCCCTCTTGTCTCTTGAGTTCTTTGCCTTCCGAATTGTCGACCTCGTCCTCGTCTTGCTCACCCGCTTCCCTCTTCGCACGCTTGATTTGTTCCTTAATTAACATGTGTTCGCGCTCTTCGTCTCCCTTATCTTGCATCTCCTTCCTCCGCACCGCTTCTTTTCGCCGTAAGGCATCCGGGGAGTCATCTATCCATGCGATATGGATTCCCTTATCATTTTCCTCGACTCTGCAAATTCCTTCCCTTCCCAGGTGCTTTGCGAAGTCTGTAAGAGAATGCCATTTGGTAGCATTCATGTGGACATGCTCTTTGTTGGCGATGTAGTTCTGGTAAAAGTGGTTGATCTGCACTTGCTTCTCTCCGTGGGAGGTTCGTAGTAGCTGCAAGAAGTCCTTGATGAACTGACTGCTAAAGTCGTCGATATACTTCTTCGCATCCTCACCAACTAGCAGCATCTTTCTCGTGTGTGACTCGCTTTGGGTGTGCATCTTGAACGCATTGGCGTCCCGGCATTGCTTTTCGCATATTTGACAGTACCATCGAAGTCGCTGTAGTCCCTTCGATTTCATTTTATTGTTCAGGTACTTCGTCGATCCAAATTCTGCTTTCGGCATTTTGGCGGTATTGGTCTGGGTTGATATGTGTTTGTGATATAAGTATTCGAATTGTCGGTTAATTAAGAGCGTCGTGTCGTGTCGTGTCGTAGTTGGGGAGAGATTGACGATTTGCAATGGTGATGGATGATGAAGACTATGCGACGGACAGTGAGGAAGATAAGAAAGGTCAAGTGTGGCGCTGCAGCTGTTGACTTTATCGATAAAGTTTAACCCCTGTTATAGCAATTGGTAGTTGCCGAAATTCGGCATACTCGATTAACTTATATGCAAACAACGAATCAAAGCCCAGATTTAACCTCAAACTTACCCAGGTAGGTAAATACTAAAAATAATCATTATTTCTTAAAGCATAGTTGGAGAAGACATCAGTCATCACGAATTCAAAAATTGAATAACCTCATTTATTTAAGCACGCTTTAAGCAGATCAACGCCTCTATATCTATCAAGCTTTTATAGGTAGCCAAGCATAGGTAGGTAGCTTTAGCTCTAAGTATCAGGGCGTGTTGATGCCCAAACCCCCTTTTTTTCAACTGGTACATACTGACTAACCACCGTTTTATAGTGACCTATTTCACAAACACGAAACATGTATATCATGTTAAATGCCAGTATACCGTGCTACTAATCGAGGAATGTGAATAAGTTTGTATGTAATATGCTCATTGCCCTCGTAGCTTCCCTTGCATCGATAACACACGAGATATTAATCTCACTTGCGCCTGTTGTCGTAATTAGTAATATATCCAAAATAACACAAACTACTTGCATAATATACGCAGTCACATACCTTGCGATATCATCTCGATGTTGATGCTATGCTCTCCTAGCGTCGAGAACATGCGGCCAGCAATACCTGTCATATTCTTCATCTCTGCACCGACTAGACTTAGAATAGCCATATCGAGTAAGATACTGACGTCTCCGCATTCTTCTAGCTCTGTCATTGCTTTTTCGAAATGGCGGACGGACGGGCTCGAGGAATGGATGGCCATTGACACGTGAACCTCACTTGTGGAGATAAGGTCCACGGATATTCTATGGCTGTTGAGGATTGAAAACACCTTGGCGAAGAAACCGTGAGAAATGGAACGTTTGTTCGAGTGTACGTTGATGACAGTGATGTTGCTCTTGATAGAGACCGCAGTGGGTCTCCGAGGATGTTTTCGCAACGAGGAGTCCGAAGGCCTGGATCTCCTGATCTTCTGTGCTGGAGATTGTACTGGATCTGGAACCACGATGGTACCATTTCCACGAGGATTGTTCACATTCTTAATGCGAATTGGTATCGGCGGGTCTGCTTTGATTACTTGATCCATCGTTAGGTGGTGAATGACTTCGGAGCCGTAGAATGTGAGTTCTGCTGCCTCTGACGGGGTAATAGACGCGAGTAGCCTTGCCGTTGGTACTTTGGTGGGATCTGCCGTGAATATGCCGTCTACTTCCTTCCATATCTGCAACTCTTGAGCCTTCACTCCCACTGCGACCAGAGCTGCACATAAGTCAGTATATCCCCGCCCAATATCTCCGTCCATCAAACTTCCAGGGACGTTCCCGAAGAAACCCGTGACTACGGGGACTCTGTCATTGCAGGCCTGTATCCTCTTCCGGAAAATGGCTGCTGCATCTTTGTAAAATGCTGGACTTAATCGGTCGGAACTGTCATAATGCATAACATCAGACAAGTCCACATACTCTGCGTCAACATGCTACGAATATTGTCAGTTAAATAGGATAATAATGTCTTATCTGGAATTTGAACGAACCCTATCTTTTAATAAGTAGGTCATAAACCTGCAACTTAACTTCTCTCCAAAGCTAACTACTCGATCCTTGGATCTCGCGTTGACTTCCAAGTTAAATCGCTTAGCCGCAATGATGTAGTCTATTAATTCCTGGCAGTCCTCTTCTATGTTGGACGATACAGATTTTTGTAGGTCGGGATTTTTTATCCACTTCTGCGCTGCTGCGACATGGTCGACGCAAATATCTCGTATAACAAGCTTGGCTTTTTCGACGAGCTCATGCTGTGTGACTTCATTACTCGTCGCTGCTGATATAGCACGTAGATGCTTATAAACTTCTAGCAGTCTATATGAATATATCGTGTTAGATCAATTGGGACTAATTGCCCTTTCATAAAGCATTCAATGACTCACCGGCTAGTAGTACCGGTCACCTTCTTACCAGAACTTCTAGCAGAGCAAATGACGGCAATTTTATTCGACCTTAAGCTGGCTCTTATCATAACGTTAGTAACGTTTCGTAAAGGAACAAAGTTGCGATCTCATACCGAACAATTCCTTCAGCAATCTATATTCAAGTCGGAAAATGTCAGTCATACTATATTAGGCAAGAAAGGGTCGATGCATCACAAACGCTGTCTGGGAATTTCCCAACACTTGTGCCTCCGAATTTCTGTACTATCCAGCCTTCACTACTGGTGTTGCCTTGGAGTATAGCGTCCATGGCCATTGTGATATAAGAATGAATGAAATAAAATTCCGGCTCTGTGTTGATTAAAAATTTTATAGTAAAAGTAACTGAGTATGAACCTTATGATGTAGAAGTTGTGTGGGTTGATGGCGGGGCAGATTCAGTGTAACTAAACTGAGTTAACTATAGGTTAACAGGTAGCTATAAGTTATAGTTTGAATACTCTTCTAAAATTGGTGATACAAATCGTATGCATGTGTTTGCTTCAAATGAAAGAAGAGAGAATATAATAAGTAGGTAATTGATTGGAAGAATTAGGATATACTTGGCAGGCACTCACTTGTTGTTCGGATTCAGACATAAAAATTGAATTAGTCTACCTTAGAAAGGGGCCCCCGAATCGGAGGTTCTACGGCGGTGCCACGCCACAATTAGTCGGTAGCGAATGAAAAAATAGTATCCGCTTCGGGTTTTCATATGGTGGAAGCAGCTGTAGCTCATTACAGTCATAGTCGAATTGCGGGGCATAAAGGCGGGACCCCTATTCCCTTTTCGCCGGTAGTCTGTTTCTCGTGTAATTGAGGTCATAATTTAAATATATTTGAAACTTACCTCCATATAGCACCTCCAAATACCAACAGCGTACATATATACCTCCTTTTATTATTGTGACTCATTATTTAATCGGCAAGATGTTGGAATAGCTTCCAAAAATCCCAACTCATCTCGCTAAACTTATAGTCATCTAGGTTGGGTTAGTATCTTGCATCTGTTCGGTATCCTGTCTTACATACAGTGAACCATGTTATATAGCTACCACAATCGTCACCTACAAGACACGTAAGAAAAGTAACCATAGTATAAGAATCCTTCAGAGCGCAACTGGCTGCGCGTGGGCAGATGTAAATAGCTACGGGTATCATACAAGCCATGTTACACAAGTATTCAGACCTCCTATCCTATCGGAGTACCAAGGCGAATATCCATGCCGCCCCTTATACACCCGGGGCCAAAACCCCTCCTCCTGACCATACATGCATTTTGTCCTTTATAAAATCAAGGACCAACTATACCGGCCCAACCCTCAAAAGCTCTTTTCCGTGCCTCGAAAATGTACGCCCTGTCCGTTACAAAATTACCACTTAAACGACCCTGCCAGACATATACCCCGGAATCCTCAAACCATGGGGTCCTAGCTGTCTATCGTGTTCGGTCATACCGTCATACCTTCGTGTACGTAGGTCATGTTTTGCCCGATCGGGCAAATAGTTAAACAACACCACCGACACCGAATATTAATATATAGTCTCTAACACCCCTGAGACTCGTACTGATCCTATTGGACCGACTCCTCCAGGTTTAGAGAATGTAGGCTCTGGTCCTGACCTTCCTGGTAGTCGAATTTTTCCATAGGAAAGTCCTCCTCTGGAGTCCTGATCCCAATTCCGCTATCGTCGTGGTTCACTGACATGTGGAGGGAGTCTGTACCATTGACTTCGAGCTGAGACGGGAAAGGGGCGCGGTCTGGTTGCGGCTGGGAAATATGCGAGATACTCTGATCATCGCTACCAACACGCGAACCTCGCAAGGTCACGTCGTTACCATCTACTGGAGGCTTAATCTCGCTGCCAACGGGAGGTTGCGAGTTCTTCGACTTCATGAAACCGCCGTATTCGGCCAGGAACGAAACCATCTCGTCAAGCCAGCACTTCGTCACCCACCACGCTCCAAAACTATTGCTCTGGCGCATGGTAAGATCACGCATAACCTCTAACCCGACACGTTGCACGCACCAAACAATATCCGTTGCCGCGGCATAGGGGAATCGTTTCTGGAGAGATAATAGGAAGTCGACCCATCGTTCAAGGAAGTGTTCCGAGCTACCATTAGAAGCATTTGACGACGGTAAGCCTCGTCTGTTGTTGAGCGCTATCTCCCCATAAAGATATTTACACTCTTCACTCCAAGGGACGTTCACGGGGTCGATCAGGTCTCGGATTTCATTAAACAAGAGATCAACTAAATCATCCATTCCTCTAGTTGGAACGCATTCGGCAAGCTTGCGGACCCTGACCCCTGACATCCAATCCAGATACATCTGATCTCTATTCGCAGAAATCGAAAGCATATTTGCCGCAGCATGAGCTGTGAGGTTAACTCGTAGAGTGCGGTCAAGCAGACCCGCGAATATAGTAGCAGGGGCCTCCTTGGCCTGGACTACGTGTCTCGGCTGTCCATGAAAAGACTCGCGAATGTGTGAGACTAATTGCTGCGATATTTTCTCGAACGCGTTCAATACGGGTTGAGGAATGGCTTGTAGTACGAGGCTGTAGATGATCTGGATCATGCGTTGGTAAAGTACATAATCACACTCTTCTATCCACGGCGCGATGCTGGGGTGAGAGAAGAGTTTCTGTACGGGCATGGTGAGTGTGCCCTGAAAAGAGGTGTAGAGATGAAAGAAAGCCTTCTCCTTGCAATAGCGAATACACTCCACTAGGGATGTGCAGTGAGATCGGTAGAGAGCAGTCAGAGACATTGCCGCATCTGGGTCCGTTCCATTGGGTAAGAACGGCTCGATCTTAGGTAGAATGAGGGCCTCGGCTGATTTGGAAGGATGCTCGGGCTCTATAAATGCTAAGCGTATAATAGTTTTAGAGTTAGATGAATGTAGCTGATCTAGATGCTTGACTTCGCATTGGTTATACAAGCTATGAGTTCGGGAGATTGCCGAGCGTGAGCCAGCTGGGGTATCAGATTGCTGCACCAGCGTAGGTGACGGAAGAGCTGAATGCTGTACGTCCAATACAGGGGATTGGGACTGCGCGACACTGTTGGGCATGAGAACAGGTCTTGCAAACGAGTTAGTAGCGGGTGACACAGACCTCAAAGAACGCGCAAAGGGGGCCGGTTCCGGGAAGGGAATCGCGGGCTGGATAGAGGGTTCTCTGGACTTGGGCTGATCACCCAGTAAAGTGAAATCGACATAGTGGTATTTTGATTCTCCACGGACGCCAAGTCTTCGAGTTTTAAGACCAGGGAAAAGGACTCGAACAAGCTTCCCAAAACTAGCAGGATTCAAGACAGTTATTCTCTCCGTCGCACAGCGGGATGCATAGTTGGCATAGACTCGGCCTCGAGGTACGGAACCTCTACCCTTCGCACAGACCCCATTGATCCTATATGGAGTCAGAACCCATCTTATTTATACTAGTAAAAATGCTTTTTGACTCTTAAATAACTTACCAAAGCATAGCGAAGATCTGGCGAGCGCGCTCAGAATTAGGGCCACGCTCATTACCATGAAGCTCCTTTGCTACATCCGCAAGGGTACGGCTCTTATTAGCTTGAAATAGCTGGCGCATCTCAAGCTCATTGTTCGCACTAGTGCGGCTCGAAGGGGGTTTCGAGCCTCGCGGCGGTCCAGCAAGCGAGTCAACCTCATCGGCCTCGTCACGATCCATCATCTGGCTATCGGCGTCCGTAAAGCTCGCATTTCCAGTAAATGTCTCGGCTGATACAGCAGGGTGCAGGTTAGGATGTTGAGCGTATGACATGCCAAGCCCGACGGCAGAGTGCATACTCGAACCCATCGCGAACGACTGGCCGACTGGCATCTGGGAGGCAGGACGAAGCATCATATCTCCGGCCGGCATGGGTTGAACTGCCGATGACATATCTCTCGAGGGGACGTGATCGTTCGAAACCCACTGATCCGTAAAAGCGCCATGGTGCGCCATTAAGGCTTGCTGATCGAGGGTTGGTTGCGTCGCGACGCTATGGATCGAGGCGGTCGAAGCCCTCGATATAGTCCTCTGTCTCTGGTTATGCTGCGACATTGCGCCGACTTCAAGAGGCTGAGAGTCTATATGATAATTAGAGGACATAATAAGGAAGAGTCATGCATGCATTGAATTGATGTGAGATCATAGTGGACACTCGCTCATGTTTCTCGGGCTTCGATAGTAAGAATGGGCTTACCAGTCTCCATGTGCTTAGGGTTGTTTACCCCCGAACAGTGAGATGCGACCACAATATAAACAACACAGGCAAAGAAGCGGCGAGTAGCGAAGAAAAGAAACGCGCCACGAGGCGATTAAAGAAAGAATACAGAATAAAGATAAAGTAAAAGCACTACTCGAGATTAGTGCATGCAATAGAATGTTGAGTATCGCGATGATGCATCAGTCCGAGCGACAAGCCCTTGACGATTCTGTTGGATGAGAGGCAGAAAATGGCGGAGACGACTAGCCAAACAACAAGAAAACTCTCGTCGGGGCAACGGTGGATTGCTGAACTCTGGATGGCTGGAAATTGAGCATGGACGTATTACCTAAGCTATAATTACTTATTTGTGGCTGGTAAACACCTTTTAAAAAGAGCAGGGGTGGTTACATATGTAGAAGTAAGCTGTACTCGGAAGCTACGAAGTACATATGTAGTGTTCAAGCTTTGACCTATGGAAGCCGCGCTAAACTTGACCTATCACGTGTCAGCAACAACAAAGTTTTATTTACATACCCGCACTTTCTTTAGTGGGATTCAATGGAGGTATTCCGTACCTTAAGTTATTTAGATATTTACTATCCTTTGCACTGACTACCTCCTAATCAATATCATTAATTTGAATATCCGCAACTTCGTACAAATGAAGCGCTACTATAAATGAAGACATTAAATATTTCACGTTGCGTACCTGCTCACACAACTGGGTATGTGTTAGTACCTATTTAATTTCTTTCCCGATTACTATCTGCTTGGTGTAATCGGTGTAATCACCGGGCGGGGTATGCAAAATACCTCCGTAAGAAGGTACGTATTTGGATATGCATGTATGAGACATATTCCACGTAGAATGTATGTAGAATTTAGCGCAGAAGGTACATGTGTATGTATAAGGTCGGTTAGAGGTACCTTAGCGTCTATAGGGGGGTCTACCAAACGGTATATATACTGTATATATACTATCCAAAAAATTGAACCGCACTAATACTTATATGGAAAAGTTGCAGTTGGAATTTTGAACCGTTAAACCTAATTGAGTAGTTCAAAAAATTATAAACGTTTTAAAAGATGAACGCTAAACCGAAATGAGCCGCTTATATAATGAGCCGTGTTTATACTGTATAAGTACGGCTCATTATGGCTGAACCGCTTAAAATCTGAACGGTTCATATGGTGTATAGGCATATGTAACAAAAGGGAGGTACAGCCTCATACTAATTGTATGGTGCTGCCATACTAATTATATGAGGCTGTACTTTTTATTATTTTTACATGTCGCATATTTATTTTTTACTTAAATATNGATGAACGCTAAACCGAAATGAGCCGCTTATATAATGAGCCGTGTTTATACTGTATAAGTACGGCTCATTATGGCTGAACCGCTTAAAATCTGAACGGTTCATATGGTGTATAGGCATATGTAACAAAAGGGAGGTACAGCCTCATACTAATTGTATGGTGCTGCCATACTAATTATATGAGGCTGTACTTTTTATTATTTTTACATGTCGCATATTTATTTTTTACTTGAATATTTATTTTTTACTTAAATATTACAGTCACAATGTCACAGGTTTCATTTTTCAATTGGTTAAGTCACGGACATCATTCAAATAGACCAATCAATATAAGTAGTCACGTTACGCGCACGTACATGGTATTCTTAGTGTGGTATATATGTATTTAACAGGGCAGGTGCGCACACACCACATACCACATACCACATACAAGGCCACATACAAGGCCACACATACTAAATCAATTGAATCTATTTAATTAGGTCTATTTAATGAGGTCTATTTGACTAGGTCTATTTGATTGGTAAGTCTATTTCTATTGAATTGAATCTATTATATACCATATATATATTGAGCTGTAAATATACGACTTATTTGATTGGTCGGTTCATATCCCTGAACGGTTCAATTTTTTGAACCGCTCATTCTGATTGAACGATATTTATACCGCTTATTCAATTGAACGGTATAGATATGGCTCTATCACATATACGTTTAAAAATATTGGCACGTGCGGCGGGGGAGCCGTACCAATACTATTCAACTAATGAATGGTAAAAATAGGGATACGTAAATAATTTGAGCGGTATATTGTAATAAACAGTATATGTACAGTTTAGGATAAATGAGCCGAATATACGGATGTCCCTTTCAAAAGTTTTTACCATAGGGAACCCCTGTCAAGATTGTCGCCAGCTGTCTGGTACTTGCCTGCAACTGTCGGGTGATTTAAAGTTGTATACATTATTATCCCTAATGTTTACTACTAAGCTTTACAGCCAAATATAATTCTAAAATAAAACAAAAAACTATCATATTAAAAATGATTGTTTTATATTTATAATTTACGTTTTTGAAGAATTTCAGAATTTAGTTTCAGAAAGTTATATCCTATTGAAATAGCAGAGTAAAATAAAATACACATGTTGAAAAGGTGAGCAGTTGTTGCCAAGCTTGGTCAAAGCTTGCCGGGGGTGACAAGGGTCTTCCTATGGTAAAAACTTTTGAAAGGGACATCCGTATACAGTTATGTCAACCCATAGCAAGACGGTAAGGTACCTAGCTTCCATCTATACATGCTATGATGTACCTAACCTAAGACCTAGCCCGGGCGGATATCGTCCTTAATCCAATGAATTAACTGTTACGGTAAATTGATTTCGCAGTCGTGGCTGGCCTTCCGTCATAGTCTCCTTCGCGTCCTACCCACTACAGTACGCCCCTTGTAATAATGTTATTCAGCGGACCCCTAGAGCTACTTTGCTAAAATCCTGAAGCGTATATCTATTGTCGCCCTATGAGGTTGTTATAGCTTTTCGAAAACGTCGTTTCAGGGTATTTTATGCTATAAAAACCTGGTATAATAGTTGAGATGCTTTAAAGGGCGTTTGTCTATCCAGAATTAGAAGCCTTGTTTTGTATCGTGCACGTCCAGTAAGCTAACATTATTACAAGGGGCGTACTGTACGTAATTTCGTTGCTCCCCTTTCCCACAATTCGGCATCCGATTTTTTTTTTTTACAATACCATCATCGTTATCCAGTTCATTAACCGCTTATAAAAGAATACGTAGTCGTGTTTAGTTCATTACATACCTATTACCTAGGTACCTACCTAAGTACTTAACCTAAATAACAACATCGTGCGATACCTCTTTTCTTGCATACTAGAATACTCGCATACCAACAATACCAACAAATCAAACTTCCTTGCCGTAAGTCCGGCAGTC
This sequence comes from Daldinia childiae, assembly GCF_008694065.1. Taxonomy (NCBI): domain Eukaryota; kingdom Fungi; phylum Ascomycota; class Sordariomycetes; order Xylariales; family Hypoxylaceae; genus Daldinia; species Daldinia childiae. Next base: position 1,133,475 of record NW_022984648.1, read on the forward strand.
TCCGGATCCCACATCCCTAGCCGCCTTGTCCCATTCCTACGTGTACATATTAAGCAAGGTGGCTTTTCGCTAACCCTAAAACATTACCACAGCTACTTTGCTTTGACATCAGCAGCAGCTTCTTTCCCCCGCCTCTGCGCAACCATATTACCTTTTATCAACCTTCCAAGTCCACAGACATCTTTCTTCGAACTCTTTACAGCTCTACGAATAAATCATAGAAAAAATGTCTGCACAAGATCGTGTCCAGCATTATATATCCCAGCTCGACCGTGAGGTACGTCATATCGTATATCCTATTCATATATCCTATACCCTGGCCTGTTGGGCTATTTCGATATCGACCGGGTCGCATGCTTCTTAAGACTAACGAGAAGATAGCTCTCCAAGTACCCTGCTCTTAGCAACCTCGAAAAGCAGTTTGGAGTTCCTAAGGTTTATGCTGTTCTCGGCGTAGCCTCCCTCTACTTATTCTTCATCATTTTCAACCTCGGCGGTCAACTCCTGACCAACTTCGCCGGCTTCGTGGTCCCCGGATACTACTCTTTGGCAGCCCTATTTAGTTCCACCAAGGCAGATGACACTCAGTGGCTAACCGTACGTTCCATTATTGATCCGGACTAGATTTTTCCTTAGCTAACTTGCTTCAGTACTGGGTTGTCTTTGCCCTATTCTCGTAAGCGAATAATAACGCGGCCCTCCCATATCGTCCTACGTCACTAATTTATATTACAGAGTTGTTGAGAGCGCCGTCAGCGTTGTCTACTGGTTTCCCTTCTACTATACCTTCAAGTTTGTCTTCTTGCTTTGGCTTTCGCTGCCCATGTTCAGGTTCGTATTCTATTACATAGCTTTCAATTACCTCATCGGACTAATGATATGTAGCGGCGCCCAACTTATCTTCCGATCTTTCCTGCAGCCAATGCTTGGACGACACTTTTCCGAGTCTGGCTCAACTGCTGCCAACTTGCGCGCCAAGGCCGACTCTTTTGGCAAGGACCAGTAAACTAGCTTATTTGATCGGGCCACCGCTATGAGCATGGACAAGCAGAGCAATCCACACATGCTCTAGTGGATACAAATTCGTCAAGTTAACATGACTACTGGCAACTCGTCAGTGACAGTCCATGGCCGGGGTTTCTCACCCTAAAGAAGAATGGAGGAACTATAGTTGTGATGCAGTTGGGAAAGGATATCTATCGTGTTGGAGGATGCTGTCCTTTCCTAGAAATTGTTTCCTTGGACGATTATAGAACTCAGTGGGTTGGTGCGTATAGAGGTTAACCCGTAAATGATATTGCATTTTACCACATTCTTGAATATCCAACTCGGTATCAAATGCCTACGATATGCGAAATCTTGTAGTCGATCTTGCAGCATGTGCATGCATGTCTAATCATTACGCGATAGGGCAATCTAAGGACTTAATATTCCGAGCAAGTAGGAATATACTGTTGAGTTACCCGAATCTTAATTATATCAATAATCATATTTTGGACTCTAAAGCGTTTACGTAGACATTCGTCAAGAGATAAATGCACAACGGCCTTATGAATATAGTATATGATGCGACGAGTTAATTATTGAATGCTGCTAGCTTTTATTAGTAAATATCCGCGCTGGTTCCTCTTGACATCGATATTTCGTAGCACAGGGTTCAGACATGCCGATTTTTTCCGCAAGTTCAACCACTGCGCAGACTATCGTGACGACAGATTACACATTTTGTTGGCTGAACACTATTGGATTACCAGGCTCAAAAGAGATCATCAGAGCTGATGCAGAATGCAATAAGAAAATCTGCATGGCTTACCTACAATATCAAACAGCTCTGGCGTAACCTGTGCTTATATAAGTTGGCCGAGGTGTCTATAGAAATTTCTATGTATGGTTATCAACTGTCCAAACTTGTTTCAGGTCATCATCGCATCATGGTAGCCAGCAGTTAAGGGCCCTCGTGACAATGGTTTTTAACAAGGGATACACAATGAAGTTACTCTCGACGCACACATCGGAGTCGCCAGCAGCGTAGAAATCAAATTGGCAGGCTGGCGATGATTTGAGTTGGTGGTCTTTAAAATGATGAAAAAAGAAGAAAGAGAAACAAAAGTCACCGGACAAAAAGTTAAAAACTTAACATGCCGATTTTTTTTCAGGACGGCTCCACTTGCATGGCTCCACCAAATTAATTACCATAGGAGGCAAGAGCGAGCAGAGCTTGCTGTGGTATAGTCACCTGGCGGTCGGCTGGCTAAATGCAGTCGCCTACCTAAGCAATGAGCAAGAGCGACAAAGGTAGCAAAAGGGAGCTAGGCCTAATTTATCATACGCCATAGGAACGCTGGAAAAGTTGGAACTTTTGAAACTTCTTCCCCACGAATGAGCTCGCCGAATAACTTAATATACAATATACCAAAGAAACCCGTCACTCTTCTCGATATTGACTTTACCGAAAATACCATACAGCAGTACCGACTAAAATTCGAAAATCCTTCCACCCTTACCTCATCCACAATCCTAAGATCATCACTTGCATCTTTTCACATCGTTTAGATCTACATACTTGAACCGCCCACCATCTCCCACCTCCCACCTCCCACCTTCACGTGGCGTATCATATTAGCGAAGCTTCCCAATAGTATTGTTAAAAAGAGCGTGGTTCGACGAGTTTTTGAATTGTAGACGGTGTATCGGTGGTACTGGGGAGTTTCAACACACTCGTCCTACTGGGAGCGACCGACGTACGTGCTAGTAGTTCAACATGGATAGACAGGAATCGATATGGACTCGTCGTAACAAGTGAGTCCGACCTTGTCCGTGTCGAGATTCCCGCTTCGTCTTGAGTACTAACCGCTTCTACTCCTGTAGTGTTACCAACCTCTCTCTGTCCACGCCGAGTCAGTCCGATAATTCCACAACCCCGCGGGACTTCTCGAGTCTAGCACGTCGAAATGGCACCACTTCATCCCACGGCCGCTCGAACGCCTTTGGCGCGACGACTCCCGGCGGCACCCTGACCTCTCCTACTAGCGCCGGAGGGGCTAATCAGTTTGGCCTCGGATCCGGCGCATTCGCATCGTTCGGTTCGGCCAAGACTCCCAAGTCTCAAGGAAATCCCTTCGAGCAAGCCATGGGTGCAGTTGGCGCCAAGACCCCCTCCTCCGAGAAGACGGCAAAGGAAGCTATGCGATCCACCACCGGCAAACCTTCCATGGGCTCCATTTCTGAGACGAGCGCTCAGCATGCGTCTGCGGCATCAACACACCCTCTCCGCGACACGTGGGTCTTTTGGTACAGGCCGCCTATCACTAAGGCCAACGGCTATATCGAATATGACAAGACGTTACATGCTATGATGTCAGTTAAGACTGTCGAGGAGTTTTGGCTGGCCTATTCACACTTGAAACGGCCCTCGTCGTTACCTACGGTATCAGACTACCATTTCTTCAAGAAGGGTATCCGTCCAATATGGGAAGACGACGAAAACAAGCTCGGCGGAAAGTGGGTACTGCGACTGAAGAAAGGTGTCGCTGATCGGTACTATGAAGATCTTCTGATGGCCTGCGTTGGCGACCAATTTGGAGACGAGACCGATGAGCTCTGCGGTGTTGTACTGAGTATGCGCAACGGAGAGGACGTGCTGAGTATTTGGACTCGTAGCACTGGACAGAAAGTCCTCAAGATCCGGTACGTCTATTCATTATATCTCTCGTTAGGTACTTTTTTACTTACAATTATCAGTGAGACGATGCGGCGCGTGCTGAACTGTCCACCCGAAACTCGCATCGAGTTCAAGAGCCACGACGCTAGTATGCAGCAGCGTTCTGCTATTGACGAGATGCGCCGCGAGAAGGCGGCGCAGAACCACCACAGCGATAAGCGAACCCATAACAACAATAACAAAAATCGACAGTTACAAGACGAGCAGCAGCGATCGTAGCGGGATCAGGAAAGATTCGAACCCTGTCGATTATGAGGTGGCTTTACAAATAAATATTCGCATTTTCATGCATGGTTTTTCCCGCGCAGAATCATTACGGTGAGGACGGTCCCGACTAGAAAAACAAGCAGTGAATTGTATTAGGGTAGAAGCGTTCTGATCAATGCGAAAACAGGCCATTCTTGTTTATTGGGTTATGCTGCTTGTTGCTGCCTGCTTGGGGTTTCGTCTCGTCTCAAACGTCTCGTCCCCTCCTCATTCGACGACGCCCTGTGTTTGCTTGCTAGCCATGACACGAAAAAAAAAAAAAGCCCCCCAAAAACTCTTCCAAGTGGCTCCTCCTACTTACCCCCCTCATCCCCAAGAGCCGGGTCTAGGATGAATGTGTAACTAAAATTTTCAGATGCCGATGACGTCTGTATGTATGTGTGTATATGTTATGTGTTGTATGTGTACATTATGGAGGGGGGATGTCATATGATTATGATAGGTTCTTGCGGCATGTTTGGTTTCTTTTTTAGTGTGTGTGGTTAAATGCGTCTGACGAAAAAGAAAACCCCCCGAAACCAAATAATACACACCCCCTTGTGGTTGGTAAGGACGGGCCCGACGAGCTAGGCTGTCGGGCCGTATGATTCTACGCTTTGATGTATTGTATAGGTAGCTGTATTAAAATTCAGACGCTGCTGGAGGCTAGCGGTGGTCTAGTTACATGATGAATAGGTGTCTAAGGAAACTAGGGATTTGGGAATTAAGAGTCTTTGAGATGTGCAGATGGTATTTCTAGATCGAGTGTAGAGATGGAGGAGGATTGTGGTAACTATGTATATGCTCTCAAGTAGTATATAAGATGAAATAGTCTGTCCATGGGCTTGGTTGAATAGGAGGAACTCACCCCGGAGTATGTAGACATTGCTTCTTAAAGGTAAGACACACGTTGTATGGATTAAACACCTACTCTAGGTGTGAACCTAGGGGACACTGACACTGATACTGATACGCTGGTGCTTGGCCTGTGAGGTCCTTTGAGTTGGAGAGGTATAACGTAATACTAGCGATTAGTTACATTGCGGAAGATACTAACTCTGGTGTGAGTCGTTTCACCGTGTTCAACGGGAGAATATGTCCTACCGACTATAAGTCTGATCATAAAGTATATCTTACTTATATACATGTATGTACTTTTCTCAAGCTTCTTTTCTATCTCAAGGAAACTAGTATGGAAATATAGGGAAGAGGGCAATAGATAGTTCAGGAAGAGGGAGGGATATATGTCCCTTCCTTTTACCCTTGGGTATATTCGTCATCATACAAAAACTTAACTTGCCGTGTTCGAGGATGACTCAACAAATTATACTAAGATACGAAGACCCCAAGTATTGAAGGTCTTCTGCATATATCACATATAATCTAGCTTAGGAACCACGGCCTTTTTCTCGAATATGAGGTAAAGGTTATTGCATTTACATAACTACCTAGCGAATCATCATCTTCTACTTCCTGCATGTTAAATAAGGACATAGTCTTCTTTATTTACTCGAATCCCACATACTTATGCAAGCCCTACTACGGGCTCTTGAAACCTAGGCGCAAGAGATTACGAGCAAAGCAACTCAATTAAAAGTCTAAGCACTATGATAATGAAGCAACTACAACTACAACTGCAAAGTCGAATTAACGATTTCTATTCAGGATCAAGGCACAAAGACATAAGAAAAGAATAATAACAATCAATCATCGTACCTAATCACAAAAGAGGTAACTCGTCACAAAAACATCACGTCACGTCACCGAAGAGAAGAAAAGAAAAAAAAAAATACATTGAAATCGAAATCAGTTCGTTCCATGTCATTAATTTTGACCTTGTCCTGTGAACTCAAAACCAACCAGCCAGCCGTCCGTCCAGAATCCCCCCTTTACCAAACCGGATCTCGCAAAGATCCCCGCCGACGAGATTTTGCAATCTCAAACACAAAATGTACAATAGATGTGGGCTTTTCCTTTCATGTTGTAAGAAAAGCAAAGCTTGTATGGTGCGTCCGTTATTGCTTTTGGTAGTATAACGTAATGCAATACAGTAGTGACTCCCCCCTACCTAGGCCATGCATAAACCCCTGAACAGAAGATTCCTCTTCTCCCACGCATTGGTATCATAACGCCACTCCTCTCAATGTGAATGTGCTGTGCCGAATTCAAAAACAAAATCACAAGGCATATGCTGGTAGAAGTGCCCATTGCTTGACATTCTTCTTTGCACCGGGGACACTAACACGGTGGGCGACTTTGTCCAATGTCGCTTTCACCTGTGCCTTCGTACAGCTGGGGAACTTCTTCGTCAACATCTCTATGATCGTTCCCTTGGTAAACTCTTTGAGCTCATTGCTGATGATAGCTTGTCTGAACTCATCAAAGACGTCCTTCGGAACTACATTTTGGTTCTCTAATGCTGGAGGAGAACTACCTGTACCGGAAGTAAGCGTTGGGGCGCTTGTGGGCACGTCAGGCGGAGGCATAGCCGTCGAAGCGGCTGTCGTAGATGTAACTGCACTCTTCGCTGTGGCTTTCTTCGCAGGAGCTGGCCAGTAGGAAGTTGAGAAGGGATCAATTCCTGAGTGTTGGTCAAGTGTATCTGTAACTTTGTTAATTCAAGATATCAAATCATTAATTTGACTCAGCTTACCTAGTAGGAACTCAAGTTGATATTTGTATGTGGTAGAACAAGGGCCAAGTCTCGTTTGATCCTCAAAACAAATACCAGTGCTAACCGGCTCTTTTTCACCAAGGAAAGTTGGCCGGGTCGTAGTAGGCTGATCCTCAGAATCGTCAAGGAAGTCCTCCATTTCTCCATCGCCATCATGAGAATCGTCATCGTCATCTTCATCATCTAGGTCTTCACCGTCGTCTTCCACCCATTCCGCTTCAGAATCGTAGTCGTAATTCAGTGGGAGGGCTTTTCCGACGGGTCTACGGGATATGAAGCGGAGTTTCGTGGCCCCAATAGGCGTAGTGACGGTTCCGAAATACGGTGGTCTGACGTCTTCGTAGAAAGATAGGTATTTAGTTGCGATAGCATTGAGTCGTTCTTGCGCGTTTTCGGCCAGTTTTTTGGTCTGTGACTCTGTTTTTGTGCCTGCCTGCTCAGCCTCGCTGTGTATAGTTTCCATGATGCTCTTTACGCTGGGCGGGATAATACCACGCTTCCGCGTGAATGCCAAGTTGAAGGTTTCTGTTGGATTGAACGGCTTGGGGTTGAATTCGCCTCGTTCGCCACGAATGTACTGGTCCAGAATTCTAGATTTGGCATCTTTGGTCTCATCGTCCATTTCAAACGGCTGTGGAGCTAGCATGACGTCGGGCTTAACGAAGAAGGGCTGGAATACTCGGTCGTACGGCGACTTCTCCAACTTAGATTTGGCTTTCGGTGAGCCAGTGGCGGCATCGGATTCCGTAGAAGGTTTCGTGATTTGCTCGGTAGTCTTCTTCGGGGGCGCATTGAGAGCTCGCTGGACGAAAACCGCCAGCATGCTTTGCTGTCGCCCTTTCGCTTCTTCCTGTTTGCGCTTGGCAGCTTCTTTAGCCGCATCTTTTTTCTCCTTCTCAGCAGCCTTTGCTGCTTTAGCTGCCTCGTCAGCAGCCTTCTTCTTAGCCTTTTCAGCGGCCTCGGCCTCCTTCTTCTGACGTTTCTCAGCCGCTTCGGCTTCTTTCTTGGCCTTCTCGGCCGCCTTCGCTTCTTTCGCTTGCCGCTTCTCCTCAGCCTCCTTTTCTTTCTTAGCTTTCTCAGCACCTTTAGTCCCTTCCTTTTCGAGCTTTTCTGGTGCTTTGGTTCCTAATTTCTGTCGCTTAGTGGCATTGAGCTTCTCTTCGATAGTTGACGGCTTTCGCTTGGCTCCTTGTGCCTTTTGGGTTGTAGGCGCGGAAAGAAAAGCTGTCTGTGTAGGCTGAGAAGCTGTGCTACCCGACGCTGAGGGAGATGATAAGGGTGTCTTATTTGGTGAGAGTGATTTCCTCATTGCTGGACTGGATCCGGCTTCAGTTAAAGCCGCGGGGCTACTTCCCGGGGTTGCATCCATTGTCGCCATTGATGTAGGCAACTCTATAACATAGACATTAGCAACTGTAGACGCAAGGTATATAATAAAAAGACAATACTTACGTGGAGTGTTGATAACAGGGACAGACACTCCAGCAGATTTCAGCTTTCCTAGGTTCTCTGAATGAGAAGGTTCTCCGATAGCGAGATGGCTAGGAGAGTCAACAAAGTCCTCGTGCGTTCTTTTCCTCGGTGTTGTCGGTGACTCTTGGATATTTGGGGATATCGAAAATAGAGGCATTGAGGTAATTGATTAAGGGTGGGTTCCCTAGCTCATTACAGGATAAGGGCAATAAACTAGCAGTCAATCTAAGATCAAGTTGATTATAGAATGAATACTAGAGAAGTTCAGATGTAATAAAGGGTCGCGGGCAAATATAGACAGTTAAACTCAGCAAGTCTCTTTCGGAGACAGTAATATGTAGTAGTATGAGGCTTCACCAAATTGTCTTGATTAGAAGGTAATTGGTGAAAGAGTGATCGAGTTGAGCGATTGTCCAGGATTAGATGGTGGATCGAAGAACGCGTTTAAACGCGAAAACCAGGGTACCTAAGGAAGGAAACGCGTCGAGACTAGCAAATTGAATTACTCCATCAAGGCTAGCGTTTATATAATATGGAGTAAATGACATGTTAGCGTATTCGACTTGGACCGTGCCCTTTATCGGATATGTATGTGGACCGTGCTCTCTGTCGTAGTGGACCTTTACCTTCTTGAAAGAATAATGTATAAGGTACCAAGTGTTGCCGATATAAGGCAGACATAATATGTTAGGTAACTTGTACCGGTGTTTATTCTGACGAGATTTATATAGATTGGTAGGTACCTGGAAAGGTGCAATACCATAGGTTAGGTTAGGTACTTTTAGAGCTTAGAAAAAATGCTGCAATTTCAAAGTACCTTCTTATTGAGCAAGGGAGCACTGACCCTTTTGCATTCTAAGTGGTGGGGTACCTAGCGGCTGAAAGAGACTATTTGCTAACAAAATGATTGTTTCCTGATTGGTCTCTTTCTTTGCTTGCCCTGGAATTCTGCCGCACTTGCTTTGTTTGCTTAGTTTCTGCCCCACTCACCGCCTTCAGAAAATGTATAAATGTATGGCCACTCTCCTCGAATCTGAGAATTCTTTTCCTTTTCTTCTTCATACTTACCTTGTTCCAAGAACCTTCGCTCAAGCATGAGGGTTCTTAAGGGGAGACGCCTGCATTGCACATCGCGGAGCTGACCCTCTTCTATTATCCCTCGTGGATCGTAGGGAGCGGAATTTTTGATTTTCTCACTTTTTTCATTATGATCGGTGCCTTGAGCAGCGACATGAGGAAGAGAGACTATTTGGAAGTACCTAGCTGCCTAGCATCGTACTTTGATTACGTTGATAATGTCCTTGAATCTTTCGACCTCGCAAGGAATTGACTGCCATCTGTGTGCCATCCCAGGTGCTCGTGTAATATTAAATTACCCAATTGAAAATTTTTGTTTTAAGTAGACATTTGTTTCGTATAGTAGCTCGCCCATCGTTTTTATTTAGAAGACGCTCAACTGCCCATTTGAAGTTATTATAGAGACATTCGATAACATATTAACTGGGATGATGAAGGAATAGAAAACACGGTCTTAACATATCCAGTATTGTAGTCCCATAATCTATAGCACCAACACACTTCATTTTCATTGTAGCACGCCTGTAAAATCGCAAACTTATTTTCTATTGCAATATGTTTTCTTATCGATAAGAGATCATGGGCGTGCTGACAGCTGATCACGGACTCTGACGGGCCGTTCCATAAATCTACTCAATTAATCTTTTATCCGAATTTTCGGCATCGCGAGAAGCCTCACTCACTAAACCCCGCGAGAGCGAACGACCACAACCGCCTTATATCCAGCTGAAACGCCAATTGCAACCAGCCCAACGCCATAATAGAGCCAATTGGGTAGGGGATCTACGCTTGGGGAAGGCAGATAGGAAGAGAAGCATGAAGATACATTGAGCCATTGAGTCCTAGCACGCCTCGGTCCTCCTCTTCACACACACACACACACCCACACAATGCGGTCTTTCGCTCTAGCCGCTCTGCCACGAGCTCGCGGCGCCAGCAAAGCTGCCTTAACCTCAACGACGGCATCCATACAACTGCTATCTACACGAAGGTCCGTACCGCACACCATTCCCACTCTTTCCACCAAACCAACCACCAAACATACCTACCTCTACCTATCTACATACCTTTAGAACTCTCCAACTAACACTCCCTAGAACATTCTCCTCCCTCCCCACGCTCCGCCCCACACTCCACGCCTCCCCCGGATCCGTCTTCCGGTCCCCCTGCAGCTCCAACAACCTCCTCCTCCAATCCTTCGCCCCCCAACCCAGCGCCGGAGCAACAGCAGACCTCGTCCCCAAGACCTCGCTAACCGCGCACCCCTGGCTCTCCGGCGCAGCCCAGGTGCGCTTCGGCCCGCGGCCGACGATGGCTAGGACGAGTCGCTTGGTGCGCAAGCGGCGTCACGGGTTCCTCAGCCGCGTGCGCTCGCACAACGGCCGCAAGACCCTGCAGCGGCGCCGGGAGAAGAAGAGGTCTACGCTGTCGAACTAGGTTGTCTGTTTTCTCTTTGTGTACCTCGCCTTGCTAAGGTCTGGGGTCCGGCAGGGGACGACGTATAGATGAGATGGCGAGTTTCTATGGGGAATTCATGGGAGGCGTACTCTCTGCGTCCATGAGTAGGAACTAGCTCGGTGCCCTCGGTGAGGATTGTGTAGTGGGTATGGGGTGTACTATATACTACATATAGAACTGTATATTCCAAGAACCGTCTCTAAATGTAGAGATCTCAAGATCCAACAGGTCGAAGCGGTTTTTAAACTATATGTCTGGTAGTTAGCCTCTTCCTAGATCCATTATAAGAGGTATGCTACTTTAATATCTTGTCCTAAGTATACGATAGCTTTTAAGACAGTGAGTGGTATATATCTCCAATATACGAAAGCCCAGTCTCACAAGAAAGCTTAGAAGTGATGGCTTCAAAGGGGCCATTTAGGTGTATGCGGCCCATTCATTTAATAATAATACTGCGAAATTACACGAAGAGCGTTATTTATAGCTCTATTAACACACCATCCATCTCCCATCCATCTCTCCGCCACTCCATCATCCCCATCCCCAAACTCATCCCCATCTCCATCATCATCACCGACCCATTCCCCAGACGCAAATCTCCTATCCCCTAAACGGGACTCTTAGCGCCCGTCTCGCACTCCAAGCTATCCGAGTAACACACCACGGACAAAGCATCGCTCGCCTCGCCGACCCAGATCTTGTACTTCCCATCCGGCTTCGGCACGACCCAGTTCTGCCGCACCGTATCCCAGACGCTTACGTCCTTGCGCGAGAGGCTCAGCTCCAGAGTCTCGCTCTGCCCGGGCGCGAGCGCTGCTCCCGTCTTCGCGAAGTCGCGGAGTTGGATGACGGGGGTGTCGACGCCCGCGTCCTCGGGGAACTGGACGTATGCCTGCGCGACGGCTTTTCCAGCCGTTGTGCCCTCCTTAGCGTTGTTCGTCACTGTGACTTTGATCGTGTACGCGACGTCCCAGATAGCGGGATTGCCGCCGCTGGGGCCGCCTGCGGGCGGAAGGTCTGTCTTCTGCGTGCCAGAGTAACCTACTGGGTATGGGTACTTCTTGTCGCCGGCCGCGCCAATCTTATACGCGGCATCGGCGTCGCCGTTGGATAACCATGGGTAGAGGTATCGCCAGATACGGTCGAAGCTGGCTGGGAAGTACGCTTCAGACGCAGCGGGAATGGTGGTGTTTAGGCTAGCGACGGGAGATGCGGGCTTTGAGGGGCGAGCCGGTGGGACTTCGGACAGCTCCGTCACACGGGTGATGGTAGCGTTGGAGAAGCTGAAGGACGCATAGCTTAGGCCGTGACCGAAGGCAAAGCGCGGCTTGATGTTCTGCTTGTTTAGATACCGGTAGTCGATGTACAGGCCTTCTGAGTAAGTATCCTGCGTCTGGCTGAGAGGCGTGGCAACTAGGTCAAGACTATCGGGATAGTCGTCCTCGGAGACGGGAATACTGTACGGTAGATGCCCACTGGGTGATGCCTCGCCGTATATGATCTCAGTTAACGAGTCGCCGGCTTCCTGCCCCGGAAGATGGGCAACGAGGACCGCTTTAACAGAAGGGAGATCAATCCAAGGCTCCATAATGATAGGGCCAACAGTGTGGACGACAACGACAACGTTGCTGTATTTTGCGGCTGCTTTTTGAACAAGCTCGTCACCATTGTGCCAGGCCTTCAAACCAGATTCGTCGCGGTCACCGTGGTTGCCCTCAACAGTATACGAATTCTCTCCAGCATCGGATGTGATGAATACAACAGCAACATCGTCTTCGGTCGGCGCTGGGGCGGACGGGAAGCTATCCGTAGCGTAGTATGTCACGTTGGTTGCTTTTCGCTTGAACGAGCTAATCGGGTCATCTATGTAAGGGTAGTTCGCGGATCCTGAACCCCATCCCATACCGAGCAAGCCTCGGTTGCAGCTCTTGTCTGTGCACGAGTTGATACCTTGAGGGTCAGCTTGAGCATCGGTGCCAAATACGAAGAGGGGCGCTGAAGTTGACAGTGGAAGAAAGCTGCCGTTGTTCTTTAGTAGCGTGATCGCCTCTTGAGCCACTTGTTTAGCGACCACCTTGTGATCGGCTTGAACATTGACGTATTCGTTGACGACACCGACCGGGGAAAATAGTGCACCTGGGTAGAGTGGACCTTCGCGATCTGCCGTGTTCGAAGAAAAGTTAGGAAGAGGATAGTCCTCATCTTGGCCAAGCTGATACCACGTAGCGACGACACGTGTAGCCATATCGTTTAGTCGATCGACAGGTACAGAGCCGTTTAATACCGATCGTGAAAGTTCGTACATCCAGTTAGAGTAGCCAAACAACGGTACGTTGTTGCCAATTGTATCTCCGGGCATAGACATATCGAGGCCAGCGAGAGCGGACGCTACTCCTGAAATCTGCGCAAGCCAATCGGTCATGACAAGGCCTTGGAAGCCTAGTTCATCTTTCAGGAGGCCATTCAGAATATGGCTGTTCTGAGAGGCTGCAGATCCGTTGATCTATAGCTTAATTAATAAGGCCCGCCCAAATCAGAATACAATCGTAAGCTAACATACCGCATTATAAGAGGACATTATTGAGCCGACTCCAGCCTTGACGCCTTCTGCGAATGGCCAAAGGTATAGCTCGTGTACCGCTCGGTCATCTAAAGCCCAATCAGTCTCTAGAACCAACAAATAATACTGTCATGTACGCTTACCAATATTGGAACTGTATGCTTGCTGGAATGGGTTGTACATGCGGTAAAGCTCCTGCTCATTTCCGATCAAATGCTTCAGTGTAGCGATGACACCTTGCTCTTGCACACCTTTGATCGTCTGGGCTCCGGAAATAGCTTGAAGGACGGGATCGGATCCGAAGCCCTCCCAATTTCGGCCACCCCTCGGCTTTCTTCCTAGGGCTCCAACGCTTGGTCCCAAGTAGAAGTTGGCGCCCTTCCCCTTGAATTCCTCACCAAGTGCGACACCTCTTTCATACATTAAATCCTTGCTAAATGTTGCGCCGGTAGTGATACCAGCAGGAAAAGCAGTGACGTTGTCTGTTGTGCGCACACCCAGAGGACCATCTTGTAAGCATAGCTCCGGGAACCCCAATCGTGGTATACTGCCAGTATTTCCAACACAACGGCCTGAAATCGTATGTTAGTATTTTAAATGTTATTTCGGATAGTTCTGATTAGTTAGTTATCATACCCTAAACTATAGTTAGTAAGAAGGTTCCGTATAAGTTGTGCAAGTAATATATACCATAAAAAGACCAGTACCAGCAGTTATGTTAACTTTCTCGGCTAGTGTCATTTGCGACACCAACTTGATTGCTTTTTCATAGCTCTCGGACCAGTCATCGGCCCAACCGCCGTAAGGGGTCGGGTAATACGGGGCGGCGACGAAGCCCTCCGGGACGGGATCCCGAGTGAGTAATACGGAGGCTGACGCCGTGCTCGCGAGTAAACATAACGAAAGGCTACGGAGTCCTGAATGGCGCCCCATATTGAAGATTATTATTATAATTATGCTAAAGAAAGGACAGGGTAACACGAGTTTCCCTAGGTAATTAAGTGTATATATTTGCAGCACTTTAAAAGTGCATCGCGGACTGGTGAACACGCGAGCTGTGTGGCTGGACAGTAAAGCAACACTATTTTCATACTCGTGATTGGCGATTGCCATAGATAAATATATGAATGACAGACAGGATGATCCAGGAACGGGGCACGGGGCACGGGGAAGCCTTGCATTTTCGACGGTCGAAGCCGCTCAGCCCACTTGGCATAGATTGCCTATCCTGCACAAGACATGGTTCTGCTTGCTGTACGAGGCATGCAGCTCGGTTTTCGGGCTTGATCCGAGCGGTGCTTTCCCCCTATTCATCACTATGTAGTATGCAGAACCAAGATCTCGGATGATGCCGGCATACCTAGCATACTTAGAACATGGCTACCCGGCATTCAGTTCGAAAAGTAGAATAGGCGGGGTAGTAGTGGGTTAGACCAAGGAATAATCTCCGTAGTTCGTTATGGCTTACGTGCTTTGAGATTTGGATCGCCAACTTGGTAAATGCTATGTAGGTCAAAGACATCTTTGCGAAGGCTTCTTCGGTCCATCGACCCGGACTACTCGATAATAACGGATGATGTTTTTTCAAAGCCAAGGACCTATATAGGGCAGGTGATGTAGTATGCAAATACGTAATACGAAAAGTTGTCACTTGCATATTCGGATTCAAATAGCGGTCACCTTTCAGGTCCACCCGTACCAGCGCAGACAAAGGAGAAACAGAGCATTCGCATCTCGGCAGCCATCATTTAGCATCTGATCCTATGCAGAGTAGATGGACAAAATGAAGTTGCAAGCTGACCTTGTCGGGCGGGCTGCTGACGTGTTGGGAAGTTGTAAGGTTACAGCGACGTAGGCTACTGTAACATGGGCGCTGCACAGCATCGGAGAAGGAATCTCGATGTAGATTTCAGCTTCCGATGCTATACTCAAAGCAGCTATAAAAATAGTGAGTGTGTAGATAACCTAGTAGTATGTATGTTCCTGGGATCTCTCTACGATCTGCGACTATTGGTTTTATGATTTTATGGAAGGTTCTTAGTATATGCGTTTGTATATGCGTTTGCATGCAAAAGATGTGACACCAGCAAACTGAAGAACCAGAAAATCGGGTGACGGGATAGGTGGAGAAATACCTCTGTACATAGTATGTTAAAGTGATACCTAGTTTAATTGGTCAAACCTTTTCTGTTGTACATAGGTAACTCCATTATTCCTTAGATCCTTCCCCTTCCCCGACTTTTAGAAGGTTAGGTAGTGTCATCTCTATTTCGTAATCTTAAGTCTGGTACCAAGGAGGTATTAGTTAAGCGAACTTGTAAGGGGCAATATAGCTACCTCATATGCTGCATTCAATTAGAACTTGAAGGTTGATTAAGTTTAGTTCGTAGTTGATCTCGTAATTATTTATTAGGTAGTTAGCTAAAATGTTTAGATGAGCCTTATCTACGTAGGACATAATGATAAAAACTATCTAATATTGAAATTACTATACAAGATTGACATTGTTGTTGTTACGCGCTTTATAGCAATTATAATCAATATAGCATCTCAACACTATACCCAACAAAATATCCCAGAGAAGACCATCTTCGCGTTTGCAAGCCAGAGAATTAAATTTAATCAGCTAAGCCTTTAACGCTATTCTTAAAATAGTTAATATATTTTGAATCTTTCTAGTCTTGATTTATTAATATAAAGAGGTGGAGTATAGACCTATATCTTGCCGGCAGTTGAGGGTATAATATCAAATTAGTTTCACACGTCCCTACATATTAGAGGCCCCCTATGTTATAATGTCTTAGGGTGATTTTCGACCCTTTCTGTCAGGGTATAATTGGGTTAGGGGTAGTTACAAGGGTCTATCTACTATAAGAGGCGCGTAGCGCCCTCGTAAGAGAGTAGAAGGCCAGGCGTTACTGGTTCAATACTATCATAGGCACTCGCTCTATGTATGATATCTATCAATGAGTATAAATCCTGACATTTTCAAACTCATAACTCATTGGCAATTTCTCTTTCCTTTAGTAAACTGTTAGTTGACGATATCCAGATCTCAACCTGAGGCATTTAAATAATCCTATAATTGTTAGCCAGATAAACAGCTGATTGTGCTGGAATATATGTTGTTAGAGTTGCACGTTAACCAAAGCGAGGTGCTATTTCGAAGTTCTCGAAGATTTTGGATAATAAAGCCATCTCGAAGCATAGTATGTGCGGTCTTCACAAGCTCAGCCACGTTCAAGAAGATTGGTCGAGATGAATTCTTCAATGTTTGCGTGTCTTAAGGGGCTTTTCTTAGTAAGGCAAGCCACGATACCGCAATACCGCGATATAAGCTTTATCCAATCGAATGCCAAGCAAGGGTCCGCATGAGCGATCATCCTTGTGCGTGTCACAAACCTTACGCACCTACCCAGATTGTACATAACCTCACGTGGGCAAAGTTGATCTATTTGCGTCTATTTGCGTCGGTGTCGGTGTCGCTGAGTAACAACGGGAACCCCAAAAGGATTTAAAGTATGTAGATTTGAATCCTATAATCCTTCTCTGATACCTCATAACCCCTCATAACCCCTTCAATGTCTCATTATTCAATATCCTATTAGAGACCAAAAATATTGAGCTGAATTGTTAAGATGGCTAGCTGTATTGTATGTATTCCCCGAGATAAACGCCATATGCGATCACTAGGCTTCTACGTCGTGCAAATATCTTAACTTCGGAATTAAGCAGCGAATGAAAAGGCTAGAATAGTTCCGCTTCGGGTTATTAATTGGTTGCTCAATGGATGCTCTATGGATGCTCTAGTGACCAATCAATGTCCTTCACCGCCGCGCGCCCCCAACCTTCCCCAACAAGCCGCCATCTCAGACAACGCAGATATGGTCCTGTCTGCAGGGGCCGGTTTCTGGTTTCTAACCTTTACGAGTAGTCCTGTCCGGCGCCGACTCCCCCGCTCCTCTGAGGTATGGAAAACCTACAAGACTGCCGCAAACATAGTGTTGCTATCCATGTGCGGTACCCGTGTTGGATCTGGTATGGCTAGGATTGTGGCTCAGAGAATCTTTTTGAACAGTTGAAACTCTCAGATCGGAAAAGAGCTTCTACACGTTTTAAACTCGGATTGTTAGGGCCGAATTAGCCAAATCGAAACACGGACTCTCCATGTCTACATGTCTACACAAAGTAACCTACCTATGTAGGTAGGTAGGTCAAGATGGTATAGCGAGAAGCTAGCGGGGAGAGATCGGCCTGTCTCGAAGCCACACGCCGTCGTACATTCTCACTCCCTTACCATAATAAGTAAGAGGCATCCATGCGGAATGTTCATGTATTTTTCTCGTCTTCTTTAGCCTTATCCCTCCCTCGTCTCGTCGTTGCCTTTCTTCTTGACCGGTCAAGATGAAGCAGTTTAGTTGCGCCCTGGTCTCTGCCTTTGCCTTGCTTGCTACTGCAAGCCCGGTTCCTGCTACTCACTTTGAGATTAGCAATGGCAGTATGTCTCTTAAGGATTTTCCTAAGTCAAAGGGTACGCTAGTTAACAGATAAACAGGTACAGTTACCGCAGCCGACGTCTCGACGCTGAAATTCTTCTCTCAGTATGCTGGGGCAAGCTACTGCAACAGTGAGGTAGACCTAGGTTCTACTGTCACTTGCGCCGAAAACACCTGTCCGGATGTCACTTCTGCTGGTGCTAAGGTGGTAGCAACCTTCTCGTAAGTCACTACTTTCACGGCTATTACTTCGACTCGTAAGCGTGAAAGGGATGTGAAAAAACATATCGGGCTAACACTTTATAAGTGGACATCTCACTGATATCCAAGGCTTCGTCTCATCGGATGACACTAATGAGCTGATCGTGGCGTCTGTGAGAGGATCTCATTCGATTCGCAATTGGATTGCCGAGTAAGTTTATATCCTCCTATGCTTCTAACTTATACCTACGATGAAGGAAATGTCTAACCTTGATATAGTCTCTCTTTCATACCACTCCCCTGCGACCTCGTGGACGACTGCTTAATCCACACTGGCTTCCTTCTATCATGGAAAGAGATAGAAGACGACTTACTGGACGGTGTAGCAGCGGCTAAGGAAGCTAACCCTTCTTATAAGATCATCTTCACAGGACACTCACTGGGTGGAGCTGTTGCTACAGTCGCTGCCGGCTATGCCCGAGATCAGGGTTACGAACTCGATCTCTACACATATGGCAGCCCACGTGTAGGCAACCAGGCCTTCGTCGATTTCGTTACGGCCCAACCAGGCGGCGAGTTCCGCGTGACGCACTTGGACGACCCGGTCCCACGTCTACCTCCCATCGCCGTCGATTACCGACACACCAGCCCAGAGTACTGGTTATCAGGCGAGAGCGACAACAGCACTCTTTACGCTGCCTCAGATATCAAGGTATGCGAGGGCTTTGCGAACACTGATTGCAACGGCGGTACCGGCGGGCTGGACATTCCTGCCCATTTGCTCTACTTTGAGCACATCAGCGGGTGCGGTCCAGACGGCATAGCTTTCAAGAGGAGAGGTGGCCAGAGAGATGTCTCGGACGAGGAACTACTTGCGAAACTCAGCGACTGGACGGCGCAGGATCGCGAGATCGCGGCGACGCTGAAACAGTAAACTTTCTTTTCGCTGAGGGGTTGGGCCCATCCTCTGGTAGGATATTTTAGTTCTCGGTATGAAGCAGCGTGGCGCTGTGTCCTGTAGGGTTTCATTTGCATAGGGATGGCGTAAATCGGGCATATTTAATGATTTGGAGTTGATCTGGGATTTTAGATGCGTCTGAAGTGTGCGTACTGTACATTATTTTATACCCTATATATAGCGGTTTCTTTAAGCGTGGATTTTATATCGATCTAGGTCAACGATCTATCTATCTTGGTATTGAACCTCATGATACTCCTAACCGCGGTCTATACGTCTTCTGGTCATGTTCAAGGACACCAATTAACTAAGGGACAGCATATGTCCATATCTTTACCCAGCAATATCCAAATGAGGATCCCGCCCCTCCACATCCTCTGCCTTCTTCACTTTCACCTCCTCAGGCACATACCGAAATCCCAGCTCCTCGAGGGTCTTGGCCTTCTTCCCCGTCTTCTCATATTGCATCTTCGCCTCGGCGTAAATGCCTCTCTGCCAGAGCATCTCGGCGTCCCAATGCGGCGGTTCCTTTCCCCTACCCCCCAAACTTTCTTTCTCCAGCCATTCATATAACCCATTGATATACCGCCCATCTCCACCCTTCGGAAACACATGATATTTCCCCTCGCTAGTCCCCTCGCCGTCTTCACGCGCCCATTGTTTGAGGACGGAGACTGGCGGGAGGGGGACCGTGTTTGACCATAGACGTGCGAGGACGGCGCCTTGGGACTCGGTTAGGGGAAAGGGTATTACTTTTATGGGTAAGCCGGGGAAGGCTAGGGTCGGGTGCGCGATGTGTAGGAGGTGTTTTGCGAGACCATGGACTTGGCGGCCGTTGGTGACGAGGGGGATGGTGGGGAGGAAGGGGAAGGTGTAGAGGTAGCCTGTGGAGAAGAGTATGGCGTCGATGTCTGTTTCGATTCTCGTCTCTCGTCTCTCCTTCTTCCCAGCGCTATCGTCTTCATCCTCATCTAGGGGGAAGAACTCAACGCCCCGCTCCTCGATCAGAAATCTCTTGATCTGCCCGACTTGTACAGGGTTTCCGATATGCTCAAGAGTTTCGGGAGGAGCTGCAGTCTGCGCCGAGAGGATCAGGGGCGTCTTGCACACGCGCTGGATTTGCGCCGCGATATCTAGCCCCGAGGCGCCAGTTCCCACAACCACGACTTTCTTCCCGCGATACGGCTCCGCGTTGCGGTAGAGCTTCGAATGCGAAATGACCCCCAGATGCTTGGCGTGGAAAGCCGCAATGCCCTCGACAGAGTCCGGGATATACGGCGTCGAGTAATGTCCGGACGCCACAACCACCGCATCATACGTCTCCGTAGTTTCTTCCCCGGTAAGTAAATCCGTAGTCCTCACATCCCACTGCTCCTGCTCTCGCCCCCGCGGCTGGCCCTCGACACTCCGCAGCGAGACATCAGTAACTTGCGTAGAGAACTTGATCAAATGCCGCACGTCCCTCGCGTACTCAACCAGATACGCTTGTACATCGCTCCTAGTCGGAAAAATATCGCAGCCCTCGGGGAACGCCAAGTCCGAGTACTTCATCAGAGTATGCGGGATATTCGTGTGCAAGTCATCGTACATCGGAGACGGAAACAGCGGCACCTTGCCCTCGGGAACATAAACCGGCGGATCCGGCCTCTTGGGATGCGCATCGGTCTGCGGCACAGGCAGCGCCTCGGCGGGCCGTGGCACGGGGCTATAATTCCACACGCCGCCTACCTCAGCCTGCTGCTCGAAGACGTCGATGCGCGAGAATGCACCATCCTGCGCGAGTAAGTATTTCGCTGCTGCTAAGCCGCTGGGGCCGGCGCCGATGACGGCGATATTCTTTACGTTGAACGGCAGGGTGGCCGTGGCCGACGAGGGTGAGAAGGAACCCATTGCTCGGGGCGGCTGCGGCTGCGGCTGCGGACTCGGAGCGGGGCGTCCGGGATAGAGTGCGGAGAAAGATGAATATGGGTATGAGTATGAGTATGGGAACAGGGTGTTTTTATAGTAACGGCTTGGCTTTACTATTGGGGAAAGCCTCCATAGATATGGTAAATAGCAGGGTTGAAAATTATAATACAATAGAAAATATGTACTAACACAACGAGGCATATACAATCTATAAATCTAAGAAAATATTTCAAAATAAGCGAATGATTATCAGGGTGGATCACACTTATAAGGGAGCGAAGTCGATGGCGCAATTCCAAGCTACGGTTATCTACGGCGTGACTCTCCGGCGCCACAACGCTTCATATATTAACTTGTGTAATTATAAGAATTGTAGGGAAATCATTTGCATTGCTAAGCTAGAATATCATGCTCCAAGGTATCTACCTAGGTACCTAAGTAGGCTAATAACTTAACTAGTTGACAACCTGAATATGTACAGGTTTGTTGTTGACTTGCAGTGAAGGATTATTGTCACCACCTTTTCGGTAGCATCATATGTGACATATGTGCTCGTCAATCGACGACGGCAATGTCCTGCAAGAAAAAAAAAATCACAGAATATTAGCAAAGCAACTTCCTACCATAAACATTGTAGACGGGCTATGCACCATAATTGATCGGATAGAACGACCCGTTTTCAACGCCTGTGCTTCAAGTAAATGTAGTCGCAAAAACTACGACCTGGGCTCAATGCATCAAACGCCAAACGCCTAATGCTTAGAGTCATGCCCTGTACTACGTCTGGTATCTTCGGTATGTGTGTTTGAGTCGAGTATCGTAAAAAGGAAGATGAGCACTCCCGATTTAATCTTCGGTGCCTTCAATGATCATCCCCATAGCATTCGGGACGCCGACCAAAATTTTCCCTCTAGGCACTCGCACATCCTTCACCTATACACACCATATTGTTAGTCACATATAGCTTCAAGTGTTACATGGACGTGATAATAGTATAAGAAGATTCGAACAAAGGCTGGGGCGTGACACTCATTCATTCGTTCTATCAATATAAATAGGAAAAATAATAGGCTTACCTTCATACATCCAAAAACATTTAGCCTCTTTAGATTGGGACAGCTTTTGAAGATCAGCCCGACAATTAAGTCTGTTACCTCTTCACAGAAACTGATCTCCAGGTCCAAAAGCTCGGGATACTCCCGTCCGGCAGCGAACACATCTTCAAACGCCTCACCGGATATATGTCTACATCCGTGGATGTTGAGCTTTTTTAAGAGCTTGCCCGAATGCTTCATCAAGGCTCGGAACCCGCCTGAGCAGAAGCCAATCATATGCTGATTTACTCTGGGATTTCCTGCGTCGATGTGACGGCATAGTTCCAGGTCCACGAACAGGAGGGGCCTGTTCTTCCAATCTTTGAAGAGCCTAACAAAGCCTGCATCGGTCATGACCTCGCTATTTGTGATGCGCAGCTTGACTAATCGAGCGCAGTGGCTATGGATTGCATCAAGTAGGCGATCATCAACACCTGGAACATCTCTGATAGAGAGGGTACGCAACTGGCTCCCTATCTTCTCTACGACGTTGACATAAGGCATTGTTTGGGTCTGAGTAACAAGACGTAGCCCTAAGTGCTCAAGGCTTTGAAGCTGTCCGATGTGTTCTACTCCTTCGTCGGTAACCGCTTGGTTGTGGCAGATTTTCAATTTAGTCAGAGATGGGCAGTATTTGCGTAGAGACTCTACGGTTTTGTTGCCGAAATGACGATCTGTGAAGTAGACACGAAGACTTTGAAGGCTTTGTCCTTTTGCCTTCAGGTATTTATCCCAGCATTCATTGCTGAGTAGGTTTGCGCCAGATATATAGAAAGTATCTAGGGTGAAATGTCTTCCCATCAAGTACTCCATGACGTTATCTTTGAACTGGATCGCGTTACGCAATTTAAGAGTCTTGAGACTGGAGCAGATTTGGAAAATTCGGGTATAGTCATCCGAACCTAGGCGACCTCCATCGTATATCATGATATCTTGAACCTGGGGCTGGATGAATAGATCTAGAGTCTTGGGACTCATGAGACGGCGTTTGGATAGCTGTCTGGATATGCGATCGATAGCTGGTAAAGGTAGATCGCCGAGATCGTCAGCAAGATGGATGTTGTTAGCTAGGGTCTCGACGCAGAGGGTCATTAAGGTCTTGACTCCGATCTGGCC
Organism: Daldinia childiae; assembly: GCF_008694065.1. Classification (NCBI taxonomy): domain Eukaryota; kingdom Fungi; phylum Ascomycota; class Sordariomycetes; order Xylariales; family Hypoxylaceae; genus Daldinia; species Daldinia childiae. The sequence continues at coordinate 1,156,457 of NW_022984648.1, forward strand.
ATCCAGTATAAGGCTCTGAATCTTTCTTCGTTCACGTCTAGTAGGAACCGCAGCCACCTTCTGCTTGCCTTTCTTAGAAGCGCTCTTAGCGGCATTCTCTTCTTTGGTTAGCTTAATGCTACACTGGGCACAAAGCAAGCCTCCCTTTGGACCAGCACGTGAATACGTGGTTACCGTAAATCGCTTGCCGCACTGCTCACAATTTTCAAGCTGGCCGGGTACGGGAGCTGCGCTTCTCTCAAGTACCTCCTCATCAGACTCGTTGTCAGGGGCATTTCGGCGCGACTTGCGTTGTTTGGATGGCTTGGAGTTTTTGGCTTTCTCAATCGCCGCAGCTGCCTGCTTGCGCTTTCGTGTCGTTGCTTGGCGGGTGCTCATAGCAACTGAAGACTCACCATCGTCCTGGCTATCTTCTATGGTTTCTGCAGGTTCTGTAGGTTCTGTAGTGTCTACATTCTGTGCTGTTGATGTGGATGCGACAGCTTGGTCTGAGGCAGCAGCAGCAGCAGCAGACCTAAGGCGAGCCTCGTGATTAGCGCGGATTTGGCTGGCCGAAATATTCTGAGAGGCCAGATAATCCGTAAGGGCAGACCTAGGTCCCCGAACATTTCGCCGCCTGAGTTAAGTGGTTAGTTTTACCTCTTTGGTTCAATAATCTGAAAAGGCACAGCTTACATCTTGTTGACTTGAGTTGGCTTGAGAGATGTCCCGAAAGGACTGAGATTAATGCTGTATTCCGGTTTATATGTAATATTTGATGGGAAGCGACCGGAAAATTAGAGGAAACGAAGGTGCGAATCTGGAGTTGGGCTAAGCCTCATCTAAGAAAAAAGAAATGTGGGATGAAATATCACGGTCGGCGATAATGAAGGTGAACGTAGTACTTAATTATTAATATTTCCCTAGCAACCTGGAAAGGTAAACAACTTGAGTAAGTTAAGGTACTTAGGTGTCGGAAACCACGGATCTTTTCAGCCCCTATTCAGGCTTACGAGTTTTTATTATGTGCTGGGGTCAAGTAAAAGAAGAGAAAAAGAAAGTGATTTTGACTCATTGAACAAATAAGATACCTTGATAGTGTAAAGAATTAACACACGGTTGACGCCACTGACTGCAGCTAACAGCGCGTTAAGTGGTTCCGTTTCAGGCAGCGATCTTATCAGTTTAATTGCTTTTTAGTGTACCTGAGGGGCAGTGGCGGGGGACGTTCTTTCCCGCTAGAGTCGGAGAACCGGCGTACCTGCAGGGGCTTTAAGTGCTAGCTTTGTACTCCTATTGGTCAACTAATGCAAAGACCCTCCCTTGGTACCTTCCCCAGGGGCGATCAGATCACGAGTTTGCGTGTATTGGTCGCGCCGTTAACTTAATAAGACCCACTTCCTTCTTTCCCTTCTATTCTTCCCCACCAAATCTTTACATACTAACCTAGTAATGTGCCTTTCTCTCCGACCTGCCTGGAATCTTTTTCATTTTCCATCATCAATGATCAACAACCCAACCCGATCTGGCGCTACTCTCTAGCGCTCTGAGATCTACCATTGTTGATCGGAGCCCGTGGTACAATCTTTACAAGCAACCCCTGGTGAAATATCCACCGCATTTCTTCATTAATAATTGGAGTAAAGGCAAAGCTGACTTATCCTTTTTGCCTGCTTGTTTCTTACATGCAGCCCAGCAGCCCAGCAGCCTATCTCCTAAACCCAAACTTATTCACCATCATTCCCTTCTTCACCATTAAGTAGCCTCACATATGTGACTTATACATATATGTGCTAACCAACTTTTTTTTCTTCCCTTTTTTTTGTTTCATTGATTAATCCTCACTTCTAATCATATCCGCATAATATCACATTTGCAACACCTCCGACACCATGGCGCCGCGAACTAGACGTTCGAAGGCTGCGGAAGACAGTTCTACCATCGATAGCGCTGGCGGTACTCCTGCTTCACAACCTGTCCTTCCTCAACGACGTGGAAGGTCCTCTAAAGCCACCGCTATTGATGGCAACTCAACCTCTTCCGCACCAACACCAGCTACAACTGTTTCAGACAGCGAGTATTCAACTCCTGCAACCAGCAATGCTGTAACTCCCGCGCCTTCTATCACTAAAAAACCTACTCAGCCGGGAACTAAGAGTCAGCCGCGCTTGGTAGTTGAACTTCCCAAGCTCCCTAAAGGCTCGACTGCGACAACAGGCACCAAGTCTAGCAGCCTTAGCTCTTCGACTTCATCTAGAGTAACTACACGCCGCCGGCCTGCCCCGATCGCCTACACCGAGGAGGATTCGGAGGACGATATAAATATGATGGAGGCACCTCGTGAAAATCCTGTCCCGGCTAAGAGTAATATGGTTCTTGGTCGCAAGAGACCTAGTGTTGCGATGTCTCTTGATTCTGGCGCTGGAAGCGATTTTAATTCTACATCAAATCGAGCCCACAAGAAGCCAAAACTTACCGATCCTGAAAGTGATAATGAGTCCCACCAAGAAATTGATGATGATGAGGAGGAGGAGGCCATTGATGAAAACATGTCCGACTTCTATGAGGCAGGACTTCTTCTTGAAGATAGTTCAGAATCCGACTCAGATAGCCCTGTCGCCGATTCGCATACAAATTCACATGCACATTCGCATACAAATACAAATGCGAATGCGAATGCGAATGCGAATGCGCTTCCCAGCCAGCCCCAAATCATTCCTCGCATTAATCGCGTTCCTCGCATTCGTCGCGCTTCTCGTCCCATGAATAGAAAGGATGCAATGAGAAGGAGGTTGACGAAGCACCATCCAGAGCTTAGTACAATGTGGGTTGACCTTGAAAATATGCCCGTTCTCAAGGCCGACAAGGCCGAGCAACCTACTACTATCTCGCGCCAGTTAAAACCATTCCAACTCGAAGGACTTGCCTGGATGAAGGCTATGGAAGCAACAAAGTGGAAGGGTGGTCTACTTGGAGATGAGATGGGTCTTGGTAAAACGATTCAGGCAGTGTCTTTGATCATGTCTGACTATCCTGCTAAGGCACCGTCACTGGTGCTCATGCCACCTGTTGCCTTGATGCAATGGACATCAGAAATTGAGTCCTACACAAATGGGAAGCTAAAGACCCTGGTATTCCATGGTACTAATGCCAAGGCCAAGAATTTGACAACTAGAGAACTTAAGAAATTTGACGTTATCTTAATGTCTTACAATACCCTGGAGTCGCTCTTCCGCAAACAAGAGAAGGGTTTCAAGAGGAAAGAGGGCACGTATAAGGAGAAGAGCGCTATTCACCAGATCAAGTTCCACCGTGTGATCCTAGATGAGGCTCATTGTATCAAGGTAAGCATATAGAACCCTTCCCTTAACTACTCCCACGCTAACGAATCGTTAAAGTCTAGGAACACCATGACTGCGAAGGCATGTTTTGCCCTCAAAGTCGAATACCGCTGGTGCTTAACCGGAACCCCCTTGCAGAACCGAATTGGAGAGTTCTTTTCACTACTTCGATTCCTCAAAATTACACCATTCGCGGAATACTTCTGCCGAGAGTGTCCTTGTTCCAACCTTGAATGGTGTGCAGATGAATCGAAGAATTGCTCACACTGTAAGTCTCTACTTGCATACTAGAAACTCGGTGTATTTGCTAACTCATCTTAGGTGGTCACTATATGATGTCACATATTTCAGTCTTCAATCAAGAACTTCTACACCCTATTACTCGCAACGGTAACCACGGCGAAGGCAAAGAAGCACTCAGCAAACTCCGTCTCCTTACGGACCGAATCATGCTGCGCCGTCTCAAGCGAGATCATACGAATGCTATGGAACTCCCCGTCAAGGAGATCTATGTTGATCGACAATTCTTGAGCGAAGAGGAGAACGACTTTGCTAACAGTATCACGGATAACAGTCAGCGCAAGTTTAACACCTACGTAGCTCAAGGTGTCATGCTCAACAACTATGCCAATATTTTTGGTTTGATCATGCAGATGCGCCAGGTTGCTAACCACCCCGACCTGATCCTGAAGAAGAATGCGGAGGGAGGACAAAACGTGATGGTCTGCTGCATCTGCGACGAACCTGCTGAGGAGGCGATTCGATCCAAGTGCAAGCATGACTTCTGTCGCTCATGTGCGCAGCATTACGTTAATTCTCAGGAGGCACCAGACTGTCCTCGCTGCCACATATCTCTATCTATCGATCTCGAGCAGCCTGAGATTGAACAGGACGCAATGCTTGTCAAGAAATCTTCCATCATCAATCGCATTAAGATGGAGAATTGGACATCGTCGTCCAAGATCGAGCTACTTGTTCACGAGCTCCACAGGCTGCGATCAGACAGTGCCTCGCACAAGTCGATCATCTTCTCGCAGTTCACCACGATGCTCCAGCTGATTGAATGGCGTCTTCGACGAGCTGGCATCACGACAGTCATGCTCGATGGAAGTATGACACCAGCTCAGCGCCAGGCTTCCATTGACCATTTCATGAAAAACGTCGATGTAGAATGTTTCCTGGTGTCGTTGAAGGCAGGTGGCGTTGCTCTGAACCTTACAGAGGCGTCACGAGTTTTCATTGTTGATCCGTAAGTTACTTGGCCCTAACCTATCTATAGTAAACGCATGCTAACCATATATTTCTTACGTAGGTGGTGGAACCCAGCAGCAGAGTGGCAATCGGCCGACCGATGCCATCGTATCGGACAGACGCGTCCATGTATCATCAAACGTCTCTGCATTGAGGATTCAGTGGAGAGCCGTATAGTTGCGTTGCAAGAGAAGAAGACCAGCATGATCAATTCAACTGTCAACTCAGATGAAGCATCGCTAGAGGCTCTCACCCATGAGGACCTCCAGTTCCTCTTCAAAGGAACCTAGTTTTTTTTCTCCCCTCGTTATATCGGCGACGCACTTGTTTTGGTGGCGTCACCCATGTCATTCGGAGACTTGGTTCTTACTTTTTCGACTTGATTTTTACTTTTTTGAGAATGTTGGTTTTCAGCTCCGACGGTCTAAATTCTCAGACCTTTAGAGACAGTAGTCTCACGGCAACGCCACCTTTTGACAATTATGATGTCAATTTCACCCTTGAAAACTATAGTCCGTCTTATTGGAACGGACAAGATGGCCTATGAAGAACGTGTTCTTATGGAGAACAAAATTCCTAATTTTCGACTTGGCTCTAAGCCTGGATTCGATACATATACACCCCTAATTCGATTTCTCTAGCCTATCTATCGGCGACATTAGTCTCACTTTGACTAAGTTGTTCCGGTCTTTGACAAGAATTATTCTTCGTTTCGACCGAGATCTCGGTTTTTACTGTACTTTCTATCGTCGATTTGTACGATAGGTTCGTACTGGCGGCATAGGATGGCCTTTTATGGCAAGTTAAGGGAGGCATGATTTGGCCCCTATATTAGGGACCCTAGGGCGGCAAAATCGTTAATGATAACCCCTCCGCATATGTTTTTTTGAGGCGGACGATGCATGGCATGATTTGCGAACAGGTGTTCACGGTTGAGGTGTTTACGATTGCTTTATATTGCTGTGTTTTTAGCTAGGTAGCTATGATTTTGATTCACGAACAAGACGTAATTATGCATTCTCATAAATTATGAGAATGCTTCTCACAAGCATCGTATTTTCTTCGTGCATTACCTAAAGTGATGTATCTACCTTATACCGTCTAAGTGCATTGAACCGACAGATCGGAACCCAACAGTAGTCCCTAAATTACCCCACTAAAATTTTAATCGGTGTTATATTCCATTTTCGCCGATGTTTTAATCATCCCACTCAAAAATGTATTGACACTCGGCACCTTCACAAATACCTAATGGGTTAATAGCGTTCCGTCACAATTGCAAAAGACGGGAAACCTCTAGGTCATGAAGAGCCATTGGGTGGCCTTGAGCCGGCAATTATCGACAGTTAGGAACGGGCAAAAGGCGCGCATCGGATGGATATGTCAGTCATGTAGAAGCAACAAAGCCCCGCGAAAGCTGTTCACCAGCAGCGCAACCCTTAGAGAGCTTAAGGACAAACCATATTATGTGACGACGCCCATTTTCTACGTCAATGCATGTGAGTCCTATGTCAGCAGTATGTAGCAGTTCAAGCATATGCTAATTAGTTCATCCGGAAGCTCCTCATGTCGGTCACCTATATAGTATGCTAATAGCAGATGTGCTCAAACGATGGCAAGTCCTCAAAGGCAAACAGGCAATACTAAGCACGGGAACCGACGAACACGGAATGAAGGTCCAGCGCGCAGCCGAGCTACAAGATATTCACCCCAAGGCACTATGCGATGCCAACTCGGAAACGTTTAAAGATCTAGCTAAGAAGGCTAATATTTCGTACGATCATTACATTCGCACGACAGATCTAGAACATAAGGATGCGGTCGAGTACTTCTGGGCTAGGTTAAGAGAGAGCGGGTATATATACGAGACCAAGCATGAGGGGTGGTATTGTGTAAGCGACGAGACTTATTACCCCGATTCTATGGTCGAGAAGCGCGTGTCGCCTGTGACAGGAAAGCCGTTTATGGCGTGCATTGAGACGGGTAGTGCTGTGGAATGGACCGAGGAGAGGAATCACCATTTCCGGCTGACGGCTTTTCGAGATAGATTGCTCAAGTTCTACGCTGATAACCCGAATTGGGTTGTCCCGAGCAATCGCTTCGGCGAGGTGATCAGTTGGGTTCAGAATAATCTGGAAGATCTATCTATATCTCGTCCTGTGAGCCGTCTAGATTGGGGTATTCCTGTGCCTGACGACCCGAGTCAGACCATCTATGTGTGGGTTGATGCTTTGATCAACTACATTACGGTAGCAGGGTATCCCATATGGCCTCCTGGTTCCGAACATACAAAAGGTTGGCCAGCTGACGTCCATGTGGTCGGAAAGGATATCGTGCGCTTCCATAGCATATACTGGCCTGCGCTGCTCATGGCCCTGGACTTACCCTTACCAAAGTGTATCCTCAGTCATGGCCACTGGTTGATGAGCCAACAAAAGATGTCTAAATCGGTCGGAAACGTGGTGAACCCTTTCTTCGCCCTCGATCGCTGGGGCGTGGATACTATGCGGTATTTCCTGATATATAACGCTGCGATAGCCAACGATGCAGACTACAGCAATGAGTTTATCGTCGATAAGTACAAGAAGGGTCTACAGGGGGGTCTAGGCAACCTGCTCAATCGAATTACTAGGCCGAAGAACTGGAGCGTGAGGAACGCGGTGATATCTATGCACGAGAAGCAGTCTCATTCGGTCCCTAAGGCGGTTGAAACCCAGAGGAAATACCTGGAGTCTATCGTAGAGGAGGTCTCGAGTCATATGGATAAATTAAATCCCAGGGGGGCGTTGAAGGAAATTATGGAATTCGTGTTCGAGGTGAGTCTCGGGATCTTCACTGCCGCCACTCTTTCCTATCTTCACAGCAGTGTCCTAATATGTGCTACAGGTAAATAAATTCCTGCAAGAAGCAGCGCCGTGGGACAGGAGCAGGGAAGGCGACACGGTGGCTGTAGAGCAGATCATCTTCTTTGCGGCGGAGTCGGTGCGTGTCGCGGGTATCCTACTACAGCCGTTTATTCCGGAGAAGTCGAGCGAGCTGCTGGATAGACTGGGTGTTAGTTCCGATCGGAGGACCTTTGAGCATGCGCGACTATTTGCGGATGATGCATATGGGACATCAACTATACCGCTAGGCGAAGGCGCGCAGAGTAGTTTGTTTCCGCCGATGCCTGTTGAGGATTAAGCACTTAGGTGTCGTTGTGCTTTGTGTATATTAGATATAAAATGTGCGAATTTGTATATATGCCCTGTTGTATATGTAAAGCTGAGATAGATACCCTATGGCAATTCCCCTTTTTATATACCTCATTGGACATTATAGTGGTGGTGTAATGACTATGAGGGAATGAAGTAAAATTATATATATTTCTGAATTAATATTATAAAGGTCTAATAAAGACTCTAATCTCTAATGACCTCGTTGCGATGATAATATTTGTCTTTTATTTCGGTGATAGTTTAGTTCTAGAATGTCAACAAACGCATGTGACTAAAATAAAACAATTTGCGCCTCACATCATTAAACCACCATACTTTCTCTCATCAATCATACGCACCTAAGTTCATGTTATTAAATTTATGAATATAAAAAGATATGCGACATTGACCATACATATATAGCTTAAGAAGTACACAGTTTTAACATAGAAATGAGGTTGAATGAAAATATTGGTGAGTTTTATCCTACCTCTCTCATCTCACTTGGCTGCCATCTAAGGCGGGTTATATCTAACGTCCACCACCACATCCTTATAATTATATTCCTACCTAGGTATATATCAAACATAAAACAAATGACTGCTAACAAGTAGCTCTAACAGCCATCTCGACCAGCAAGGTCTTGCTCGTGCCGTACGACGCGCACCATGTACAGCAGTACCACAGGTGGATGGAAGATCCAGTATTCTCTCCTTTTCTTTAAGCCTCGCTCGATTTACCTATGTCCCAGCCTTTATTTCATCCCCCTTTCTTGGCAAGAAAAAGTGTAGCTAACAACAGTCTCCAGTCCATCCGCGAAGCCACCGCCTCGGAACGCCTCTCGCTAGACGAGGAGTACGAGAACCAAGCGTCGTGGCGCGAGTCCCGGGATAAACTCACGTTTATCGTGTGTGCACCACTACTACGCGACGATGATGTCTCGAGTACGGATGAAATTGGGGAGGTCGTGATGGCGGGAGTAGGAGATGCGGTGGATAGGATGGTGGGGGATGTTAATTTGTTCTTGAGCGTCTGGGATGGCGATGAGGAGGGACAAGAGCAGGGACACAAGGAAGCGAAGACGTACTACACGGCGGAAATCGACATAATGATCGCGGACCCCAAGTTCCGGCGCATGGGTCTTGGCCGCGCGGCCGTCGCTACGTTCTTGTACTTTGTGCGACGGCGTTTAGACGGCATCCTAGCTGAGTACACGGGCTCTCTCGACAGCAAGCCTGTGCTGAAAGATGTCGTGGCCAAGATCAACGCGGATAACAAAGCTAGCATCGTGCTGTTCCAAGCCCTTGGGTTTAAGCAGAGAGGCGAGGCGAACTATTTCGGCGAGATAGAGATGGTGTTTGATGGGTTTGGGGAGACGGACGAGTGGAGAAAGACTGGCTCTTCTGTGATGGGGGATACGTATAGGGAGTTGTTTTATGATAGGTCGCAGTTGGGGGAGTAGAGTGGATGGATGGTGAGGTCTACGATATTGAGGTGAGGTGCTATAGCCCAATATATATCGATATATGCGTCCTGTTTGCCCTGTCTGTATACCTTATATACCTAGGTAGGTATGTATGAACCCCCCTGACGATGAAGATCACTTCCAACTCTACCATACATATCCCTTCATCAGCGAGATATACGCTTCTACTTTACACCATACGTCTCCGCATAACTCCTCAACATCTCCAGCGAAACATTCAACCCCCCACACACAATCACAACCACATTCTTCCTCCTCCACGCCTCGTCGCTAATCCCCTCGCCCCCCACAACCCTCCTCAAGTCCCCATTATACACCGTCGCCAGCGTAGCCCCGCACGCCACCTCCACCAACACCCGCGCGTCGTCCGCAAACCGCACAGACCCCATCACCGCCTCCGCATCCGTCACCACCAAGCTCTCCAGATGCCGCGCCTCCCGACTCCACCGGAACGTGCGCTCCGCGACCCGCGGCGCGCCCAGACTAGTCGCGATGCTGGTGATCCCCGGCAGCGTGACCAGTTGTCCCGCCTTGACGCTGGCGTTCAGACTGTCCGCCCCTACGGTCTCGACAGCCAGGACCGTCGGTTCTTTTGCCCCGGCGGAGGTGTAGTGCTTCTGCACGCCGGCCATGATCCCGTTGAGCAGCCCGCCGCCCCCGCAGTTGCACGCTATGCCGTCGATGTGCGCTACGCCGTGGGCCGGCAGCTGCGTGGCGAGCTCGTCGACGATGGTGCTGTTGCCCGCCCAGATGTCCGGGTGGTCGAAGGGCGGGACGTAGACGCCGGTGGGGTCGTGGGCGAGGAGCGCGGTGCGTAGGTGTTCGTCCGCGAGGGCCCAGTTGGTGCCTACCTGGTGGACTTTGGCGCCGAGGACTGCGTTTGGGTGTGTCGAGGTTAGCTGACAGGTACCTAGTTATCTCCCTAGCGTTGGTATTCTTAAAGGGGGGGGATTGGACTGGGACATATCTATCGCCAAATATAATATAAATCCTTAATTAGAGACAAATAAGTAAATAACTCACGTCGTATCTTCTCAATCATGTGCTGGGAAGTAATCATCGGCACGACGATAGTACACGGCTGTCCCAGGGTCGCTGCCGCCGTTGCGCACGCCAGGCCTGCGTTTCCGCCCGACGAGCAGTAGAAGTGCACGTTGCCGGCGGGTTTGGCAAGCATCGCTTGGTACATCATGTTTCCTACGGCGCGCGACTTGAACGACCCCGAGAGCTGCAGGTTTTCGAGTTTGAGGAAGATGTTACTGTTTTTTTCTGTGTTAGTTTTTGGAGTTGTTAAGATCAGACGTGGGAGTAGAGTAGGGAGGTAAAGATAGGAGTCCTGACCAGCCCGCTGCTCGTGAGAGAGCTATTGATGGTATACATGGTGTCTCTATGAAGAGCTTCTGAGGCTCTGGATTGCAGGAGCCCATCTTGGGGGGTTTATTGGTAATAAATATCAGATGAATATATGTATAGTCTTTTAGAACCTAGTTATCGCGCTTTCTTGTATGTCTATCTTAATAACGATGATATCCAGATGGATGTTAGCACTACTTCGTCTGAATTGTATATTATAAAATAAGTTTTCTCCCGAAAATCCTTACAAGAATATAAGCAAAATTTCTTCTTAAACACTCTCAAGAACGAATCTAATTTCTTCCATCACCGTCTATTAAATCCCTATAAAAGCATTATACTTTCTTCCTGTATCGGACGAAGCTATACGCAGCTATGACATTAAGGCGTATGCGTAATTATGTCCAATGGGAACATGGGGTAAGGTAACACTGCAGGTCCCGTTGATAAGGCCCAGGGTCTAATGCAAAGCTACGGGTGTCCGCTTAGGGCTTACGGAAACGACGGGGATCCGAAACTGGGGAACGGCTTCGGTTACCCGTCGATTGCCGATGCTGGCCACCCGTTATACATAATCGTTACCTAACCACTTAGGTAATGTTTCCGATTTATACAGTATTATGTGCAACTGTATGTAAAATTAGGTATATTAATGGTATGTTACTTAAATAGTTAAATTAACATTTCGAAATACTTTTTAAATTTTTATTATATATGTAATAATTTCGATGTAATAAATATAAGTTTAAATACGCGTTAAAGTTAAAATAAAATAAGGGAATACCGATTAAATTATTTTTTTACGTAAGTATAATAATAATATTTGTTTAAAATAAAACGTCGTAATAATTATTAATATTTATTATATAATAAAAATGTAAGTTATACGTATAATTAATTAATTATGCGATATTATACATATAATACGTAATATGCGTGTGGGAACGTTGGTCATGTAATTTAGGTGGGATAAACCCACTCATTTTATATATATTCCCACGTATTTTAATCCACGATTAAAATACGTATTAAACATCATCAATAACAACTTTTACCTATCATATATATGATACCTTTTTGTGTTACATGCAACATCCTTGTCTATCCAACAATGCGTATAATACGCATTATATAATTAAATAATTATGTAATTATAATATAAAATTTTTAACTTTTATTTATATTAAATATTTATTTTATATAATAAATAATATTTATTTTAATTTATAAAATTAATAATTTAATTTAAAATATAATTAAAATTTAAGTTTTAATAATAAATTAAAATTAAAATAAAAATTAAAATAAAATAAAATTAATTAATTTAATTAAATTTAACGTAAAATAACTTTAAATATAATATTTTATTATTAATATTATTTTAATTTAATATTAATATATCGGATAAAAAAAAACCATTTTTTAATTATACATATAATTGATTAATTATGCGGTATTATATAATATTATACGATATTATACGTTAATAATATTATATTTTTTACATTTTTATTATATAACCGTAATGTTATTAATTACTACCGTTAACTAACACTTTTTTTTTTAACTTTAATTTTGCTTTTATTTAAAAATAAATGTGCCATGTAAGTAATCATATAAAGGAAATAATGCTTATGGATCGATAAAGAAATTCTTAAAAGTTATATGCATTTTCCTATGTGGCATGTTTTAAGGTTGTGACAAAGTTAACCAAACAGGTGGTTTTATATGTACAGTACGTACCTCATCACTTCGGTGCATCTCCATAAATCTAGTTTAAAGTTTGTCTTAATCCTTTCGATTCAACCAATCATATCCATATGCTACCAGATTCGATAGAATGATCCCTGTTCGGACTCTTACCTGCATGTACACAGGTACACAGACCCCTATTAATATCTGAGGGCGATGAAGCGAGAAACGGGGCTGAGCTGAATTGAAATTAGTAAATCGGATTCATGTCCCGCTTCTTTACAGCACAACCTGCACAACGCGACCCCTAAACCATCCGTTATGGGAAGGTATCGGACACAAATCTAGACTATCCCTGACGATCTATCCGAAGCGCAACAAAAATTTGAAAAGTGTGTGTCCGAATATCTGTTCTTCTCAATATGAAGAACGAAGGGACCAATTGGCTTTTGAATTCCCCCTTTGAAGCTGTCTACTGTGGCAGTGCCTTAGGGGGATAACACAGATTGAGGCCAGGTGCAGAATATAACAGCCTGAGATCTGGACACCGAACACCTCGTACTGGGCCATAATATCTAAGTATTTCCAACGATGGATCTGATACGAGATAACACCACGTATGTTAGCGTTCTATCCGACTTTTACTCTCCCCAGTTTCAGGTGGGCCATGGGACCAGACCCTATCCTATAATAAGATTACCCGTAGAAATAAACCCCCTTATGCTGGTCGACATATAGAGATACCCTTCCCCAGATTCTACAGTGGCTACGTTTATTTCTTTTTGCCTTAAAAAAAAAGGAAATACACGCTCGCCGAATAGAACGATATTCAAAGTCAATCGTTATCCACGATCTAAATCGACTATGAAGTTCACACTGCCATTCGAGCTTGGCATGCTTGCCTCGAGCATATTCGCCTCGAACACCACCACCGTATCTCCATCCGTCTATATCCTAAGCACGTCGCCGCCAGCAACAATCGCTCTCAGTAAAGCCTTAAACACATTAGGATACAGTCGTTTAGACCTCGAATCAGACATACTGGACCAGACAGCGCTATCAAACACCTACGTCGAAGTAACGTCGAACATGCAGCTCGCAGAGATCGCTCGATCACAACCCGACGCTAAGTTCATATTACCACGAGGTAGTCAACGTATAGGGGAAGAAGATTACGTGCTTTCGGCTCGGAATTTCTTCGCCAAGGAAAAGCGCTCTCGCAAAATTCTAGAGCTGGATGTGCTTGCGCTAAAGGCGAGTTCGCAGGCGGAGAACTGGGTCCAGCTGTGCGACTTCTTAGGCATGGGATACAGCGTGGTGGAACGACTAGGCCTATGGCACTTCCCGAAATAAACGCCACGATCCGAACATGCATAGAAATCATAAGGCTCTAGAAACGATATATTGTAGAGTCGACTATAAACGTCGCTCCAGTATCGGGGCACCCGCATTTAAGATCTAGACGTATTAGCCGTTTAAAAATGGTGAGGGAAATGCGAGGATTATAGGTAGATAAGACGATAGGCGCGAGATCGAGACATCTTGCGACTCTACTACGGGAAGAGGGAAGAGGAAGAAAGAATAGCACTACGCTATCTAGCGTTGATCTAGCAAGTAGCTTATACCGAATGAGCACTCGCCACGGATATTCCAGAACTTTGATCACGGGAAACGCGATTATAGCAGCACATGCTTGCTTAGTAGTATTGGATATACTCACAAGACTAGTTTAGACACTGCGCTATCGAGAGTCGTGGATCTAGCTACGTTTCGATGCTTGGGTGTGATCTTTACGAGCTTATTATTGGTAATGAATAGGTAGTTTAGACGACTATCTAAGCGCCTTCTTATATATGTTTAAATACATCATTAAATATGTTAACTGATATAAATATAACAGTACTGGGTTTACTACGTCATTTGTAGTCGATGTCTTAAAGTTTTCAATGGGGAGTTGGATAGAAGGTACGGACGAGGAAAGTGGGATGGCACTCCTAAATAAAGGTTATTCAGATCCGAGTCTTAGACTTAACCTAGGACTTTACAACTTTACAACTACAACCATAAATTCCAATCGAAATTTTCAAATTACTTTCTCTTCCTACTGGCTATGCATGCTCTACGAATAGAGCTAAATTCAAGGCGTAAGATGGGGCCTGAATTCCACTAACTTTAAATCTGGCGAACTAAGAATGGTTGATACATTTACTTCTGTAGCTTAGTTTAGCTATTTGCCACTTACATACCGTTATGCGAAGAAAACGAATTGTCTCTTAGGAAAACGGCGAGTTGATTATATTACTGTTGGCAAATTGAGATGAGCACATTTTCAACACTTCAAAGGTGTGTTAAAGGTTTTTTTCCCCTAAATTGGCTATTTTATATTCAGAGAGGACAAACTTAGGTGATTGCTAAATATAAGTTCCGACCATAACCTTTCCCCTGGCCCTAATTCCGAGTAGGGACTTCCAGAATAGCTTCGTGGAACAGGCCTCGGACCTCAGTAAGGCACCATTCACATACCTAGTATGGCTATACAAGGAAGGATATTAAATGTCTAATAATAATATGGCCATATGCGATCTAGGAGACAGCGACGTTCAAGCTTCTAAAGCAGGCATAACTGCTTGTTGTGATCAGTGTATTCTTCATTTGTCGATAGCCATAGTCTCCTTAAGGCAATCATATAGCTCTAGTGACTCACTCTGTATCCTAGATATTGTTCAAACACCCTTGTCTTAAATATGAAGCTTGGGGTGTAGCAGAGGAATAGCTAGAAAGGTTCCGTCCAAATATCGAAATCGCTCTACGTACGTGACGGCCCATATGCGTCTCTAAAACAGTTGGGGATGGATGGATTCTATAGCTACGCGCAGTTGAGAGACCGGTTCGGAGGCGACGGCGGCGAAGGATTACGTAGAATTTGGGATGAGGTACAACGTTGGATAGCAGACCCGAAAAGGTTATTCAGGACATTTTCATTGGCATATTCGCAAGGAGTCGTCATGAAGAGCGATTAGAGATAGTCAGTAATGAGTAGCATTTTAAACGCCTACCTGTATGTATGAATCAATGGTAGTTAATGAGTATATTCTTTCATGTTCAGTCTATAAGTTAACCGCTCTACCATTCTCACTTAGAAACCCTTCTTCACTTTAAGTTTGATGGTTTTCGGGCTGTTATTACTATGACGGCGGGGAAACGGATGTTTTCCGTATAATATCTCTTAGTAAATGCATAAAGAGACCCGATCCAATTAAATGTCAAACATCATACCTCTCTACATGTAAGGATTGTAACCCTTGTACGTATCATTGTATAATGTTCTGATAGACAGTGAGAATATTGATAGAAATCTTTATTTAATAACTTTAATATATGAAAACCTCCCAAGATGCGGCAGAGATGAACTTAACCCAAAAATGTCATCCTCGTCCCGGAGATATCACCACAAGAGCCGGGCCGGATGTACCACATGCAAAATCAAAAAGGTAAAATGCGACGAGAAGCAACCGTGCTCATATTGCGCCAAGAGACAGCTTCCGTGTAGCTTGGTGTCGACGTCGTCACCCGGGAATAATAGACCGGACTCAAATACGCCGGAAGTGATAGTACGATCTTACGAGGAGCCGTCGTTTACCTTTACCGACTTCGGTCTGTATCAACACTTTATCAAGTCCACATCGACCGCGCAGGCCGATGATAGCGCATCGATAGCAGTCTGGCGAGAATTCATCCCCGATCTCGCGACACGGCATCCCTATCTTCTCCATGAGATCCTCGCGGTCGCGGCGCTGCACCTCCGATCTGCCACCCCGGAACACGCGAAATATTTAGAGCGCGTAGCTACCGAGCATCAAGCCAGAGCTATCCCCCTATTTCGCGAAGCCCTGGCTGCTAGTTCGGCGGAGACGGCCCTCCCGCTATTTGCTTGCTCGTGTCTATTTATACCGTATCACTTCGCCGCCGCAAAAGACGCCTTGTCGCTGCTTTTCAACGAGGAGACCGGGTCTCTAGCCGAATGGCTGGTCTTAATCCATGGAACTGCGGCAGTCACCGTGGAGCACGGTCCTACTATTATGAAATCCCCTCTGCGCGTGCTTCTGGGAGATCTATCGACACCTAAACCCGAAGAGCTGAGCGGCGGACCTACAGACGCGAGACTTCTCGGTTTGAGCGAGGAACTCCCCGTCGCGCCCGAGCATAAGGGAGAATACGCGCAGGTCATGTGTAAGCTTCGTCTGAGTTTCTACCTGTCGGACCAGGCGGACACGGCGCTCAATCGGAAGAATGCGGCTCTTAGGTTCCCGCCTTTTATGAACCAGCAGCGGATCGGAGATGATCTCGCCGCAAGACGTCCGGCGGCGCTTCTCATAATGGCTTTTTGGTGTGTTTTACTGCACCGGGTGGAGGATAGGTGGTGGCTTAAGGAAAGGGTCAAGCCGCTGCTGGTAAAGATTGAGGAGTTGGTGCCGCTGGAGTATAGATATCTTATAACTTGGCCTATGGAGGAAGTGGGAATTTACACAAAGTCGAATATAGAGGGTTTGGCTGTAAGGTAAGTGATAAGATAGATGGACAATTTGAATATTAAAAGGTATAGAAAGTTTCGATGCAAACGATGGGCAATTGCTCTTGCTGAGAGATACGTATACAGTGTTTACTTGTGTAACTAAGACTGTACTGCTAGTTAAATTTAGCAGCTATTACAACCAAGAAGGGAATGGATCTCACAGTGTGGCAAAATTGATTGTTTTCATGATATCTCATCCTTTGATTCACTCACTCAAGCGTCGTCCCTGCGATTAAACCTTCAATAACATAATCCTAACAACTCCAACCTGTCTAATTTCCAAAGTTCACACTCATATCTCATTGTATAACATCGAATGACTAAGCCTTAATTACTCTTTATTTTTCACAACCCCAAATCCTAGTAATTTGTGAAATCAAAAACTAGGCTTAGCTCAATAAATACATCCACCACCCAACTCAGCTCATCGCTTATAAGAGCGAAGGGTCGCAAACCACTAACCCAGACCAGAGGCGAAGATCTCATCAAGATCCTCCAGCTCCGTCAAAAATGGCCTTACCAAGCCCAGAGACTCAGGCTAAAGTAGCCAGCGAAGGTAACCTACCTATCTAATCTAATCTATCCAACCCAGCTCTCTCATTTTCACCCATCCCATCTCATCTCATCTCACAACCCCCCTTACTAACACGCCCCCAGCCGCCCAAGCCTTCGTAGACCACTTCTACGAAGCCCTCAGCAAGCGCCGCCCCATCAACAACTTCTACGCCTCTACATCCGCGCGCCTGACCGCCGCCGGCGTCAAGCCCGACATCAGCATAAACGGGCTCTTGGTTCCCGACGCGTCCGCGTACGAGGCGTTGCTAGAAACGCAAGGCGGCCCCGTATCCTACGACATCGCGTCCTTCGACGCGCAGCCCGTGAACCCGTGCTTCCGGATCGGCGAGCCGGAACTCGGCGCTGGAGCTGGAGCTGGCCGCGACGCTACTGCCGCCGCCGCCGTGCGCAACGGCGATAGGCTGAGCTTCGCGGTTCAGGTTAGCGGCGTGGTGAGGTATGGGAGGGGGCATGGGGACGGGAAGGTTGGGGATGCGACGGGGGCGGGGGCGGCTGTAGGGGGAGGGGGAGGTGTTGGAGGTGGAGGGGGGGTAAGTAATACCGGCAAGGACGACAACGAGCCCCTCGAGAAGCCGTTCAACGAGGCGTTTCTACTAGTGCCGCATTGGGAGGCTTGGGGGAGGAATGCGTCCCGCGGGCTGAGGAAGTGGGTTATCGTTAGCCAGAACTTTCGCGCTCTGTAAGGGGGGAACTGGATGAGGGAGGGAGGGACAGAGGGATGAAGCAAACGCCGCAAACGGAGCGAAGCCGTGGGTTTGCGTTATACCTACCAATGCTTTTGTGTGCTACGGTAGATAAGGCAGCCTCTGCAAGGGCCGTGGGTGGTAGACATGCATCCATCTATCCTAGTGAATGGGACATTACAACAGAGGTCTAAACGAGGCTGGTGCACCGCCAACTACATATCGCTTTACCACCTATGGGTTTTAGCTTAGGAATGTGACCAACTTGTGAGACTACAACTTAAGTAACTATCCAAGAATCATAAGGCAGTTGAAGGAAAGAGAGGAAGAAAAAAAGGCAGCATATATCTCCAAGGAAAATCAGAAGGGAAAGAACTATCATAGGTGTTGAGATTATAGAAGGCGAGGATATGTCAAAAAAAGGGGGATAGATAAACCCAACCCTCTCTCAAAACAAGTCTAGTACCAACAACAACTCTTAAATCTCATAAAATCTCATAAAATCAACGTCTTCATTCATAGATTTAAATGCATCGCAACGGCCCTACCTAAGTAGATACCTTAGATAGTAACTTCAGAATAACTCTACCTATTCTAAGGATATTATTCATCACCCTCACCCCTCCCCTCTCCTCTACTCATCGCCCTCTCCCAATCTTCATGAAGCTTCACCACCCGCCCCCATAGCGAAGCTACAGGTTGGCCATGCTCTCTCTAACGCTGGTCCTCCTTTAGTAGCTTCCGCCTGTACTCCCAGTACCCGCGCCGAATGCGATCCCACTTATCGCCTAGCCGTCTAAGTACCAAGTCCGCTTTTTCCAGCTCCCCTGTCTCTTTGTATATATCTGCTAGCAAGTCTAAGGCATGCGAACTCCGAACCTCCTCTGCTTCCGCATCGCTTAGCTTCGTAACAAACTGCTCTGTAAAATCCCCTACGGTCACCAA
Organism: Daldinia childiae; assembly: GCF_008694065.1. Lineage (NCBI taxonomy): Eukaryota > Fungi > Ascomycota > Sordariomycetes > Xylariales > Hypoxylaceae > Daldinia > Daldinia childiae. Next base: position 1,175,533 of record NW_022984648.1, read on the forward strand.
CTTCCGGCCTCCCTTGACTAGCACCCCGCGGAGGTAATTCCAGGGGCTTTGATTCTGCGGCGCGAGCTCGATCTTCTGCTGGGCGTACTTGATTTCGCGGTCGACGACATCATCCGGTATCTTCGGGTCGTGCTCCGTGGCGTGCGAGTTGGGTGTCGCGTACGCCGGGTCTGAGAATACGACGAAGAAGCGGTGCGACCAGGCTGAGTTGTTCCGTACGTCCTCGTGGATCAGGGTCTCTATGCTCTGCCGCTCGGCGTCGCCCCATATCCCCAGCTTGCGCACTATATACTGCCGGTAGCTCCATACGTGGTAATTCTTCGTATCTAGCCGGAGCATCTTCTCTAGGAACTTCCGCTCGCTGTTAGCTAGGTCGGCTACCTCTGAGGGCACCGTCACGATCGTCGGGTAGTAGTGTTCCATCAGCTGTTGCCGGTGGTTCCAAATCTGGTAGTTCTTGATGTGTGCGAGAGAGACTTCGTTGAGCCAGTCGATTTCGTCTAGGATCGATATGTTTAGAGCCTGTACAATAGAGAACCGGTACAGCCAGACGGTATAGTGTGCCGGGTTTAAGGATATGATGCGCTCGGTTAGTCTGAGGCATCGGGGTGAATACTCTTTCGCTGCCATAACGGCACGGAGGTAGGACATAGCTGGGAAACCATTAGTATCTATAATCCAAGCATATCCTAGCAAAGCCGCGTCCATTTACACATACCCTCAGAATATTCATCCGGATACGCAATAGCGGCAAGCGCTCCCTCGGGCTCGATCTGAGGTATCGGTACGACGTCATCCCAGTCTGGATCCAGCTCGTAGGGATCCATCTTGGCGCCGTATAGGTCGTACTGTAATTTTGACATCTCTTTCCGCCTAGCTATTTCAGCATCTACGTCCTCTTCGGTGCAAGTGTATGTCTTCTCGTTGTCGGGGTTGTTTTCGTCGGCTTTCGCGCGCTTGACCTTAAAAGCTGAGCTTTCGTCTAGAAGCAATAGAAGCTTAACCTTCTTCGCCTCGCGGGCTTCGTACTCCTCAACGGTATAATCGCCGACGTCGCGGCCGTTCTTGTCGCGGCCCCACTGGTGATCGCGCGGCCGGGGTAAGCTGCGTAGAGGAACGTTGGCTTCGTTTAGCTGCTTCCACAGTTCCTTTTGTGCTTTGTTGGAGAGGGTCTTGGCAGCGCCCGGTTTTAGATATTCTTGGTTGAGATAGGCTTGTCGATCAGCTGGGGTCATGCCATGGAGACCAAGCTCTTCGAAGGACTTCTGGTAAGGATTCGTCTCGTAGTACCACTGCCACTCGAGCTCTTTGATGGTCTGGGGTTGTTTCGGAGATTCTTGCTTCGCTGCTAACCGATTTACTTATTAGCAACCATTCTAAAACATACGTATAATAATGATAAATAAATGAGAATAATATACGTTCGGGTGCTTTGGCTTTAGCACCTCCTTTGTTCTTTGGAGGCATGGCTGCGATGTTGTATAAATGGTGGGGTTCAGATAAATCAGATAAATACCTTTAAATTGGAGACTCAGAAATGAAGGCTGATGACAACAAAATTCCACTAGTTATAGACCTGCATATAAAGGGATGGAGGGGCAAGTACAAACCACCTTTAAGAACCTACCTCATATACCCAACTTTTTATTTTTTATAAAAGACAGGCGCGTTTGGCCAATGATTAGTCTTATTAATATTTAAACTTAAAATATTGCTCTAGTAAATCCCCTAAGCCTACCTAGTAGGTACTTATCCCTACAATCCTTAGATACCTACATAGGTCCATTTTCCATGTATAAACCGTGACCGAGCTACTCATTCATTAATGTTCCCTTTTATCGATTTCGTTTTATCGATGCTTCTCTATAATTATTATATCAGATATAACCGGAACGAGAGCCCCGAATACACCGTTAGTATACCCGCAGTCCATACTCCTACGATCCACAGAAGCAACTATTTCCCCGAAGCCGCCTCCCATTATTCCATAATCTCATCATTGGCTCTCGACCCTCCAGAATTTCCAGCCTTCCCTCTCAGCTCCGTCTAAACCCCCAGATACACCAACCATCTTCTCCACACCATCATTACCTGGTGCATTCAGGAAACCTTCAAGATCGATTTCCATGCCGCCTTCCTCATCTTCGTCTAGGCCGTTCTTCAACACTGCCGGCCATAACACGCCGACACCATCTCCACCAAGAGTCGTCCTGAATGTTTGGTATCCCTCCATGTCGAGTTTGTGTTCTAGCTTATCCAGCTCTTCTTGAGGGATATCCGGCTTCATTAACGATATCGAACAACCGCCACCGCCCGCACCAGTAAGCTTCGACCATCCGAACCCTTCGTAGTCGACTAGTTCTCGTATTCGTTCGAGGCGAGGATGCGAAACGCCCAAAGACGCAAGTAAACCATGGTTGATTGTCATCAACTCTCCTACGCGCCGTAGACTCTCCGTTTCCTCGTTGTCAAAATATTCCTCCTCTATTAAACTCTCCGCACTTCTGGTGACCTTGTCTATCGCATCCAAAATCGTTCCCACTAGCTCCTGGTGCGTGCCACTTAACTTCGCGACTTTGGCCACTTCGGCAGCCGTAGACTTTGGTGTTTTAGTATTCACTAGGAGTAATGGCAATTCGGGAAAGTCCCATAGCGGTGTCACCGTTGGCGGTTTCTTATAGTCCGTTCGCTGGTACACCACAGCTTTGCCATGTGTAGAAACTGTATTATCAACGCCAGAAGGATTGCCGTGTATGCACATCTCGGCCACGAAAGCCCACCTATTTATCCTTTCCACTTGTAGACGAGCCTCTTCAGGTGGTTGGTCGGGATGCGGACCAGATAGCGTACGAATTTGTAACAGCATAGCAGCAGCTAGACAGACGCCAATCGACGCGCTGCTCCCAACACCAGCCCCAATCGGTATTGTCGAACGAAGGGTATACCTGCAGCTTGGGGACTTTGGCGATCCTAGTGACAGATACAAGTATAGAAACGAGGCGGCGGAGTTTTGGTGTATTTTTCGCTCGGGTTCTGACTTCCCTGGCGAGATGCCTGCAAGATGAGGTTGAATAGCTTTTACGAGATCGGGGTCGAGAGATGTGACAAGATCGTAGTAATACTTTTTCTTAGAAGGCTGTTGAAATATGTCCCATGGTAATTCGTCAATATTCCACGTATGGATAAGGTCGATGTCGGGAAACTGCATGGTTACTGTACGTTTCGATTTGGAGAGATGCGTCACTAGGAGGTAGGAGCGGAGCGAGACGGAGGCAGCGATAGCGGCCTATATATCTTGTGAACTTGTGCGCAAAGAAGTAACTAGGTACTGAGAAAGCAAGTTGTATCATACCTTGCCATAGACTACTGCATGTTCGCCAAAGACGATGACCTTGCCAGGAGCCGAGACCATAAAGGACGGCATCATAGGACTGGAGAGCTTGCGACTCATTCGCTTTTTCTTCTTGTCATTCTCCTCTGACGCAGATCGCCCATTTGTACCGTTCGTACTATTTCCATTGCCGTTTATATGGAGTGTTTCAATCTCCTTATGAAAACCATTGATACCGTTGGACATTTCCGAGGTTGCGCTGTTAGGGATTGTTGGAGTAAAAGTCGTTGTGAAATCGTTTGATTAATAGAATATCTTCCAAGATGCTCCCCCCTAAGCTCTTACGCTATGCGACTACTTTTGCTGCAGAATTCCTTGTGGGACGATAGATACCTTAGGTAGATTAGCTAGCTCCCAGCAGGAACAGAACCCCACGTAAGTTATCTAATAAATATACGCCAGATACCGATGAGTGGCGTAAAAAGTATGAGCGGCACCGGATTGGGATTGCAAGCGTCTAGAGTCAAACGAGCGGAAAAGGAAAAGAAAGATTTAGGTTCGAGTCGTGCGATGTAGGAATGAGATGATACCGGTATCGATAATTAAATAAAAGGAATAGAGGTGTAGGTAGTATTAGTCGTAATCTCGGTAAGGCTCTTCCTAATTATGTTTGGTTATGTCGCATTTTGGTGCTTATTATGCTCCTTATGCTATGTATGTAGGTACCGCAAGGACACAAGGACGCAAGGAAATGCGATCACACTTCTTTCTTTTCAGTAAGCTACATTCACTGCAAGTTGATATAACTGATTTATAGAATTGAAGGAGCTGCAGAGTTGATAAGTAGAGTTGATAAGAATCGGTGTAGGAATCGGAGACGAGATATACTGCGATGTTGGACATCAATGTAAGGTAATCAAAGTGGGCGCAAAGCTGCAGAGCTGGCAAGCAAGGGGGGGAAATTTTCCCACCCCTTTTTATTGCTTAGAGGGCAGAAGGGACGAGCAAAGACAAGCAAGGACGAGTCAAAGTACCTAGTCAAAGCTCCACTATCCCAATTTGATATAGATGTATCCGTGTACCTGACCAGGGTACCGATAGCAACCCAGACGCCGCTGCAATGGGAATCAGTGGGAACCTAGACGTAGCCTTTTTAAGCAGAACCAGTCATAATGAACCAATTAGAACACAACAGGAAGAATTGGCTGCCGGTCTCACTCTTGGCAGAAGGTCCCCAGAAGAAAATATCCCTGTTCGGCCACGCCTTCCGACTCGGACCTTGCCCAACAGGGTATATTACCGACTGATGTACCTATGTATAACTGACAGCATATTGACTTATTGATGATTCTAATCTAAGACAATGACAAGATCTTTTAATAAACTTAAAGTTTGCAACACCAACATTAACCTCGAATTATCTCATCTTCAATCTTCAATCGGATGATATGAGATAACTAACTAACATTTATATTATACTTAGGACCGTTTCCGATAAATCAGTTGCAGGCCTAACGTGACATTCCCTACGAGATTAAGATAATATATTTCAATGGCATGAAGCTGCAAGCCAACCAAGCCTATCCTCACATGGCGTCCTATAAAAGGTAATTTATGCCATAAAGTCACAACATTACAAAGATACCCCGCCATCAGAGTCGGAATCGGAGTCAAATTCACTTATAGCCTCCCCTTGATGCTCACAGGTCGACGAATCATCGTTGTCGAGGGATGAGCTACTCCATTCTTCAGCGATCCGTGACTGTGCGTCCATGACGGGAATGATTTCCGGCATAATAGAGTCTGCGTATATTAGTTTCTTGCAGTAGTCTCAAGGGTGAATAAATAGTGAAACACACCATAACTCGAACTTGTTAACTGTCTTTCAAGAACACTCTCTTCAAGGTGGACTTTCTCCGCAGGAAGTGCCATGGTTGAAATAGTAATCCCCGTCAGCGAATCGGGGTGCCATGTGAGCGGTCCTGCTTTCTGTATGATCTGTGCCAGGGCATCTTTCCTAATCGTTTCCAACATTTTATTCATCAGATCTCGCTGCATATTGTAGCCCGGACTTCTAGATCCCTCGGGCAGCGCCGGTACTCCCCAATTCAGATATATCTTCTGATGTGATACCGGTTCCACGGGACTAGACTTGTGATGCCGGAAGTAGAGGTGGCAGCAATAACATGCTGGCTTGCTGCATCCAATGTAGTGATCATTATCAACGTAGCGGAGTTGGTTCGTATAGAAATGTTCTAGAATCTGAACCTCCGCGTGGACGCGCAGTTGTAAGTTTTTATTGTCATATTCTCCGCGGATTCGTCTTGTGATTTGGAACTTATGATCTAGAGATACTAGAGCCTCTGTATATTCCTCCAATTTTGGGTCATTGGCCGGCAACATCCGCTTGAGGATACTGTGAAGCTCGGTAAGAGAGTCCGCCTTGGGTGGTTCGTTAATCGGTGGTGGGTTAACCAAGCAAATCTTGTACACATCGAATAGGTGGCCCAATTCCAGTGAATCTTCGATAACTTTCTTTGGTGCTCGGACATGATTAGCCAATCGCCCTAGACGATGACGTACTGTTGCGAAAAGGGACTCATATTTTCTAGGATCGATGTTTCCATTACCGGAGTAAGTTTTACCCTCCAGTGAACGAAACTCTGGTGTCTTTCGTTGATCATAAACTTGGAAGCAAACGTCAGCTACAGACCTCCCTTTGGCAGGAATGAATTGCTGTAGCCATTTGACTAATTGGGAATCTGCAAGATTTAGTGTAAGTACCCATATAGCTTGATTTAAGCAACTGGGTAAGCAGTTAGAACCAACCTGGTACGGAATTTTCCTTGCTGATATATCCTTCGCACTCATTTATCGCCCTTGATAGCAACTTGACCTCCTTCTTCACCCTCTTCTCAGCAAAATCTACCCATGCGCGGGTGAATTTAACCTCAAAGGGACTCCTTTGCTCTTCTTTAAGCTTAATGATGTGATGTATTTGTTTCAGCAATTCTTTTAACCCACCTAAGTTCCTGATGCCCGCCCGAGCTGTATTTGACGCGATCCAGAATATGTAGCATTCGTCTGTGTCCTCAAGAGCAATGGAAGAAGTCGTATCGCCTCCCTTATCATAGTCGCAAAGGTAAGAAAGGTTACTGAGCAGCCTTCTACGTCCAGATTGACTCTCGTCATGTTGAGGGGCTGAGGTATGTGTTCCTCGTGTCTGTCCGAGGACTCTAGCCAGAATAAGGGGTTCATAGAATCGATGGAGTAATTTCGAGTACGGGTCCATCCCCAGCCTTCCAGGTGCTTTCTTACGCCCCATTCTCACTGGTTTACCAAGAAACCATCATGTTGCCTAAAGATTGGGAGTCGGTATTAAATTATATGAATCGAGGTCTTCTGGTGGCCTCAACTCGAGGCCTCAACTCGAAATCATTGTCCCGCCTATAACTATGTTGTGCGACCATACCTGGATTTCGATTCATCTGGTTGGAGGTCGTGGCACCAACCGGCTACTCAAACGCGTATCCAACGCGGGTTCAATTAGGTCAATATTATGCATGTTCCCTTCCAATCAGTCACTTAAACCCAATCACTTGAAGCGACTCACTTCTTGACCGGGGAAAGCTACATAGTACAATCTTGGAATTGAGGGGAAGTTGCGCGGGCGGAAGGCTGCGGTTGGAGTTATCATATCTAACAGGTCATTATTACACGACGTTCACTTTTCTAAGATCGGGAGATTTGGCAAGGCTGTATACGTCACTGGCATCAGGACCACGCAGTGTTCCTTATTTTTGTAAATTCTCGGGGCGTATATATAGCATTTGCTAGCATTTCATAACATCCCAGTAGCTATAAAGATTTCGTGTCAGGGGGAAGAACATTACCAGCTGAAGTTTATCGTTTGTTCGCCATCAACAGATCGCATGCCAATTTTGGGAAGGATACCGAATAACAGGAATTATATATTTTTTCCTATATCAGGCGATCCTCTGGCTCTGTTCCCCCCAAGGAGTACTCTAGACGTCTAAGAGCGCCATAGATGCGCGTTGTATCCACCTAGGTAGGTAGCATATAGCAGATAATAGACGTAGACGTTATCATCATCAACTAGAATTATATATTTCCAAGGTTGAAAAAATGATTTTTAAACCAAAATATATGTGAATAGGGAAATATCATTAGCGAACACATCTTATATCCACCTATATATCAAGCAAATAACGAACGGCCAAGGTCCTATCCGTATCTATCACAAGACGGCCCTGATGCTATGATTCTAAATGAGCTACCTAAAATTCCAGAAATACTACAGAGATATTAACTAACTAGATTATGTATCATACGATTCATAATTGCTAATAAGCAATGGCGATAAATCTACTATAAGTATAATTAAATAGGTACATATGAAAAAAAGAATATGAAAAAAAGAAAAAAACCCAATTAAAAAAAATAGGGAGTAGCCATCTAGGGAATCGAACCCCAGGACCTAGCGATCATTCGTAACAATACTGCATAAGTATGCGGTAAGTATATGGTAGTGGTAGTTCTTAGGTAGGGCGGAGAGTTTGAATGATTCGCTAGGCCGTACCAACCTGGCCATTGATCGTTTGTTACAATACTATACTGTTCTTTAGACTTATAAATCTACTTTGGGTCGGCTAAATGTATATATGTTGCCAGGTGTCCTCATGGAAAGTTGACGCAAGCTTCGAGTAAGTTCCGCGCTGTCGTGGCTCTATAACGTATATTGGGCACGGACGATTGTGGTAGTCGGTTCATATAAGTCAACTTAATGGCTTAAGGGGTGTAATTCTTATTAGAGGAACAACACGCTTGCACATAAACTTGAAAATTATACACGTATCTTACATCTCGGAGGCTTTTATGCGTATCTTCACCCAATCTCTAATAGGGGGGAAGGGGGGGTAATCAAAAAGGTGTATGGGTAATTACAACCTACCAAGAAGCTGTCTCGCCCTAAGCTACCCAGTTACTTAGAGAATACATTAAATAAACCTGTATAATGGTGTTGACCGCTATATATGCTCTGTATAACAGGTGTATTATCTGTGACTACTTGATAATAAGTAGGCGCTATAATTTTTTTTTTAATAATTCTTCTATCAAGACATAAAATATAGCAAAGTCTGGCTACCTCTCTATGAGCTACTTTATAATATCATCCATCTATAATATTGAGTCTTTACGCTATAATCGCATTGTTTCCCTTTTTCTTTTTGCCCCCTCCTCACTCATGCCTATTATCCTAAGAGGTACATACTACCTATAGATTTTTCTTTCCGTTTTATGAGAATCTCGTAGAGAATTCAGATTAGTTAAGGTGCCATGTTTTTATGGTATTTCTTATGCTATTGCCGAGGCCCGTCTTATGTTGTGTCGTATCATTTAATTCGTGTTTTGGAACTGAGGAACCCCTTTATTTCATGCGGCTCTTCATCCTATCTCGAAAAGTGGTATATTTAGACTCCCTCGACCATTGGAGTGCCTAAAGTGAAATACTCTCCACTATTAGTAGTCTAGTCTTAGATAGGTTGATAGCCACTCATACAAAGACTACGTTATATTTTAACCCCCTACTCGTATCCTTACAAGCATTCCTAATGATGATACTGCTAACCCCATCATCCCTTAGAAGACACCACGGGTTAAAACTTTTCAGGCCATTTCGATTATGATCGTTATGTTAATCTCACCATTGTGAAATTAAGTAGTTTATCGTCGAGTGTACCTAATTCTATCTAAAAAACTACATAATATCCACTAATGGTAAGTGAGCTTTCATACATGTACCTGGATAGACAAGTTTGTCTTGTAGCTCATTGGTTTTATTCAAAGATATAACAAAACGTTTACGGACTGCGGGAAGACGGATTATAGTACGGAAGAAATGAACTTTTGCCATAGGGTTGGAAGAAGACGGGGCTACCTCGCAAGATATATATCTTATTTGACGGATGAGTACATAGAATACGAACTAGCCCTAAATATGCCTGAGACCTCGCATGGCTCTTAGAATATTCACCGACTTATGTGGCGACACGTCCATAGTTAGGTAGGCAGTTCACTTGAGAGTTGTCAGAGTGATGATCGACGATATGACTTTTTAATTTCCTATATTCTATCTGGTCCTCTGGAAGTTATTTTGTAGATCACCTTACTACTTGTGGCCGAAATAGTACATCGCTGCGTCACTGGCCACTTCACATGACCCGAGGGTGAGACCACCCAGGCGATGGCATGGGTTCATTGCCGTTTCTGTCGTCTTCTCAGTAAATCTCACCAACAGATCACCATCACGACCTTTCCCCCGCTTTTGAAAGGCGAATTGTTCCCGCCAAGACAATATTCGGTATGTGGTCGTACATACAGGTCGTTGGGAACGATCCATGGTAGAACTAGACCTATGGCAAAGTTGATTTTCTTTATGGAGCGGATAATTACCTAACGTTATTGCTGCTTTGGTGCCCGATTTGGCCTCACGCCCATTGCTAGGTAGCCATGTAACGTTTGTACCTCCAAGTCCTTGCTCGTAATTTTTCTAGAAGGATAGCATTTCTCGTCGTTAGCAACATATTTTTTTACGACGGCTTCTATTTATGATTATGCTAGTCAAATGACGTCGTATACGAGGTATAGACTATAACATTATTATACTCTTGGCCAGCCGCTTAGGAATTGTTAAAAAGATCAGTTGGTCTATTTTACGAGGCATGAAGGCGCACGGATGTAACCTCCACCAAGACCTGACCATTATAACAACAATATAAATATGTTAGTATACGAGTGGATATATATATGTGGCTGCGGCGCAATGCGTTACTTTTTACCACTCCAACAGGCTGTCACAATGCGAGCCAAGCCTAAACAGCCACGATTTGATTCAGAGCTAAGCTAGGAATACGATACTTTCACATGGCTGAATTTGTTGGCTTTCTGGTTAATAACTAGCAACACAGATAAATGCAAAAAAAGTTGAGGGATGAAAGAAGTTATAATCCTACATGGGAACCAAATCCAACAGACGTGAAGGAGACAAGCTGACAATAGAAAAGATCGTCACTTTCTTCCGTTGTGTATTTGAAGTGGACTATGTAGAGAATTTATTCTGTTAGTCTGCGGCGCGCAAATTGCTATTCTGGGACCAATAAGGAGGCGTTGACTCCTCCCGCTTCCTCCCTGTGTAGATGGAGCAGGCGAAGGAGGTTAGGAGGGTTCAGGAGGGTACCGTATTGATGAAGCGGTAGTACAAATTCAGATAAAATAGTGAAAAGAAGTAAAAAATAGTGAGTCCGGGGTAAACGATGGCACGTTACACTAGGCCAATAGAGTAAGGTATGGGCTGTTCCTTCGGTGCGTTTCAAGCACTCCACCTGCCAGATCGGGATGTTGAAACAAGGTATTTTGGCTCACGTCGGGTCATATACGGGCTGTGGTTGGCTCTATCGTCTAAATGCAGGGACGGCAGGGGCGAAAAAAACTTTAATGTGAACAACGCAACCGCGCATTAAGTGGTCATTAATTCTAGTTGGTGTGACTTGCTAAGTTGCCTGGTTGCTAAAAGCCCTGTAACTTCGACCACTCATAGTTGAAGCTGCACCTACCTTCCTGGATTATACCTGGTGTATACTTGGGTACGTAACTCTATCTTGTCCAATCTAACCAATTTAAGGGGGAAGAAGGGAAGAAGGGAAGAATGTGGCTTTCTCCAAATTCCATGATCTCCCCATTACAACATTAAACCTATTACAATAGTACAAGCTTTACTTCCCATGTGCCTCTTCGTACCGCACCGGCAGGCGAAAAGGAACATGGGTTAGTTTGAAGTTTCGGGCAATTAGGCCTGTCATGAGCAATCTCTATTTACGTCCCGTTGTCGATCATCTATACTTATACCTTATACCGTAAGGTACATTATCGCCGAACGTAGATCAGCCCCATCTTCTACCGACCTTCTAAGAAAGTGCACATATCCCGATTCCCATCTATAAAACAACCCTCCTCCCATCCACCTAGTTTCTCAACTGTAATTTAACATATTCAACTGTATACTGAGGTAGCAAAGGTGATTCACCTGTAAATATCAGGAAAAGGGTTTTTCGAATTATAAACACGCTCGCTTCGACAACTTTCGCTCGCTACTTATCCTAAGGAATAATATACCCAACAAAACCTACCAGTTACTTAATAATGGCACCTCTTCGCGTGCTCGTTCTTCCGGCTCTTGCGGCCGTCGCCGCTGCCATCAACGTAGCTGACTACGTCCCAGCCTGCGGACCCCCGTGTATCACTGAGACCGTCGACAAGCACACCACTTGCGATGAGGGTGACAACACTTGCATCTGCGCCTCCGTCTACACCGTCAAGCGTGACGGTGAGATCTGCCTGCGAAGGGATTGCTCCGCAACCGACTATGGTATGTCTACTTATATATAATATGAAAGAGAATAATGGAAAATTAATACCGAATACAGGCAGTGTCATGAAGGGCATCGACACCTTCTGCGCCGACGTCGCCTCTGGCCCAACTGAGCCCACTACTAGCTCCTCCACCCCTGAGCCTACCCCTGAACCCACCAGCAGCTCTTCTTCCGGCTACCCAACGGCGCCGTCGCCGTCTTCTTCTTCTGAGGAGACTAGCTCCACCGAAGCCCCGAGCTCCAGCTCCAGCTCTAGCGGTGGTTACCCCACAGAGTCTCCTTCTAGCTCCACTGAGGCCCCGAGCTCTAGCTCTAGCGGCGGTTACCCTACCGAGTCTCCCTCCAGCTCGGAGACCGCCGCCCCGCCTTCTTCCTCTTCCCCGGCCCCCCCGGTGTCTTCGGGAACTGGCTACCCTACCGTTCCCACCGGCACTGGTGGCCCTACTACCCCCGTTCCTCCCGGATCCAGCACCCCTGCTCCCACTGGCCCGTCTTCCGGTGGTCAGGTCCCTACTGGACCTTCTTCCGTCCCCGAGGGCTACCCCTCTAGCGCCCCCTCCGGCAGCGCGACCGCTACTCCCGTTGCCCCTGGCGCCGGTGCCCGCGCCGAGGCTCGTCTCGGTGCCAGCGTGGCGGCTCTCGTTATCGCCAGCGGAATCATGTACTTCGCCTTCTAAGCTCCATTTCCTTTATGACCTAGGTCGTGCGAGCTTGTGGTTTCTCGGGAAGAATCATGTGATAGCTTATTAATGCCGTGGCTAGAAAATGGGAATGGGTTTTTATACATACTGTCGGCCGCACCTCCTAGTTGAGGGATGGATCTCTTCGCTTCTGAAAAATTGTAGATAGCCCTTGTGCACATGCGTTTGCGTTAGGCATGTGAGTATATATATTGAATACATATGCATTGTTACAGATTTATTCTACGGACTCGAGTTCTAATAGTAAGATTGTATGACAATGGCCGTAGTACCTGTTACGCTGCCCCGGAAAGCAAAACTCAAGTTCTTAAGTTAGGATCCGTCCTGGCCATCTTTGTTATTCTCCGCGGTGTCAAACACGGTGGTCCACATGCCCAACTGGACGCCTAATCCAAGTCTTGCATTCATTTCTTCTTCCTCGAAGTTAATGATGTCGACGTCTTCTTCGTCGTCTTCCTCTTCTCTCTCGATCTCTCCCCTCTCATTTTTATTTTCTTCCGTCTCTTCAGTCCCTACATCACCTGGCTGGGAGTGCTCAATGCTCCCGATGCTGTCGGCCTGCGACGACTCTGACAGCGTATGAATTTCAGACGCTCCTTCAAGTGGCTCTTGGTCGTGCTTAGAGCGACGGGAAAACATATGCTTAATCCATCTCAGTATTCTGTGATCAACCCCCGGACGCGAACTTAGCATTATGTGATCAACCGCCAAACAACAATTTTGTACTATGTGTTGAAGCCTCATATCCTGATCGGACTGAGTCGCGCCATGGGATGCCTTATTATGCGACACTTGAGGCTCGAAGATGGCTATAAACACAACGAGGCCAGGATGGACAGTGGTACACCACATCTCACGTGAGATAACTTTGTCGTCAAGGCCCCTAAGCTCGTACATGCCTTGTATCAAGGGAGAATTAATAGTATTTATATTGCATACGACCTGTCTAATGAGTCCGTTGATGCCCTAATATAAATAAATAAGTGAGCACTTCTCAACTTGTCTATGGTAGTAATAAGTAGATGACTGGGAGAACATCTTACCTCCCATGTACGACATAGTTCAAACGCAAACTGAAAATAGTTTGCGCCGAACTTGACATGGACTAGCTGGGCGGCAGACAGCGAGAAAAATGCGGTAATATGAGATTGCCTCTGGCCCCGCCCGAGCTGCTGGTCTATTGCCACGCAGGACCTCATGCGATGACTTGAACGGCTCGCTTCTGCTATCACCCGATCTACGCTCTCTCGCTGGGCAGAAGTGAGTGATGCATACTGTTTCAACACGCTACCCTGTTTTGACTTGGTGATGCGTGTTATTTGGTTTATCAGCTCCTGGCGGTTGAAGGGAAGCTTGCGGATGGTACCGGTGTCACTTTCGACAAGGTAGCCCTCGATCTCCTGGCTCTTCCAGTCGTGGACGAGCTTATATCGTTTCCTGAATAAGTTCGATGTCCACAGAAGAGCGCCAAAGATTCCTCGGGATGGTTCGGGCGTATATCTTTCCGTGCCCCCGGGGTATTCTATTGTGTGATCGTGCGGAGTTTCCCTCTCATCATTACTGGCATTTGTTGACCTTGGGCAATCCACTGGCTGACTGGTGTCTGCGTTGGCCGGAGAATCTTGGGCGTCTATTTGGGGATGTGTTTGAGTTTGAGAAGCTGTAGAGTTCGCACCGGGCATTTCCTGGGCTGTAATTCGTGGAAAGGGTTCGGTTTGCTTGGGATAGTCGGTATGATTTTCTGGATCCTTATTGTTTTCAACTACTGAATTACCAGGAAGCCCGACTGGTGCTTTCGGAGTACCGTCGCTATATATATTAGTCTACACGGCAACATGACGTTGGTGGGCTATTTTACATTACATCTGGAGCATGTGTTGGAGGCGTAATCTTTGAATCATTATCGATAATTCCACCAAATGAAGAAGGTTTCTTCCCCTTTCTATCAGCGTCCTCTACGCTAGATAGGGATCTCGTATAGCTATGATCGCTGGTTTTGGCAATGGATTGTCCTCGCCTAGAGCTCGATCTTCGATATGTGACTTTACCTATACTACTCGAGGAAGAAGACTCAGCCGAGGATTTTCTTCTAGTCTTATTCTTTTCACTTCTTCGGGAGATTATCTTGTTGATATATGCTTCCATTTGAGCATGGAGTTTTTCCACCTTGGCATGCAAGGCTAACTCCCTCTCATATGCATCGGGGGATCTGGCTGGGCCCCTGTGTACAGAAAATCAGCAATAGTCAAGACAAGGTTATATGCAATACGAACATCTTTTTGTTCTTTGCAAGCTCCATGAGTCCCAGTCGAAAAAGTAGGCTAAATTTTAACCATCTTAGCTCTTCACGATGCTTTCTAATACGATATTCTCGTAAGGGCCATATGAGCTTCCGCATTCGACTTGGGGCATCTAAGCTGTGTAAATCTAATGCATCAAGGGTTACTTTGCCATTGTCGTCCTTTGGCACGCCGACAGCCTTAGCGATAATATAGATGATGACAGTATAAACTTTCTCGCACTGCGATGCGAGTCGTGCAACGTCTTCCACTCCCGAATCATTCGCAATTGTTTGACCACTCTGATCGGGTTTCATGTAGTCTTCGAGTTGTTTTAGAGCGGACGCTGTTTCACTGACATCTAGAGCAATCTCCCGTAAGCTTTCTTCCGCATCAGCTACAGCCTCGATGTATGTTTGTAGCGTCGTTGCGAACTTAAGGCCAAAAGCGGCAATGCCCACAATAGAGCCGACTGCTCCTAAGGGGTCTCCCATCACTCCGTAGCACTTTATAGACTCAATTTCTCATTGCTGGACTTTAAAGCTAGGTAGATGAGTGAACATAAAGTATGGACCGGAGCATAGTCAGATGGCCAGAGTTTTAAAGGGGGGGGTGGCTGAGATAAATACCACCAAATATCATTAATATGCAGAATCAGCCTACATATCTGCCATTCCAAGTGGCAGTGCAACTCTGCATAGTATGATACGCGAGCACACACGGTACTTGGATATAATTAAATAGAAGAAATATTTCCGTCGGTATCTCATTCCGGACACGTAGTAATGATAGGCGAAAGGCTGTCTGAATTATAAAATCCGAGGATGATATCATGAGTTGCTATCCGGAGAATAGGGGTCCTAGAATGTCAAGATTCCTAATTTTATATAGGAAGCTTCCTATATTAACATCGTTCTTCTCAATAATTAAGGCTTAAGCATGCTTTCTTTAGAAAGTAACGGCCTAACAACGCTATTAAAGATAAAATAATGTTTAAAAACCACTAACCTAGAAGACTGTTGTAGCACTTGCAACCCTTTGAAATTATTACCCATTATTTTTCATAATTTTTAAAAAACGAGAGATGAACAGGTTGGTTTCTATTTAGATTTAGGTTGATAAAGATTTATTGGTTGTTAGAATGGTGCGTTGTCCCCTGTTGTGTTATATGACCATTTTCGTATAGACTGAAGTTGTTTAGACTTGGCAACACGATGGGGAAATAGCTACTTGATAGGCAACTAATAAGAATCGCGATCCATAAAAACATAAAATAACGGTCCACGATGCATTGATTTCTAACTTGAACTTCATATGAAATGAACGTCAACTGACATAATTGCCACTGCGGCATACGAGTTTATTCGTGACAGGAAGTTTTGCACGTATAAACCTGATATATGAAAACCATTGCGACAATGATCACTATAATTGGACTTAACCTAAGGCTTCTTCTAGGTTGATTAAAATCCGGCCTGGAATTACCCACACATAACGGACCCGACTAGGTTAGGTCCTTGATTTGGTAAATGCGGTGTAGGGTAGGTAAGGTAACTCTCTGCAACGCGGCCTAACACTAAGAATACTATATAACCTCGTTTGTCATCAACTTACCTCTTCATCCTTTTACGAGGTAAAAGTCATTTATCAGTTCAATTTTATATCTCATTACCATATCATCAATAAGTCATCATGACGGTCACAGAGTTAGCATGGTTTACAGCTGCCCACGGGCCCGCCGGAGACGACGCCAAGAAGGCCATGAACCAAGCCCTAGTCGTCCTGGATGACTGGTGCGCCCGCAACACCTCGACCTTACCTAAGGACAGAGAAGCCCGTGGTGTAGGTCTCTTCCGGCAAATCGAAGATCCATCTGTCACCCTCCTCACGGCGCACTGGGAATCCGTCTCTCAGCATGGGCTTTGGCTAGCTTCCACCGAGAACAAGACCGTCTATCCTGCTCTCAAGGAGCACTTCACGCTAGAGAAGACGGTTGTTTCTCATCTCGAAAACGCCGAGTTCTTCGACGCATCGGGACCGAACGGCGATATCTCCTTGTTGAAGAGTCCTATCGTTAGCTTAAGTGCTGTGACCGTCCCGGCTGAGAAACGTAAGGCGTTTGAGCAGGCTTGGACTGAGAATAAGCACCTATTGGAGGGATATACACCACTAATTAAGTCCGGGTGGCGCATCGAAAAGGAAGACGAGAACTTAGAGCAGTTTATCCTGTCATGTTCGTGGCCAAGTGTCGAGAAGCATATTGAATTCGCAGGAGGAAAAGACTTCCCTCAGTTCTCAGCAGCACTCTTGTCCCTTGCGCAGGGTACTGACTTGAAGCATTACGAAAGAATCCTGTAGACATGATTAAGCACACAATAAGAAGTTCTCTTTTGCTGTTTGAAAATAATGGCCCTGATCGCGGGATTTTGTGCAATTGTTGTGAATTGTCTACAAGCGTTATCGTGCTCGAGAAACATCAATTCGGAAGGTATCCTTAGACGCCGCCTCATGAAAATACCAGCCCAGCTACAAGAGCATATGCATCACTCCCCATTGGTCCTCGATGACCGCGTTCGTAGACGCCTATCCGTCCATCACCCTGAGACTTCCCCAGTTGCGATTGGTAGTTTTCCTTTCCCCGGACGCGTGGTCAGAACTTATGCTGTGTGCTTGCCCTTCCTGTTCTTCTTAGGAACCTCCTTGATTTGTAGGTCTATGGTTATAATGTTAGTGATTATTCGAAGCTTTAGTTTGCGAGGAGTCAATGCGTACTCGGGGGTAAGCTCTGCTTTAGCTTCTCGGCCTTGTCGGAATCCTTAAGGATTAGGGTGTAAAGGTGCTTGGAGCATCGGACCTTGAACTTGGTCTGCGACGACTTCTTGCTCTTCTTGATCCGGGCGGCTATAAAAAGGGAACTTGTTAGAACTAGCACTAAAACTAAAACAACCATCTTCTATTCATTATCTCGTCACGTACACTTGGCGTCTTCCCGCCGGCAGATCTCGATGAACTAAATAACTCAATTGTTAGCTAAAATTCAATTAAACAGAGTCTTATATTCGTAAATATACCTTCTTGATATCGGCGATTTCCTGAGGCATTTTGACGGTGTGATGGCGGAATCGATGTTGATAGAGGTAGGAATCGAGAAGTTGACTTTTCTGCCGGTGTTGCGAAATTGTGTGGGCGAAATTCCGTGACAGGGTTCTAAGCGATTTCCCAATATTGATAATTGATAATTGATAGTGGGGAGGGTTCTTGTATTAATTGATAAGAGATAAGGTTAGCAGCTATGCGCACGGTCCATATGTACCTAATGAAGGATGAGGCTTTCCACTAATACCGTACGTGGCTGATGACGTGGCGTTAGCTTCCACTATCACAAGCTGAAGACTCATAGATACAGCTATTGGTCCTTCAACGAAAAGAACCATGATCTGAACAGGACAGAGTTGCCTGATTACTGAATTTAGATATTGGTGATTCGGAATACGACCTCCTACTTATTCATTTTATGTATATAAGTTCCATCTGAATTGCCAATCATGCCTACTCTTCTTGATAATGCCATGAAATCCAAGGTATAACCCCCAACATCATCTATCAGTCTAGTATTGGTAACTAAGGGTATTAATTCTAACTAACTCGATGCGAGCAGAACGCTGTACTAGGTACATCTGCTAAGTACATATAAATTATTGCATCCTCGCCATACTGATGAGTGCTTATATCAAAGCCTTCTCCGGGCTCGTTACAGCCGCCCTCGCTTGGTCGTTGGCTGGCGGGAGTATATTCCCTTCTCAGGATGATCCGAAGGGAGACCCCGAGACTTGGACGCGGGAGGAACTCAGAAGATGGCTTGCGGCCGTAAGAATGTCCCCATATTCTACTTAACCTACTCCGTTAGCTAACTACGTCTAGCGCAACCTGCATCCCCAGAAAGGAGATACCCGAGAGCAACTTTTAGAGAGGGTTAAGGCAAATATGAGATAAGACGAATTGTTAGCAGTCATTTGAAATACTAGCGGCCTACTCCGGTCTAGTATAAGAGCACTTAAAAAGCCGAAAGTGCCGTCTAAGCATTGAAGAAGAATAAAAGGAAGCATGAGGTTTCTCTACGAATTAGGAGTTTTTCTGCCGTTGGTCTTTTTTTTTACATGCATTAGGTACATATGTAATTAGGTAGGCTTGAAATTGTATTCCTTATGAATATTGTCCTGGACAATAAATGTGATTGTATTGATATGTTCATCTTTGTTTTCTAAAATTGAAGTTGATTAGGTAGGTACCTAGGGAAGGTACCTAGATCGTCTATGAGGCGGTGCAAAAAGCTGTGCCATAGCTTGTACCCTTGTACCACATATACTAGCCACATTGACGTCTAACCTGACACAGTTTCTCGATGACAGCTTACGAGCTTACCTGCCTACAATTATAGGTCTTTCCTTCAGCTAGTCTGAGACTTAATGTTCCCATCATCACCGAACCTTCTAATATCGGCATGATGGATATCCTTCAGGTAATCTCTATAACCCTTTTTTATAACTAGAAAATTGCTAACATTGTATAATTAGCGCCTAGCAAGGTTCTTAGACCGACCCCTCTTCCCGTGGAAGAAGCTCATCATCGGTTTTTCTGTCGCTCAGTATCTCTTCGAAGAATTCTTATCACTACGCCAGTACGGAGTCTTAAAGAAGACGAAGCCCCCCAAGGTTCTTGAGAAAGAAGTTGCCCAGGATGTCTACGATAAAAGTCAGGAATATGGTCGCGCTAAAGCAAAGTTTGGTTTCGTAAAAGGTCTCTGGGGTCAAATCCAGAATATTGCATTCATTCACTTTGATGTTCTCCCAAAACTATGGACATGGACTGGTGGCCTCCTCCGTTTCGCTCCCGCTCGGTTTAGCGGCGAGATATCGCACTCAATTGTTTTTGTCCTCACGTTTATCCTGATCCAGCAAGCTCTATCACTCCCTGCCAACATCTACCATACGTTCGTCTTGGAAGAAAAGTTCGGTTTTAACAAGCAGACGCCCAAACTGTTCATCACTGATATGCTCAAGTCAAACTTGCTTGCTTTCGTCATTGCGCCTCCTGTTCTTGCCGGATTCCTTGCCATCGTAAAGAAGACGGGTACTCAGTTTGTCACGTATCTCTGGCTCTTCACTGCTGTTCTTCAGGTTTTCATGATCACGGTCTACCCAATCTTCATCCTACCTCTGTTCAATAAACTGTCCCCTCTAGAGGAAGGCAAATTGAAGACTGAGACTGAGGCACTGGCCAAGAAACTGAATTTCCCTCTCCATGAATTGTTCGTCATCGATGGAAGCAAACGCAGCGCGCATAGCAATGCTTATTTCTTCGGACTTCCGTGGAAGAAGCACATCGTCATCTACGACACATTGATTGAGAAGAGCAGCTCAGAGGAGGTTGTTGCCGTTCTAGCCCACGAACTCGGCCATTGGAGTCTTGGTCACACTACTAGGCTTTTTGGTATCTCTCAGGTTTGTTCAAAAATTCCAACTAAAATACACCAAGCATACTAACAATCGACAGATTAACGTGTTCTATATCTTCAGCTTGTTCTCGGTCTTCGTCAACAACAACTCCTTGTATGCCGACTTCGGTTTCATCAAGGAGCACCCTATTATCATCGGATTCATTCTATTCTCGGACGCATTGGCACCAATGGACCTTGTGATTAAGTTACTGATGAACATCATGAGCCGACGATTTGAATTCCAGGCCGATGCCTTTGCTCGTAACCTGGGTTACCAGGCTGAGCTAGCTTCGTCTCTCATCAAGCTGCAGATCCAGAATCTTAGTACGATGGATGCAGACTCGTTGTATGCGAGCTACCATTTCTCCCACCCCATCCTTTCGGAGAGACTGAAGGCGCTGGAGTGGAACCCCACCGGAAAGGTGGTCGAAGAGAAAAAGGAAGACGAGGATGTTGTTGAGAAGGCCAGTGGACGGGAACTGTAGATCTTACCAGCTTAGATCTTCATACCGTGAAAAGTGTATACTAGAGACCAATCATATAGACAGTCATACTTGGCTCAATGTGAAATACTGTCTTGCCTTACCCTTACGTATTTGAACTAGTTATACGGATTCTTAAAAGTGTTGCTCATAAGTTGTATATGACAATGTCATAGTATATACCCTTTACATTGGTTATATCAATATAATAAATAATAAACAAACATTCTATGTCATCTTCAGCTACCTAAACCTAAGATAGTCGCATCAAAGAATCGCATTAAAGAAAGTACCTTTTCGGTACGCATACGCGCATATAAACCAAATGCACCACTAGCCAATCAAATGCCCCGTGATAAGCGGAGCGGTACCTAGTGACGTGACGATTTAACGCGTACGCCCCGCCAAAGACCCTTGCTATCTTCTGAACGCGACGCGCTTTTCTAAAAACCACTTAAACTTAACAGATGACTTGTGCTTTACTACACTACCTCCATACCATTATTATCATCATTTTTCGGTGGCACTTCAAATAGTATTTCTGATGTTCTGATTGCCCTCTCTCTATTTCCCATCGAGTCTGTCCTCGAAAGACATAGCCATGGCTACTAAATTCCTACCTCAGAAGCGTGCCCTTGGGGACACTTCAAATCGTCCAAATTTCCAATCAAACCCCAACGCAAAAAAGCCCCGTCTCGAACCACTCTTATCCTCCCCGGCATCGCGCCTCAACAGTTCTCAGCAGGGCCCTGGCTCAAAATTAACATCAACCCAGCCGAAAAGTACATTCGAGTCAGAAGTTCTCGAGAAGTTAAGCCAAGATATTTCAGAGCTTAAGCAGTCCAATTCAGAAAAGGACCAAGCATGGGAACGTCCTCCCGTTGTGAACTTCGACCCTACTCGGGACAGCCTCACCTTCCAACAAATAGAAGCCGAAGAAGGTACTTTACATGGCGGAAAGACTACTATCAAGCTCTTCGGTGTGACTGAGGATGGCCACTCCGTAATGATGCACGTTACAGATTTCAAGCACTACCTCTATGTCGCTGCCCCCGTCTCCTTTGCGCCCCATGATTGCGAATATTTCAAAGCATACCTTGAGAGTCAGCTATCCCAACTTCAACCTGTCATACATTCTTGCCAAATTGTCCTGCGAGAGAATATATACGGCTTCCAGGGCAACACGCAAAGTCCATATATCAAGATCACGGTTACAGACCCAAAGCATATCCCGAGAGTGCGCTCGGCCTTCGAGAAGAACGAAGCAAACTGGAGAGGAATGTGGAAAGGAGTTGAAGGGGGTATAATGACGTTTGATAACCTACAATACGTTTTACGATTTATGGTTGACTGCAAGGTACGCAATTTATGATAATCACGTAAAGGAGGCGTACTGATCGTTACAGATTCCCGGTATGTCTTGGGTAGAAGCGCCCGCTAAGTCATATCATTTAATACCAGAGGGCCAGCGGCAATCGAGCTGCCAAATTGAAGCCGAGATTAGCTACCGAGACCTAATCTCCCACGAACCGAAAGGGGAGTGGTCTAAAATGGCACCTCTCCGGATTCTGTCCTTCGATATCGAATGTGCCGGACGAAAAGGCATCTTCCCGGAGGCGAACCAAGACCCAGTAATCCAGATTGCGAACGTCGTAACTCGTTATGGAGAGAGCAAACCTTTTATTCGGAATGTATTCTGCTTGGACCGGACAAGTCCTATAGTAGCAACCCAGATCCTAGATTACGAGAGGGAATCAGACATGCTTATGGCTTGGAAGCGGTTCCTTGACAAAGTCGACCCTGATTTGATCACTGGCTACAATATTGCCAATTTCGATTTTCCATATCTACTTGATCGTGCCGACCACCTCAAGATCCATGGTTTCGACTACTGGACTCGTCTGCATAGTGTAAAAACCTTCTCTAAAAAGACGAATCTCTCAAGTAAGCAAATGGGAAATCGGGATACGAAGACCACAAACACGAATGGTCGATTGCAGCTTGATCTCCTACAATTGATTCAGAGAGATCATCATCTCAGAAGTTATACTCTCAATTCAGTGTGTTCTCATTTCCTCGGAGAACAAAAAGAAGATGTACACTACACGATGATTACCGAACTATTTAACGGTACACCGGAGTCCAGACGTCGTCTAGCGCTATACTGTTTAAAGGATGCCTATTTACCTCAACGATTAATGGACAAACTCTCCTGTCTTGCGAACTATACAGAAATGGCCAGAGTCACAGGAGTTCCGTTCAATTTCCTCCTCTCTCGTGGACAACAGGTCAAATTCATGAGCCAGCTGTTCCGGAAGGCTCTTGAACAAAAGCTTGTGATTCCAAATATGAAATCAGAAAACTCGGATGATCAGTACGAAGGCGCTACAGTCATCGAGCCTACTCGAGGTTACTATGACGTGCCTATCGCAACTCTCGATTTTGCGTCACTATATCCAAGTATTATGCAAGCGCATAATCTTTGCTACACAACTCTTGTGAACAAGAGAGCAGTAGAGAAGTTTAGCCTCAAGAAAGATGAGGACTATATCGTTACGCCCAACGGTGATATGTTCGTCACTGCTAAGCAACGAAAGGGTCTTCTTGCCCAGATTCTCGAGGAACTCCTCTCAGCAAGAAAGCAGGCTAAAAGAGAATTAGCCATCGAGACTGACCCTTTCAAGAAGGCCGTCTTGAATGGTCGTCAGCTCGCGTTGAAAATCAGCGCCAACAGTGTTTACGGTCTTACAGGTGCTACAACTGGTAAACTCCCCTGTCTCGAAATCGCCAGTAGTACCACAAGTTTTGGTCGACAAATGATTGAAAAAACCAAGGCTGAAGTGGAAAAGAAGTACAGTATCGCAAATGGATACTCTCATGACGCCCAAGTCATCTATGGTGATACGGATTCCGTCATGGTTAAATTCGGGACGAAGGACCTAGCCGAAGCGATGAAGCTGGGCGAAGAGGCAGCGAATTATGTGTCATCAAAATTTGTGAAACCAATTAAGCTAGAGTTCGAAAAGGTCTACTTCCCGTACTTGTTAATCAACAAAAAGCGATATGCGGGTCTTTTCTGGACGAGACCCGATAAGTTTGACAAGATGGATACCAAAGGTATCGAGACTGTTAGGAGAGATAACTGTCTGCTAGTACAGACCGTTATTGAGAAAGTTCTGAGGATGATCCTGATCGACCAGGACGTCCAGGGAGCCCAAGAGTATATCTCCTTCCTTAAATTTATTTATAAATCTTATCATACTAACCGGCCCTGCAGCTACGTCAAAGATACAATCGCGGATCTACTACAGAACAAGATAGATATGTCTAAGCTTGTGATTACGAAGGCTCTCACCAAAGAAAGCTATGATGCGAAGCAAGCCCACGTTGAACTTGCGCATCGCATGAAGAAACGAGATGCCGGTTCCGCGCCAGGGTTAGGTGATCGAGTAGCATACGTTATGGTAAAAGGCGCAAGTGGAGCGAGGAATTTCGAGAAGTCAGAAGATCCGATCTTCGTTCTAGAAAACAACGTGCCTATCGATACAAGATATTACCTCGACAACCAGTTAGCCAAGCCGCTTGGTCGTATCTTTGACCCTATCCTTGGAGAGACAAAGTCGAAATCACTCCTCACTGGTGATCATACCCGTTCCGTATCAGTTGCAGCACCAACGGTAGGCGGTCTCATGAAGTTTGCAAAGAAGACTATGACATGTATGGGTTGCAAGAAGCCACTCATGAGCAAGGAAGAAAGTGGTGGTGCTGTCTGCTCAGACTGTGCGCCGCGCGTGGGGGAGCTGTACAAAAAGACATTGGACAAGGTATCCGATCTGGAGGTCCGGTTTGGACGACTATGGACACAATGCCAGCGATGTCAGGGTAGTATGCACGGGGAGGTCATCTGCAGTAGCAAGGACTGCCCCATCTTCTACATGCGCATGAAGGCGAAGAAGGATGTGGAAGACGGGAGCAAAGAGTTGAAGCGGTTCGATTTTGACCAATCTGCTATATGGTAATGATAAGATATTAGAATCAAAGGCATCCACGGGCCCGGGAGAAATCGGCGTTATGTCAAGGTTATACGATTGTATGGAGTCCGGGTCGATGGTTTTATATTTATGGATGGCGAAGTGATATATAATAGTGCTTAGCAGACTCGAGCGCCATGGAAAGAAGATACCATATACCTATTAACGTTATAATTGTATTAGAGTTATGCTATTTACAGGGGCTTTGGCAATGCTTGATCATGGCAATGACATTTTGTTATCAAGACTACGATGTACTTAGATGTCTGGCCGAGAGGATCTGACTTCCCCTGAGTTGAAGTAAGTTCCTTCTACGTGGAACATATAGTCAGGTGCTAAATACTTTGGCTTAATCTTGTAATATTTATATGATCTAGTTTCTACTTTCTTGCTGAATGTTCCTTTTTGACAGTATTTGCAATATAGTCAATCCATCATCCAGGACAAAATCAATACTTATAAGTTAACTAAAATAACACACCTCTATCACTATATTCGCTATCTTATTCTTTTACGGGCATCTTTCAAAGCATTCTTGCTAGTCTTAATACTACACACGCTTGTTACTTCAATTCCAACTAGCCCACGTAGATCAAAATGGCGACCAAGACAAGCGAGAAGGTGCTCATCGCCGGGGTAAGTGACATTATAAATAATAAATTCAATAAGTATCACCATCGCACGGTTCTAACGCGTATATTTTTACCAGGTGTGTCTCCTCACGGCCCTCAACGTCGCATCCCACTACCAGAACGAGAGGCGGGAAGCAATCCGAGCAGAAGCCGACGTTCAACGGGAGAAGCGTGTTGCACAAGCCATAGTAGCAGCGCAAGTCTTCTTTCCTTCCTTCTCCCTACCTCAGTGCGGTTCTCATCTAACTAACTAACTGACTAACTCCCAATGCTACAGCGACTCGTTGAAAAAAACCTGCATTAGGACTTCCCGTCAGATGCATATGCTTGGGCGGCAGCTCCACTACATGAAGAATATGTCGCCGACTAGCCAGGAGTTCAGGGCGGCGTTTGAGAATCTGAGACATATCTCGGGAGGCTTTGGGGATGATGGGGATGATGGGGGTGGGAGGGGTAGAAAGAACGGTGGGAAGTGAGATATGTCTTTGAGGGCGTGTTGTGTTTCTGCTGATGCGAGGATGGCGGGTTATTAGGTATAGTAGGATGGATGTGGTTGCTTTTGAGCGGTGATTTTAGATGGCTGTGTTTTCTTTACTGGTATGGTTTTGAGGTTGGTTAGTTGAGTGTTATTAGACGGAGCCTATTGGTCTTGTAGCGTATTAGGTTCTATCAAGTTTATTGCTGGTTCCTATAAGTCTTCGGCATTGAAGTCATATAATCAATGTCATAAAGAATACTCGAAAACGACAGACTTGTTCGCACTAAACATATATTAGCATTTGACGCAACTTGGATAAGAGTAATGCCGGTGTTGAAGTCATATCGATTTGTTCATGAATAATCTCCTGTCATCAGGTTGAGTTTCCAG
Organism: Daldinia childiae; assembly: GCF_008694065.1. NCBI lineage: Eukaryota > Fungi > Ascomycota > Sordariomycetes > Xylariales > Hypoxylaceae > Daldinia > Daldinia childiae. The sequence goes on from NW_022984648.1 coordinate 1,201,804, forward strand.
TCGTCTTGGTAGCATTTTGATTAAGTTCGGAAGTCACTCGATAGTTATAAATTATGAAAATATAATCCAGTAGTGGCTTACATCATAACCACACATTATGCAGACATATGGAAGCTACCTTTTAGCTACCTCCGGGGAAGGTGCGATGAACGTTGTGTAGAGTTCTTTAGATCGGTGTCAATGAGCCTCGTTCAAAACTTTCCCCAATACAACATTCTCTTATCCTCGAATTATCAACTCCATCGACAATATGATCATGCTTTGTAGAATCGCGAAGGATATCACGTCGTACATATAGTAGCACGCTACCTTTGTAAGATAGTGTTGCGAAAATTGTCAGCCTAGCTCTAGCAACCGTCACTGCAATAATTCGCAGAATAAGTTGGCCGAGGACAAGTATCCGAGGAGTAAGTAGAAGAAAAACCACAAGTTCCCGCCGTGGAGGTTTATATCAGTCTTGGTATATGCTAGCATGCTAGTAACGTTTATACTAGTAACGTTTCAATCCTCGGGCTTTGTTGAAGGCATGGTCTAACAAGTTAACCAGCACAAATACCGGTATCGAGAGTGAGGAGTTCTTCTCAAGGTCTCGAACAAACACTCGACTTCTTGGCTGCCTAGAGAGATACGATTCCATATGCTCGTAACTTAAAAGTCGTATGAGCTTCGCTCGCGGTTAGTTTTCGTAGCGATGCTCACTATAAAATTAGACAGAGCCTGATCCGAATTACTCCGGTCGCGGAACATGTCGGTCAAATAACTTTTCGAGACTAGTTGGCTCAACTTTGGTAGCTATTACGCAATATATATGCATTGGCGAGATGCTACTGGATCGAAATTTCCGCGAGATGCATGTCTTGCAGGGTCCGCTCTGTCGTTCCCTGTCTTTACATCTCATTCCTAGTCGTCCCAAGCCCTTGGCAGGGTCGTTCCGCGAACGGCGGCTGGAGGATTCCATATTAGACAGATTTCAACCGTGGAGATCTAATCCCATCTGTCAGCCGAAGATTGAATTGACGTGAATATTGTTGTCGTTGCAAACTCAACCGACGAATCATCGTCCTCTGATAAGATGCCGCAAATCTGTGGCGAAGCTTAAACTTCTTCGCTTCTCCGGGTCTGATCCCTACCCTGCCGTAGGGCAGCAGAACCAGACTCTATGGTTGGTTGATTCTCTCCCAGGCTTACGATTCAGCTCATAGTTCACACATTTCCCCCACAGAGGAACCACATGGTTTCGTAGTAGCCGCCACGAACTCCGTCACCGCTCTGCTGCTCGCATGCGCAACTTGACATCAAAGAGCATGTGCTACGGTGGTTTACGGTGTTTTCTGTTTTTCGCTAACGAAAAATTATGCGGGCATCAAAAAATATAGCCCCGTCATCATTATGTAGCTGACCTAGCAATTTGTGGTGAAGATGACCACTCGGCCCCCGGAAATTAGTCTACGGTACCATACATAATACTCAGAACGTTACTTAGCCCCGAACATCAGCGAGAACCAAGGAGTGAGAAGCCCTTGGTTCTCGCCGACAACGCTCTGGACTTAGAGAAGTTGGGTATAATCTCCAGGACATGGATCTGCGTTGACTAGATTGAGGCATATACCTTGATCTCATCCAACGGGTCAACAATTGCCTCAGTCAGACAGGGGCAAGGCCATAATAATATGAAGGTAAAAAAGAAAAACTCAGCCGGAATCGTTCTCTGTGGCCTAGGCCCCCCACACCTTTCTCCCCAGACAGGTGAGGCTACATACAATCTTACCTTCTTCCATTAGTGAAAGATTGTAGTCATCCAGGACAAGGCTTGGGTTACCTGGTGTGTCTCAGGTATCAAGGGCCACCTTTACACAATGGCAACGTGTAGTCAAACCCTTGATCGGCATATTCACCACTTAACCCTTTAGTCTAGAGGAGCACCGATGACGGTGTCTTTCGGTCTTGTCTTGCTCGAGCGGGAGGTCCATATAATGCTTCTCCTCCCTCCATTCTGATGTTTTCTTGACTCTTTGAAAGTAGAAAAATAAAGTTTGCACTTCTGACGACTTGTTCACGGGAGGCGTATTTCCTATTCATTTATATTAGCATCGTGCTAGACACAGTTTAAGATACCCAATTCCGCTGATACCCCCCTTCTCTCAAAAATTTATACCCAGACTTAAAGTCTAACATCGTAACCATGTCTCATCTTGCCGCTGAGCCCGAGTTTGAACAGGCCTACAAAGGTAAAAAAAACCTAAAATAACACGGCTGGTGGGTGCCGACCTAGACTAACACGAAAGACAGAGCTTGTGGCCACCCTTGAGGAGAGCTCGCTGTTCCAGAAGCATCCCGAGTACAGAACTGCGTTGAGCGTCGTTTCTATCCCAGAGCGTATTATCCAATTCAGAGTCGTCTGGGAAGATGACAAGGGTAACCTGCAAGTGAACCGCGGGTACCGCGTCCAGTTCAACTCCGCTCTTGGCCCGTACAAGGGTGGCCTGCGATTCCACCCTACCGTCAACTTGTCGATGTGAGAAGACCTCTTACCTAAAACGGCAATAGTCAACTTCAACCGAACCGGTCATACTAACATGCGTGCCTAATAGTCTGAAGTTCCTCGGATTCGAACAGATCTTCAAGAATGCCTTGACAGGATGTAAGTTTACGCTCGCGACAGAGAAAACCGAGCATTACTAATGTTGATCTTCTTAGTGAACATGGGTGGTGGAAAAGGAGGTGCAGACTTTGACCCCAAGGGCAAGAGTGACAATGAGATTCGAAGATTCTGCGAAGCGTTCATGCGAAGGCTCTGCCAGCACATCGGCGCTGAGACTGACGTTCCCGCTGGTGATATTGGCGTCGGTGGCCGAGAAGTTGGCTACATGTTCGGCACATACCGCAAGGAGAGGAACAAGTGGGAAGGTGTTCTCACCGGCAAGGGTCTCTCTTGGGGTGGTAGCTTGATCCGACCAGGTAAGTGCCGACACTACCGTCGAGTTGCTTAGAAGGACATACCAAGCTAACGATTTTTGAACAGAGGCTACTGGTTACGGTCTCGTCTATTATGTCGAGCACATGCTCAAGTACGCCGGAAAGGGCAGCTTCAAGGGGAAGCGCGTTGCCATCTCTGGATCCGGAAACGTTGCCCAATACGCTGCTCTGAAGTGTATTGAGCTTGGTGCCACAGTTGTGTCTCTGTCCGACTCAAAGGGCGCCTTGATTGCCGAGGGCGACGCGCACTTTACCCCCGAGCACGTCAACGAGATCGCAACCATCAAGCTCGACCGCAAGCCTATCACCGAGTTCAGCGGCAAGTCGCAATTCAAGTACATCGAAGGCGCGCGCCCCTGGGTGCACGTCGGCAAGGTGGACATCGCGCTTCCATGTGCGACGCAGAACGAAGTTAACAGAGAGGAGGCCGAGACACTAGTCAAGAACGGCGCTCAGTTCGTCGCTGAAGGTTCCAACATGGGCTGCACGCAGGAGGCGATCGACGTGTTCGAGGCCGTTCGAAAAGAGAAGGGCAACAACGCTATCTGGTATGCGCCGGGCAAAGCGTCCAATGCAGGCGGTGTGGCGGTTTCCGGTCTTGAGATGGCACAGAACAGCAGTCGTTTCAACTGGACGGAGGAGCGTGTCGACGAGCGCCTTGCTCAGATCATGAAGGGCATCTTCGACCAGAGCATCGAGAATGCTAACAAGTACGTCGAGGCCAAGGAGGGCGAGCTACCTAGCTTAGTCGCTGGAGGCAACATTGCCGGTTTCCTCAAGGTCGTCCAGGCCATGCACGACCAGGGCGACTGGTGGTGAACTGCCTGACGTGGCTGTCAGGCACGACATATTAGTTGGAGGAGCCGGGCGGTTATGGTTCGCCCATCACGTCGAAGGATTCACGTCTCGACGGGTGAGTCGCTCGTCTATCGTTGGATTCGCGATTGGGGGCTGCCACCATGTCATGTCTCCATGCATGCAGGGGGCCGTTCAGAACCGGCGGATCGCATTGCGTTGTCGAGGAAGGAATAAATGAATGCCTTACCTAGGTGCGGACATGGGAAACTTGGCGTGGCGTAGAGCAGATAGCCAGATGGATTGATAACTGGCTGACTGGCTGGCTAGCTGGCGGGTTACGATATAATGTATGATATGATTACCAAGGAATAGCTGTGCCTTTCTCGGGCGAATAGGGCGCTCGGAGAGCTGGGCATTAGGGATCGTATGTAGGACATTGAAACGAAACGAAACGAAATGAACTTTTTATTTTTATTTTTATTTTTATTTCTTTATGAACAAGCGAGCTGTTGGTTCTCGTATTCGACTAAAATTACTCCAACTAGGTACCTAGATTGGTTACAGAGGTGAAGAAAGACGATGTGTGTTGGAGTAGATGTCGAATGATGTTTTACACACAAAAGTCCTACAGCTGCTACTATGTAGGTATGTATATGGCTGCTGAAGGAGGCCTGAAATGGGACCGGATGAATGACGATCATCGTTAGGTATGTGCATCTCTACCTATGTAGTATTTTTGTCGACTCTCCACGTTTAGCGATGAGAATACTACCTCCCTTCCTATACCTACGCTTTTCTATCTCTATGTATTATGATATATGCATGCAGCGAAGGTGCATATAAGAAACTTGAATCTACATACTGCCATTGGACGAGTTAAGTTCCGATGCAATGCTACGGCGGGATAGGATGGGGCGCTGTTTGGGTTCCCGCTGGATGAGGTGGTGGTATTTAGGACTTTGTTTTCAACTAACCTAGCAGCCTAGCTATCTACCTACACTTATTTCTTTTGTCTTCTTTGCCTGTGATAAGAGATATGCGCTAGGTCACGATATATGGCCGGCCTGTGGAGTTGGAGACAGGTATCTAGATAGGAGTGAGTGCATTTATGTACCTAAGGTATGAGTGAATGAATGATGAACCCGGATGGAAAGGAAAGGGGGTTTACGGGGGCGAATGAGCGTGTTAATGGGATTAAGTCCTAGCCTATGTGCTTTGGAGATGGAGGATAGTAGTAACCCGGGTATTCGATAGCTATAGATGTGATGTGACATGGGCTATACCCGACGACGTCGAGGCATCCGGCATTGCTACTATCTTGTATAATTCGTCGGTATATAGCGCTGTGGCGGACCCCGGTGCCGAATGTGATCCTATTCCTACTACTACCATATCACTACCTCCCAGCTCCTTCGGCTCATGGAGAATTACTACGTCTGTCTACCTCCTATCACCTACCGAGACTAGGTCGCCTATGTGGCCGGGGGAGGCCAGATAGACAGACCAGGAATCAGATGATATATATATGCAAATCCGCGTGATCAAGCCGCATCGCCATATCTGGATTAGATGTTTAGATACCGATGCTGTGCAGTTAATGTATGTTGGTGGTGGCTCATACATACATACACATACGGGTGGCGAGAAGAAGGATCCCGGGGTTCTGGACGAGGTAAGACAAGGCAAGGCGAACCGGTTGGAGGAGTGGGGATTTGTGTGTTCCTCAGGGCTGCCATGCGAGAAATCTCACTCGCAATCTAAATCAACCTGGATCTCGGGTCCCTGACCTTTAGCGGAAGACCGGCATCGCCCCTTTTCTTCTTACTCACCAGGTACCCAATACCCGGGCTTCAAAGGTGTGCATTAGGTATCTTCAGCGATAAGTTATTCGGTGAAATATCTCCCCCCCAAGTCAGACTGCGATATTAATAGTAACCAATGAAAGGGGCCTCGTACTAATTCTACGTCTTCCGCGATATAGTTCTGAGTTAGATTTCCTAATACCCTAATTTTACTCTCCGTCCCCAGATAATTCAAGGGGCGAAGAGGGTGAGTGGCGGCGGTATCTACGACGAATGGTGAAATTCTCCGTGGCCCCTGTGCGACCAACATAATACTCGAATCCTTTCCGATCGGAATCCAGCCGAGTCCTAGGGCTATTTCGACGGAACTGGGCTACCTTGACACGCGTTTATACTTACACAAGGTGGGCTGACGCTAACGGATTCGTATGGTGTTGTTATATTATAGATTCACGTTTACGGGCACCTGCAGGACATGATCTTGCTGCGGGATGTCGTGAATGGCGGACGGGATGCTGCCATACGATGCCGGCGACATCTGTGTAACTGTGTTACATCGGACGGTAAGTTAGAAGTGGGGAGATGAGCATATCTATCTATGCTTTGCTAGGTGTCTCTACCAAGTTGATCAAAGCACAAGATAAGATAGAGACGATAGGAGCACAACAGAGGAGAGGGGGCGGTACGGTGCTACTATGACGCGCTTATCAGGTAAAAAGCAAAGGTCTGTTCATAGTCGCGGGGTGGGTTGCACGACTGTCTCTCGTTTGGCACCGGTCTCCAACCTCTTTGTGGTTTTGTAGCGTACCTGCAGTCAACACTGCATATCAGCAGGTCAAAAATAGCAGACTCAGACAGTGTCTAATGGCATAAGAAGCGCCAACCATAAACTCAATACGAATTCCAGAAGCCTTGGCTGACCAATTCGAAAAGGAGAGTTTCGTAAATTAACCCATCTTAACGTAATAACAATAATTTCCAGATCCAGCTGAGAATTGCCGTTCGATTGATGTATGTTAGGAGGGAGCCTCAGTGTGTTAAAGAGAGTGTTACGCCTAATTCGATACGATATCGTCATAGACGAGAAACCATCGTTACGAAGAGATTGACTTTCGACTGGCAACCAATTATAATTCTTAACCGGGGAAGCCTTTTAATAAGATCGGAAATAGAAATGCGACCCAAGGTCGTCTCTGCAAGTTAGCCACGTTCCTCCACAAACTCGCAGCCCCGGCGCTCACGTCTGATTCGCTAATGGCAGCGAGCTGAGTCAATTCCGCGAACGGTCTACCGCCAGTTCTAACGGGCAGGGGGGCAGTGGATGGGGTCGGGAACCGTAAGACCGGCGTCGTATATTCTGATGTTATGTTCCTATCATCTCAGCGTCACCTAGCCATCAAAAAGACCACTCATTTAGACTTGAGACCGAGGGACCGATGCCGAGCTTGACATAGCCCACGGCCTCCAAATGTCGATTACAACCACATTTGCTGAGATAAATAATTTTCTTTTAGCCGTGTAGCTCGGCGACTGTTTTCAGCCACGCAGAATGATACCTACTCGGTCTTTCTCTGATTTCATGGACGGAACTAGTACTATGATAGTAAGAATCTCGATGTGCGGGCGCGGTGGCACCGGACTGGTACTATGTATAAATCTTTATTTGTTTGTTTCGTGCATGTTGCCTCCCGATTAGGTATCGATTGGTTCAGCCCTACGTCTTGGCTGAAATTTGGGCTTGGATTACCATTATATCATTCCAATCTGAGCGAGGTTGCCGTTTGCTATTATGTTACTAGGTGATCCATTGGATTCCATTGGCTGCTTCTGAATATGAGGTCATTATTGGCATTTTTTGCTGTTGGAAGTACGAAACGGGGTTGTGAAAACACTATGCATTCATTTGTTAGTGTTGTATCAGCGACAACGAAGAAAGTCGCTGGATGATATGCCGGTAAGCTTGATCATTGAGTCTACCTGGGTAAGTCAATGTTTGGAACATATGTCGTGACGGAAACAACGGGAGAGGCGATCAAATTACCGAGAATCGCATACTTCAGTATCATGTCGGATAGCGCCCATAATAGTATACTCTTGTCCGTGTAGTGACTATACCGCACACGTAGTTTTTGGGCTCTTCCTGTACCTATCAAGAGGTACAACGGTGTAGATAGATAGACTAACCGTTTCATAGCAACTCGAGTTTGGATGAAAGGTACCTATTTTCTAGATCGGGTCGTTTGTTGGCCAATCAGCAATTGCGATTTTGACATGCTAATAACGAAAAAAGAAACAAACGTTTTTACCATTGCCCTATTGGATGACAGTATAATCCTCCCCCGGCAGCATCCCTTGCATGTTTTCGTCCAGAGCCACGGTTCGTTCTTCAGCTAAAGGGTAAAAATTCAGGGGAGGAAAACCGTCACCCTGGATTTGGATCAAAGGCCGACGGGAATGCCCGTTTAGGGCTGCTGGGTATAACGCACCGACAACAATAATTCCAGAGCATCCGTAACAACCGAATAATGACCCTCTATAATATTCAGCTCAAATTTACCTAGTGATATGAATAGAGCGCGGTATATGGGGCTTTCATCGACTACGGCGCTCAATGTTGTAGGTAACTTGAACATTTAAAATTTTGTAACTACATGTAGCATACAATTAGGTACAGTTAGTTACAGCTAGTTACAGTTACAAAGTCTTACTAACAAGGGGCTTGTGTGGGGAAATCACATGTCTCCTTTACATAGATACCCGTAATACCTCATAATAGAAGAAATCCACTTTTTATCTTATATATTCTTAGGTGATTCAAATGATTACATATAGGCAAGTGCTGACTTTATATGGGTACATATGGGTGCTATATTAGCAGGTACGCAAGCTACGGAAGGTGTTCCCGTCTTATGTACCCGTCTTATAAATTAAATCTTAATCTCATCATTTATTATCGTTTCCGTCTGGCAACAAAAAAAACCCCCCCCAACACATACATAGTATCTCCGAGAGGACCCCTATCTCACCTCTCCCGTCATATCCAATACTGCCCATTCCAGTACTGATTAATACTATATCCGGAGTCCTTTTCAATTACAATATCTTCTATGTTTTGTGATACATAGGTTAGGTACCTAGGTAGGTAGGAAGGGAGGGAATATTACCTTTCTAGTCCTATTGCTCAGCTATCAACAGATGTATACAGCATACCAATCCAGTATACCTATCTTATTATTAGATCTCACCGAGGCTAGCGTTTGTTCTCCAATAGTATCGATGGATTGTAGGCTCGGCAGACGACTCGCTAACCTCGACTGCTATATTACTCCTTTGGGATAGTAGCATGGGCTGACGATCGCTGCTTCAATTTTCAGCCCTGCCTCAGCAGCAAGGGTCTGCGCCCCGCCTGGTCTCTTAGACTTGCAGTAGTTCTGCAAGATGAGAAAACAGCGTTACCATCCCTACAATACCCCTACGATGTATTTTGCATTGGCCAATGTTGGTCGCCTGGCCCGTAGACCGCAGACCGTTGAGCCTCCGCCTTTTCCTCATTGTCATCATTCCAATCGCATAAAGCCCTAGGTATCTCAATAGACCGGTGTCGATATACAAAGGCCTGACACCCCAGGTATATTCCCCAGATATATGAAGCCACCGTCCTTCGAGGCGTGAGATATCTGTTCCCCTACTTAAAATTTTATCCTAGTAAATCCAAACTCCATATACCCTAATCTTACACCAATCTTCTAATCCACATTAAGCCATTGTCTCATTCTCAAGGTGTTTCCTTGATATTGCTTACTTTTTCTATCTTCATATACTTAATTGCGTGGGAAGCTCTTAAAAAACAGCTATATCAAGGTCGGTCTTGGCAAACCGAAAATTGCCACGATGCCGTCGGCAATTCCTGATATCACGGCCGTTGCCGCTGAAGACATTAAGGTGACATCCACCGAGGTGCCGGCCACGAACGGGATTGGAAAAAAACTCAACAGCAGGGCAACCTGGAACGGGCATGAAAACGCTGGTAGCTCGAGCGCTTCGGATTGTTCAACTGATACCTTTAATCATAGCTTCTATGGACTGAATGCGAGTGAAGCGTGGAACCGTGCTCAACCTACCCCTGGTCGTACGTTTAGCATTGATGATGAATCGGGAGAACAGCAACCTCGAGCCTTCTCTCGGATACAGTCATGGGGAGATGATCCCAAAACCGCACAGTTTCCTCGCATATCTAAACCCGTGGAGCTTATGCGCCACTCATACGACTGTGTTGTCATCGGCTCTGGGTATGGTGGTGGCGTGGCAGCGTCCCGCATGGCTCGTGCTGGTCAATCGGTCTGTCTCCTAGAGCGCGGTAAGGAACGCTGGCCCGGAGAGTACCCGGTTAGCACAGGTGATGCTCTTGAGCAGGTCCACTACTCCGGGGAATTTACCCCTGGTTGGTTGCCCAAGAAGGTTGTCAATGGTGGCGATCCTACCGGCATGTATCACTTAATATTCGGGAACTGTCAGAACGCAGTTGTTTGCAATGGTAAGTAACCGCATACGAAAGCTGAAGTATAGAGCGTTATGTTAACCACAGTGTAGGTCTTGGTGGGACTAGCTTGATAAATGCCAATGTATATTTGGAAGCGGACAAAGATACGCTACAACAAGATGCGTGGCCGAAAGAAATTAGGGAAGATCCGGAGTCTTTGACTGAATGTAAGACCCCTGGTATTTTATAGAAGTTTCTCTCCATGCCACAGCATACTTGACTGCCCCTACTTAAAAGGCACAATAGCTAATGATATGATCAACTAGATTACAAGAGAGCAGCAAGTGTCTTAGAGCCAGAAGCGTACCCCGATGACTGGCCGAAGCTGCCAAAGCTTGACCTGTTAGAGAGGCAGGCAAAGTATTTGAACATGACAGATAAGTTTCGACGTGTGAAACAGACGACGCGATTCCGAAATGGACCAAATAGCTGTGGTGTGGAAATGTTTCCATCGGCACTCACTGGTCAAGACGTCACTGGTTTAAACGACGGGTCTAAGAACACTACACTCGTTACGTACCTGGCTGACGCGTGGAACTGGGGCGCTGATATGTTTTGTGAGGCCGAAGTACGATACATAACTAAAGCACCATATAACCAATCCGGGTATATTGTCTATTTCGCTTGGCATGGACGAAATCGCGGCCACTTCAAAGCAAATCTGCATGGAGACCTTATGTGGGTTCATGCAAAGAAAGCTGTGTTTCTCGGCGCCGGCTCTATCGGCACAACTGAGATCCTCCTTAGGAGCAAAGATATGGGACTTGAGCTGAGTGGGAAAGTAGGCCAGAACATGAGCGGCAACGGAGATATCCTAGGGTTTGGGTATGTAACTTTGTTATAGTTTTACGTGAATTCTTTCTAACAGGTATCTATAGGTATAATACGGATTATGAAGTTAACGGAATGGGGAAAGCTTCTCCATCCCCTTCTCATCCTATCGGACCTTGCATTACCGGTATCATCGACAACAGAGAAGGCCACGATAATCCTTTAGATGGTTACGTTATTGAGGAAGGGTCTATGCCATCAGCATTCGCCCCTTTTCTACAAGCTATGCTTGAGCTCTTGCCTGGCAGTATTGAGCCGACTGATGAAGGTCTTGTTGGCAAAGTAAAGGCGAATCTCGCTCGCGTGGGAAGCGCATTCCTCGGGCCATATTTCCGTAAAGGCGCGATTGAGAGGACACAAGTATACTTGATCATGTCCCACGATAGTGAGTTTGTCGTCTATTACTTTTTGATGAGGTTTGTTACTAATATAAGCTAGGTAACCAAGCATACCTAACGCTAAAAGATGACAAACCGGTCCTTGAGTTTGTAGGGGTCGGCCGTAGTGACCATGTCAAGACCCTGAACCGTGTATTAGAGAAAGCCACGAAAGCTGTTGGGGGGACGTTTGTCCAAAACCCCTGGTATGCCTTGCTGGGTGAACAGCAAGTTACAGTTCACCCAATTGGGTAAGTTATTTGGCATCATCATGTGGAAGTCTTAGATGCTAACAATCTTTAGTGGTGCTTGTATGGCTCGCGACGGAACTGGTTCGACTGGCGTTACGAACCACAGGGGTGAGGTCTTCAATGGCTCCGGCACAGAGACCTACCCTGGTCTCATCGTCACGGATGCTGCGGTTATCCCAACTGCCCTTGGAGCAAACCCATTCGCCACTATCACTGCTCTGGCTGAACGGTCTGTAGACCACTATGTTAAAGAGAGAGGACTCACAATCGATATGACGCAGAACAAAGTTCTTGACCTCTTTGGTGCTCCTGAACATAAACACCGCCGTGGAAAGAGTGGTTGGAAAGAACACATCGAGGAAACACAAGAGACAGCCAAACTAAACAGTGCGACGAATGCGATTATATCAGCTCGACGCATGAATGAATCCGGATTTGGCTTTACCGAAGTCATGACTGGGCATATCCATCGAGACAAGGGTCTTAAACGGGACAACATAGACACATACGAGCTGGCAGCTAGGACTGCGAAGTCCTTAAGCGAAACGGCGCGATTTTTCCTCAGTGTGCAGTCCTTTAACACCAGGTCAATTATAAACGATCCCAGTCATAAAGCAACCTTAACCGGTACTTTTGTCTGCCCTACCCTCGAGGGGTCCCCATTCATGGTACAGCGAGGTGATTTCAATTTGTTCTTGTTAGATCGAAAAGCACCTGGGACTCGAAACCTGACGTACGACTTCGACATGCGTGGTATCAATGGAAGATGGCTCCATTTCCATGGTTATAAAGTAGTTGATTCATCTGTCGCGTTGTCGCCGATACATTTCTGGAAATCGACTAGCACCCTATACGTCACTATCACTGAGCCGATCTCAGAATCGGAACGAAAATGTGCGGATGCGGATGAATGTGGACTTCTGGGGGAAATCGTTGCCAAGGGCATTATGAGTATCCGAGCAGAGGATTTCCTTTCTGAAGTTTTAACCCTCACACCCACGGGCAGCAGCATTTTCAAGAAGGTCTTAAGCGCAGCCAACTTCCTAACCTTTTTTACTCGGAAGTCTATGTCGCTTCTCCTAGCACCACTCACCCCTTTGCAATATCCCACGCAGGCCTACACAGGCTTCGTAAACAATACACCTCCGACTAAGACATATCAGATCCATGCCTCTGATGGCGTCGTTACTAGATTATATCAGTGGGAACCCACGAACCCAACGGTCGAACCTAAAAACCTATTTATGATCCCCGGCGCTTCGGTTGACCATCAGATATATGCACTCCCTACCATTCGGTATAACGCTGTTAACTACTTCCGTCGCGCTGGCTATAGGGTGTTCATTCCCGTTCATCGTATCTGTATGTTGATGGTTGCGAAAGAAGACTGGACGACATTTGATGTACGTCTGGACCTGAAAGCTTGCCTAGAGAAGATCCGGAAAGAGACCACCGAAGTTGGTAAGGAACCGGAACGCATATACGCTATCGCACACTGTATGGGTAGCGTAGCATTCTCAGCCGGCCTACTCGACGGCACAATTCCCGCCAAATGGATCAAGGGCATAACTTGCAGCCAAGTATTCATGAATCCGAAGTGGAATACTCTGAATATGATCAAGATCATGGCACTACCAATTCCAGCCGACACGGTGTACCGATTAGTGTCGGGAGATTGGTTCAACTTTGGCACGACTGTAGATGACTCCTTGATTCAGAGAAGTCTTAACGAGTTACTGCGGCTCATGCCAGATGAGCGTAAAGAACTTTGCAATAACGCAAGCTGCCACCGTGTCACGATGGCATTGGGCCGATGCTGGAACCATCGTAACCTTAACGAGGCGACCCACAGACAGATCGACCGGTTCTTCGGGGGTATTAGCATGACGCTCTTGCACATGTTGATGAAACAGGGCTACGAAGGAGGTGTCATGAGTAACGCCCCCCTATTCGAACGACTGGACACACCAGATAATATCCGTAGACTAAAGGGTATCCCTATCATGCTATTTGTCGGTCGCGATAATGCTGTCCTAACCCCCGAGTCCACGGAGAGGACTTACGAGATCCTTACCGATACGTTCACTGGCGAACACGCGAGCGGTGTCCAGTATCGTCGCCGCGTGGTCCCTGATTATGGACATCTTGATTGTTGGATGGGACGTAACGCTTGGAAGGACGTTTATCCGTTTGTCCGCGAGGAGGTCGATCGTGTGATGCGTGGGGAAGAGTACAAGTTCCAGGAACCTAGCGATACCTTTTCGAAGCTGGTTAGTAGTGGAAAGCTATTGTATTAGGAATATAGGCTGTACTATTAACTTGATCGCAAGGCCCTATTAGGGTTTATGTATGAATTATAGGAAAATGGAGAGGCGTTTGGTACCGAGTCATATTTTAGGCTGGGGTTTGGATATGGGTTAGGGGTGGAGGAGCGAAAAGTAGATGGAATGATTTATACCCGTCTTTTCTGTTTGCTGGACACTATGTTTACTATTATTCTCTGTTGGGGGCGACCCCTGTTTGGCGGTTTTTGATATTTGTGTATTTGTGTATTACTTGGTTGGGGACTGGATATGAGGGCTGTGTTACCTATATATCTGACTTTTGATGTATGAAATATTTAGTCTTTGACATAATTGTTAAGTTCTCCCAAGGGACAATACTTTCCCAAAATCTGATGGTATTTCTAGCGTAGGACTTTGTGTAATGATATATATCATTTTATCAAGCAGGCTCTCGGGTCGCTACTGTATGTACCATGTCCTTAATGTTTCCTTTTATCAGTACTTGTAGGTGTTTACCTATGTTTTTTTGCTTTTATACTGTACGTCTCTTATAGTTGCCTAGCTAGGTTGTATATCGTAATTCCTATTACCTCTAGTTGTTTGTTTATCTTATTCACTTATCTTCTCCGTAAATTACCTAAGTATATGGGTAAGCAATTATAGTTCCTTAGTACTAATATATATATTATCTTAAGAGTTACTTGGATTTTAATTCAATAACTACCTCTTTGGCGATAGTGGTATATAAAGTATATATATATTAACTCATATTGCTATAAGGTCTCATGGATGAATACCTACTTAAGAGGTATTTATGTCATATATGCCTTTAAGGTCTAGGCTTAAGTAAAGTCGGCAACTAGCCAATAACAATTACGTACGGGACTACTATCGACGCCACGTCATTTCTGAGACAGTCGTTTATACCTAAAGGGTTATAAGATTTGGAAAGTGCATATGATAAATTCTCAAGTACTTTCCCCTTGGAGTTGTCCTGTGAAACCTACAATCATCATATTTTAGGTACCTACCTTAAGTTATATAGTCAGGAATTACATGTACCTTGACCCTGGATATTGAACTACATCACTCGATCCGTACGTTTGAATATGGGTATCACACAGCGCATCACACTTGGGTTAATATTTTCAGTCCCATTATTGCAGTAACTACCAGCCCCCCTTCTTCTTTCCCCTATAATTTTACATATCACAAATCTCACTATATAATTAAATTTATTTACTTCTAGATATCCACAGATTCATTAAGTTGATTTATCTAGGTTTTTCTTTTTTATAAGACTATCAACTTTTTAAATCTGGTGTAAGTCAAAGTATTACCTTCCGTGGGCGATCAAGTTAGTTAGGTGCTAGGACCTCAATCTTAGCACTTAGCCACAGAGCGTTTGCAAAGAGTGCCACAGCGGCCACAGCGGGAGTTAGTTACCCCTGCCCAACCAGAGACCCTGCCAAGCCACGCTCGGCCGTGGTATGTACTTATCGAAGCCTCGTCGCACGGCTGTGGTTACACCTTCGTCTAATGCCTTGACAGGAAATAAGCTCCTCATGGCCAAGGACGATTACCTTGGTGAGACTAGCATTACCACATAGCTATTGGAGCCAACGTGTTTATCTTATTAAATGACACTAATTATGGATAATGTTTCTATTCAGACTATTCGCAAGGGAAATTACCATCGATGAGCGCGGAATCATCTAAATCACATATATTAGATACCCACCACCGACAACACCATCAACCACAACACCCGCGATCCCGACCGAGAGAAGCATCAAAGTCTACTAAGAAGAAGAATAAGAAGCTGACGCATGCTACCGGTCAAGGGAAAAGCGAAATTAAACACGACGTTAAAAACGGCTGGTTTGCGATTCGGGATATTATTGACGAGAAGTCTAAGCGAGGGAAGACATATTACCTGGTCGATTGGGAAGGCACTGATGAGACTGGCAACCCACATGTGCCATCGTGGGTAAGTCTTCATGCTCACTCATGCGTTCTTAATGCGGTCTTGTTTTATCGGTATAGAAGTTAAATCAGCATAGGAACCCAAACAAAACGTAACATCCCTTGCGATAAATGATTGGATGGTTAGGAAAGCTAGATCCAAGTATACCGAGGATAAACTTGACGTAGTTATTGGCGATATTAGTCCCTCTATGCAAGAGTTTAATACTCGGGAGAGCGGCTCCGTCTCAACGTCTAATCGGCATCATCAAGGTCGTGATAAGAAGCGCCCTTTGGAACACTCATCTTTGTATGAGTCAGGGCTTAGCGAGGAACCTGCATCGAAATTACCCAAGCTAAGGCTTAAAATAACAGAGAAACCGCCGTCACTCCCTAGGAGTGTGGGTCATGACCTTGGTCATTCTAAGGAGCTGGCAGAGCGGCAGGGTGAGCTGAATCACGACAACTTACATAACCGCCCCTCCGACGATATTCAAGGTGATCCAAAACCTTACAAATCTCGCATAGTGATACGGTTGCCGCGCGACCCAACATTTCCCGCGGATCAATACGTGCGCGTGCCACCCGATTCGCAGCAAACAAATAGCCAGCAGTCTTCTCAGCTTACTGATACCCATGCTGCACTAGCTCACGAATCCGAGCTTGAGAGCCAAGAGCAGAGGGTCGTGCCTGATTCTCAGGAGATACACAGCGCTTTGATTTCTGATGTGCATAGCAGTATCCCTGACCACTTCAGTTCGTTTGGAGCAAGTCAACTTCAGGGACGTGCTATTGTCTCATCCCAGCGCGAAGAAAGGCTTCAGCATCCAGAATCGTTTAGACACTCGACAGAAATTCCTTCGCGTCAGCCGGATCGTCCCTTTACTGGAAACCAGGGAAACGTGTCAACTTCGACCTTTCTAATTGGGACCGTTGCAGGTTCGGCTTCGCTCGACGATTCGCAGAGCACTATTGGTAAAGGAAATCCTACGTTCTTGACACAAGAAGGCCTCAACGTTGACGTTGTTCCCCCAACGTCCCAGCCGACTAGTTTTGCATCTACTCTCCCTCACGAATTAGCTTGGGACGAGCACATCAGCCAAGATCAAAGCCAGGCGCATATAATAAGTAATAACTCACAGGCCGCTCAAGTCGTGCTGCCCCTCAGTAGCCAACAGGGAGGGCTCGCGACATATAGCGAGGCGACCTTTACAGTTTACGACGATCCAATTGCACCTGACACTGTACTAAGAAACGCGCAGGACAAACGCGACCCGCAAAATTCAAGCCAAGCTTTAAGTGAATTGGACGGCAATACTAGAAATACATCATTCTCAGAAGACCAGCAACTTGAATTAGAACCTGAGTCTAGTCACGCAGAGCTTTCGCAAACGATTCCCGGGAAATCAGTAGAGTTTGGAGCAAACAAAGTGCCTTTTGGACCACCTACATTCGGATCTCAGCAACCGGCCGCGCCTACGAATATGGATACCGACCAGCCCGCCCCCGCCCGGGTTACGGCACGCGAGAGGTTGAGATTAATCCGGGAACACCACTTTGAAGCCCTAAACGAGGTTTTCCCACGACGAAAGGCTCCAACAGAGACTCCTTCTAGAGCAGCTAGCACCGACGTGGATTCTTTAGCAGGCCCGCAACCGGACATTCAGGAGGCACCGATTGTTCAAGCTCCTGCTTCCCGAGATATTAGTCCCTTAACTCCAGTAAACCTGACATCTCAACCTTTCCTGGCTCCGCCTCTAGAGACGGCTGCTAACGACATATCTTCGGATCGTCAATTACTAGTACCCGAGACTACCCAAACACCCATTGAGCACGTTGAGCAAGAAAAGGAGGTCGAGCTAGGATTAGAGGAAAGCGGCCCTATTGAAGTAGGGTATGATATCCATGAAGAAGAGCAGCCTGCAACCTTAGACCCATCAGCCTTGACGTTATCTATTGAACATGATATGGATGCTAGCCCATCAATACCAGTACACGATGCTCTCCATAACAGCCTACAGATACCAGACGATTTTGTTATACCGCACGACGAAGATGAGACACCTCTTAGCTATCCGAGGAGCCTTCTCCCCTATATACCCACTGGACCTAACGAGTATCTCGTTACACTCCCATTTTACAATAGCTGTCGGCCTGTATATAACGACGTACTTCGCGACAATGAGGGGCTTATTCGCGAGTATAACGCTGCGTTTCGTGTTTTCCCTCATCAAATACCGCATCCTGCAACAATATCGAAAATTGACGAGATGTTCTCTCGTCTTTTCGATATTTGCGACCTGCCACCGTTTATAGAAACTACAACAACTATTACACCTGCAGAGCTAACGAAGCACCTCGTTAATACCAATGCGAAATTCGCATTTGTTGCCGAGTTACTTGTTTACTTGGCCGAAGAGAATTCGAATAAGAAAGTTCTCATATTGTCCCGTCCCGGGAAGGTTATGGATTTCCTTGGTAACGTTATAGAAACAAGAGGTTACCGTTATATTCGATCCGGCCTAGAGATCGTCAGTCCTTCTAGTGCCGAACACAGTCTGACCGTTGCCATTTCGTCGACTCTTGATAACTCCTCGTCAATACCCGAAGATATCGACGTAGTCATAGCATACGATCATACATATCGGCCTGAGTTGCTCCCACAAACGATTCGAGAGCGTTCTATATTGATGGTTCTAACGAATATATGCTCCATCCAGCACCTTAATATGCGTGTCTCAGAGAACCTGGAACCGCTGGAACGAAAGAACGTCCTTGTGCTTGCGCTAGTCAAAGCAATGCGGTACATAGAAGATGTTGACGACTCTTTAATTGTCAAATTTCACTCGGCAGCAGAGAATTTCTGCAAGTACATACAAGACCCGGATGAGGAAGATTTCTATTGGGAGCCATACGAGGTGCCAGAGGATGTGTTCGAGGATTTACACGCTGCCAACTCTCAATCGCAAGTATCGCAGTCCGTTCTTGGGGCCTTTGGAACCGACCAACTTCCCGCTAGTCGGAAGAGGTCTCACGAGGTAAGCCAACTTACTGTAATTTCCATTGTGGGTACTTAATATATTAACCCAATGAATAGGGCGAAGATGATGATATTTCCTCTAAGCGCCCCAGAGTATCACAACCTACAGTTGTCACTCATGTGAGTCACATAAGTGACTCGCTGAAAGGTCTTATCGGAGATGACACGGTGGACGAGTCGCCGAAGGCAATGCTCTCAGTTTCAGTGGGCAAGTTAGAGAAGCTATCAGCTAAGGTCGGTTCAACTCTGTCGATTATAAATTGTGGACTAATATCAAGTAGGTCGTGAGCCTCGAAGCCAAGTTGCGCGAGAGCCAAATGAGAGAAAAGCAATTCCGTCAGCTCAGCGATCGATCTAAAAAAGAGGTCGACAACTATGCCTCCACGGTCAGGTTGGTACAAGAGAAATTCATGACTTCCCTAAAGGACCGCGGAACCTACGAAGACCAGTATTACAAGGCTAAGGAGGAAGCCCTAGCGACCAGTGCAAGTCTCGAATCTAAGCGGAGAGAATATGACGATCTAAAGGAGAAATTTGCGGAGCAGCAAAAACGATTATCTGCAGCGCATGAATCGCTTCTTAAGTCTGCAAATCCCGAGGTTGCCAAGATGGCACGACTGGAGAAAGAGGTCGAGGAGTCTAAAATCAAGGCGCAGAGCCTAGAAAAGAAGGCTGCATTAACTAACAACGAGTTGGAATATGCCAAGAATGCCTACCAAGATGCATCTCAGAGAGCTGCGGAGCTCCAGACAGAGAATCGCGCGCTCGAACAACGAGTCGAAGAACTCAATCGCAAGGCCAACGATAACGCAGTTAAAATAAACAAGATTTATGCGGAGAGCGAGAGCAAGGAACTTCTGCGACTACTTAATGAGCAAAAGAACATCGTTCGCGACCGAGATCTAGAGCTTAACCGACTCCGGGACGAACTGCGAATGCTGAAGGAAACCCGGCGGGGTACGAGACAGAGTAGTGTTCCTCGAAGCCCGCGGTTAAGCGCGTTTGGCGTCAATAGTCCTCGCAACGGTGGTCGCACTAAGGGTAGCTCTAGCAGTCGTGGTACTAGTCCTGCTCCAGCGACAGGAATCTTCGAGACGGGAGGCGGAATTGGCACGCCAGTTCCAAATAGTCGAGCTTCCCATCTGCGAGAATCCAGGTTCTGATGACCGCCAAAGAGCTTCTAAAACCCAATGGCTCGTCTTCGTGCGAGATTATGGCGGCGTATTATATCTCAAAATGGTGTGTTGAGATCTCATCACGATCCCCCCCTACGGCAATGGAATGAGGGAAAGGAATAGAGGACGTTCGTTATCCTCACTTTTTCGATTTTGCACCCGGTAGGCAGGAAGGCATCAACGCGTTTGTATTTGTTTGTATTAAAGATTGCGTCGGGACAGAGGGTCTTCAGGCTCCTCCTTTTCAGTTCGTTTTTTGTCCCAGCAGGGCGCATATGATCGATTGATTTAGCTAAATAGATGGACTTCCAAGCCTAGGGATACTAGGATCGCTGTTACTGCTGTTACTTGCTATTGCTATTATTATTACTGATTTATATGACGATGAACGATAAGGGGAATAGGCGAAAGGCAAATGGTGTATATTTGCAGACAGTATACGGTGAATACATGGTCTGCGTTGCGTTGCGTTAACAATACCTCATTCCTAATCTTATGATTTTTATTCTTCTTTAATATGAGAAGAGAAAATTCATTATAGTTGTTAGGTGAAGCCGTAAGAATATTCAATGCATGCCACAATAATGAACGTAACCCGGTAGGCTAAGTAACAATATCGTAAAGTACATAAGACATTGTAGATGTGTAATTATGACTCTTCAACCCCTATTATTACCATCTATCCTATAGGCTAGGTTGGGTACCTAGGTACCTACGAGGAAAGCGATGCTACGTACCTAAGGTAGGCAAGCTTGTCATGTATACCTCAACTAGTACCTTACGCGTACACGCGGAAACTTGCCTATTTTCACCTTTACATATTTGACATCTTACGATTAATCCTCTGCGGTGTAACGGAAGTGCTCACATCAGCAGAATTAGTCGGTTCATCCACCCCCAGCAGTTTTCTTTCCGAGCTACAGGTTAGGACAGGAAAGATACAATAATAACTTTGGGACAATTGAAAAGGGGGTATTAAATTTGGTTGGGGAGAAAGGTTAGGTTAGCTAGGTATCTAGGAGGTAGGTAGCTATATGGGATAGGCTTTTACAGCAGAGTATAAAACGAGATTCTCGCCTCTAGAAACCCTCAGCCCAAGATAATTAACACTCATAAAAATGCGGTCATCTTCTGCAATGCTTCATCTTTTTTTTTAAACTACTTTTCTCTAGGCCCCGAGAGAGATAGGGGTTGTTTCGGCGTCTAATTTCGTCTGTTGTTGTTTGGCGGAGTAGTGTTGTAAGTAATAAGTGGTAAAGGTAGTAAGTAGTAGACAATATACACATGCAGGCGGGAAACAAACCAGATTTGAGACACGATATGATGCCGGATCAACTCTCTCTTCTATTTCCCCCTAACCTCATCTTCGCTTTCCTGCCCGCCTTCTAAGCTAGCTCCCCGCGATACACTAGCCCGCACACCTATGCATTTTCTTCGTGCTGCCTGTCTCGCCCTTTTCGCTTCCCCGACAAAGAAAAATTCGAGCCTCGATGAGGGGTTCGTAGCGAGATCAGGAGGGTGGGGTCGTCTATTTGGCTACCTCGGGGTATAGGTCCTCCTTTAGGACGACGCCGAGTTCTTCGCGCAGGGACTTTAGCTCGTCAAGGTATTGCTGGTACTGATCCTTGTTCTCGACCTTGGCCTTGATGCCCTCGAAGATGCGCACGGCAGTGGGGAAGTCGTTGACTCTCCGGGCGGCGCGGAGTGCAGCCTCAACGACAGAGGGAGAGGGGACTAGATCGTAGGCGAAGGCATTGTTTAAGTTGCGCTATAGTTACATATATGTTAGCATAGCTGTTTTCTCTCATTAATCGTTTTTTATGATATGCTGACGTCGTGATGGGAGATTATAAGCCAAAGTGTGGGGATAGTGGGTCGACCTAGTTGAGGTGCCCGAAAGCAGGTGTCCGAGGTAAAGAAGCTGGGGTTTGATGGAAGAATGGAAGAACGGAAGGAAGCTGTTTTGACTCAAAATTAACGAAATTGACGAACCTGTAACTCGAAAACATCTTGCACCTTCTCAAATTCGGTCTCGTATCTGCGCGGAGGAAACTCGGGTTAGCTATTAAGTTTGAATTTAATATTTGATGAGGTCGCTTAATGACCAATTGAGCGATATTCAAGCTCCCACAACCCCATCTAGTAACCAATTGAACGTCATAGATGCTTCAATATGTCGCCAATTAACCTCAATTGGATATAAATGAAGCTTGCTTTCATATCTTTTATGTAGATTCATCGAGTCGACATAAATGCTGCGTAAAAAAAGGTGAGGTCCTTACCTAGCGGTAAATTCCTCAAACGTCTCCTCGTGATGCGCAGCAGATTTTCGGGGCACGGAAGTGCTGAAGTTGAGGCTCGAGCCGGCAATCAGACCCGGAACGAAGGACGCGGTAGACCGAATGGGAGCGACGGGTCGGTTTGCGCGGAAGAAGGTCTTGGAGGGGCCCCGCGAGGCAATTCTGAGGAGGGACATGGACGACATAATTTTTTCTTTCTATTCGAGGACCCAGGAAAAAAAATGAGGAAGAAAAAAAGAGGAGACCGGAAGTTGCTGGTCGGATGCGGCAACAAGGACGAAGAAAAAAATTAATAGCTTGGTTGTGCGTCGAGTAACTTGACGTTAATTTTTTGGTCGTCGGTTTAAACAAATAAAGAAAATAAAAAAGAGGATGGTTGCGAGATGGGATAACACAGGTTTGCGTTGTGCGATATGATTTGGTGGCCGTTTTCTTCTCGACTCAAGTTAACCGCAAAAACAATTTCTTACAATCGAATGATGGGGGAGAAATGGAAGGCCGGCTCACAAAAGAGTGGGTGCTTATTGGTCCGTCGGCCTTCGGGGTGTGGGGCTGGAGGGGGCATAGGTAAGCCTGTTACGGGCACAGCAGTTGCCAGTGAGCTCACTCTACAACTAAACTAGGTTAGCACAGCTGCCGACTTAAGCATGTTGGTCCAAGCGCCGGGGTACTCCTCGCGTTAACTTTATTATACTTTTGGCGATTGGACTTGGACTTTTTTACCTTGCAGCGCAGGCGGATCGAGAGCAGCAAGTCATGTGAATTGCGTGTTGGGCTTGGACGTCATTGGTATTGCTTCCATTCTTATTCGTCAAATATTTATGGATGTTACCCTACGATTAGTTCTATCACCTAGGAAGATTATAATGCCCAAGCTTGATAAGAATACATAAAGAATCTTATCGTTGACAGCATTAGACTTGGAAGTCTATAATTCTAGATAATATCATTATGTCTTTTTCTTTATCTCCAAGAAAGCTGATAAGTTGCAACGCAATAATTCTAGTTACTTGATTATTGAAACGAATCAATTTGATATATTCTCATCCGGCTTCAAATTAATATCTATGTCAGCAGGGCTTTCTACTCTAGTTTCTAATAATTGCATGATCTCTAAGTAACTTGCTTGTTGTCTACGAGCCAAGTCTTAAATGGGACTTGGTTAAAAATTGCTGCGTATCCATAACTATAACTAGTATTACTTAAACCTGTTCAAAGCTTTGGAACCGTATCTTATTGTAAAGGCTAAGTTACTTACGAAGTCTAAGTGCTCCTAACATTGACCTCTTTCGGATGAAACGGACTTACAAAAACTTAAACTATAACTTGACTCACTGAAAATATAGTCTCAAAAAAAAAACAATTTATAGGTTTAGTAGATTTAAAAAGTTTAATTGTCTATGTAATATCAGAGACAGTCTTATCAGCCACTGTTCAGAATGTAAAGTCTCCCCTCAAGATGTATCCCTTATTAGCTCCCCGCGCTAAAATGCATACTAACCTTAAGCCCCTTAAGCTCAGCTTGTCTGTTGCATCGCTCATTATTTTTGTTGACATATGGGGTCGAGCCGTTTTTCGCAGTCGAACATCTGAATACGTGTCTACAAGTAATGTTTACATATTACCGAAAAGAAAAAAGGTATCCATATTTCGAAATTGGCCGAGGTTGATCTCTTATATACCTATACATGTATATATTAGATCGATTAAGTT
Source organism: Daldinia childiae (assembly GCF_008694065.1). Taxonomy (NCBI): domain Eukaryota; kingdom Fungi; phylum Ascomycota; class Sordariomycetes; order Xylariales; family Hypoxylaceae; genus Daldinia; species Daldinia childiae. The sequence continues at coordinate 1,225,857 of NW_022984648.1, forward strand.
ATCTTATCTTATACACCCCTATGAACTGCATATGTGACTACCTATGTAGTATTAAGTTGTACCGTAAGCCCTCCAAAACCATGATATGCAACCTGAAACTCGGGCGATAAGACAGATTGGAGATTCGAGACAGCACGTACCAAAGATCCTAATCGACCTGATAGAGGGGTGTATTCGCAGGTCAATTAATGCGTATAGAAAAGAATCGCATTGACAAATTGATAGTCCTCCATTATAAATAACCTCAACGGATAGGCTTCACTTTATTAATGAACGTATTGGCATATGCAGGTACAAACATTTGGACACCTTGGGTATAATGGGGAAAATTCAAGTACCTTCTATGTATACGAATAAGCATCGCGGATAGTATGTGCGCTATTAATGCTACTAATACGCAAAGTATAGCTAGTATAGGCAGGTGTATGAGAAGCACGTGCTAGTTTGTGGTACTTGCACAGTACAATTAACAGCCTTATCCCTAGAACGGCCTCCGAGGATCCCGCCAATTCCGATCGGTAAATCCTTATGGAACTGGTCTAATTATTCAATTAGCCAATCAGAATTTGAATATGTCGCGTCTCCTATTGTTGGCGTGGAGTTTTTATGAAGAACCGAAATCCCGTCTTTCTCAACTTTTTTTCCATCTTCACGAGATCCGTAAATCGAGGGTTTTTTTCACAGATCCCAACCTTCCCTTTCCTTTTCTACCTCTTCTTTTTTTTCTTCTTACCCAACCGGCGAGATCATCGCAGGTCTATAATACTTCAAGTCACTCCTTCAAACGGCCGTTTCTTACCACTTGAGCTGCTCGTCGCGGATAGCCTTGCTAGTTCTTGCCTCTCTTGAAATATCGAGCGCAAATCACTACGCGACTTCGAGCATACGCTTCAGTTTTGTCTAATATAGACTACCTCTCTACATCATGGCTTCCCCGGCCCCCGCCGCTATCTGGGAAGCTTTTCCTGTCCCGACACTCGACCGACCTTTTGGCATACAATTATGGCCTTATTTTAGCAAGGCTTTCGGAGTGGTAGCGGGTTACCCTGCTGACGACTTTCGGTTCGTGGCTGGCAAGACACCTATGTCTACTCTGAAGGAGACCTTGACGTTTATTGTCGTATACTACCTAATCATTTTTGGTGGTCGCGAGTATATGCGCAATAGAGAGCCCTTTAAGCTAAAGGCTTTCTTCTTGATCCACAACTTCTATCTTACCGCTATTAGTGGTATACTTCTAGCGCTATTCATCGAGCAACTGCTACCAACTGTCGTTCGCCATGGCATCTTCTTTACGATCTGCGATACTGACGGCGGTTGGACGCAACCTCTGGTAGTCCTTTACTACGTAAGTTTTCGTCTGACAGCCCCTATTTGCAACGAAGAGATGAAGCTAACCCGAGTTAGCTGAACTACCTCACCAAGTACCTGGAACTTTTGGATACCGTCTTCCTCTTCTTGAAGAAGAAGCCCTTGAGTAAGCGCAAATCCTGAATAGATGTGGAGGATCGGTGTTTCTAACGTATAATAGCCTTCCTACACTGTTACCACCACGGCGCTACTGCATTCCTCTGCTACACTCAACTCCTCGGTTCGACCTCTGTGTCGTGGGTCGTTATTACTTTGAACTTGACCGTCCACGTCGTTATGTACTGGTACTACTTTCAGAGTGCTCGTGGAATCCGTATCTGGTGGAAGGAATGGATCACCCGTCTGCAGATCATTCAGTTCATCATTGACCTTGGTACGTTAGAATATTTAGTGGTGACGTTTTTTCAGACAGGGCGCAAAACTAATTCGCAAGCAGGATTCGTCTACTTCGCTTCGTACACATACTTCACATCTACTTACTTCCCGAACATGCCGAGCGCAGGCAAGTGTGCCGGAGAAGAGTTTGCCGCTTTCGCTGGTATCGGTACTTTGACCTCTTACCTGGTTCTCTTCATCTCTTTCTACTTCGCTACTTATAAGAAGGACCACAGGGCGCCTAGCACACGCAAGACTCTTCGTCGCATGTCGCAGGCTCCTCTTCCGGATCATCACACCGTTGCCAACGCGACGCAAATACCGCAAGCTAAGGCTACCGGAATTAAGACCAACGGAGTCACAACTCGATCCCGAAAGGCTTAAGCGCAAGTTGATATTGCTAGTCCAGATACATGGCCCGTAGTTGACGATATTTGGATCACCATTTCAAGTTGAAGATTTTTGTATTCCGATATGAATGACGGACTCGGGTGCTAGGAGCTACCTACCTCTTCTATGGCAGTTAGAGCATTGTATTAGTGATTTGGTCATTGATGACGACATATCATAAAGAGAGGCTACGACGGGACACTGGGCAGGGGAGGTGGTAGTAATATGGTGTACACTTATAGGAGTTTCGTTAATTGGAGTTTACGGACGGTTGGGTGATGATAAAAAAAGCATCTGAGGATCTTAGGACAGCATGGAGGGACGTCGGCCATGTCACGCCTCAACATTGTACCCTTTCGTGTCGCATAATCCGGGTCGGCGCTTCGAGTCGAAAGAGAAACGAACACTATGCATAATAGCAGTAATACGATTGATAGTAAACCAAAATCGCTACGAGTCTAGTTTGCTGTGAGAATGAGAACACGATTTCTACGGAGTTTTAGGTACGAAGAGTAATACGTTGCTTTTGGTATATGCTAATAGAAGATCTACCAGGGAGCCAGTTATATGATAGACAAGGCTTCTCAAGATCTAGGTCAACCCAGCAGGGAGAAGGCCAATATAGAATCACCAAGACTCAGATAGTTGACTAAGAGAGATTCAGGGTTTATTATAAATATCAACCGTCAACCTCATCACCTCATCACACTACTAATAGTGTGGCTTGACCATAGCATCGACCAGGCTCTCGGGCACATCCAATTTGTACCCGGTAACCCGGATACCTACATATAGACAAGGCACATAGACGCCATTTAACGTCATCCTATTTCCGTATCCGGCCGGTCATGTCTCATTCTCCCTTCATCGGAGATTCAGATGTTTGAGTGGCTGAACGCCATGTACTCAGTCTCCCCCCTTTTTCATCGACTCTCTACAACTTGGGCGAAAATTACTACTGTTAAAGATACGCGGCATCTTAATCCTACATCGTCTTCTTGCGAAGATGTCCTGTGAATCTAAACAGACTCCGTGGCGAAAACTAAGATTATCAAGGTGAATCTTGCATAAATCTTTGCTCTTCGCTACTATGCCTTGCCAAGACCAGCACCCGGCGCCACGCCGCGGGCTGGGTAGAACTGTGGTAACACCGGAGGCTATTATATTCGTATTGACGTCTATGATTGGTCTAACACCGGCACAAGAGATATTGTACCTCTTCGTGGCGCATACATGCCATATTTGGTTTGGTGCTGTGTTAACGACGGCCCGATAGTAGGGCTCACGAAGGTTGTTTTACATTCACCTTTACTTCTCACATGGAATCTTTGCCGTAGAAGTCGAGGCTTTGAATGAAGCTCACCTATTGCCATGTCATTACCTTACAGCACGCTGGAGGTTTGCGGTGCCGAGAACTATGGACCGCCTGGCGATGGCTATGGCAACACAAATAAAGAGGTGGTTAATCACCCGGACAGTATAACCCCCCAAGTGGCTCCTTTCGAGGTTGAGGGGGCTGCTGGTTATTTTCCTGAAGTTGTCAATCACCAGAAGGAAGAGCATCCCAGCGCTACGACTACGCCAGCCAAGATCTGTGGTCTACCAAAACGTACATTTTATATTATTCTCACCATCGGAATACTTGTGGTAATCGGTGCCATTGCGGGAGGAGTCGCAGGGGGCGTATCACGCAAAAACTACTCTACTAAACACTCGGATGACTCGAACTCAAACGATCCGCGACCGGTTCCTAGTAATGGTACAGACACAGATGGTAACCCGTCGCAAAGCCATAATACCAATGTTCTCGATATATCGAAGCTGGCGTCGTCGAATATGACGGGGACCGACGGCAACACGTACCGGACAGTCTTCTTTCAGGACACGTATAACTCTATCATCGCACGGAGGTGGGATTCGCAGAATAAGACCTGGGAAACGATCAATATCACAAAAATTATGGATGGTCATGCGACGCCGCTAAATCCGATAGCTGGTACACCTCTGGCGAGTACATCGTGCGATTATAACGGCAAGGATCAAGTGCATGTCTGGTTCATAACTCCCGCCAACTATATAAGTACCCTCATGCTAAGACACGCCAAAACATCGCCAAACGGCTGGGGATACGATCTAAGTGGTAGTGGTACCGTAGAAACACTTCATGGTTCTCAGCTCGCTGCCGCGTGGCAGCGTTGTTGGTCTGATAACTGCCCGAACGACTGGGGTAATTGGGCCGTGGCTTACCAGACCCCTGGAGGTGATATAAATATCGCCAATTCGACCGACTGGCAAACCCCGACCATGGCGGTCCAGGCGAGATCTGTCGCGGAGAATTCTAGCTTGGCTCTGATCCCCCAACTGGACGCACACGACAAGATAGAGATTGTTCGGTTGAATCTAGTGTCGGAGGCTCTCCACTCAGCAGAAGCTGGCATCATGCAACAGACTATATATGTCGAGACTTGGGTTCCCGGTAAGTTTTTCCTCGAAGGCGACTTTGCCACTCATCATATGTCTGGGGATGTTGTCCAGTTGCTAACTCGGAACAAGATTTAGACTTGATCGACAACATACCAACACCCGAACCGAGCCTACAGTTCGCTATCACGCTCCTAAATGATTTCAGTCTGCCGATGTTTCTCGCGTTGCTCCCCAACGGTACTGTTTCGGGTATGTGGTGGACGGGCACCCACTTCGAGTCTATACCGAGCTTCAATTTCAACGGGGGCCCATCGTCGGTGAACTTCACCGCGATCTCAGCGACCGAGGAGGCGATGTTCTACGGCATATCTAACGACGAGGTCTTGCAGTATGAGCCAGATCCCGAGGATCTATTCAGTTTCAAATATGTTGGAAGGGTTTATCCGTGAATGTTGCTTGCGTAACAGATGGAAGACTGTTTGACGTCTATTATATTATACCCCTTTATGTGTTTTAAGCAGTGTACGACGCCGATAGAACTACGTTGGTTAGCTCTTAATTAATCTATGCTCGTAACGAAATAAAGATCCGCTCAGGATCAGCGTTGTTTTAAATCAAGGAAAAAAGTGTCTCAACAGCCCGAAGTCTTCGTATTGTAGTAAAGAAAAAGCACGTATTTATTATAGCTTAACTAAGTCACTTTACACCACTTGACTTTAGAAGCAAGGGAGCATACATAAACTAGCATTGGAAAGGGATAAATAGCAAGCAGATTTATGAGAAAGCCAATTGTATTCCTTAGCGATTAATATCTGATGTCCATCATGGCCTGTCTGATGGCTGGTGTAGGGTATACTAGTACCTATATAGGCAACTCGTTAACTCTAAACTCTTAAGCATGATTGGAGTTAAGTACGATTAGAGGAGGGGACCTTTAGTTCCGGAAATAACGAATTAATGTCTATGATAATGACTTGGGTATTTTTCATCTTTTACGTCTTATTGCGATTATTATAGAAACATGAATGAGCGATCTTTAGATAGGGCTGGTCTTGACCATTCACGGCCCCTGTCACTGTCACGAGAGGGGGGACCTATGTAATAGTCGGATTTCTTACCAGTCAAAAACTGCAGATCGTACTCCACGCTGTTGGCTAAGCATTTGCCCAGCGCTCGCCGCGAGGCGCAATGGACGTAGGGATGACGCCGATTTGAGTAATCCGGTTTTATTACTACATGATTATAACTAGTATTTGATAGAATACTAGAACATACAAACTCAAGTTAACTATATAGATTTTCATAAACTAGGCGTTATTAACAGTTGACTTTAATCTGTCAATTTGTCTCACCACTCTCAACTTACCACTTTTTCACATTTACGCTTCAATATGGCAGAGGAAGACAAAAAGCCAAAGAGAGAATGGGTAGAGGAAGAGGAAGAGGGTGCTCTCTTCCCCTCGGCAGGGGAAAGTCCTCTCTTCGAAGGCCCCGATATACTCCCCCCGCACGAAATCCAGGCTTTGAAAGAGGCGGAGAAGGTAGAAGCAATCGTGCAAGACGACACGCTCGACGAGCCGGCCAAAATAGACGCCATCGCCAAGGTACGGAATTGGTTCATCGGCCCTACCGAAACTATCGACGCTTTTCTTGCCGGTGATATCGATACAGAGACAGCTGTAACTAAGTTGGCTGCGCCTATCGAGAAGGCGTATTCGACGGCAGATTATGGTAGGGCGTACTATTATGCGGAGATGACGGCGCGGAGTCAAAGGTCGATTGATAGCTCGGAGAAGGCGCTTGAGTTGGTAAGTTGCTTTGGATGCTTCCTTACGTTATCCTGGGTACCTAGTAGTTAAGTAGAGACTTGGGAGAAGAAGACCATAAAAGGGGAAACAGTCGAGGAAATACATACATACCTACATACTAACCTTCCCCTCTCCCAGTGGGGTCCCGAAGAAGACTGGCCCGAACCCTCCCTCCCCGCCAACGAAACCGAAACCGACACCGACACCGACACCGACACCTTCAACACAGAAGGACACCTTTGGTCCCTCTGGTACGGGATCCTGCACGCAGCCAAGCGCATCCCCTGGACCGACACCGTCGAGCAAGAGCGGCTGCTCGCGCTCGTCCAAGCCCTCAAACAGCGGCCCGATCCATCCCCACCCTCGCCAATGACCATCCCCCTAAAGCGGAACTGGATCTGGGAAACCGACACGCTCTGGAGCACGCTCAGCATGCTAGGCCCCAGCGCGCGCGAGGCCTGGAACGACTGCTGCGGCTGCGGCGCGGGTTGGACAGTCCCCGAGCAACACGCGTGGACGAACGTGAACGCGTTCGTCGCGCGCCTAGTCGCCAGCGGCGCGAGCGGCGCTCTAGCCGTCTACGGCGACTGGGCGGTCGGCGAAGCAGTGGAGAACAGGCCGCGGGAAGAAGGGCCGCCGGCGCGCACGCAGATGACGGTCAGGATCACAGTCGCGTGCGTGTGGCTGCAGATCGCGGGGCGGTACATGTGGAATCTGCGCTCGGACGAGGGGGTGTCGCCGGACTTGAGGGTCGCGGATCTGGGGGCGCGCGAGAACAAGTTGCCGTGGTACGGGCGCAAGAAGGGCGCGGAGCTGGCTAGGCGGTGCTCGGTCAGGTGGGATTTCTGGCGCAGACGGCTCGAGCAGGAGGCGGAGAATGGGGAGTTGGGGGAGGAGGTGAGGGAGTTGGCGAGGGGGTCGGCGGAGATTATTGGGAAGTTTTTTGAGGGTTATTGAGGTTGTTCTCAATGATTGGGTTGGGTGGTAATGTTGGGGTTGGATAGGTGGTATGTATGTATATTGCTTGGGACTTCATGAGATACCCTCCTTTCCTGCCGTGCCTTGGGTACCTAGGGCGGTGTTTTTAGTTTATTAGGTATTTATAACTACCTACTTACCTACCTAAGGTACGATAAGTTAATTCGAAGAATTACATTTCGTGTAAGTCTCATCATGGTGAGGTTATCGAAATATATTGCGAAGGTATTCAGGGCCATCGAAGTTGTATAAGTGAAATACTGAATAGTGGCTCGGTGGGTAGGTTTTACATAAACAGGTCCTTAGAAGCTCGGGAATAAACACTAAGTACAGAGACTAGTTAGTAAATATTAACTAGGAGTTTAAAACCTTGAGTGGTTTGCCTAAATTAATGGTCAAAATCAAATTGATTAAATGTTTATTCACTTACACAACTAACGGGGACAGGGATCATTTTACGTTCTGGATCTATGGCCGTACCGGATGTGGCTACTACCGGACCGCTTGACAAGATTTACAGCGGAGGTTAGGGATACACTAACACGTAAACCACCTAATGTAGGAAAAAGAAGCCGTCATGTTTCTACCTATCAGTGATACTATTTTAAATCGACAGAAATTAGTATTATCAAAAGACTACGTAAAAGATGTCATCGTTACACGCTACTACATATCTTCTAAAGTATATTTACCTATTCTCATAAACGAGCCCCTATAAAGGGATGATTGAATCATCGAGATATTTCACAACTATTAAAATGAATATACAAGGTAAACAAATATACCAACTATTCAAGCAGCGTCGATCATTGCTGTAAATATCCAAGTCATAGTAAAGACGCTATATCTTCCGCCAAGCCAATGGCAGCAAAAGTTATTTTCCTTGCCTGAATCAACAGCTGATGAAATTGATCGATGGACAAATAACGATGGCGTTCTTGTTATATGAATGTCTTAGCCCGTCTATTCAGCCCATGGTACCTAGTGTCCGCTCGCTCCCACTTAACCTAGGTACCTTTTTATCAGTTTTCAACTTTTTTCGGTTCCCGGATGAATACAACAGCCCTCCCCGCCTAAAAAAGATTTCCGATAGCCACCCTGTTTGGTTTCCGCTGGCTTCAGATATAACGTAACGCTAGATCTCGCTAGCTACAGAGCCGCTTTCTTGGCGTACGCATCCTGACCAGCAATTAACCTAGGCAGTTCCGTGGATACCTATACCAAGAAAGATACCACTTTCTCTTGCTTCTTTTGCCGTCATCACATATACAATACCGACCTCTATCTACCTATAAGGTAATCTAATACCAAGGTAGGTTAGGTACGTTACCCGGGTATCTGATCCGCCGCGGGATTTATAGCCAACAAGGGGGGGTGGGTGATTTCTCGGGTTCCCAACCTACCGGGACGCACCAAGTACCTGGGTAACCTGGCACTGCTTTACATGGTATTCTATTTATTGCATCGTATATTTATAACCGTCCTTTATGAATTGAATGCCTTATTGTACTACCAACCTGTCTCAATATTTACCTTGGGTTTCCTAGCTTTACGAATGTTTACCTCGCTAAGCCGGAGCATTCAAGTCAAGTCACGTCTCGCCTCTTGACTCGTCAGTAAGACTATCTAGGTATTCTGTCGTCATGTTTGAATATTTATTTGGTACCGCTATGTTAGCTCTCATCGCTGTGGACTCTATCAGAGGAGGTGACGATAGACCTTTTTTTTTTTCAGCTCCCCACACCAAACCTCTGGGTCTGCCAGCGTAGAGGTTGGAGGCTTGGAACTAATCCCTTTTCCTCATCCCTCTTAAGCCTTTTCGGCTCGTCAGAATGCCGCCGATTAGTTTATCATTTTAGCGCAGCCAAAGCGTAAGCCAAAATCGGCAGACGGGCCTGTCGATCAGGATGCATGAGCTGCTAGTTTCACAACGCCACCATTTACAATTGGTCGACTTTGTTCTCTCATGCATGTCTTGATCAGGTTTTGTTTTTGCTCTTGTTTACTGGTAGTCCTGCAAGGTCTAGTTCATATCACATACCTAGATGGCACCCCCCGTAATGATATCATCAAGCGAAATTTCGATGTACGACATAACATCCCCTGGGAAATTTCGTGGCGTTTCTTGCGAATGTGCTATTGGAAGTTCCCCGATACGACCCTGCCAGTAGAATATGCAGAACAATATAAACAGGCCGTCTGTCCCGGTTGGGACGGATCAACAAGAGAACCTCGAGAATCTGCCAAAGTCGTCTCTTCATTCCTCAAGACTTCTTACCTGTCAACTTTCACCATGGCGATCCGATCTCTTCTCCAGCTGTGCCTTTTGAGCCCTCTCGTTTCTGTTGTTACTGCGAAGCCTATCATAGGAAAGAGAGGTTCTTTCGCTGACACTCAGAAGCTCTCCGACCCGAGCTATGGCCCAGTTCCTGGTCAGAGTACAATCTTCAGCACGTACTATGGCGTCGAGGCACCTTTCCCTGGAAACTTGAGAGATGCCGTCCTGCCGACTAAGGCCGGCCCGCCTGGTGAGGATGATGTAGTCTGGCAGAACTTGCTCTCTGCCGAATGGGTCATCTTCGACTTCTACCAGCAAGCTGTTGAAGCCTTCAACGAGACGGCATTTATCAAGGCTGGCATGCCCAACACTACATATAAGCGTATCCAAGAGATCCGGAATAACGAAGCCGGCCATCTACGCATCTTCCAGAACCAAATCTCCGCCACGTCGGTAAAGCCCGGCGCGTGCGAGCATCAATTCCCCTTCTACGATGCTACCTCTTTCCTAGCTCTCGTCACCGTCCTCGAGGTCTCTAGCATGGCTTTCTTAACTGGACTGGTGCGGGATGCTAAGCTCCCCTCGTCGCAGGCTGCTATGCTTTCTATCGCCGAAACCGAGGCGCGCCACGAAGTCTGGAGTTTGATCGAGATCTGGAAGACTAACCCCTTCGGCGGCCCCTCTGATACCGTATTCCCCTACGCCAACCAGATCCTCGACACTACCAACGTCTTCATCGTGCCCGGCAGCTGCCCCCCGGAGAACCCCCTATACCCCTCGCCGCGCCAAGATCTGCCCGCTCTCAGCGCTGCCAAAAACACCAAGTCGCTGACGCCCGGCTCCAACATCGGGCTCAACTTCACCGACCCGACTAACCAGCCCAAGTTCGACAGCGACAAGGAGTACTACGCCGTCTTCTTCCACGGCCTTGCCAACATCAGCGTGCCCATCGACACGTCATGCTGGCCCGAGAAAGAGATCCGCGTCACTATTCCTAAGGAATTCGAGACTAAGGGCGTCATCGTTACCGTAATCGCCGATGCTCCCGGTGCTCCTACTAAGGAGAACGTCGTCGCTGGGCCGGGTATCGTCCTCGAACAACCCACGGCACTTGCTACGAAGCTTTTGTAAATGATATATACGACATAGTTGTACGAGAGGTATATATTATAATAGTATATGAATTGGATAGTCGGCTTTGACAATATATACAGGCGGGATGGGTTTAAATAATAGTTTAGAGCTACATTTTTAGTAATGTCAATGTTTAATCACCTTGTGTAAATGCCATAACTACCTCCTATTCTCATACAATCGTGACGTGACGTTTGAATCACAGGCACAACATACATTAGACTGGCGAATAATTAAATATTAAACTCTGGTGCTTTTTTGTTTGTCAGATGTGACGGTAACCGATTATATCCTACTCCCCAAATCAAATCAACCATCCTCTTCTCTGCTCGCATCCCTATACTAGGTCCTCTGGCGTTCATTCTCTAGTAGCCAGATAAGCCCCCAAACGTAACTATACCCGTCTCTAAGTCCAAACCCGATCCCTATCTCAAGGCCCGGGTATCAAACACTTTCGCAGCGATTAGGACTCCGTGACACTGCAGCCGGCACCTTCTCCTATGAAGCCAAATCATGTTAGTATATCTATTATCCAGGGAGCGAGGGGACCGGCGTATGTATGCGTAAGTATATATATAGGGGCTATGGCTATAGAGCATAGGGAAGAGAAAAGACCCAAGCTTACCGCACCAGATCTGCCACAGCTGATCGCAGATCTTCTTGTCGGGGCCACTCTTGTCGCCGCAGTTCAGGGCGGCGGTGTCCTTGTAGCACTGGTTGTAAAGCTGCTGGGCCGCGTTGTTCGGGCAGTCGACGTGGACTTCGTCGAACATGGCGCCGGGAGTAGGCGTGGCTCCGGCAGGAGGTGCGAGGATGGGAGTGGCCGTGATGGCGAGGGGGAGGAGAGCTAGGAGGGAAAATTGAGAGAACATCTTGGGTGTATTGAGAGGTGGTTGGCTGGTAGAGTGGTAGAGTGGTAACTAGTAGTTGGTAAACTGATGCGGGCAGTCCGTGATAGTAGAGTAGAGTAATCAGAAGAGGCGCCAGATAACTGTAATCTACGTAGACTTCAAAAGTAAATAAACTCGAGGGGAACATATGTTTATATGGATATGTAGATGTCTGTCCTCTCCCATATGTCCGGCCCGTGCCATCGTCATAGCTACCATACAATCCATCATTTCCTTATAGGGACCACGAAAAGCTTTCAAGCTGAAAACCCCCAAAACACCCACCCGACGAACAACAGCACGTGTTACGGGAGGACGTCGCGCTGGCTGGGTTCTTTCGTATTCACTCGGTGACGATAATGGCAAGAGAGTAGCTGTCAAGGTGTACGATGACAACGCCTACAACCACAACTCGCCAGAATAGGCCTATGACAACTGTCACCAGGTAGCTCATATGCCCTCTTTGGTTCTCAGCAGCGACGATGACGACATCTAGACGGAGGCAAGACCAGGCCTAACACAGATGCTACGAGTAAAATGTACAGATCATGATCTCAGCTATATATAGTATTGGTCCTATATGCACCCAGAAACGATTTAGAGGATATCGCAACGTCGCACTCCAATTGCTTGTTCCCCAGGCTCGTACAACTGGGTTTGATTTCGCTCTTAACCGTGTTCCAATTTAGTAACACGGGTAGTCAGCTCTTCGCTTGTCAAACTCTGTGATCGCAATGCACAGGGCGGAAATAATCGCCTTATTCTCCTTTTAGATGTCTGCAAATATAACGATACCTAAGGTACCTTACATTTTAATAAATTGATTAGAAAGCTTCTTGAAATCATGCGCACCTTTTCCTCTTGTGCCGAATTCTGGCGGATTTTCGCGTCGACGAGTGCAACCCCTATTATAGAACAGCACGCATTTACTATTTCGCCAGCGACGCCGGTAAAGCATCACAACTCTATCACACATATACCGTCGGCGAGTTCGATAAATGAGAAAAAGATACCTAGTTTCCTTTTAAATATACCAAAAAGAAGAAAAAAAGACAATTCCCCCCCCATATCTTCTACCGAAAGACGACAGGCTGACTTAATAATTATACCAGCATCATACCCCTTCAATGCGCCCGAATGACGAAAAAAAAAAGATTGATTCGGCCACCTAGGGAATCGAACCCCAGGGCCTAGCGATACTCCATAAGGATAGTATAAGGATATTGCATAAGTATGCAGTAGCAGTTCTTAGGAGTGGCGGAGAAATATCGCTAGACCGTACCAACGCGGCCATTGTCCATTTGCTTAACACCCCTTCTGCTACTTTGACTTATAAGGTCTAATTCCGGGTCGGGTGTAGAGCGTGGCTTGGTAGAAGGCTCTCGTAGTCGTGGCTGTTGAACTGTGTTGAGGATACGTGTTATTGCTGGCTCTCGGACTGGTGGAAAAGTTAAAGGGGTTGGTGGTTAATGAAAAAGGGGGCTGTGCTGGTGGAGTAGTCTCTTTGAACTGTGAGTATATCTTGTCGTTTACCTGGTATCTATTAGAGAGTGCTTGAGGGTAGTATTAGATGTGTATAGGACTTTGGGAAGGAGGAGTTAGTGTAGAGGTGAGCATATCTATGATATAGATAGACTGCTGCATCTTACTTTGAAGTGGACGTAATTATATATATACTTAGGTAACTATTAAGTTCAGTATATCTTACTTGAATTTCTAATGTCGCGTGGACGAAATGTCCTATATCAACGCTCACAAATGACAAGGACGAGACGTATACGATAGAGGTAGCAATTATAATCGTTTAGATTTTAACTCATAACCAACGGCGATCAACGACAGGAAGTTGAAATATAGCTTAGCTGCTTCTTTCTAAAACCCAGTATACTTCTACTATACCGTTTACCATACTGCTCGGAAAGAGGCTGGTGGTCTCTTATGGATACATCGGTAGTAGTAAGTTATGGCTATCTAATTCATGTATGAACAATTCACTCGTAGTTTATGTGTGCCTTTTTAATTGCTTCTGGAGTGTATCTACATCGATGCCTCATGGAACTCACCCATATCTCTTGCCTCAACGTTGGGGCTAAAATGACTAACATGTTCGTTAGGCGAAAAGGGGCCTATAAGAAGTGGATCAAACTGTACGATTTAATGCCCATCTATTCAATTCAATAAAACAAATTACGGTTGTATCTACCTATCTACCTACCTATATAGAAGGAGCAGGTCAACAATATAAAGTTTCGAGGATTCCAGACAAAGACAATAGTCTAGGTTAACAAGTCACCACAACGAACCCGCAATAGCCCGGGCCCGGAGTACCCGCCCAACGGACCGCTCCCGCATCGCGTGACCCGGACACCCCCCCAAACCACATCTCTACCTACCTCTTACCCACACAATAGCGTACAACTAGATCGATCCTGCAATCTCGTCCCCATAACCACGTGCCCGAAAATCCCCAGCAGATCGCTTATCCTCCGGTAGAAGCCAAGGCCGGCGCGACGAGGGCATCTGAAACACGGCCAGGGGAGAGAGGCGAAACGGGCAGGGTTCGCGATATCCACCGTCTGTGCGCGGTATGTACGCAGTAACGACGACGACGACGACATCGCATCGCATCGCATTTCTGCGCCTCAAGTTTCAGATCGTACCTTGCGTCCTCGTGCTGAGAGGGTCTTATCACGTCGTATTACGTCTTTTTCTTTTTCTCTTGTTCGCGATGACGTGACGTGACCCGACGGGATGGGATAACGACTTTGCTTTGCTTCGGCGCTGCATGAGATACCTACGACTGGGCTCTGACACCGGGATCCGCGCGGGGCGTGTGGATTACGGTCTATGCAGGCATATCGGAAGACGCGGCCTCTTTCACTTCGTAGCTCGGCTTTTGAAGGAGTGAATAAACACGTTAAAGTGCCCAGTCAGCTACGGGAGCTAAACACTATGAGTAGTAGGTAACTAATGTATTAGCTTGAACCGTATATGCACTCACTATATCTAAGCGCCTCAACCATCCGATTCCTCGTCCGAACCAACGAACGACAGCACTTAGATAGAACAGAGAGCGGCGCGAAGGTTGGAACAAAGCTGCGTTTCGACGGGCGACACCGCAGAACCCTCCCCCTCTATTACGACTTTGCTCAAAGCTCGATCTCGACCCGTGAGAGGGGGAGGGGCGTTTTCAGGTACGCCGTTATCAAGAATTTAAGCTTCTGGGCGCTGCTCGTTTGATATGCCTCGGGACCTGTTTCATCCAGGGGCAAGCCACGCGCCCGTCCAGCTGCTCGGGGCGCGATGCTTGGTCGACTTCGACATGCATTCATTGTATGTACGGAGTACGTACATAGGTACAATTAAACAATAGGTCCCTGGTCTTTTCTCCGATATCGATGTCTTCAATATCGGACGGTTTCCTCCATAGCTTAATGCGCCTTATACTATATATCATCTACACTATACATACATACATATATACGTGCTGTGCTATAATATATATGTGAGATAGATATATATGCGATGCGCGACACGCAATTGGTCCGGGTGTTTAAGATCTTAGAGGGTTCTGGTTTCTGGGCGAACGAATGGTTGGCGGTTGGCGGTTGATCGCCCAGCCGGGTTTAGTTTAGGGTCTTGCATATGTATCTGCTATGCTATGTATGCTCTATTAGTGGTACGTGAGTAAGAAAGGCCGGCAAACTAGACCCCAAATTCTACAAGTCTTTTATGCAGGTGCCGTGGGCGTCTAAGCTCTTTTTAGAGTCGCGATTCGCTTGTGCGAGATGGGGGCAACCGCTGCGTTGGGGTTGGGTTGCATGATACATAAATTTACGATGTATGTATTGTGTTCTTATATCTGTGGATGCATATAAATCGTAATAGGAGAATTCTACCTTGCCCCTTGCTGTTGGCTTTTTTTTTTTTTTTTTTTTTTGCTGTCGTGTCATGTTCATGCATAGGTAGTTACATGTATAAAGTACGAAGTACGGCAGTAATAGTAGCATATATCTAAGGTTATACGTGTATGTATGCAGTAGCGCTGTGCGACTTGAAAGTTTGCTGTTAACAACTAAGTACCCGTTATTTCCCTGTGCCATCTAGCCGGTCGACCAAGCCCATCATCTTCTAGATTACATACCTACGTGCGCCTAAGGATTAGGTAGTAAATTGCGAGTAAAATACAGATGCAGTTGGGTATATGTATATCCTCAACGCCTTAACGTTCTATATCTGCGGCGATTCATTCATACGTCTCGATTATATCCGCACCTGAGAATAACGTACATGGATTGAACCCCCCCTCCTCTTATATGGTATATACATACAAAAGTCGCGATGCGCGCATTCGTCAAATTAGCGGTGACCTTTCCTTATAGCCCCCCCACCAGCTCCGCCATACCATACCATACCACATATATACATACAGCGAACATCAAGGTGGGCGCGCATTGGCGGTCGCCGGTTCTGGATTGGCGGGATGGGGTCACGCAGCATTAATATATTATAGTTTGGACGAGATTTTCCGCAAAACTCTCGGTGACCACATTCCGAAGGTGGCGCATTGCCCATCGGGGCGGTAAAAAAAAAAAAACTCGCTTACACGGATCTTGATTTCTTTTTTTTTTTTAAAAAGGGGGAAAGGAGAGATAGAGATGCATAGGTAGGTACGGTACGGTACACACACATACATAGAGTTAAAGTTAGGTTATGTATTACATACACGGCAGCTTGCAGTTCGCAGCTTGCATGTCTAGCAGGGCGTTGGTGATATGATAGTGACGGTTGGCAAGCTGTGATACTTCTCCCGTATCCGTTAGACCTGCTAAAAAAAAGAATAAAAAATAAAAGTCTGATGTCAATACCTCGTATGCGCATTTCTCAAGGCTTCTAAAGGGAGGTTGGTGAACTACTACTATGACGAGCGATATGCTTGATACTAGTGCAAGTTCAGACATATGAGTTGGCTGGGGTGTGGTGGAGGAGAATTATGATTGGTTTGCTGCATTTTCTTAGTCTTGTTCCTTGCAGGTTATAAGCCAGTCTATACGTGTAAGTCTTGCTCGTAACGACGATGGTGTCAACTCCTTAGACCGCCCGCTATCGGCAAAAAAGAATTTAAAAAAATATTCTCGAGGGAGCCAAGACAGCGATGCGCTTTACGATATGACAGTTGCGATTGGAGATGCGGTAAGGCCGAGTGTGAAACTTGATGTGCTGAAAACTAAGATATGGGCTGTATCGTTAATGTTTCGTTTCGCCAATCACAGACCAGGGACTCTTGTTATACTGAAACATTTATCGGGCTTAGGCTAACTTCAGACGAAACTGATAGAAACTAGCAATAAAATCCCCCATGTTACGGCGGACCATTATGACATTAGTGCCAAAATCAAGAAAATAGGTTAAATCTATCCAAAAAAGGCTAGTATGTAAAGTGTACAGTATACTATGCGGGGTATATACAAAATTCTTATATTATTTAATAACCTTTTGAATATTTTTTTTAAAAATTTAAAGAAAATATTATTATTTTAATTAAAGTATAAAAAAAATTATTAAATTAATTATATAATTGTTTTAAATTATTTCGTAAAAATAATATGTTATATATATATAATAATAATTATATATAATATAATTACATATATAAGATTTTAAAGTGGTTATAAAAGGTATTACGTACCGTATAAAACTTATTAAATATTAATATAACACGTTATACGATACGTTAATTAAAAGATATATACATATAACTTATATCATTATTTTTACATTAATTAAAGTTATATAATAATATTAATTATATTTTTTAAAATGATATATTAGTAAAGTTATTTAAATACGTATAAGTATTATTAAATTTAAGTATTTTAAAGTTAAAGTAAAAGCCATATTTGATTGGTTATTTAACTTTTAATTAATTTTATAACCTTTTTAATAACACTATTAATTTTAGGTTAAATCACATGCAATTTAAATTATAATTTTTGTCTTTTTTTAATCAAAATATTAATAATTTTTGAAAAATATTTAAATAAATATTCGTAAAGTTATTATGGTATAAGGTTAAAAGGGGTATTAAATGTATATACAGCGTATATTAATTGAGCTTATACTGTATTTTTGCCTTACTATTACCTTATTAGATATAGTGCCACCTATTTTCTTGATTTTGGCATTAATGTCATAATGGTCCACCGTATATGTTGCAAGATAAGCCATAAACACTGTCGCACACACCGAAGTCAAGGAAGAAAATACATTCAAGGTGAAATCAAAATGAGTTGTGACGTGATATAATTCATCTAAGAGCCTTTTTAAGCGCTATAGCAGCGTCAAATAGACTCATGTAATCCTCCCATTAGCTTATTGCTACTAACTTTTCCCTTACACTGTGGCCGTTACTCATTAACAGGCATATCCCAAGGTATCAATTAACACTCTCCCATGAACGTTTGTCAAACTCAATGCACCTATAACTTGCAGTAGTGATGATGCGCCTCCAAACCTAACTCCATGTTGCCTCTGTAGCGCCTCCTAGCTGTATGCCCCGAGATTAATGAAATTAATAAGAAATTATAACAGTAAAGAGCGTGAGCTTTTACGGCTTAACAAGCCGTAAACTCCGCCGCCGATTCATATTGAGACCGCTTAATATGCCCCTCTTTAATGTTGTTGGGCTTGGGCTCATAGGCTGTGTCGATGGCGGTAGTTTAGTAAGTAATCGTGGGTTTGATTCCCTCCGCGCCGACATCATGATGTCGTTGTAAGTCACGGGGGTCTGAGGCCGTGCGGGGGCAGCAGATACTGTCTCGGATCTGCGAACCTGCTGCGGTTCCTCGCCGGCTGTGCGTAACGTATTTAATGTGAGTTGAAGATCAGTAGTTGAGCTTGATATAGATCTCAAACTAAGGATACTATCTCTAGAGGCGGCGTCCTTAAGATTTGGACGGCTACGCTTCCTTACTAGATTCATCGATCTTTGAAGACGATGGAATGGAGTCTTAGCTCGAGGGATAACGTCAGTAGGTGCCGGTCCCTTCGATGCTGATTCAAGCTTGTAGTTATTGGTAGCAAAGGGGTCCTGGTTGAGGAAGGAAGGACTCTCCCTAGGTATATCCATGGTGGATGCGAAGCTAGTTTTTCGTAACGGACCTGGTCGACCTTCAAACGAGCTTGTGCGGATAGAAGGAGAGGAGGATCTTGTTCGAGGTCTTCGGATAGGTGATACCGATCTTCGACCGCTTGACAAGTCCACTACGAAAGGCTTTCCGATATATATTACCGAGACGGCCCTAGCTGTGTCCTCCTGACTCTTACGTCGCGCTGGAGACTTCTCGGATTCGTCGCTGTTAGAATCATACTCGTAGTCGGAGAAGTCGTCTGCAGACGAAGAAGCATCCTCTTCGGAAGAAAGGTAAGCATCGTGCGGGTCGGTGATCGGTTCGGTCGAGATACGCTGTAGAGTATTCAAGAGTCTTGATGTCCTGAGTGCGCTCTTCTCTGGTAACTTAGGGGTGGCAATAGTAACCTCCCGAGCATCCAAAACCGTAGCCTCTTCGATCATACACGTATCGTCCATATCGGCGAACACGTCGGCCAGGTCCTCTTCGCAGGTCGAATATGATGCAAAGCTATTTCTGGACTGTTCACGGGATTCCTTAGATATCCTAGAAGCCACTGACTTCCGAACCTCATCCAAACCACTCGATGGGTGTGGTTGTTCTACAGACATAGTAGTGGTGGTCATATTGTTAAGATATGGGATATGGGTCCGCCGGCGGTGAAGCGCTTAGGCGTCGATATAGTATAGTAATATAAGTGAGTTAAAGGTGGAACTGAACCTGTCGATCCGTAAAGAATGTAAGCTGAGGCCAGCTCTTTTTCTTAAAAGGCAGTTATGGAAAGTGCATCGTGGGGTTCGAATGAACTGTGGACATGAAGATATTTCATAAGAAAAGAAGTTGGGCAGTGGGTGGCATACATATTATTCCCATGAACTGCGTTTTCCGTGTAGGTATGTACATGGATATAAGTGAAGGGTGGGGGGAACGTAGCTACGTACCTTATAGACAGGGGGACATGGGACAGGGGGGTACAATGTGTTCCCCTGAACCTGGAAACCTGGAACACTGGAACATAAGTCTTAGCGGGTGTTGTAACTCTCAGGACTTCAGACCCTGGACAAGGTTGAGGGGTGTCACGAATGGGTAGGTGCGTAACTAGAACTAGCTAGTTCATCCTTCTCTCATCAAGAAGAAACCAGTTCTAAGTGAAAGTGTGCAGAGGATGTAACTAATACAGTAATATCGAGAAGAATACGATAGACAATAAAGAGATGGTCCTAAATAAGAATATTGAAGGGCTCGATTCGAGGAGATAAATCACTTGGCGGACCATCCCGACTCTTCTCTACATCTTAGTGGTCCAATGTGTGCTGTTTCAAAGTGAATATGGGAATTAAGGTAGCGGCGGGTGCTTCGAATAAGGTATTAGCGGCCGTTGAACACTTACATGACTTGATGAATATTATAGATGTGAGTTGCACAAGTCGACGATGTTAGGTCTCGTTCGTTTCGTACAGACGATGGTTAAGATAATGTTGCACGCGATATATAAAATTGAATAAAAAATAAAAATCTATCGAAATGGATCAAATCTACGTTAGCAAACTTGGGGGGAGAACTGGTTATGAAATAATAATCGGAGGGCTGGGCCGAAAAGCAATCGGACAACCGATGCTATGTATAGCCACCGTACGCTTTCTTCAATAAATGTATGCTATTTTGTCCGTGCATCTACCAACATTTTACCTAACTTATATGATATATGATCAGCTTCGCCTGCTTTTAAAACCGTGATACCATGATGCCATAATGTCATCCTATGTCTACCTATGTAGATAGGTACTTATTAAACATATTTATGCCTTTTACTCGGTGTGAGGACTTGAATAAACATTCGAGAGGACAGCGGACAGACCAGCATTGTGGAGTTCTGCCAACGGGATCTGTAAAAATACTTCCATTCAAGGACATGATCGCCTAAGGGTCCAGTGATTAGGATTGGGTTGGTCAGGTTATTCGAGGTAAAAAAACTCCATTATTTCGTATGCACCAAGTACATACAATAGAGTCGGTGATAGATAGGATTGGGTCTACGGGAGATTCGTTCATCGATAATCCTTCATGACGATAAACTTACAAGCCCGTCAGCCAAACTTTTGAGGTGATTGTCACTCGACATAGGTAAGTAAGTTACTCGAGGTTCTGTGGCGCAAAGATGCATAGAGGTAGACAAGGCTCATACGCGTAGCACTACCTAAGGCTGACTTGTGTTAAAAAGATGAACATTATGCGAACCTACCTAAAGTATGTACCTAGCATATTGGATCGAGACCCTTGAAGCTGATCACCGATTTAACGGAGTTAATCTTTGCGACATTTTTAAATAGTATAAACTTGATATGTAAAATCATGCAGTTATTATGTATTACATCGTGCGATATAATTCTAGAATTCAGGCTTTCAATGCATTAAGTACATAGAATTAGTGATCTATTCGACTAACTTGGAGCCGTTAGAACCCGCAAGACCCCTAGACCCCAATGGTACTAGCCACTGCGGCCGGTTATGTACGACGTGTACTGCGTCTACGAATGTACAACATGTCTAAGTCGCCTGTCATAGCCCGCCGGGACTCGGGAGACCCGTTCTTTTATTATCCGTACCATTTCTTCCTTACCTTACATTACCATACATAGATCAATAGCAATTAAGAACGCCTCAATTTTAATAGTACCATAGTAGTGGCTGTTTGCATACAACATCATTCATCGCGAGTGGATAGTCGTCTTCAAAATTATCTCTTCACCGAGCACCCAAATCTACAGTATTGTATTGTACAGCAGTGATCTACATTACCGCCGACTATCGCCGAGACTTTTACGACGATTTATCCTCTAATACGGCAGGTACATAGCGGAACACTTCTCCAAACTACACGCTGCCATCTCCTTTCACGACAGGGTTAGCAAGGGAGAAATGATTTTATTCGGCTTTTTTTCGTAGTTGACCTTCCCGCTCAGCAAACCGACTCAATTAGTTCGATATGTAAGTTTTCAGGAGAAGGGAGATCGAGATGTTTGAACCGTCATGTGAGAAACGAAAGAGGGAGACGCCGACTCCGAATCTGCCAACCATATCTTGAGGATGCAACCCGCATCAGACAGGTTGCAACGCTGATGGCCGTCGTACTTGAGTGATTGGTCTATCGTTAAAACTCGGCCGCTTGGGTAGCATTGAGGTTATACAGGGCCTAGCCACTTAGACTGCTAGCCTTTTCGACGGGTTCACAACACCCTTTCACGTCATGTTTAGCGTCAGGCTTTACTCGCAAATCATACTCATGCATCTCGTCGGTTGTCCATCAGATAGGCTCTATCATAAAAGTCAGGCAAATCTTCCGATGTTTTGCGCTCCCTCCTAATCTATTGCGAGAGTTATGATTATCCTATCGTTAAGTGCGGGGAGATGATCTCGACAACCTTTACAGGAGCATTCGTCGTCAGCCATCATCCGTCATGTATTATGCATCCTTCTATACAATGCGATCGAATCCTTTACCCCCGGACCTACTCGAAGCTACTGGATCGAGTTGACAGACTACGATCTGAGTTCGAAATGTTTAATCGTACTTACAAAAGGACTTTTAGTTTACTATATCGAATAATGGACCGAATAGTATATTACCCCTTAAATTCATGAAACGGTGTAACCCGAATTCACTACGAGTAGAGGCAACGATGTGCTTCGTTCCGACACGTTTCCGATTACGGATGGTTAGTGACAAAACAGCTCTTGACATTCAAACTGCTTCATGAGTACCTGCGTATAATTCATCAAACATTCAATGTATTAAAGGCCCTATGACATATCACTTACTCTGCCGAGGGCCCGGTTCCAAAAACTCGCTCTTCGCCAAATAATAGCCTGAATCTTGCATCTGCTTGAGCGCATATGTTGTCTCGCTCGCGCATCATCTTCCGTTTGAGCGGGAGACATTATCGGAACCTGCTTTCGACTATTTCGCCACAATATCCTCCCTTAAAACATATGCATTCATCCATGGTAGTTAATCCTCTGGTAAGGTTTCCCCGTACCCAGAATTACTGGTTTCTAAGAATACATCCCATGAAATTCAAGTCTTATTGTAATTCTACTAGTACATCAAAGTACGTACTTCCAGATGCGATCCACGTTTCGACGGTTATGGCGTCACACTTCACTAATCCATGTCCAAAACAACCAATAACGTCGAGAAGAAACGTCGCTCTCTTGCCTATTTTGGTTAAGCTGGATTTAGGCTAGCATTGATCTCCACAACCTTAATCCTGATCGCGTTTCTAAAAATGCATCCCACGAATTCTAACGTGACAAGCTTCTATAGTACCTTCACTCTTTTTCATCAACTATACCATAGAACGTCAACTAATTTTCAACCAACCACCACAGAAAAAATTCAAGATGATGATCCAATAAGACTAATCCTTTATAGCTCGATATCCTTGATTCAAGCTCTGTAGATCTTACGGATCTAGCTTAAGCTTACCATCTAAAGCAGGTTAGCATCTTTAAGACACATCTCCAGCCACCTAATCAATGGGAAATGACATCGACGTTTGTCACGACGCCTCAAAAACTACGTTTGCAAGACAGCTTTTCCTGTTGTCTTATCGGTTGCCCCGGATGCTTGCATAAGGGGTTTTGTCCCGGTCAACTTGCGAACTGAATGCTAAATGAGGTTACTGGCAGTTGATTTATGAACTAGAAACGCCCCCTGCGCGTGTCCCGGCAGCCTGATAGACGATTTCGGCCGAGCCTAAGATGCAACTATCGTCTTAAAATATCACCTCAGAGTAGCACATGGCATTTGTTCCCTTGCATACCGAAAGTCTAACTTCTATTTGCCATGATAGAGTTATAGTCCGGTGCCAAGTTGAGCTACTTGGCTTTGTCAGCTTCCTCCTAGAAAACTCACGTTCTGATTTGAGGCGCAACTTCGCTTTCAAAGATCTAAGGTGTAAGCGAACAGCACTCTGTATTCAGTCCTAATCATGGCCCATGAGCTGCTTACTACATTGTACGAATGGGGCCAGCATCTGCCGTGTCAGAATAGGGTACCCGAAATCGTCGCGGGAGCCGTATATGTGCCCTAATCGGGACGTACTATGGTCAGGAGGCGTCTGCTTAATCCCCGAGTTCGCCCAGCTCTCAGCCGCAGTCGATCCCTAGAGTTGAAACGGAGGCCACCGGTGATTGGCGAGCAGACGCGTCCAAGTTCCTAGACAGGACTCATTACATACAAGACGACCACTAGGTCAAATATGTCTCCAGCAAGACAGCAATCTAACATTATTATAGTGAGATGAGTAAGTTCGGACTTGTTCAAGTGATGATTATGTAGGTAGGGAGAGGCCTATGGGGTCGGAATAGGAAGCCAAGAGGCGCATTTTACATGAGGATAGGCCAACTAGCTAGGCCGTGTTACTCACAAGACGACAGCCAATATCACGACAACTATTGAGCTTTCGATGTCTTCTATCTACTTTCGTTTATTGCGCAAGCTTGCCAAATCGGTCATCGAACTACTAACAAACTGCATCTCAGGCTTATCGGTTTGGGGCGCATCGAACTTCTCCCTGTCGCTTCCAGAAATAGAATCACTACCATGTTTTCTACCCCTTACCGGTTGTTTCTACGCTAAGAGTAGAAGTTTGAATTGCCATGTGCATCTTGCCGTCGCAAGTGAAAGTTTGGTTAAGACACCCTTCTCAGAGTTAGGCGTTCGCAATAACAAACGGCTACGCCTCATCCTTCCGGTATCTTATTTGCGGAGGCTAAGGATAATTCATTCCAGATGAAAAAAATTTCAAGTTCTTAAAGTACAATTATAAGCGATCCCATTCGGGTATCTATGAAACATCGCGAACCCGTATCTTGGTTCCGGGGAATCCTCCCAGTTGTTTCGCAGCTACCGACCTGCCGTAACGGTCAACAGCCACTATATACATGAATCGTAAGCCACGCAATGGGGAATTGTATTTAATATCTACGAAGCCCTTGGGAAATTATTCAGGACCTCGACTTACGTTCTCGTCCCCTTCTTTTCCCCTTCTCTGTCCATATTGAGCCCCGTGGCTGTTGAGCCTCAGTTTCTACAATTAGAACATACGTTTTTTTTCCAGCTGCCCAAATGCGAAGTTCAACCCCTTACCCAGGGCTAGCGGCTCGTCGCACGTCTCCTCCTAAGCTATTTCTGTGCATCCTCACAAGCTTTTATCTTCCGAAATAGGCACTATGTAGATCTCGTTGCCTAGATTGTTCATTCAAAGATGAAGCCTATTTAGGCAGTCTACCGTAGAATACCTAATGTTGGATCGCGAGGGACGGGACGGTAAGAAGCTAATATTAAGTAAAAATAGCTCCCACGAGGAGCAGGTAGTTTAGCGATTCGAAACATCGTCTATGATTAGGTAGCTTCGTAGTAAGGGACACTTATTATCGTACTGGAGCTTATACTAACAATCGACTAGCCATTGACTAGCAATTGAAGCCGCTAACAAGCGACCCCATACCTACCACATTATCATAGGCTAGACAATAGTTAATATATAAGCCCCAATTTGCAGTTAAACTTCAACATCCGCCAATAGGAGGATAGATACGGAGCACCATCTCCCTATAGATAAGCCAAGTTCGGCGAATCTAACAGTCAGGTCGGCAACGACCGGCATACCACTACGGGGCGTGTAACTCAGTGGTAGAGTGCTCGCTTTGCATGCGAGAAGCCCAGGGTTCGACTCCCTGCTCGTCCATCTTTTTGACATATTCGGATTGTGAATGGAAAACAGATAAACATTTTCCTTGTCTTTTTTTTTTTTTTTTTTTTTTAGCCTGGGTACCTAGGTACCTAACCTATTTAATCCAGCATATCGCGATCTTTGGTTCTAGGAGATTTAGGTTAGGTAGGTAGGTACTTCGGGTAGATGAGGTAGTACTACCTTCGCTCTTTGTCGCGAAGAAGACTATTGCTAGGTAGTTGGCTCTTGAATACGAGAAACATCGCTTCCTGGGTAGTTGGAGATGATTCAGCTATAGTATTGTCGATGCGGAGGCTTGTTTTATCCTGAGGCTTGTGGGGGGTTAATTAAGCCTGAGACATGGTAGGCGTAGCCACTGTTAACTATTACCGAGTCTGAGAACTAGACTCCTTGTATTGTAGCGCGCAAATCTAGGTACTCTAGACTTCCCCTTAGTTCGTGCGTTCCGAAGAAAGTTAGGTTGAGTAGGGTTCTGGTGGATGAGTTGATGATATCCTAAGGGACTCGAGGATGGGACGAGGGGTAGTAAGTAGACTAAGAGAGCTGACCATATAATCTTTAGTAAAAAATATTATTACTTGTGAGTTACTAGATCAATCAAGCTGCATAAGTCTAGAGTTGAGTTAAGCTAATAGACAACGTAATGTACAGATAGGAAGAGACCCTTTCGTGATGATGCTTCAGTATGACCAGACAGGGAATTAACACAGCTTCTCCTTCATCGGGACTCAGTGGTGTACTGGAATTCATCCTCGGAGAATACCCAATATGCCCGCCTTCCTCTCTTCTCGCACCATGTCAGTATTCTGATGAGACATCTGGGGAAAAAGGAGGACACTTTCGGTACCCAGTGATAACCGTGGGCTCCCATGACTTAGTTAGAGTTTCTTGCCGAATATTCAAGTTGTTTCTATGTCTTCTAGCTCGACCTCATGATACACCGGACATCTTTACATATTGCAATCTTTCCTAATACTAAAGCCTATAGCGAAGTCCTCCCCTTTCTCCCTTTCTTCTTCCAAATTCTCGCATCTCCAGAACAAATCTTCTTAGTTCAAGCATATGCATTAGACATATTATCGTGGCGCTCTTAAGAGAGTATATAGGAGCTTATTTTGATCTGGATTCATAAAGGTTAAGTTACCAAAGCTGGGTTCTATACGCTCGCAGAGGCGACAATTCTAAAGCCCCTATCTTCAATCCAAATTTAAGTGTCCTACGACCGCCCCCTTTCTGGAAAAAGGCTAACGTCAATACCTCTACCGACTCACAATATACCATGAACATCTATTAGCGTAGTTGGTCAGCCTACCCAAACCTACAAGTAAAAAGTCATAAAGCACCGTTCATCGCAACTCGGTCTTTGTTACTATAAAAGCAGAGTTACCAACACCAAGCCCAACACAACACCCTCCTTATCAGCCAATCAACATACTCTTCCAACGACGAACTATAACAACAACACCTTGTTCTACCAAGCATAATTACAATCACCTATAAATCCCGCTATCCTTACCGCTCATATGAGACCTCAACCACCATCACCATCCACCAGCCTTATCAAGCTTAAAATCTTCAATCTGACCTAGGTATCTGTTCTTAACACTCACCAAAATGGACGACATCAAATTTCCCGATAGCGTAATGTTAGCCCTGTTAACATTGCTAGTCCTGCCAGTACTAGCATCTCTGGCGATATACATGACATGGCTGCTTCTAGTGATCATGGTCGCCGTGCTGATATACGGCCTCTGTCGCCGAAACGACGTCGCAATTGCGTATAACCAATTACGTCTTAAGTGATAGCTTCTGGTACCAT
Source organism: Daldinia childiae (assembly GCF_008694065.1). Lineage (NCBI taxonomy): Eukaryota > Fungi > Ascomycota > Sordariomycetes > Xylariales > Hypoxylaceae > Daldinia > Daldinia childiae. Next base: position 1,253,212 of record NW_022984648.1, read on the forward strand.
TGTAGATAATGCTAGTATCTAGCTTTTACTACCTACAGTAAGACTAAAATTTCGCCATAGGGTCTACGTATGCTGCTATGTTTAATTGCGTTAGTTGATGAACGGAATCAGTATTGATAGGACTAGTTATGTTTGATTATTAGAATGTTTACTTGCTACAACATATGTTTATCGTTTCTGTAATTAGAATTGTTAATAGTTTGCTATAAAATAAAAGACTTTCTCTCACTAAATCTTAGGCTGTCCGTCTCATTTCTATCTTAGTATATAGGTTCCGAAGAATGTATCCGAATCAACCCGTCCTAGAATATGCATATTCAACATTTATCACGATTAGAATAAGTTTATTAGACTCAAAGTGAAGAGTAGGAACTACGTCCTTGTTGTTCTTGACATCTAGTTCGTCAAGCTTAGCTACCTCACATATCATCAAGGAAGCGTATCCTCTTGCCTTTGGTTTCGTAGATACTCTACTAACGAGCGCCATTTCCCCTATAGTATTTTCATCCAGTGAGTTTTGGTTGAGGTTTCTTTTATAGGATTACAGTCTTAGATAAGGATGTATTTCCCTGACCCCGTAGTAGCGCTGATGATAGCTATGATAAATACATCCTAGCAGCTATTCTTCCACTCGTCGACTAACCGTCTGTTAAATACGCTCAATATATTACAGTCCGTAGGAGGTATTAAACAACTGTTTTAGCGGCTATGGTAAACCTCTGTGAGGCTTACTGGGAAGGAGGCAACGACACGATGCGCTGTATCAAGGTCATTGTATAAGTGAGGGTATTGTATGGGTATGGTTGTAGTATATTGTATGCTTAGAGCAAGTAAGTACTAACTATCTATCTAGTGAGTGTATAATGAGGTAGCTTGGATAGCCCTATCTACCCTGTAATGACCAATATTCTTCATCGTCTTTCCGCCGTAATGCTTCGTTCTCAATCCATTACATTCAGCATAATCGTCCCGAAATCATCGCATTAGGTAGTTTATGTAACAATGCTCTCATTGCTAGAAGTTCATCATTGATGATGGTGATGATGAAAACGTTAACGTCTATTGGCTGCTATGAGCTAGGTAGCTACAGCTGCGCATCTATAGCGCTTTTAGACGTCTAGAATACCACCTCCTTAAAGAAAGACAGAGCTAGAGTTTCGCTTGACATGAGAGATCCTCTACTTCCTGCCTATAGCATCCTCAACCCCTACCTGCCTACAGCATTACTCTACCTGGTTAGCGCCGGCGCCAGGTAGCCAACTTTGACCAGGGGAAAACGCGCCGAACACGCTTTCTTATAACGGAGATAGAATCACCCCCAGCGCTCAGCAGTGCCCAAGGAAAAACCTGAGTCGGTCCATTTTGGTTTGACCACAGTGGAAGTTCATCCTTGTCATCGCCTAACTCTCTTTCTGATAGCCATTTGACATATCCATTGTCTAGTCCAACATACTCTACGAGGTATGTATTGTCTTGATTCTCAATGACACGTCTTTCGTGGGTTTCCAAAGTTACTTCGCCTGGGTATGTAGTTGTCTTCCAAATGCAACTGGGTCTGCATAATCTAATATCTTCTCTTGAAACTGTTAAAGATTTATCCATTGGTGGGACGGATAGATACCGTATCTGCCGGAGGGGTAATATAGTAATATGTTGTAGAGAATGGCTTCGCCGAGTGGGCATAGTCATTGATGATCTAAATGAGTAGAAGAAAGGGGGTGGAGCTACCAGCGTGTAAGGCCATGTCTGAGATCTGAATGAAGTTGTATTCTCAAGACATTTCTGCAAAAGCAGATATTGTATGTTGGTGATATAGTTTCAATTGGCTTCTTTCTCTTCTTCTCTTGTTGATTAGTAATCATGTATCTTGGTTAAATCCTATACCGGGGAGAGTTACTTACGACTTTCTTCACGCCGCCTGAGGCAAAAGAGCAATAACTCTAAAAGAAGAGCGTGATGGAAATAATAGTAGAGTGGAAAGTGAGTAATTGTGGAGATAGGCAACGACGTACGGGACGCGCAGCTGTTCCATAGGTATAGATGGGTTGGAAGGTTGTATTTTTGAGTTGAGGTACGCAAATGACTTCAAGATAGCTTGGTATAGAACCATTTTGTCTTCTAGTTAGGTAGGTATTGCGAATTGAATATGATAGTGTTAATATTGTTATTGAAGTTGTTATTATTAATTGTTGAAAGTTGAAAGAATTTAATCTGAGAGTCTCGAGTTTTAATTATGCAACCTTCTCTGTTTGGGTTGTAACCTAGTTGCCTGCGCCTGCGCCTGCCTTCTGCCAGTAGCTGTTGAATGATGCAAGTTGTTTAGTGTCTAGCACTTACTTTTCTGTTATGCGGTTGATGGGTAACCAAGGAAAGAAGTGGTTGGTATGGTTAAAATATTATGTACCTAACCCCCCTTAGTTGATCAGGGGCTCATTGAAAGAGGGGATAGGTGCGACACTAAACCACGATATGAACACAAAGTTTAAGTTGTGTCTAGAGAACGACTTCCCGACCCAGGAATTCACTAATTCCGACGGGGGCACTTCTTACATCTAGGTAGGGACGCCTGTATATGTGGTTTCTATAAACTTAAAATATACATTAACTACCTAGGTACATCTACATCTTATAAAGGCGGTAGTTCCTCCCTACATATCGGGCACTGTAGCCTAAACCGCATCCAACCCTCAAGGCAAGCGCTGTGGAAGACATGTCGGCATGGTGTTACCATATACGCGCGACGAGCAAACACACCTGCCACACCTCCTGCCGTTGGATCGTCGTCTCCTGCTCTTACAACCGGTACTTCTAGCACTTCTCTACAGATAGCGCAGTCGATGACATGTATATTTGGGCGTTTCTTATCTTTGCTTGTTCCTTCCTCGCCTGTCCTTACCCGTTCTAACGGGCTATTGGGCGCAGCCACTAGACCGATTGGCAGCCCGCCCGCTTCAATATTATCCTCACGGAGCACAGGGTGGTACTCCCAAGCCTCCGGCATCCAGCCTTTGGGTACACCGAAGCGAGGTCCGAGGACAGACTGCGCGGCTAATATCCATATCTGGATCCAAAGCCAGCCGGCGAGCGTGATGAAAGCAGTCCAGTCGGGCTCCGCGAAAGCGAAATTATTTGGTACGATGTAGAAATACGCGATGGGTAAGAGGCGTAGAATAGACTGGCCGATAACGAAGCGCCACGATAGCGCTCTACGGCAGTTGCGGTACACATTGCGATAGATCTGTGGGATCCATAGGGAGAGGTAGATGAAAAGCACGATATTGAAATACCCGGCACGGATGCTAGGCCGCCAACTTGCCGCGGCAAGACTTAGGAAGAGGATAGTAATCCCAATGAGTAAGAGGCGGCCAAATACATTGCTCAATTGTGTCCGAAGATTCTGGGCAGTTGGCGCGGCAGGCCCTGCAGTTACTGGAGCTGGAAGGGTGGCATTGTTGGTGTTATTGGTTGTGACTTCGGCAATTTCAGCGTCAATATCTTGATCCGAAGGGATGATAATTGGCGGAGATGGTGGATGAGAGGCGGTGTTTGTAGTAGTAGTAGTAGTGGTGGTGGTGGTAGTAGTCTCACGAGCGTTGCTAGATGGATTTGGCGGGTTTACTACATTTGCCGCATTTATGAGCGTATTCTGTCGATCCCTCTCCCGTTCTTGTCGTCGCCATTCAGGCTCTTGGACCTTGTGAATCTCAGCTAGGAAAAATGTCCCAACAGTCATAGATAGAAATGAGACACATGTAATGGCAAGTGAGGGTAATAGCGTAGTCGATGCTGAGAAACTCCACGCAGCTGCCCCGGTGAAGAGCATACCATCGGCGAGTAACATCATGCAGCCAGTGTAGAAGCTAACACGACCTAACGTTGAAGGCGTAGAGGTCTCCCTCATTTGCATCTTGAGCAGTTGTAGTTGGCCGAATACAATCAACGCAAGACTTAGAAGAAATGTGCTGACGCTGTGGAGAAAGATTTCTTGCTTTACGCCGACCATGTGGTTTCCATCGGCCGGCGCATATGCTGGAGGGCCTTTTGTTTCGAGGAAAAAGGCACAATCAGGAGAATATACAACAGCCGACATCTGAAGCCGCGGTATTCGCCGGTGCCCCGTGCCCTGAGGGAAACGAAGCTCATTTTCGATATCTTGAATGGCCTTAGCTACATTTTCAGGGCCTGTGAGACTTGGTTGTACTCGTAATATGTTCTGATCTAGAGGATGGATTTGAATATAAATTAGGTATTCGCAGTGCGGAGATGGATTCCAAGTTTCACCGGGCTCTAAATTGGACGTCCAGGGATCTATTTGCTCAGTAAAGGTATGCTGCTCCTTTCTCCTGAGGGCTGCATCTAGGGTTCTGTTTAGGAGCGCTTGGCTAGATTCAAAGAAATCGGACCGGGTGGTAAGATGAGGCAATCCGAAAATACCGGCGAACTTTTCGCTCGTCGTAGTAAGAAGTATAGCGCCCTGATGTGGCCAGTGAACACCATGAAGTCGCATCTCCCAGCTACTCCCGGTACCTTCAACATCATCGATATTAGCCGTTGCCGAGACTTCCCGGGCCTTAACCTCTGTTTTCTTAAGTGATGTCTTGTCTATTTCCGCAGGTTCCGTCGCATCATCTTCGTTGTCCTCGATACGCATCATTATTTTCCCCTCTGTACCAGTTGCATTTCTGCTCCAGTCAGAGTTTGATGCCGCCCATGTAACATCTGGGCTGATCTGACTGAGGTTATAGCTTGAATGATATCTCGGCGAAGATGTATTCACCCTCTGCCACCAGCCGTGTACCACTCCCGTCGCATTTTGCCATACTGGCTGTGCTACCTCCGGAATTCCCACGGCATTTGTACTCCACTCCTCGCACCGATTCTTGAAACGCTGGAGATCCTCCCACACATAGCCATCCTCCTCTCGAAATCCCGTTAGGTTCAAGTACTTGGTTTCGGTCTCGGGCGGATCGTCGGGAAGCCGCGGTGAGAAGTCACCCCATTGTGTACTATTCAGTACTCCGAGAGCATGTCTCTGACGTGAGATGCGGTTTTTTATGATAGATGGACCCGCGATGAGCCCCGGACTCGAGTCTGGACTAGTAGCAAGCCAGAATATCAAGATGATGAGGAAGACGGCGCGTGCGTTATCTTGCGGCTGAGGCATCGCAATGTATTGTTTCCATCGTGCTTAAAGCATTCGTATAATATCTAATTTCTCTAGTAGAGAATCTTTAAAATAGAGTAGACTAGTTAAGTTCTTGTTTTATAAAGTCTAGCGAGTATGAGATGAATACTTTGAAAGAATGATAGCTAATGGGCAGTTAAGACGACTGATTTGATTACCTAACATTTGGAGAGCTTCAGTACGAAGCAGCGAAGTACCTAGAGGCTAGTTCTAAAGCCGTTAAATGACATACATAATCGATAAGCCCCACTACCCTGTACCCATCTATGTATAATCTGTGTTGGGTTACGCGCCGCGCAATTGACAGGTTTCTACGTTTCTACTAACTAAAGTACCTAAACTTAAACAAACAGAACTCCGTTGCGTGCAAAAGTAAACGCCAAACAGCTATCTGAACAGCTTTACACTTATAAACAAGTTCTATTCCTCAAAATGTCATCTAAAACCCCAGAGGATACCAAGAAGCAGACAGGCAACGTAAGAATATCTACTTGTGGTACTCCACCAAGAGCCCCAAACTAACGCGACTCAGAGCTCGGACGAATTGACCACAGTCGTTGAAGAACTATTAAACTCCCTATCAAGCAAATTTGACGGTGTCTCGAGCGAAATCTTCGCTAAAAGTAAGCATAGCCTCTACTTGACGCTTTAGATTGCCGTATAGCTTTCTGGAGTTTCGTCATTGACGCGGATATAGTGGACGATATGGCGCGCCGATTGGACCACCTCGAAGCCTCACTCCAAGCTAACGACGAAAACGGCGCAAATTCATCACCCAGGACATGATAGGGGTAAAGGGTAATTGGAGGTTATTCGGAGCATCGCATGGCGTTAGGGGAACGGTTTGGTTCATCATGGTTTGTATAGGACAGACGATACTACAACTAGACTATACAATAATACGCCTTTTAGATTACGCACTTTCTTTCGTTATTCGTTATAAACGTTACGATACGCCAGCTCGACTTGGTTTGTTTATGACGAGTCATACTATAGCTCTTCCTTCTCATCGTCACCTGTGACCGTCTCCTCAACCTTCTTAATAAATTGCTTCAAGATGTTGGTCTTACTCTGGAACTCATCCAGCTTAGAAGGAGCCAGGCCGCCCTTCTTGATAATACCATCTAGACGAGCCGACTCCTTCGCAACATAGCCCTCGTTCTGCGACAGCTTGTCAAACACTCTGATATAGTATTGCGCATACTTGTACTGCGCATCTTCGGCCAAACTAGCAGCAGCCTTCTTGGCCTCTGCGGCTAGGTCGGCCAACTTGTCGCTACCAGCAGCATACTTCAATGCGATGTGGTTCAGGGCGTCGATGGTACCTCCGGTCGCATCGAGGCCACCGCCGGGGACACGGTGAGTACCGGTCTTCTCGTTAAGGAAGCTAACGAGGTCTTTCTCGCTTCGGCCGCCAGAGTAGGGTTCGCCTTCGGTAGAGCCCTTGGGGAAGAACTTGATAGTCGGGTAAGAAGAAACGCCCTGCTCACTAGCAGTTGCTTTGCTGTTGTCAGCTTCGGCATCAACCTTGGCGATTACAACATTGGGCTCGTTAATGAAGTCCTCGGCTAGGGTCTCCCAGGTAGGAGCTAAGGACTTGCAATCTGCTTAAAGTCAGCATATTTAGAAATCATATTGGATAATTGGGTAATACGTACGACCGCACCAAGGAGCAGTGAAAGCAACAAGTACGTTCTTATCGCTTCCAACGATCTCTTTGAATGTGGTGTCCGTCAACATGTTCACCTGGCTAGGCATCTCCAACTTCTTCTTAGCCTTTAGGCCGGTCTTGTCGGTGATGAACTTGGTCAAACTTTCGAGATCCCGGCCGCCCTCGTAGTCGGTTGGCTTGTTACTCTTGCCGTCGAACCACTTGAGAGTAGGGAATCCTTGAACACCATACTTCTGGCCTAAGGACCTTTCGGCATCGGCGTCTACCTTGGCAATCTGAACATCCTTAGAGGTAGCGAAAACCTGGGCTAACTCTTCGTAGACGGGAGCAAGGTTCTTGCAGTGGCCGCACCAGGGGGCAAAAAACTCGACAAGAGTAGGTTTGCCAGACTTGAGCACGACATTGTCAAAGTTGGATGGGATGAGATCAAGGACTGCCGATTTGGCTGCTACGGCGGCAGCTAGCCCGGCGAGCACGAAGCTCTTTACTAAAACCATTGTTGCTTTGTTTCACAATCGTCTATTATATAGGTGTAAGAGAAAATATGGTATTGAGAACAGTATGAGGAGAAGATGTGTAATGTTGGTTAGGTAGTGCTATTCTACCGTAATTATGAGAGTGTGGTAAGTTATCAATTAATGCTTTGAAATACAAAGCAGAAGATGCCACTTTGCAACGGGCAGAACGGGGTGTGGGTGAATACCGGCTGCATCATAGCTTATTTGCAGAACCTGGTAAAAGTCGAGGGGGATTATCGATAAGATTACTTAGGTACCTGATAAGACACGTGTGTGGCAATGGTTACCTACCTCCCAACATTTGATGTTTCAAAGGCAAAAGAGCTTTAATATCAGATTATGTAACTAGCTAATAGTGGGTCAATGAATTCTTTGAGGGTCGGGGTGTGAGTACGTACCTAATCCTGCTAGTATTCAACCCCTGCAACCCTTACGCGAACCACACACAATTTTCCACTCTCAATCCATAATCCTCCAAAAAACTCGCGAAAGTTTTCCGAATCGTAGTTCGACATCCAGCAACATACCGCAACCCGACCGTTCGTGATCACCGTCATCGCAACACCACATCCGACAATATGTCTCACGAATCCGTCTGGAACTCGCGCCCGCGAACGTACGGCAAGGGCTCTCGTGCCTGGTATGTCTTGATATTTTTGAGGACTTCTATTTCGGTGAAGTTCATTAGCTAACATAATGTAGCCGTGTCTGCACCCACAAGGCCGGTTTGATCCGCAAGTACGGCCTTAACATCTGCCGTCAATGCTTCCGTGAGAAGTCCTCCGACATTGGCTTTGTCAAGGTACGAATGAATCGGAAACGATACGATGTAGGCAACGAGACTAACTCCCCACCTAGCACCGATAAACGCCCTCCGGAATGTGGCTTTCTTTCCTACCACGATATCTCTCGTCAGGCATCGTCAATGCGACTGCGGAAATGGAGTTGTTGGTTTTTCATTAGGAACAGGGTTGAGCATTTGCCTTGAGGCATTGGTATAGGCTTGCGTGGATGGGAAATGAGTAAATGGCTCTTCGGTTCGACTAGACAACTAAACCACCACGACAATGCTTACGAGAATTCGATGATATTATCCGTTCTTGCACCGTATAAAATGTGACGATTTTCTTTCAAGACCTCCGATTCAAATCCGAATAAAGATCCCGTCATCTCTCAAGGGGTAGACACCTACTAGTTCATTCCCGAACTAGGGTGAATTGAGAGAAATGGTTTTATTCGCTCGATATCAGAGAGGGTTCACTGTAGCTTGCTAACTGAAAGTTCTATAAAAAGTTGCCCAACTCCAATGCTTCTTAAGACGGATATGACCATAAGGGAACAAGGCAAAGACGTGGCCTAATTTTGTGATCTCTTTCAGCATTCAGCACGGTCCACGACCAGGCCCAGAAGTCTTAAATGATATGATTATTTTAATCCCGAGCTTCACATATTCAACGCTCCGCCTCAAGGATGAAACTGATTCGAATGTTGACACTTGATTAGGCAACATTTACCTAAATCCATCTGTCCTTCCAAGTCAACCCGCTCTCTCAGCAGAGAACGGCATAACTCATTTAGGGGAGAATGGCCTATGGTCGTGATGCCAAGAACCGGGAATACCAACGGGTGTAGTGGATTTTAAACTATATGCGTAAGTGTGATAATCTTTATATTGTTCATGATAAGTTTTCATGCGACTGAGCAAGTTCCACTATTTGGATATCATGGATCGTTACACAAAGCCGCAATGGTGTTGTCGAGATTGAGTTATATCCCGAGTATTCCCATCTTTATTCCCATTGACCTCAATCGAACATATAGATTTATCTCAGTTATCCGCATGTTATCTGGGGACTGATTGGTTTATTCGGACCGTCCCGTCATAGTAAGTACTACCCTGATACCGTTCGGCATTCAATTACCCTGGTAATTCAGTATATAGGTAATAGCACCTTCAATAGAGCCGTCACTGCTATGTCTCGCCTATAATTCCGTCTCTTAAATAAACATGTATACATACATGTGGATGCTACCCACTAGGAAATAAGGGGGTGTATTAGGTATGCTCCTACCTTAGTATCCCCGGTACGTATCCGAAGGAACTATGCGCTTGCCTCAAAGCTGCAACAAGGTGAAAGAACAGCAAGCAGGTCCCTTAGACAAAGGGCATTCACTGCACGCCTCGACCTAAAAGGAATAAAGTTTTTTGTTGGCCCAAGTAGGATATATCTGTAACAATGTCCCGTCATCCTAGAGGCAGGAAGATACGGCTTCTTTTAGCAAAGCAGCCACAGTCCTACCTGTACCTTCACCTTCACCTTCATCTTTTCTCTCTAGCATTTGGTTTACTCTACGAACCATGGCAGGCTTCCACGAGTTGATACCGAATGTCGTCAAGAGGAGAATAAACCAAAAGCGTCCTCTTATTAAGACTTGTCATCCGGATCGTGCTCCTATTGAAGTGACATTTGCTATCCTCGACAATGCTGTCAACAGGGCTGCCTGGTTCCTCACCGAACACCTCCCTTCGGACGAGTACTTCATTTGGATGTCTCAGAGCGATGCTCGCTATATGATATGGATCATAGCTGCCATGAAGACTGGAAAAGTCGTGGTGCTTCCGTCTCTAAGCAATCGAGTCTCTGCCAATCTTCGCTTGTTCGAAACAGTCGGAGCCAAGCATATGCTATACGGACCTGAGTCGTCAGGGGCACTTGCAGAACTCATTAGTAAGGCCAGTCCAAATGTGACTGCTAGGCCAGGCCTATCTCTCGAAGAAATCCTATCCCCAGAACCTGTTCCCGACTACCCCTTCGACAAGACCTATGATGAGATTAAAACTAAGAGGTTTATGGGCTTACACACTTCTGGAACTTCAGGTCAGACTATTATTTCAAGTTCAATTACTATTATTTCTCAGTATCTTCTTATTTACCTTGTATAATTATATCTTATTGCTTTCTATGGCCGCTTTGATATGTGAGAATAGGTGAATTTTTTCGTTTAACTGAGCTATACTTGTTAACAATACTAACATGTTCTCATGTAAAATAGGTCATCCGAAACCAATCTGGTGGACGCACTCCCACCTCGAATGTCTATTCTCTCCCCTAGAGAAGGGTGTCTTTCCTAAGGGTGTCCATGTAGAGAGACCGACATGTAGCACGCTTGCTAACCACGATGTTCTCGTCGTCGGGTCACAATCGCATGTAAGCCATCTTCTTGTACATTCTTTGGGGTATAAACCTATATTCTAACTCAGATAGGCCGGCGCCATGTACATCACTATGGTCGCGCTACATTCCGAAATGACAGCAATCCTCATGCATCCCGACGTTCCCATTAGTCCAGCCAGTATCACAAATGTCATCAACCAATCCGGTGCTAACAGTCTAATTTGTCCAGCCGTGCCTATTGAGAATATGCTAGACTACCCACCCGGCCTCGAAGCTTTTTCGCGCCTCAAGCATATCGGTTACGTAGGTGGACCTATTAACCCTGTTCTCGGTGCTAGGGTCGCTGAGATTACACCGCACCTGTATAGTCTCATTGGGAGCACGGAGGGCGCCTTGATGCAGATGAACTATTCGCCCAATTCGGAGAACTGGGACGCGATACGCTTTGTTGAGGTCGGTCAGCGCATGGAGGAGGTCCTCCCTGGACTGTACGAGCTCGTCTTTCCCCGTACTGCGACCATCGACCGCCTCTACGCATACTTCCGCTCCTACCCAGATCTCGAGCACGAATATCGTACGAAAGACCTCTTCTCCCCAGTCCCCGGCCAACCCGGATGGTGGCGTTTCCGCGGTCGCACTGATAACTGGGTCGCTATGGCTAATGGGTATAAGATGGACCCGACAGACTTCGAGGCCATCGTGACTGCACACTCGGACGTCCGCGGTGTTATCGTGGGAGGCTCCCACCGCTTCCGGTTATGCATGATCGTTGAGTTGCACGAACACCTCCTTCCGACAACTAACGAAGAGGCTCAAGCCGCGCTTGAGAAACTATGGCCTACAATCCAAGAGGCTAATAAGTCCTCCCCAAAATTTGGACAGATTCCTCGCGAGCTCGTTTTGTTCGTTCGCCCGGGCAAGCCATTTTTGCGTGCTGGAAAGGGCACTATTCAGCGGCAGCTCACATTGCAGGCGTATGAAGACGAGATCGATGCTCTATACGAGCGCGTTGAGAGCGGCATCTTGGTCAGCGACTTAGACCCCATTACTTCACTCACACCGGAGGGTCTTACGCCCGTACTCACGCAGCTGTTCCAGCAGGCGCTTGACTCGCACGATATCGATACCGATACCGACGTCTTCGCACGTGGGCTAGACTCTAATGGTGTTACCCTTACTGTTTCGCGGCTGAAGGCTGCACTACGTAGTTATGGGCTATCTGAGGACATTTTGCATGGCATCCACATCAGTCTTTTATACAGCTCCACTACCGCGCGATCCCTCGCTCACACACTGTCCGCATACCTTGGCGGTGGAAGTGGCAAGGACAAAGCGGAAACTCCAGATGGTGGCGTTGAGGATATGCTGGCTAAGTACCTCCCTGTCTCTCAGCACCCTCGCGCTCAGGCTATTATCTTAACAGGATCTACGGGATCTCTCGGGACATATCTACTTGCGGCGCTACAAGCACAGCCCGAGTCTCGCGTGCGCCGTATCTTCTGTCTGAACCGGGCCGCAGACGCAGCATCCAAGCAAGCCACGGCTCTGAAGTCGCGTGGACTTCCACCAGCTCAGGAGTCAAGCGGCCGCGTAGTATTTTTCTCGGTTAAGGACTTTGGCGCGCCCCGCTTGGGCTTAACACCTAAAGACTATGGTTTACTCCTAGCTGAAACTACGGCCATAATCCACAACGCCTGGCCTGTAAATTTCCTTCTCCCACTACAGTCCTTCGAGCCGTCGATAGCAGGACTAGTACACCTACTTGAACTCGCGAAGAATGGCGCACGGCGACCGGCGGTGCTTTTTGTGTCGAGTATCTCAGCGGCGATGGGTACGGCCCGCGATGTTCCGGAGGAAGTTCTTTCCGAGCCAGCGGAACTTGTTCTACGACAGGGTTACGCGCGGTCTAAATACGTCGGTGAGCGACTGTTAGATTCGTGGGCGCTATCAGGTACAGCAAATAAGCGACGCGCTGCTGTCCTGCGCGTTGGTCAGGTCGCGGGCCCAGTGGCGGCAGGAGGTGCTTGGAACCCCTGGGAGTGGTTCCCGAGTCTGGTGCGCAGTTCCAAATTCCTAGGCGTACTGCCGCGTAGTCTCGGTACAAGTAGCCGTATTGAGTGGGTGCCAGTAGACGAGCTCAGTAAGATTATTCTCGAGGTTGTTGACGAAGTAACCCGTACCGACGTCGAAGACAGCACTTCTTCTGAAAAAGGCAAACAGAGGGGCGCCAAAGTATACAACCTCGTCAATCCCCACGCCGTACCTTTCTCCAACCTTATCCCTGCACTGCAGGAAAAAGGCATCGCAGATAAAGCCATACCCCTCGAGTCCTGGATCGAGGCTCTCGAGCGTAGTAGTTACGAGCGGAAGACGAGTGCGCAGGATAACCCTGCAGTCAAGTTGCTAGATTTCTATAAGTCGATTGTACCGCACCACGGCGGCGACGGCGTGAAGAGGAATGCAAATGGAGACGCTAAGAATGGGCGTGGGGGTAATAAAGGAGGAGAAGACGATTATACCTGGCGTGTTGACAATACCCTGCGTGCGAGTCCGACGGCGAGAGCGCTCAAGCCGGTGAATACGGAGTGGGTGAAGCTGTGGGTTGATCGCTGGGGATTCTAATTGATAGTGTGAAATGGTATATACCTCTTACCTATAGAGTAAACCAAATGTAAATTGCAAAGTGGATAAACTATAGAATATAAATCTCTTGATCTCCTTATATGAAGACAACCTATCTAATCTCAAATACAAAAATAGCGCTACTTACTTTCACTCTTAAGGTATTGCACCTTGTTCACCACAAAACATTCAGATCAAGCGCTTTCAAATTTTATCTTATTAGCTCATTATATAATACCATATGCCATGTAAGCGGCATCTAGTCTAATCAAATGCGGTGCGTCTATCAGGTGGTATCTCAAATATGAACACCCCCCAAAGCCCAAGATCAAAATGCTCCTTTAAACTAGAGCGCCCTGCCTTGTCATGTACCCCCAGTCTATATTAAAAAGGATATCTCGCGCAACGCCGGCAAAACGCCTTCATGCTCCATTATACCTAGCTCTTGTGCCCGGAGTACTATAACATCGGTATAGTAGACCGGGACGGAGCTGCTTTCTTCTACTCGTTTCCCTTCTAAGTTGCCTGCGCCGCTCGCCACTGTTGGCAACGCAAATGGCTACTTTTGATGCACCTTCTGGGTACCCTCTAAGGTGTTGGGTACTTAAGTCGAACCGAGATTGTATATACCTCTAATATAGATTATACCATATTCTGTAGATCCGAATTTCGTTCAAGGGTTGCTAACGTAGCTCCTCGCACGTCTCAAATCCTGATCTTCAGAATCGTCTTCCCTCACAACGGGGCCGATGCCCTCGCTCGCGTTGGCGATCTTCTCGTCTTCCTCGCCGGCGTAGGCGTACTTGCTCTTTTGCCGGATGCGCGCGCCGTAAGTCCAGAACAGGAACGGGATACCACAACATGCAAGACTGATGAACGCGAGAAGCGTGCTGGCCCACTCGTAGCCTAGACGCGCGTACATCTGGTTTGTGAACAGGACGACGGCTGCACCCCAGAACGAACGGATACATGTCTTGGCTGCGAGGGCGGACGCGGCTTGGTGCTGGTATGCGTCGACGAGGTAGTTGTTGGCGCTGTTGTATAGGAAGATGAAGCCGAAACCGACGGGGAAGCCGCCGAGAGCGGGGCCGACCCAGATGAGACGGGGGTACGATGTCCAGGCGAAGATGAACAGACCTAGCGGGATGAACCAGCAGGAGCACATCATGGGGATAAGACGTAGCTCCGGCGGGGGGAGACCGTTGTGTTTAGCGATGAGTTTTCGGTAGTGTGCGTTAACTAGGGGGGCACAGATAGCCGAGCATATGACACCGACAGCTAGGGGAATGCTATTGGATCTAAGTTAGCGATTGAACTGGGAGGCTAAATAGGGGTTAAGTGTCTACTTACAACATAAGACCGGTAATACCGGCAGAGTATCCCTTGCCTTCCTGGAAGATGATAGGGAAGGCAACGAAGAACATGTACAGAAGACCGTATAGCACGGACATGTACAGACTGATTAAAAAGACAATCAATTCTCCAAAGAGAAGCTGGAAAGGCCGAATCAAGAAAATAGCTAGTCGTTCAGCGAGGGGTCGCTTGTCGATGTCTTCTTCTGTAACGTAGTCTGCTTGGCCGGTTTGCTCGCGCATCTTCTTGGCTCGCTTGGCTAGAATCGTGGGCGCGTACGTCTCGGGGACGGTGAATGTGATTAAGACCCAGACGATAAAGGCGAGGATCAAGTGGATCCAGTAAAGCCAACGCCAGCCAGCGGCATCAGATAGGAAACCACCGACAAGGGGACCAACTATGGTTATGTGTTAGCGATCAAAGACGCCAGAATAGGTCTGATTGTAAGAGTACTTACCAGCAGGGCCAATAAAGGGGGCAGCAGAGAAGGCAGCCATTGGAATACCTCTCTCCTCGGATCTCCAGAGATCGGCTAGGGTACCACCGACAAGCGTCATAGGCGCAGAGAAGGCGATGCCATCAATAGCTCGGGCGACTAGGAGCGTAGCGATGTTCTTCGCAACAGCACCGGGGATAATGAAGACCACGGCGACTAGTAATGTTGTTCCATAGATAATTCGTCGTCCATAGATTTCCGATAGCGGTGCGAATATCATAGGTCCTTTTTTGACTGTTAGTCGCTTTTTGTATTATCAATTGGTTCAGGGGCTTTCACTTACCGACACCGAATCCTACGACGAATAATGTGATACTTAGCAGCGCAACCTCGTCGCTGACGCCGAACTCTTCGGCTACGCCGGCAATGTCGGGCGTGACGACGCTGGACGAGAAGGCTACGACGAAACATGTTATGGCTACGACCATGGTGCAGTACCACTTATATCCCTTCGACCAGTTCTTAGGGTTCTCGGGGTCGTTTGGCACGAAGGTGACGAGTTTGTAGCGGCGCTCGCCATCTGGTTCCACCGGGCCGGGTATCTGACCGCTGGGTGTTTCTGTGGTGTATTCTGAAAGGTTGGCGTCGCCGGAGAGTGTTCGGTAGGGTAAGTTGACATCCAAGTTCGGATCTCGAATTGTCTCCTTGGTGGAACTTCGAGCTAATGGGTTTGTAGGTTTGCGGGCCAACGAGCCGGGGATGATTGACCCATACTTGACTTGATCGGCTTGGTCGACTCGATCGGTTTGATTGTTATTATGTTGTTGTATAGACGGGCCCTCCGTAGTGGGCACTTCGTAGGGGTCCATGTTGACTTATTATATCCTTATATCCTTGACGAATTTAAAAGGAAAGGTATCTCAGGATGTCACACGACGAGTGTGGGAATGTTTATGGATCTCTACCAAAGGCGCAAAGGGGGGGCGGGATCCATCCTTTATATATGAGAAGGACATGACCCTTGAGACTCTAGGCCAGAAGCCTTCGGGTAATGGATCGTCTGGTTGAGGGATCCTATTGGTTTACACGAGGTGGTAGGAAGTTTTAGAAGTACATAAGAGAAAGAACTGGATGCTGCCCGATGGCGGAGCCACCGAGATTTCCTATTAGAGTATATACCCATTGTTATGCGAGAGGGGATAGGCTAGTTTGGTTGTTGACAATGGCAAAGCTGTAAACCTGGTAAGGCTTAATTTGGATCACATTTTAGCTTTTTAGTTTTTTTTCAGGCGCGAGAGCGCGAGTTAAGTTAGATATTGGTAGAGGAAGGAGATGATTCGGCGAATTTCGGTGTTGCGAAGGATCCACAGGGCCGGGACCCACAAGGATCGGGGCCACACGGGGCTCGATTTCCACGGCCGGAACGTGGCAATTGAGGAAGTTGAAAGCATTCTGAGGTCAATTAGGAACCATAAACAATTGATAACTAAAAAAGGATCTACGTGATAGTTTACTTTAACAGCAAAATATCTCCTGTAAAAAAAACTCATCATTATGAGCAGACATTTTAAAAGCAGGGGAAAAGTGGCGTCGTAAGGGTTGAATCACATTCGATCATGGGCGTTTCTTCGAGCCGCAAATTCCAGGGGTCCCACTCTTTGCAAGCTTAAAAAGCTAGGGACCCATAGAAACAAAAATACAAAAAAACTCAATACCGGGCTTACTCGATTCGGTAAGACCCAAGAGAACGGAAGCCAGTCAATCGATCGATAAAGTCTCATTTACCGGTTTGAGGTTTCATTTTTCCCCTGTGCGACTCCGTAAGGGTTTTTGAACATTAGAACACTAACGTAAGATGGGATGCAGCTATTAATATGAGACGAACTGGCGGTTTTTTTTTTCAAGATTATTGTCGTCGACTATTTTTGCTTGTCTTTTCTTTTCGACATATACTCAAAAGTAGAAATGGTTCAAAACAAGTACTTAACGGTATCTTATCGACAAACGCAGAAACGGGCTGAACCGGTGCCGCTAACGATCTCGTTGTGGGCCTCTGATAAATAGGATGACGGGGATATGTACCTACCATAGCTATTACTTTTGTCGGTAATGCCCTAGGTTAGGTGATCCTTCTTCTTTACATGTGCTCCCAGGCTCCCTAATATTTCTACAGCAATATGACAAGGCTTGGCGGTTTAAAATACCTCTCTTCTCCAACAGCGACTTCGGGTGATAAACCATCAAAGAGAGGGTCTCCAAGCTTATGATCTCATCCACGCTTATTGTCTGCTTAAAGCTCATCATCATTACCGGCTACGTCTAGCACGTTCTGTCGATGGGCTAAGTGCAGTTACATCGTCTATGTGATATATACGATAGATCAGTGCGTTGCGTTGCTTTGGACATTCCTACATATGTCTAATACATAGACTATGTACAACTATGTACGTGGTTCACGACGCGCGTGTTTTTCGAGATCGATTAGGGCAGGGTTAAGGCATGGAAGCTCGAGCCGTGACATAATGGATCCGGTTAGCTAGCCAAGATGCAGTAGCCGATGGGAAGGGGACCCTCTTTCTTAGTGGTCTCGGCGACGCTACCTATTCGCCGCCGAAGCTTGTCAGAGAGCTTGTCTGGGCTTACCTAAGGGTAAAAGCTAACCCGGGAATAAGGGAAGCTTTATATCCTCGGTAATAAAGAGAAGCTTGGCTATCGTCAGGAACAACTTTTAATACACAACTACTCGCTTTATCATAAAAGTTCGCCCGCCCGGCTAACCAAAAAGCACCTCCTGGCTAACCACGGCGCTTCACGTACGAAAGAATACCCGACGAATTCCTCCTTTATAATTCATTATCGATAGTCTCGTCGATATCATTGTCCCCTACCTCGCGTTCTACGCTATGATATACCCCAAACCGGCTAATGGTTACCAGGGGATTATTATTATTATTATTATTTCAACGGGATTTGGCCATCACAATTCAAAAGCAGGACCTAGCTCCAGTACCGCCGTTAGTCAAGACGCTACGATATTTAACGATGTGGACTACCCAGGTATCGAGCCCCTTGTTAGTTGGGCAGCAGCGACACTAGAGTAGAACACGAGTGCTACATCTCATGTAAACGTCGACAGGTGGGTCGAAGTCTTTTTCAGATATGTACGAGGCGTGATCGGCCATCTTCCATTAGGAGCAGTGACTTCTAAAGAACGAGAATTGGATACCCACGTGGAGGGCTCCCTCCCCTGAATCTATATATGAGGTATGTACGCGGGACGCCGTACTAGGGTACGCCAACGGCAGAAGCCCACGAAAGATCAAAAGCCACGCAGAATTCTAAGGGTCCTTGGCGAGTATCTTATTATCGGGAATAGTGGTGTGATTTATCTATAAATACACACCCTGCTTGGAGATGTGGAACTGCTCTGCGATATTTACACACATGCATACATCCATCGAGGTGTCCTTTCGTGTGAACGAAAATAGGGGCCAGGGATACTCAAGGCCATAGGAATGCATAGTCTGCCTAGAAGCATCCATCTCCTCAACTATCATGCAAAACAATTAACCCAGTTAAGTACATGTAGGCCATGAGATAGTTCAATAGACCAGTTTTAACCCTTAAGTCCTTCCACCACCTATGGCTCCAAATCTTGGCGATTCCAGTATATGACCCGAGTAGAATACCTAGGTAGTCGTCGGCAACAAAACCAAAAAAAAAAGTCTCGGCAATTCGTTAAAAATTTAAAGAAGACCTGCTAGGGCTGAAATACCACGTAAAATCCGTGTTATAACCCGCTTAGCGTGTCTATCACTTGGATATTTCGAGCTAGGCTTGTAACTAGTAGACGGCTCTCGTGATAAAATCCAACAGCCTTCCTTCATCCCAGGGGTCCAATTCCAGTCTTGATCAGACAATAAACAGGGTTAAGGTAGTAACCAACTATGAACTTCGTCAAACTAGACCCCTAGTATAGTTGTTCATATTATTAAAGGGGCACACTAACATATTAGCATGAAGATTTACATAGTAGTTATTCCCGAATCTCTAATCTCTGGGATTACATTATGCATCAAAAACGCATCACGCGTGTACGTAGCTCATAGGTAGTTCAAACATTTTTTTACCATTTCATCATTGCTCTAGAGTTACATTACGGGAAAGAGACGTTTCGTAAGCAGAGGGGAGATTCAACGAGCCACGGGGACTGGAAGTCAAGTGTACATGGGCTCCAAATATAATACAATCCGAAATCCCTTATACACAAGAGAGCAACGCCAAGATTTTCCCCCATGCCAGCTAAGATAAAGCAAAGCCGAAGATGCCCGTTCTATCCCTCTTGCACACATGGACCAGCCCCTCCCTAAAACAGTCCGTGATCGGGTTTATTGAATGATTCGTGTAATAATGCCGGTTGCGACGGTTCGGCCACCTTCGCGGACGTTGACTTGCTGACCGACCTCGATGGCGATGGGGTGGTGTAGAGTAGCAACCATCTCGACGTTGTCACCGGGCATGACGGCCCTGGACCTGTCCTCAGCATCCTCGGGGAAGTGAAGGGCCACAGCCTCGTCGGCAGTTCGTAGGTACATCTGGGGTCGGTAGTTCTCGACGAAGGGGGTGTGTCGGCCACCCTCCTCCTTTGTCAGGACGTATAGGGAGACCATGAACTTGGTGTGGGCCTTGACGGTGCCGGGCTTGACGATAACCATACCTCGCTTGATATCCTCTCGTCGGATACCTCGCAGGAGCAGACCGGAGTTGTCACCAGCTCGGGATTCCTCGCAGGACTTCTTGAAGGTCTCGATATCGGTAACCTTGGTCTTAATGATCTCGGAACCCTTGCCGATCAGCTCAACTTCAGCATCCCTCTTCAGGATACCTCGCTCAACACGGCCGGAGGCGACAGTTCCACGTCCGGCAATGGAGAAGACGTCCTCGACGGACATCAGGAAGGGCTTGTCGAGGTCACGCTGGGGGGTAGGGATCCACTCGTCGACGGCCTTTAGGAGCTCATCGATCTTCTCGACACCGATTTCGGGTCGCTTGCCTTCCATGGCCATCAGGGCAGAACCCATAATGACAGGGGTCTCATCGCCTTCGAAGCCGTAGTGGGTGAGCAGCTCACGCATCTCCATCTCGACCAGTTCCAACATCTCGGGGTCCTCAATGGCATCGACCTTGTTGACGAAGACGACGATCTTCTGGACACCAACCTGACGGGCGAGAAGAAGATGTTCTCTGGTCTGGGGCATTTGACCATCGGAAGCAGCTACGACAATGATAGCACCGTCCATGTTGGCGGCACCAGTAATCATGTTCTTGATGTAATCGGCGTGACCGGGACAGTCGACGTGAGAGTAATGTCGGTTATCCGTCGAGTATTCGATGTGTGCAGTAGAAATGGTAATACCACGCTTCCTCTCCTCTGGCGCCTTGTCAATAGCGCCATATTCTAGGAAGTTTGCCAATCCCTTCTCAGCCTGTCTCTTCGTGATAGCAGCAGATAAGGTAGTCTAATTCAAGACAATTAGTTAGAGTTGGCGGGGTAATCTAGAATATATATATAGATATATAATTTAATATCGTGTAATTTGATATACGCTCTCAACATACCTTGCCGTGATCGACATGACCAATAGTACCAACGTTTACGTGAGGCTTCGTCCTCTCGAAGACGGCTGCGTATGAACGGGTGATGTTGAGGGCTGCGGCTACATTTTGCTGTCGCACAGCAAATTGTAACGGGTTGGCGATGCTGCCGGATCTGAGGGAGTGGCGAGAGGCGCGCAAGAATGGCGCCAGGGTGCGCGTAAACGCCGACATGTTGAATTGATTTTACCCTGCAGCCGAAAAAAAGAAAACCAATTCACACGGAAAGAAAGGGACTGGTGATGAGAGTCGTGGAGGGGGGGGGGAATAAAAGGACCAAGCGATATTGAAGATTAAAAAAAAAGCTCCCACCAGCTGGAAAAATTTCATTGGAAGTTGCTACGTCGTGTTGATTGGCTACTTAAATCCACAATTCCTTATCGTATCATTTTTTATAGAGTATCTGTACTTGATAAGAGGATTCTTTGGGCTAGAACAAGAGACTTCAGGTTCCATATTTGAAGTACCCATACCGATTAAAGTTTATATTGATGCCCACATTCTCGGAATTTAGTCGCAGCGCCATATATGTACTTAATGAAGGGTGTAATTGAATACCATTGATTGGTCAATTATCTTCTAGTATACAAGGTTGCAAGGTGACACAACATAAAAAGAGTCTTAAGAGCCTTAAGAGATATGACAGAAACTTGTAGTTATCTTATATCACGTTCCTATATAATATCAAAGTCCGATACTTCTCCATATTCTTGTACTGTCCATGCTCTCTGGCCTTCTACAATAGCATTCATAAACTCAGAATCGAATTCCGCCTTTTCAATTTCTCGTTCAGGCACAGCTCTCCATTCAACCCAGTCTGTCGCCTTTGCTCCCTCGGGAGCTCTAAAGAGACCTACTGCAATACTAAGCACCTCGCTCTGTTCCGAGGGGTTCCTGTCTTTATTTTGGAGGAATACCATGGCGCCACAGCGACCACAGAATCCCTTTGTGGTTTTCTCCGATACCTTATATGTCTTCATTGTCCCGATGAGCAGATTCGGCGGCACCTCCGGCTCTAGCGAGATCCGCGGGACCAAAGCCCAAGGCATGAAATAAGCGCTAGAGAGCCGCCGAGTTTCTTTATCAAAATCTAGATATGCTTTCCATTTCTGCGGGTTTCTTGGTGCGATACATCGGCTCATAAACTTGTCGTTCCTTACTACGTCTGACGGCCTTCCGATCGTGAAGGAAACCCCGCCGCACTGGCACTCCACGCGCAGTCTCTTCTCGCCATCCTCGCCAATTTCGAGCTCATTATCGGGCGCGATATCACGGTCCACGGTGAATATCTTTAAGTCCTTACTGACCGGGCTCGAAATCCAGGATATCAAGCCGCCGTCCCCGGGGGACTTTGGAAACGCTAAAGCCTTCATCTCCCAGAAGCTCGGCTCGTCAAAAAGCGCAATGTCTGCGATCCACTGCATAGCCCAGGGCTCGTAATGCCCATTATGAGTTCCGCAAGTGGGGCAGAACCAACGCTGTCCGTGGCCGCCGGGACCGCTGCCCTGGGCCTTGTATACGGACAGGTTGACGGCGCCGTTGGTCCACTCCGGCGCCACGCCCTGCGTTAGCGAGACGTGGAAGCTACCGAGAGTGCCGTGTGAGTATCGGCATAATGTGCATGAACAGATATATGCGTGCAATGGTAGACTCGAAGCTGGGAGTAAGACCGAGTATTGTATGTTCCCGCAGTGACACCTCGCCGTAAATGTATGTGACTCTTCTCCCGGCTCGGCTGTAGCGGCCTTGTCACGGTTGAAGAAGGTGACGAGGAACCCTAATGTTAACATATTTGCTTGAGTAAGTTGGATGATTTATCAAAGCTTGCTAATGGTGAATAGGTTAAATGCTAGGAATCTCAGGCATCTTAATAAATCAATTGCGAGGTAAGTGTTGGGACCAAGACTCGATCCATCACTGCCAACTTTATTTCTAAATCCTCGTAAACGTATACGCAGCCAATAACATGCAATGTTACGGCGGTGCAATATGTACCTAAGGCAAGGGATGTCATCTGAGGGGCCTCTCTACAAGGGCGTATCGTTTTCACCACGAAGGTAAAGAGTCATGGACATTATGCTAAAGAATGCCTTTGTATAATATATTTGACATATCTTATCCTCAGCTGAATACGTAACAATTACTGAAGTCTAAGTATTTTCTGGTATAGTTCATCGAAAATTAAAATTAATGGAGTGGCGCTGGATTTATACACTTGTAAAAGCCAAGGCAGGATTATTTATCATGGCACCAACATGTCGGGATGTGGCCCTAAGTCCCGATCAATGGCCTTTATAGCTTACTACAGCTAGCTTGCTGCTCCTTGTTCATGAAAGCCAAGTTATTTAGATGCGCAGTCCGGAGCGGATTTCGGTCTCCGAATTGTTGCTGAGATATCGTAAATTCGACAAATCGGTTTCGTAGGTGGTGATAAGCCTCCATGATCTTCAACTCCTCAGCTGTCTTTCCAACTAGTAGTTCACTTTCGCCGTCGGTTTCCAACTGGGAGTCACCATTCGAGTTTCGCATTACAGCTATATCATTAAGCGACTTCCAAGGCTTTTCATGGCATTCACAAGTTGTCCATTCGCCTTTATCATCCGAGTCGTATTTTGGTACGGGCGGCACAATTCCGCGGTTAAGATATGCTTGGATATGTCCTATAGTGCAGAGTGACATGCACGAGATGGTACAGTGGCCTTCTCCTTTTTGCTCTACGAGGCTCGCTTCTGAAAACTTGCGCGCCATTTTTAGAGCATGGTGCAGAGGCGTAACAGGGTCGAGATGATTCGATAGGAACAAGACGGGAAAGCTGGTTTCAATGGGTTTTGGTTTATGAATCGGATGGTCGTCCCATCGCATCGGCGGATCTTTTGCCTCAATTTCCCACCTGCTGCAACCTAAATTGAGGTCGACACCCATCCACTAAGATATCTGTTAGATATTTCTCTGGATATTGAGACTAGGTGTTACTTACAACATCGGCGAATGAGGAATATGAAGCCATCTTCTCAAAACGCCTCTGAAGCGCGTCGGAATCTTCATCGAGCTACTAGATGTTAGGATTGTCCCTCAAGAAGTCACTGGAGGTTAAATAAATCTTACCTTATATCGCTTGTCACTACACGCGATTACCTTCTGAGCATCATCTGGCCATTGAGGTAGTGTTAAGTTTTGACACAACATCCCCGGCGCCGGATTGGCTACCATCTTGTCAAGTTGGTTGTCCATGAAGGCTTTAAGAAGTATAGCCACGGAAGGGAATATAACAACTGGGTAGTATAATGCTGAAAATATGATGAGTTTGAAATCGCCAGCCGTTATCAAGACGGGCAAATTTGAATCCGAAGGCAAGACAATCGCAGGCTCTT